>NW_026262701.1:80096756-80739256 GCF_021869535.1 Mytilus californianus | reverse complement strand
ATAACAATATTTGAAATCAAGGATGTGTAAAAACCGGAACAGTTGAAGAGCTGCTATTAGTTTCATTCCAATGAAGCCAGGGAAACTTAGGTTACCAACCGGAAACAATTTTTGCCAACAAAATTTCTGTAAAAGCCTTCACTAAATGATTCTCAAAGCAATAGGCTTTTTTTTTCTTACCTTTTCCTTCTGTATATACGTTTCAGCTAAATCAAGCAAGGAATACTTAGTTATCAAAACCGTTTGTTTCGTACACTCGGACGGAAGGGACAAACAGACGACAAAGCGCTTATCATATGTTACCGAATTTTTAAACCACTGCTTGTTGAATGTCAGTTCTTGAGATTTCAACAGCTAAGTAGTCAGTTCTTCGATACTGACATGATTTATAACATTTTTTTTTTTAATTTTCCGTTGATAAATTAAGACATTAGTGAGAAACTAAGTGTCCAACTCCCGCAGACAAAGTTGACCTCAACTGAATTTGGCTATTTTTTATGTACCTTATGTAGAGCTCCTTACGTTTCTACGTATTTATACGTCCCTGGCTTTTAAATACCTGGGTTTAAGCGTTCCTGATGAAAGTAAATTCCTAACGTGTTTCGGACGCACGAAATGTATAAAGTATTATTTTTATGATTAAGTCATTGATGAATACATAACGTAAATCATAGCGATTGATTGATTGATTGATTGATTGGTGTTGAACTCCACTTTCAGCACTATTGTGTTATTTCGTAGCGTTCAGTTTGTATTGGTTGAGGAAGCCGGAGTGCCCGGAGAAAACCACAGACCTTGTATAGAAAAACTGACAATCCTAGTCAATTAAAATTGCAGTCGAATGCACCTGCCACGTGCCGGATTTTAACTCACAACCTCAGTGTTGACAGGTTATTGACACAGCAGTTCTACTACTTAGACCATTCGGCCACCGAGGCCGCTTAAACGTAAAAAATATTAGAATCTATTACTAGTATTGTGAAATGGGGATAGTTTCTTTTACATCATTACATACCCAAGGGAAATACCTAAACAATAATAAAAACAACTTAAAATGCCTGCCCGAGTACCTCTCATAAAAAACGAGAATAACAGAAGAATTATTACTTTTTTTCCACAATATCAACGAACCGGCATACACAAACTTATACATGTTATATCATATGATATAGAAACCTGTTATTTACCATGTTTAACTTTAAATTGAAGTACAGTACACTAACATGTAAAGTAAACTGTTACATATGAAATAAGTGAACAAACGAGAACATTATATTATTTTTATTTTGTACAAACGGTACAACGCACTTCAGTATTATCTTTGTATGGGGGACATCTCAAACTACCACATTTTGCTCTAACAGGGTAAAACAAAGCACCATTTTCGCTGGATGATCGATCGTCCAATGGTTTCGCGTCTCCGTCCATACAGATAATTTCTTTATTGTGGTGAGTTTTATGTTCACTCATTAAAAACCACTGTATTCGGATTTCCATCCTTTGTAACAGGACTTCCTTCCTAATTTAGAAAAAAAGTCAAAATATAAAAACAGAAAATATAAAATGTATGCAATTTATATATCAAAACACATTTATACTTTATTGATGATTGCGATAACACAGAACAATCCATTATTTAAAACCGTTTTATTCAAGGCCTTAATCATGTTGAACGCTATATAGGTAAATCCAGAAAAGCGCTTCGGACGCATGAAATTATTAAACGTGTTGTTAACATTTTTTTACATCACTGGGTGGATACCTCTGCTGGTGGACTATCAGTCCCCGAGGGTATCAATAGCTCAGATGATTTATAACAAACTTTCCTTAAAATGCCCGTTTATAAATTTTGAAATTATAAAGAAACTAAGGTTTCAACTCCCTCAGGCAAAGTTGACCTTAGATGGATTTGGCTATTTGTTTTAGGTATTTTTGTCATATAGCTCTTCAACTGTTTCTGTACTTATACATCCCTCGGATTTCAAATGTTTGGCTTTGAGCGTTCCTGATGAAGGTAAATCCAGAAAAGCGCTTCGGACGCATGCAATTATTAAAGTGTTGTTTTCAATTTTTTATAATCACCAATATTATGTAACGATCTAGAATAATAATATACCATTTTTGAGAACATATTTCTTTTAATTTTAAGTTAAGAATCAAAATACAGTGTGATAACAAAACTACCTGCTATCATTAAAACAGAAACTTTTTCTAACCGCCTGCACACAGCACATGGGACCTCTTTTGAACAAAATCCAAGGTAAGCCGGACGGTTTAGTACCGGAATGTATTTCATACTCGGCACTATATAGTATATCATTACTATATGAGTATGCTTCACCATTTTCAGGATCACTGGGTAAACACAGGTAGTTCGAACCTCCTCCTTTATTAGTATAAATACTAATAGTTACTTTCAGACTGTCCTGAATAAGTTAAAGGTAATTATCTTATTACAAATGTTATTATTCAAATTATCTGTTTGTTCGTAACAATGACAAAGATACCAAAACCAATGTTTTAAAATTTTAGGTTGTAATATAACAGTATTCGAGACAATATTTTAAATTTGGAACCCTGTTGCACTTGTTCCTAATATGAAAATAATAAAATATGTTCATGACAGCGTTAGAATAAGGAAATGATTGATACAAATTTCTAAAATACCAAGCATTGCACATTAAAGTATGAATAGGTAATTGATAATAGGATGAATAGAAAAAATGTTTTGTATCAGCTATTTGAAGTTTAAATTCCATACTTTTACCCTGTTCAAGATTTAAATTTTATTGCCATCGTCTGATAAAAAAAAACTCTTTGCTAGATAAATATTTTTTAAAATAATCAAAAAATCAGAAAATATCAAATACAATTCACCGGCTGCACATGTGGCACCCGTTGTGTTACTTATTGTAAGTACACATTCGGTGATGTCACAATCGAGGAAAGGAAGACATGATTGTGAACATATCCGTGGTTAATTAGCGTAGAAATCATATATCAAATTGAAGAACTTGTTAAAAGAATATTCTTTTTTCAAGTTGATACTCGCCGGTGTAACACATAAATTGTAACGGGACGATCAAAATTGATAAGTCATTGAAAAACCGACAAGACCACAGCAAAAAACGAAAAACTTCAAAAAGAAGAGTCTATATTCGAGAGAGCATTTCGTTAGAGTAGTTTTCCCTTGGCTTGTTACGTAAGCATTAGAGTACAAATGTTTTATTTTTTAAATATCTCTTTCAAAAAACTTCAAACTTTACCTTACCCTATCCATGTCATATATTTACACTCAATTAAATCCTGAAACAAACTGTTATCTTTCATGAATTAAATGAAATTTGTTTTATTTGTTAATGAGACAGAACCCTAATAATAAAATAATAATAATAATACTAATACTACTAATAAAAATAATAATAAATACCTGCATACACAATATCCGTATTTCCAGGACAATTTTTGCTTCCCCCATCTGACATATGTCACACCAATATCTTAAATATACACACCGAAGTGTTAATTTGTAGTATGAATAAACTCATCATAGATGAAACCATAATAAAGATGAACTGCAAGACAGCTTAGTTCGGCGTATATCTGAATATACCGGACGGCTTACCTTTAACGTATTTGTGATGGGCTATCGTTAGCAATAATGATTGTACACAAATACAGTCTGTAAAGAACTTTTTTGTGTGGATTTAAATAATCACTTAAATACTCATTTTCATTGATAAAATAAATTATTTTGCATAAAAACAAAAACAAAAAATAGTTATATAACCACACCAACAATTTAATTCATTTGAAAAAATAATAAATGTTGTCACAATCATAGGTCTTTACATGCCAATATAGTCGTCTGGTCTGTAATTTTATCGATTTTGTCCGATTCACAATTTTAACATATTGACTGAGTGTGGATTCGCATGGTGGGTGATACATGCATAGCAGGAGACGCTTACCATTAAGACGCATCAAGTCTCTTTTCTTTCATTAGAGTTTATTTACAAATAGATTGTCTGTTCGTGGACCGCAAATGCAGATTGAATACCGTATTTGTACTTACACAACGACTTACCCTGTTGTTAAGGTGTTACAGGACCTTCTGCTTCCAGGAAGTATGCCAGTAATGCTTCATCATATCAATAAGAGACTGGTCTGATGGTGTCAGTCTGTATTTGATGCAATCATGTCCATAAGCACCGACCACAAAGGAAACAATGACGGTGGCAAAGCTGTATGTGAGCATTCTAAAAATCGATTACTAGTAATAATGTAATAGAATAAGATATAAAAAATTAAAATAACAACACTGAAACACAATAACATAATAGATATAAGAAGATGTGGTATGAGTGCCAATGAGACAACTCTCCATCCAAGTCAAAATTTATAAAAGTAAACCATTATAGGTCACAGTACGGTCTTCAACATCGAGCCTTGGCTCACACCGAACAGTAAGCTATAAAGGGCCCCAAAAATTACTAGTGTAAAACCATTCAAACGGGAAAACCAACGGTCTAATCCATATGAAAAACGAGAAACGAGAAACACTTATGAACCACATCACCAAACGACAACTACTGAACATCAGATTCCTGATTAAGGACAGATGCAAACAAATGCAGCGGGTTTAAACGTTTTAATGGTACCAAACCTTCACCCTTTTTCTGAAACAATAGTGTAACATCACAACATAGAAAGACACACTATAAAATAACAACTGAAATAGCTTAACTCAATCAAAGGACATATTACACCAGTGAACATACACTGAACAAATAAATTTGACCTATAATACAATGAAAATACAAAATAAATAAACTAAGGGAAGAATAATAAAAGTTACATGTTATATCGGTACGAAATGTTAAACAATTTAAGAAAAACAATATGGTCGAACAAAAATATCAGCCATTTGCAATAACTTTAAACACATGTAAATGAAAATAATTTTGTTGTTAGGTATACGTGTACAGTTCCAATAGAGAAAGGAAATATTTTTACAAAATAAATAATTTTGATGTTCATAGTACGAAGTGAATTTATAGTAATACCAAACACTTAAGCTGGTATATAGACCAGATGTAACCCTGAATAACATTAAATAACAAAAAAGCATTACAATTAGTATCAACAGATCAAATAAACAAGAAAGTACGATTTGAGAGTACTCGCAGTTACTGACAGTTAGTCAAAAGCCAAAACAATTAATAATAAAAAATCATGCATCAGAGACTAAAATCAACTAAAACACATCCCAGGGATTTAGTATTTTAACGTCATGGACAGTCAAAGAAGACATGACTAGTGCAATGCCAAAAATAAATGTATCGACAGACAGTAGGATAGTTAGGAGTTTAACCTCTTTATAGATCAAAATGAACGTGGGTGTGTCTTTATACATCTTGTTTGAAAATAATACATATTTAGGTATGTTTTAATTTGCTGATGACAAAATCGATATTAGTGCCAATGTAAACTATATTCAAAGATCTAATTACAACATTGGTAAGATAATCTTTACTTATATGTTTGTTTAAAGGTTCGATGAGTTTACACGGATCACATATTGATTTCCGCGCTTTAAGTACCATATTACCGTAAAATTTAGGATGTGAAATACCGTTTTTAATCAGTTTTCTACAGGTACAGCCAAATTTACTAATCAAATCTTTGTATCTATGCAAGAACTTAGTACATATTTTGTTTTACCTTAATAACTTCCTGGAATTTGTCGATGTCTTAGTGCATTATCTTCACTATCTTCGTTATATCTTAAATCGTGGATTGATCAATATTTTTCAATTTGGATATAGCGTATAGAATACATACAATAGCGTAACAATATATTTTGACATTTCAAATGAAATGAAATTTTACTATATTTTATTGAATTGAAAGAAAATATGCTTTTTTTTTAAATAATATCAAACGACGACTTGTAATGCATGTTATTGTTTGTCTTTTGCCATGCATTTTATCGTAGAACCTACACAATGCATCTTCAAAATGCCATTGCATCTTAGTTATAAAGAACATATAGGACTTACTAATGTTATCGCATGTACTGTGCGCTTTAGTTGTTGACTTCCTGATCCTTTGCTCTTCAACTTAGTACTTTATTTGGCCTTTTTAACTTGTTTTGATTCGGGCGTCAATGATGAGTCTTTTGTAGACGAAACGCGCGTCTGGCGCAAATACAAAATGTCAATCCTAGTATCTATGATGAGTTTATTTGGTATCTGGATTTTGCCTTGAACACAAAAAAATGATAAAAATCATGAGGTTCGGACAATTACTCCATTAGAAATC
The DNA here is from genome assembly GCF_021869535.1 of Mytilus californianus. Lineage (NCBI taxonomy): Eukaryota > Metazoa > Mollusca > Bivalvia > Mytilida > Mytilidae > Mytilus > Mytilus californianus. The sequence continues at coordinate 80,732,932 of NW_026262701.1, read as the reverse complement.
GTCAAATGGTTTCTGTCATCAGGCATTTTTGTAGACCTATCTATCTTTCGATTATACTTTTGAGATAATATGTCAAAAAAAATATTTGCCAAAATTCGTTAATTAAGGACAATAACTCCTAAAAGAGTGATCCGACAATTTTGTGATCATTCAGACTAAGTTTGATCTGTGAAAATTTCTCTCTATCTAAATGGTTTGCATGATATATACCATATATACCATGTGACCCGATCAAATTTAGAAAATCAAGGTTTTTTTACTTTTATTATCACCTTATTATCACCATTTGTTCCATACAAACAATATTTATTTATATTAGCCACAGTTAAATGCTTCGAAAATATATTTCGGTATGGTACGAACCATGGGTCTTAGCCAGATTCAAAATATGTTTTTCTCAAAGGGGACACTTTTCAAACACATTGCACGGATTCTTCATACAGCGAGTCTGACTTCTCATACAAGCTTTTGAGAATGTTATATTGAATGTTTTTATGACACAAAGAGAACATGGATATGCTATACTAGTCCGAATGTGAAGAACTCAGAAATCAAGGGAAATAACTCTGCATATATATCAAACTTACACTAACAAAGAAACAGGCGCAAATATTTTTGATAATCCAGAGATTGTTTGTTATTTTAATGCATAGTAAAAATTCACAAGATAAAATGTCATCTCGAGTGAAAAAGAGGGAGGGTTAAACCATTTGAAAACATAGATGCTTCAATTTTTTTAGCTAGACTAGAAGGGATTCATTATACCCACTAGGGTTGAACAGAATGTTTGCAAGCATACAAAGAGAAGAAAACCTCTTTTTTATTGGTAATTCTATCAAGAATATGTCAATTTTACTTCAGTTTACAGTTTGTAGTGGCATGAACTAAAAACACAACCTGAATAATTTGTTCGTCTCATTTCAGTTTGCGACTTCTACTCCAGTTTAAGCTGAGATGGCCAATAAGAAGTTTTCCAAAAGAAACGAAGTACTGGTAAGCATTATACTTTATCAAACAAACTCATGATTGTACATTTCTGGTATTTATGTGATTTACATTAAAGTCAATGACAGTCAGGATGTGAAAATATGCAGGTATGAAAACTGTTGCTATGGACTTGATATTATATTAATATGCTTAGTTATTGTTAAATTCGACCGACCATTTTATATTACTGTGCAACACCGAAAATTGTGCATAGCATTATTTGAAGCAGTAGTTATGTCATGACATCATAAAACCTGTGTTGTCAATACGTTTATTTGAAAACTAATAATGCATTTTGTTCACTGATGAAGTGTTGACACTATAGTACATCAACAAACCACATTTAAGGTAGAATTATGTTGAAACACAATATTTTAAAATTGGTAATGTATTGTCCTTAATACTATATATTAAGAATGATGTTCACAACAGTTTAAAGTGGATTATAAGGTTGGAAATACCAGAAGGTATACTGGTAGCAATATTAAATGTTTGTAAAGAACTGAATTTCCAGAGCTTTAACTGTGTGACAATAGGTACTCACGTGGGGCGTTTCGTTATTGACCAATTTGTGAAAAATTTAATCTCACTTCCTACCCCGAAATTTTAACTACATCTGTGAAAATGTCTAGGCTTCGAAACGAGCCAGCCATCATACATATCCAAGTTTGCGATATGAACATAGGAAAGGAAGAAAATGCTACCATTGTCTCCTATCTGAAATGAATTCCGCATCTTGACCCAAATGCTTCACCATTGTATTTTTTGCTGACTATCGTCATGTATTTTTCATATGCCTAATAGATTGACGATACATTGTCATAGTAATTGTCGCCAATAAAACCGCCTTTTCACACTGATTTGATTATTAAGTCACATTTCATGGGAAGAACTTATAACTACTTGTTACATCTTTCGGCCACCATATGTCTATCATGTAAAGACAGATTCTAATCGTTTTACCAGGTCCGATATATATTTTTCCAATGAACAAAAAAAACAAACAAACAAACAAACAAACAAACAAACAAACAAACAAAAATGCAAAAGGTATAACATATAACGTAATGATTTTTTTAAATGTTATTTCTTCTAATTGAGCATATATGCAATGTAGCAAAAGAATTTCTATCCATCATAACAAGCATAAATTCTGTAACAAGCCAAAACTTTTCCAACCATTTTAATAAAATTTATTTAAGAGTTGTTACTAGCATCATCAAATGAGAAAGCAGACCTTCTTTTTTTAGATCAAAAGTTTTCTTACTCCAAAGAAATCAGTAACAATATGTATTGCTTATAACACAATTAAATCTAATTATTTAAAATGTAGAAAATTCTCATAGTTTCTTTTAAGATTACACGGTAATACATCAAATATATATATTAGCTGAATATCTGGATTGAGGATTGACAACAATAGTTGAACTGTGAGATATTCTCTGTAATTTGTTACTACTTACTACACATTTTACAAAGACTAAATATCAGCTATATATTCACATGAATAGCCATAAATACTGCAAATATAAGGTTACGGTTATTTTTTGATTTATAGTAATATCAGACATTTTCATTTGTCGATGTAATTAATTGATTTAAGCAGAAACTATCTTTTGAAATGTTGCTATTTCAAATTGGCATTGTGATTTCAGAGTTTGTTCTAAGGTCACGTTACAGTATAAATGAGTGATTTAACAGATTTTTTTAAAGAAGTTGTATACAACTTCAGCATGTTAAACTTAAAATGAGAATCGAAAGAAGTATGCATTGACTTGTTTTATTTTCTTGAAATATTATTTAATGAGATGAACATTTGAATAGAATGTATGTAAAATGGATGAATTTTTGTACCAAATTATATTTACATATGTGTTTTCCTCCGGTAGTATGGAGATTTCATGACGTGGTGTTTTTCTGCTCTCCGCCTTTTTATTGAATGAATAGTTTACAAGTCTATGCGAGTTATGAGTAGGTCTTAGAATAGAAACAATAGATAATCCAGAGACAACTCTATCTGTTTTATGGAAAAATATCTGGCAAATAAAGGCAACAGTAGTATACCGCTGTTCGAAATTCATAAATCGATTGAGAAAAAAACAAATCAGGGTTACAAACTAAAACTGAGGGAAACACATCAAATATAAGAGGAGAACTACGACACAACAGAAACACAACATTAAAATGTAACACACACAGAAACGAACTGTAATATAACAATGGCCATTTTCCTGACTTGGTACAGGACATTTTAAGAAAAAAATGGTGGGTTGAACCTAGTTTTATGGCTAGCCAAACCTCCCGCTTTTATGGCAATGTTAAATATAACATTAAAATGACAACATTACATGACAGGACTGCAATACAAATAAATGGGAGAACATATAGGACAGAGAAACATACGAATAATAGCTAACAAAAGGTACCAGGTTTAAAATTTAAAACGCAAGACGCGCGTTTCGTCCACACAAGACCAACCAGTGACGCTCAGATAAAAAAGTTCGAAAGCCAAAACAAGTACAAAGATGAAGAGCATTTAGGACCAAATGTTCCAAAAAGTTGTGCCAAATACGGCTAAGGTTATATGTCTGGGATAAGAAAATCCTTAGTATTTAGAATAATTCATACTTTTGCAAACAGTAAATTTATAAAATGACTATATAATAGATATACATGATAACACCGAAGTGGTGACTAACTACAGAATAAAAACAATATAAACCAGCAAATAAAAATTCACAGCCGAGTTAGCCAAAGAGATCAACGTACAAAGTGACGTCACATTTGAATTTCTAAAAAAAAAAACTTTAATTGCTACAAATATTGTTTAAAAAATTGCATTCGAGTAGAACGAAATACATTTCTCGTGTAAACAGAGGTCAGTTGTCGGAGTCAGAATCGAGAGTCGAAAGTCAATTTTACGTATTATACCGATACGGCTGATAACCATGGACACCAGGAAAAGACGAAAGGTATGCAACATTAAAGCAAATGTATGAATCAAAGTATGTGTCCAAATGCTTTGAACTTTGAAAGTTTGCACCTTAAATTAGAGGGGGATGTCGAAATTGTGAAAACAGAGGTCAATGTTCTAATGGACAAAGTAGAAAACCTTGGTTCTCATGCTCAACTCATTGATGACAGTATACAAGACATACACAACACACTCACTCATCCCTGATATTGAGAAAAAAATCAAAGCAGAAGAAAAAGAAAGTTTACAGTTGGAGTACTGGGGCCGAAAATGCAACTTGGTGATACGTGGTGTGGGCGGAGCCCCTTTGGCCGAGATGCCCAAAAGTGACTGATTTACTTGTCAGGGTTTTCTTCGAAAAACCTTAGAAATACCGAAGGAGCGCATCGAAAAAATGCTGTCCCAGACAGTGCATAGGCTATCGGGAAAAGAGGAAGAGTAAGAGAAGAGAAAGATTATTGTGCGCTTCTACAGTCTAATAGATCGAGACGAAGTTCTAGCTGCTGGGAAGAAAATTAACACGTGGAAGTGGGTAAAGTGTCATGCCAGATGTGTCGCCGTCTGTTGCAATTCTACGATTCAATCTTTTAAATGAAAGACGTGCACTGCCTTCATCCGAACAGAAGAAAGTCCATCTAGTTTACCTTAAAGAGTATCTGTTCGTTTGGCTGAAAAAGAAGAGATCATCATAGACTTTTTGGCAGACTTTCATGTATAAATAACTTTACTGAATTAAACAAAATTTTTATCAAACAAAACTCATTAAAACACTCATAGTAACATTTTGTTTATTATTGTTGTTTGATATATCACACTTTATTGTTTGCCTTTTATATCTCAAAAGAGAGGCGAAAGATACCAGAGGGACATTCAAACTCATAAGTCGATAATAAACTGACAATTGTGTGTCCCGGGTTCTCCGCACATGGCTAATTTGCATATTAGGTAGCCCATGTAAGAATGCCCAAATTTCACCGAATGTTTTGACATTAGATAAAATTTAAACTCGGATAACAATTAATCATTTTAAGCTAAAGAACCACAGAATAATTGTCTTTCAGGAGTATTTAGGTAAAAGGTATTCCAAATATGCACCCTTTTTGAACTCGCCTAGATGTCAATAGTTTTTATAAGTTTTGAACGCGGTCACTGGCGGTCTATCTTGAAGCACTCATGTCATGAGATTTATTATTCCTTATTACTGTTCCTTTTTATGGCTTAAGAGCTCCACATGTATGTAACAAGTCACTAAAGAGTGTTTAACGAGAGGGCTTGTACCCGATTTTCAAATGATGAAGCCTTAATCTTTCAATCAGTTTAATTAAGGTCTGGAGCTGGCATGTCAGTAACTGCTAGTAGTCCTTTGTTAATTTATGAATCAATGTCATTTTGCTTAGTTTCTTTTGTTACCTATTCTGATATCGGACTCGGACTTCTTTTAAACTGAGTAATACTGTGCGTATTGCTATGTGTTTCTTTATTCTACATTGGCTAACCCCGCCGCATTTTTGCGCCTGTCCCAAGTGAGGAGCCTCTGGCCTTTGTAAGTCTTGTATGTTTTTTTTAATTTTAGTTTCTTTATATGTTTTGTAGTTTAGTGTGACATCCATTTTCACTGAACCAGTACACAATTTTATTTAGGGGCCAGCTGAGGACCACCTCCGGTGCGGGATTTTCTCGCTGCGTTGAAGACCCATTGGTGGCCTTCGACTGTTATCTGCTCTTTTGTCGGGTTGTTGTCTCTTTGACATATTCCCCATTTCCACTCTCAATTTTATTAGTTACTTTATTATCTTTAAAGTAACATATCAATCATAATCAACAAAAACCAGAACTATCTTCTTTCAACAAAAAAGGGGGACCCTTGTCAACAATGATCAACAGTTAAACATCCTATCCTTTAAATCAAACATTATGAAACCTTGACTGGGAAACAGATTTAGAGATATCTACACCATAGATATGGTTAGAAAACTTTTACCCTGTATAGAGGCAGGAAAATAGAAAAAGATATTGAACTAAATTTTGTTTCAACAAATGACTGGGGAAAAAGAAAACCCACTGTATTTCAGTTAATTAAAATTGTATTACCTTGAAACGGGAGAAATGTGGTGGTTATTGTTTGAACGGTTGGAAAAAAGATTTTTTATGTCACTTTTATTTCTCTCTGCTTATTTGTACTTTAATTTTTTATATTGCCCTAAATATGTTTATTGACTGTATAATTTTAGTATATATATATCTTTCACAACTGTAAATGATATTGAATATGGGTAGTTTGAAAATTGGATGCATAAATTGTAGAAGCCTGTCTTCTGATAAATTAAAAAGAAGAGATCTATTTAGCAAATGCAGAGAAAATTATGATATGGCTTTCTTGGTAGATACTCATTGTAAAAAAGAATTTGAAAAGTATTGGCAAGCAGAATGGGGTCTCATACCATAAGCAGTAGGGGTGTGGCTATCTTGTTTAGAATCACCTTTTCTTTTGAAATTTTTGGGCAAAAAATGGATCAAGTTGGGAATTATGCATTTCTAGATATAAAAATTTTCAATAAGAGAAGTATTTCCGGTAAATAGTCTAATTTGGTAGGTCACATTCGTGGTGAAAAGGGAAGTGGATTGTAATTACGACATTAGGAACATATCATCTGTGAAACGGTTATTCAATAACAGTCAACCAACTCGTGATGGCGTCCGTAAAATTTACGAAGGGATGATTTCAACTAAACCATTTGGAACTCTTGGTTTAATAGCTTCCTTGTGAGTAGCAACTCTCTATCAAGGGAATCATGATATGAAATACAAGCACGGGAATATCGTATCAATTGGGAGGTATATACTCCGTATGCAGAATCTAGAATAAAAGGGGCAATAATGAGAACAAAAACAATATTGCAAATTGAAGAAGAGAGAAGTACAAAATATTTTTGCAATCTAGAAAAAAGAAATTATACAGAAAAAGTAATACATAAATTAACTTTAGATAGTGGGGAAACTATCACTGATCAAGCAACCATTCGTACAAAAGTTATAATACGAGAATCTTTATACGTCTAAGAAAATATTTGTAAATAATATACACAGGACTAATGTTTTTCTTTGGAAAACCTTTTATCAAAATTCTATCTGATAAACATAATATTGATTTAGAGGGCGAATTAAAAAGCTCAGAAATTATTAATGCATTGAAAAATATGAAAAATGAAAAATCTCCTTGTTTGGATGGTTTTACCACTGAGCTTTATAAAAAAAGTTTGGCAGGACATTAAATCTTTCCTGATGCGTTCTTTCAAAGAAGCATTTCAAGAAGGTACATTATCAATTTCACAAACACAAGGAGTTATCACCTGTCTACCTAAAGATGGCAAACTCAAACATTTTCTATAAAATTATATATTTCACTCTTTAATGTAGACTATGAAATAATATAAACATATATTGCAAATAGAATTAAAAAAAGTCCTTGATAACCTGAAGAGTGAAACTTAAACTGGTTTTATGAAAGACACATATATTGGTTAGTGTACATGCCTTTTATATGACCTACTACAAAAAGTAGATGAGGAAGATATTCCTAGCTTGCTTTTCTTGTTAGATTTTGAAAAAAGCTTTCGATTCTCAAGAGTGGAACTTTATATGCGATACTTTGAAATTTCAACGTTTTTGTGACACAATAGTGAAATGGTTCGCAACCCTATACTATAACTCAAAAAGTTGTATTCAAGATAATGGCTATCTATCTGATTATTTTGTAATAGAGAGGGGGTACGGCAAGGGGATACGTTGTCTCCCTACCTATTTATTTTATTTTGGAACTGCTTAGTGCATCAATAACATATGACAACAACACTAATGGTATAAAAATTAAAAATTCCGATTTTTTGCACAGCCAGTATGCAGATTATAGTGAGGAATCTCTAAATAGTGCTTTGAAAAAAGATAGACTTGTTTAATTCCTGGTCTGGGCTGAAGACTAACTTTGAAAAACCGAAGTTACAGGGATTGGGGTATATATCTTGCCCTACCAATTCTAATTCAATGTTTTACTGTTTTACCAGATCCAACCCCAGATATATTAAGAGAGATACAATCTATACTTTTGTGTGGGATGGTAAAGGGGAAAAAATTAAACGAAATATACTTATCTCAAATTATGAGGATGGCAGTATAAAAATGCCACATATAGAATTCTTTATTAAATCACATAAGCTGTCCTGGTAATAAAAGTTTTAGACTTCAAATTATTCTTCATGGAAGGTGTTATTGGCTGATCAACTTGAAATGAATGGTAGAAAATATTTGGGAATTATCAAAATCAGCACTCAACAAAATTAAAAACGAATTTAACCCCTTTTGGCAAAATGTAATTTCATCATGGGCCTCACTGTGTGAACCTCTATCCACAGCCCCAAGTGACATCTTGTCTCAACCATTGTTTTTAAATGATAATATTATAATTGGTGGGATAACAGCTTTTTATAATAGTTGAATAAAGAAAATATCATTTTTTCATAAATGTACTTATAAAGAAAAATGGAGAATTTTACAATTTTAAGGAATTTATTAGACATTACAATATAAAAACAACGTTCCTAGAGTTCTACGGACTAAATTATGCACTTCCAAAGGAATGGAAAAATGTTATTCATTCACAAGTCATTTTCAAACTAAATACAGTCTGTCACAAAATTGTAACCGCCATAAAAACAGTAGATAAAGTATCAAAACATTTCCATAATTTTTTTTCTAGTTAAAATAAAGGAAACCCCCATCTCGCATACAAGAGAAATGGAAAACAAAACTGAGAATCGATGTCGTGGTTGAAGAAAGGAGTTTCTTTTTTATTCTTTCTTTACTTATTGTAGTCAAGTGGTTTTCCAGGGTTCTTAGAAAACACAAATAACACTTTTCAGGTTTAGGATTCATTTTATTATAATACGAAAAAAGTTGATAACAAAAAAAAACCTGCAATGACATACAAAATTATAAGCAACAGTTCAAGAATGATAGCATGAGTACAATGAGAACTCAATGAATTTCAAATTAAAATAAATTATACGATTTCTGAACCTTTTCTCTATTTCATTATTCTAACAAAATATGTTAATGTAATCTAATTGAATTATATCGCTTATTGATTTTACAAACTATTCAATTATGTAATAATGTCTTGAAAACATAATTACATGCAAAACTAGATTATATACGCAACAAACTAAATAACTAATGTTAGGCAAAAGCAAAGCAATTAAAAATAAGCATAAGCAAACAAAATGATAAGCATTGATAGAAAAACATATAAAACCAAACTCAATGCTTACCTCACACTTAGATGCGAAGGTAAAAACAATATTATCCCTTCATGGGATGGAATCAAACATGACTCATCAAAACATGGTAACACCTGAATATGAAATAAAGATTATAACTAGTGTGCCCTAAAATGCACAATTACACAAAAACAGATTGTACATGGAATCCTACTTTTAATTAATATTTACTAGTTTAATGATAAAAATACTATTCAGATAGTTTATATTATTTTTAATGGTTTGCAAAGATATACTCATATAAGTTTTAATATTTTTATAGTTTTTAACCATTTAATCAATTTAGCTGTATTATCCGTCAGTTCATCAATCACTCATCTCAAATACACTAGAACTATTAAATAATGATAATTAAATATATGTTAGTAATCATAACTACCTCAATGAAGAATATGGTGACAAAGTAAAACAGTAGCTGAGTATAAAGCCTCAGATGGACATCAGCATATAAATTATTGTGTATAACTCAAAATGTCTGCCTTCATGCTGAATACAAATCAAAGGAATACGTTCAAAGAACAAAGAGATTTCCCTCCACAGATATATGTGTGATTTAAATGACCACTGAAAATGGACAAAGTGACTTTAACTGACCATCAATACAATGAATAGACATTTAAAGGGTTCACAAACCATAACTCAGGTCATTACCTTAATTACCATATAAAGATAAACAAAACAGCATGCTTCATTCTTTTATTATTGATATAAGATTCTATTTTGTAAATAAGTAAACAGATCCAATAAAAATGTTCCAATGAATATTTTATCAAAACAGTAATTTCATTCAGATCAAAGTACAATGCTGAAAGTTAAAAATATATACATACAAACCATTGAAATTACACCCTTCCACATTATAACAGAAGATCCCACATTAAGGGCTTTTCAATATAGATAACTCCATAGAATTCTAGGCACAACTACTTTACTTATGAAATATAAATATAGTTAATCAGAATTGTGCATTTTTTTACAGAAACAAAAGAACCATATATACATCTCTTTTTTCAATGCAGATATGTTCGAACGTTCTGGATAAACTTTTTTCAAAAGTTGGAAGAGGTATGTAAAATAAGTTTTCACTTTACTTTATCTAGTATAATCCTTGGTTTTAAATATCATGTATTTTAAAAGATATCATTAATACATGTATTTTGATATTGAAGAGATATGTTTACTTATGTCGAGTTAAATTTAAAATTTCATCTGTTATTGAAGCAATTGAATGGCTGAGATATTATTATAGGATTGACATGGTCTCTATGAGTTTGTGCTCGACCAATAAAGCAATAAAAATGAAAGGAAAATGGCCAAATATTGAGACTGTTATATAAGGGAGATAGGGGTTTACCATATATTTATGAGTTATTGCAAAAGTTATTTTGCGTACATCTTTACTTTTTGATGAGACTTGAGTATGATATGAAAATAAAAATATATATTACAAAAAAATATATATACATATATATTATCAAGTCTAAATTGAAAACAACGTTCAAACCTATGATTGCGTTGGATAAAAACCGTAATGTTTATATGTGTGCATGCAAAACAAATTATTTGGAAGAGGGGTCTAAATATAGCACAAACAACATTTTTGAAATGACCAAAAAAAAAGTGAATAAGTATATTTTAGCAAAACGCATTTGACTAGCAGGTCGAACAACGGATGTTCTTAAACCCTGCTGACTGCCATGGCGATTGCCAAATAAACGGATCACAAGATGTACCAAAATGGATCTTAATTATAAATTTAATACCAAAGAGAAAACAATAAACTTTCGGAAAAGATGGTATACCGCAAACAAGAGGTGTAAAAATATATAATCATATATCCATTACCAATCCATAGAATTTTCTGAAAAATTTATCTGTTTTTAAAGAATAAATATCCATTTAATAAGTTATTGTATGCTTCTTTTTATAATTTTATTGGGGTGTTGACTGAAGCACATTTTGTATGACGCGAGAGTGCTTCGTTCAAAATTATTGTCCACAATCAACGCATTTCCAACCCTATAGAATTATAAAAAGAAGTATTCAATTCTTAAACTACATTTTAAAGCCACAACAATTAAATTAAGAGTTATATCAAGATTTTTCGTTTGCTTTTATAACAATGTGCACTTGAGTATGAAGGTGTGAAAATTTTGGGAGACTAAAAAGAGAGAAAATTTACTTTTTCCAATGTATTATGTTGAGATGTTTTCTGATTATATATAAGAATAGACATTATGTGTGAAGCTGCTACAGTATAATCGAATTTTAAGTGATCAAATAGTGACTTTTGCAAAGATTTTCGAAAGTGATTTTGAATTGGAGTTCACAACACACAAAATGGCTGACCAGGTAACGAAACACAAACAACAACAACAACAACAACAATCAAACTTAGACAGTTATTTTAAAAATACACCAAAACATAGTAATGAAAGGTTACAACCATTTAGTAGTCCCGATAACTTATCTCCATCTATGCAACATGTTGAAAAGGTAGCAAGAACAGCCAACCTTGATTCATCTCTCAGTGGCTCTATCGTTTCTGAACATGACAGTTCTGAACAGTTCATATCATCCATTGAAAATGAAACTGTATTTAAGTTATCTGATGTTGTTTGTGCTACGCTAAAAATCAAGAGTTTTTGGACTCCATCATTCCTCTCATCACTGAAAAAGTAATTGAAATGGTCAAACCTAAAATTGCACTAATCGTTGACAAATGTATTCAGCCTCACTTACTTACCATTACACATAATAAAGAAGCACTTATTTTGAAAGATATTGAACTTAACAATCAAACAGAGCAAATAAATTCTTTAAAAAGCAAATTAGACAAGATCGAAGCCAGAGTCGAGGAACAGGAACAGTATTCTCGAAGAACTAGTTTATGATTCCATAATGTTCCTGCACCAACTGACGTCAAAGGCGATATTATCAAGCCTATAGACACAGATTCCCTTATCCTTGGTATTTGCCATAAGCATTTGAAATTGAAATTAGACACGAGAGATATTGGCAGATCCCATCCCATATGTGAGATTAAAGACGGAAAAATGTCAATCATTGTACGTTTCCTGTCGTATTGTCAGAGACAGTTAGTTTTCAACAATAAACGTAAATTGAAAGGAAACAAACAAAACTGTCATTTCTGAAAACCTTAAAAAACACAGATAGAATCTTTTGCACAGATTAAACACATTGCATGAGAAAGGTAAAATAAATTCGTTTTGTACACATGACGGGTCCATATTATTTAAAAAATCTGAGAATTCTCGTCCGAAAGTGGTAATTTCAAGGCAGGACATATATTAGATTTGTGGGGAAGTCCTTGAAGGTGATGACCAGAAAGAGGATTATACATTCCGTTTCCATCATAGTCTTATGTCTCTTGACTTGCTTCGGTTTAAATAACACAATTCTTAAATTGTTTTATCAATTTAATTATACATACATGTATAAATATACTTCTTTTCTATTTATTGCTGTAAATATTTCTTTTCTCAATACACATGTTAAGCAGCACGTGCCTGTGTTTGTTTATTTATATTTCATTTATTTGCTATTTAAAACATGTGACATGAAATTTTAACAACTCTTTACACTTGAGTGATTATTATAAACAAACACGTTTTTATAGCTTACATGAATTGATTAAATGAAAAGATAGATTACTCTTTTTACCTATTTATAACATTTCACAAAAGAGCTTCTGTTTTTAAAGTCTAATAAATGTCTACCCTGTCCTAAAACTTCACATTTTGTTTTCTGATTTATTTGATTTATTTATTTCCCCCCCCCCCCCTAAAATGACATCGAAACTAAATTCATCGTAACCAAATTAATCTCTCAGATTTCACTACAACTGCATCGAACATTCTTATGGTGTTCCAATTTTGCCTTTTGTACATAAACTTTTGTTTTCCCTTATTTTTTATTTGCCTGAATTTCATGAATGATCATTCGAATTATATGTGTTTATATCTTGCATCACGTTTTACAAAGCAGTCCTATTTTCTGATTGTCATTTACATGTATTGTCTTGTATTTGACAATGGGTAATGACATCGTAGCATATAGCATGACAATAGGACTGTTTTATCACAAGATAAATCTGGGTTATTTGAGAAAAACATTTGTATCGTTCTCAGTGTATGAATTACTTGCCGTTTTATTTAGGAATGTTTCAAGACTCAAACTATGTATTTTTAATTTAAACAGATCTTGTGCTAATATGATTTCATTTTACATACTGCTATTATGTTTATTGCTTATATGTGGTGACATCGAACCGAACGCGTGTCCTGAGCGCACATCAGAAATATCTGAGAAAACATTGTCAATTTTCCATGGTAATATAAGAAGCCTTATAAATAAACTGAATTATATTGTCGATATTATTGAAGATTACGATTTCGTATTCTTGACAGAAACACATTTAGACTCAAAATATTATATATCCGGTTTTGAAATACCAGTTCGAAAAGATAGAAATTCTCATGGTGGTGGCATTATTTTGTATTATAAAAGTTATGTTCGCATAATTCGTCGACATGGTTTAGAGAATTGACAACTTGAGAATATGTGGTTTGAGGTAAAAACAAAATTGCGATCGATGTTGATAAACATTTTTTATAGGTCGGAACGGCAATCTTCAATTTATGTCTGGCAGTATTTTGATCAAATGTTGAAAAATGCCTTGGATGAAAATATTTGCATAATTTGCTTAGGTGATCTGAATAAAAACTGTATGTCAGATCTAACTCATTTCTTAATATAGCATCCGAGTGTATACCTACAAGGGAAGTAACTAAAGGATGTGACGACAAAGTTTGGTATGATTCGAATTTGCGGCGTGAAACGAGAAAACGCGACAGGCTTCCTAAATGTTTTATTCGTTCGAATAGTACATCCGCAGAAAAGAAATATAAACAACAAAGAAACAAAGTAAATAACTTGAAAAAGCAAGTTAAAAAACAATTTTGTACCAGTATTAATGAAAATTTAGATGAACTAAAAGTTACAAACTGTAAACAGTACTGGAAAACTGTTAACATGTTAATTACAAGCGATACATGATTAACCTTCCATGACGGACCCTGATCATAACTTTAAACTTGCGTACGAGGGAACCGAAAAGTCCGACATTTAAATAAATATTTTTGTTCAATATTTAATTAAGATGGAGCTATTAAAGATTTGCCGGAATTTGGAGACCGATGTCTTGAGTTTCTTTCACAAATTGTAGTTAGTGAACAAGATGTATTTGATGTTCTTTCAATGCTCGATGTTAATAAAGCTGTTGGACTAGATATCGTTAGCAACAGAAAGTTACTTGCTGTCAAAAATGTCAGAAATTTCCAAACCATTATGTCTACTTTTTAACAAATCTTTAAATGATAGAATATTTCCAGACCAATGGAACATTGCACATGTTATACCCTTATTCAAAAGTGGTGACAAGTCATTACCTTCTAACTACAGGCCCGTCTCCTTATTGTCATGTGTGAGTAAAGTGTTAGAAAAAATTGTTTTCAAACATATTTTTAACCATTTACATAAAATAAACTATTATACAAGTATCAATCCGGATTTATTCCAGGATACTCAACTTCGCATCAGTTGATAGAATTGTATAACAAAATTTGGAGTGCATTAAATGAAAAGCTTTTAACAAGCATCACATTTGCTGATATAAGCAAAGCATTTGAAACTGTCTGGATTAAGGCTTTATTACACAAACTTGAAAAATATGGTATAAAAGGAGACTTGCTATGTTGGGTGAAAAGTTACTTGTCTAGACGATCTCAGAGAGTTGTCATAAAAGATTCCTTGTCAAATATTGGAAAACTAAACGCTGATGTGCCTCAGGGGTCGGTATTAGGATCCTTGTTGTTTTTAATATACATTAATGATATAGCTGATAGTATATCTGGATTCGGAAGGCTTTTTGCCGATGATACTTCAATAGGTCATACTGCACCAGATGAATTCACTTTAAAAATATCAATCAGTAGAGATCTTGATTATTTAAGTAAGTGGTCAGAAAAATGGCTAGTGAAGTTTAATCCTAATAAAACTGAAATTATGATATTCAGTTTGAAAAATATATACAGTGATATTACTTTTGATTTTGGTGGTGCTACATTAAAACCAGTTAGTGCGCACAAACATCTAGGTGTCATATTTAGTAATGATTGTAAATGGAATATGCATGTTGATAAACTGATTGAGAAAACCACGAAGCAGCTAAATGTTTTACGCAAACTAAAATTTCTATTAAAAAGGGAATATTTGGAAAACATTTATATGATTTGTATTCGTACGATACTTGAGTATTCATCAGAAGTTTGGGATAAATGTGGGAAAATAAATTCTGATCGGATAGAAAATATTCAAATCGAGGCTGCTCGCATAGTTACTGGATTACCAAGTTATGCTAGCCGCAACGCTATTTATATCTTCATGCTAAAATAATAATTGGTTAAAGTCAGATATATGTAGTGTTCATTCATGTGTATATTTATGTATGTATTGGAGAACACGTTACTAAGTTGAAAAAACTTGTGTCTAATCCATTTGTCTTTTTTGAACAATAAAATATGTTTAAACTAACATCTCGAATTTTAAGAAATATTTTCTGACTGGTTTTGAATGAATAAAAATTTAAGGATAATTTTGCAAACGTGCACTTTTTGAAGAATTTTCATTCAATTATTTTGTATTTCAATTAGAATCCGAGAGCTGAAATACATTGTACGCAAACTCTTGCAAAATAGATCACCCATTTCTGTCTCTGGATCTTCAAAGTTAATAATTAATGGACGACAGATATTAAGATTTGAGAAAGGCTGAAATTGGTCCCTGTATAAGGTTACGAGAGCAATACATCCTACGTTTTAAAAATCTACAATATCACTTAAAATTTTTAAGCGGAGGATACTTTTTTATTTCAAAACATACTCACAAATAAGGTATCACCATCCCAGTAGTTAGCACTTCTATGTTAACATGAATTATCATTGTTAAGGTTTTAATTAAAAAGTTAACTGTTTACAACAATTTGAATTTGTCATTATACTACGGATCTTTTACCAGAGGAAGAAATAATCTTAGCTGAATTAGGCAAAACTTTTTGGATTTAAGGGTCCCCAATGCTCTCCAACTTCGTACTTTATTTAGTCTGTTTAACTTTTTGTATTGAAGCGTCACTGATGAGTCTTTGTAGACGAAACACGCGTCTGGCGTGAACAATTTTAAGCCTGGTATCTATAATGAAATTATTTACAACTTGGTCGATGGCACTGCTGGTGGAGGTTTCCTCCCCGAGGGTATCAACAATCCAGTATTCAGCACTTCAGCGTTGACATGAATTATCATTGATATGGTCATAATTATAAATTAACTTTTTACAAAACTTTAAATTTGTCGAAATACCAAGGATTTTCTATCCCAGGAATAGATTACCTAGTAATCTGTGTATGGGAAAACTTTTCGGAATTAAGGGTCCTCAATGCTCTTCAACTTCGAAATTTATTTGGCCTTTTTTTACTTTTTTGATTAGAGCGTCACTGTTAAGTCTTTTGTAGAGGAAACGCCCGTCTGGCCTGCAAAATTTTAAATTTGGTATATATAATAAGTTTATAATTCCATATGACAAACAAGTGAAAATCTGGCACTGCGAAATATGCTCCCCAAACTGCAAATTTATTGAGAGAAACATTATTTTCACGGTTTCAAAATACTAGTATACTTTGAGAGACAAATAAACATGTACCTGCATGAATATTGTTACTATTCATAGTGTGATAACATCCCAAAATCAACTTTTATTTTATTTCAGTAACATTGACCTTGATTTTTGAAATGTGTTGACCCCAAAATCAATAGTCTGCTATCCATTCTATATAGCTTCTATCTATATTAGTTTAATTCCATTCATGCAAGAGAAAAGCAAACTTTCATCAGGAATTCTTATTCCAAATTTTTCTATATTGGGTAAAAACGACCTTCATCTTTGACCTGTTGATAAAAAAATAATAATAAATATATTTCTTTCCATTTCCCATATTTTCCATCTGTATTAGTTTCATACCAATCAAACTCCAAGTGAAACTCAAGTAACCATTCGAAAACAGTTTTTAATAACTTGTGACCTATTGACCTCAAAAGCAATAGGCTTCTTTTTCGTTCCTATATCTTCTATCAGTATAAGTTTCATTTAAATCAAGCAAATGATACTCAAGCCACAAAACTGTGTTTCTGACAATCGGACGGAAGGGGCAAACGGACGACAAAGTGTTTATTATATGCTACCGAATTTTTATAAGGGAGCATAATGACCTTTTTATTTTCTAAGAAGATTTCATACAAAGAAGAAAAGAATCTATTAGTTCACTGTCAGATAAAAAGATTGTGATCTAGTTCAATAACTAGAACTGGGTCAACACCACTTCTGCTCGAATGTTAGTCTCCTATGGCTTCATCAGCTTTGGTACTGAAATGATTTATAACATTCTGTTTCCTCTTAAACTATCCGTTGATAAATAAAGTAATTACTGAAAAACTAAGTTTCAAATTGCCTCACACATTTTTGACCTTATCCGAATTTAGCCATCTTTTTATGTACCTTTTGGTCGTAAAGCTCATAAAGCTTCTTAGTATTTATACGTCCCTGGCTTTAAAATACCTGGGTTTGAGCGTACCTGATGAAGGTAAATCAATAAAGCGTTTCGGAAGCATGAAATGTATAAAGTGTTATTTTCAGGATTAAGTCATCAGTATGAATTCTTGTGAATAGACAACGTAAAACAAAACAAATGTAAGATATTGAATCCATTATTGTAAAATGGGGATATTTATTTCTACATCATGACATACCCAAGGGAAAAATCTAAACAGTAATAAAAACAATTTGATATGCCTGTCCGGGTACCTAATAAAAAACGAGAATAAGAAAAAATCATTACTTATCCTCAATATCAACAAACAGCCAAACACAAACTTATATCATGAGACATATAAACCTGTTATTTACGTTTGACGTTAAATATAAGTACAGTAGAATACCATGTAAAGTAAACATAGGAAATAAGCGAACAAACAAAAACATTATATTATTTTTATTTTGTACAAACGGTACAAAGCACTTCAGTACCATCTTTGTATGGGGGACATCTCAAACTACCACATTTCGCTCTAATAGGATAAAACAAAGCACCAATGTCGTTGGATGATCGATCGTCCAATGGTTTTGCGTCTCCGTCCATACAGATAAAGTCTTTATTGTTATGATTATTATGCTCACTCATCAAAAAACCACTGTACTCGGATTGCCATCCCTTGTAACAGGTCTTCTTTCCTAAATTAAAAAATAAATTAAAATATAAATATATCCAATTTCTATATTAGAACACATTTATACTTTAGACTTCGAATTAATGATTACAATAATACAGAACAAAGCATTATTTAAACCCGTTGCATTCAAGATTATTACATAATGAACCCTATAATCAACAATATCATGTGACGATCTAGGTTAATAATGTATCAATTATTTAAGAACATATTTATTATACTTTTTTAAATAATGGTACAAACAAATGTTAATAATGCAACTACCTGGTATCATTAAAACAGAAACTTTCCCTTTCCGCCTGCATACAGCACACGGGACCTCTTTTTCGGCCAAACTAGCAGGTAAACCAGATGGTTTAATGTTTGAACGTAATTCATACTCGGCACCATATAATCCATCATTAGCATAGGAGTATGCTTTACCATTTTCTGGATCACTTGGTAAACAGAGGTAGTTGGAGCCTCCTCCTTTGTTAGAGTGTTTGTTACCTCCAGCCTGACCTGCATAAGTTCAATGTACTCTTATTATAAATTTAATTATTCAGATTATCTATTTGTAGGTAACAATGACAAATATAACGCAAACCAATGTATTAAAATTTTAGGTAATGACATACCAGGAGTCGAGACAATACAATCGAATTTGAATCTGTATTGCAGATTGTACCAAATATTAAAAACTATGATGTGTTCATTGCACCGTGAGAAAAAGAAAATGATTAATTAAATAATGTTTTTAAATATCAACCATTTAACATTACAGTTTGAACGCCTAAATAATAAGATAAATAACATACATAGTCAAATTATATAAAAGATTAAGTACCAACATAGTCAAATTATATTTAATGTTTGAGCATTGATATAGTTAGATTATAGTAATTTTTCTATGCATTAAAAGCAACAAAAAGAGGCGGAGGATACAAAATGGACAATCAAAATTTGTAAGTTAATGAAAATCCGACAAAACCATAGGAACAAATACAAATCTACAAACAGACAACAGTGTATTAAACATTACCTAGAAACTAGATACTGAGCAACAAGAACCTCGCAAAAAATTTGAGTGATGTTATGTGCCCCGGAAGGATAAGCAAATCCTGCTACATATGTGGCTTCCGTTATGTTGCTCATGGTAAGTTCTTATTCGGTTATAAGTCTAATTCGGTGATGTAACAATAGAGTAACTAAAAGATGAAGGGATTGTGAACATATCCGTGGTTCGTTATCGTTAATATAATATATCAAATTAACGAATTCGTTAAAGGAATCCAAACTTTATCTTTATTAGAATTTTTAGTCAAGACCATAAAATCTGAGACATAAAATTATGAACGTGTATATAAATATTCTACTTTCCATGTGTCTCAGAATATGGCAGTTGTATTTATATATAATATGTGTGTTTGTGTCGTTTGCATAAAACACTCAAATATTAATTGATTCAAAGTATTAATTTCGCATTCACCTCAAAATGAAACCGTGTTGTTTGATTTTAATACATTAACCGTTAAGTTTGGCCTAACAAACCGTTTATGTAATTTCTAGCCAAATTGCATGTCATTAGAGTAGTGTTTTGTAGGCTTATTACTTAAGCATTAGAGTTGCAAAAGTTTTATTTTTAAACGTATCTCTTTCTATAACTTCTAGCTTATCCGGATCCTCGTCATGAAATATCATTAGATTCAACTAAAACCAGAAACAAACTGTCATAAAACTTTTTTCTTTCAAAGAATACCAGGCCTACTCTAGGTGAATTAGATTATTTGTGTTATGAATTATATGAAAGTTGATGTATTTGTGAATGAGACAGCAACCTAATATGATAAAAAATGACAAGATTATTAATATATCTAAAATCTATATGAATATATATATATATAGGTAAAGACGTCAATTCACAGGCATAGAATTATATACTTATAAGAGACACAAAAAAAACAATAGTAAGCGAGTTAAAATGTCTTTTAGTGTCCAGCACTTTCATCCATCTGTAGAAACTCTAAGACTCTAATTTGCTTAAATGATAATAATACTAAATACCTGCATACACAATATCTGAATTTCCAGGACATATTTTCTTTCCCCATCTGACATATGTCACACCAATATCTTAAATATACACATCAAAGAGTTAATTTATAGTATGAAACCGGAATAAAGTTGAATTACAAGACAGGAGTATCCATTATGCTGCTGAAAATACCAGACGCCTTACCTTTAACGTGTTTGTAATGGGTTAGCGTTAACAATTATGACTTAACGCATATACATTTTAGTGTGGATTTAAATAACAACTAAAATATTCATTGTCATTGATAAAATAAAAGTTTTTTTGCATAAAATTCAATAGAAATAATAGTTTAAACATATTTTATTGTTCAAAATGACAAATGGATCAGACACAAGTTTTACAACTAAGTAACGTCTTCTCCAAGCATAGCAGGAGACGCTTACCTTGTAGACGCATCCGGTCTCTTTCCCTTTGGAGCATGCGAAGTTTTTGTTTCTTATCTTAATTTGTTTCTTCTTAATTCATGATGAGATTTGAACATTGGTTAACTACTATCGCATTAAATTACAAATAGATTGTCAATTCATGCGATCACAAAGGCAAATTGGATGCTGTATTTGTACTGAGAAGAAAGACATACCTTGTTGTGAAGGTGTTACAGGACAGTCCGCTTTCCGGGAAGTATGCAAGTAATGCTTCATCATATCAATAAGAGACTGATCTGATGGTGTCAGGCTGTATTTTGTACAATCATGTCCATAAACACTGACTACAAATGCAACAATGACGATGGCAATTTGAAAGCTGAATGAGGGCATTCTGAAAATCGAGTACTAATAATTATTTGATAGAATACAATATAACAAATCAAAATAACAACACTATGAACAAAATAACATAAGTACATACTATTTTTACCTTTATGACTTCCAGGAATTCGTATATGTGTTAATGCAATTACGTCTTTATAGCTTTTATCATGGATTGATCAATTTTTTTTTAATTTGGAAATATCGTGTAGAAATACATACGATAGCGTAACAATATATTTTGACATTTCAAATGAAATTGAATTTCATTATTTTTTATTGAATTAAAAGAAACTCTGTATAATTTTTTTTTAAATATTAAACAAACAACTTTGTAATGTATGTTATTGCTTCGTGTACAGTGTTTTTCATCTTTTGCCTGGTATTTTCATCGTAGAACCTACACATTCTAGTATTTGTGAAATGGCATTGCATATTAGTGATACAGAATATATACATTGTAACTATACAATGTATTGCTTATTGGAAAATCCTGTACTGTAACCTATAGCTGCATCCTTGTCGTGTGGTCTCTGATGGATAGTCGTCTCATCATTGCTTATCATACCACATCTCCAAATTTTGATAAAGATAATAAATTTAAGCAAAGAATCCTGAACTATACAACCCGCTCATCAACATTAAATCCAGCTCAAAAGGAAAATTAAAATAGAATTTAAATATTTATATTTATCTGTTACGATGAACCTTACGTATCTATTCTCTTATTTTTGAGGATTGTTTGACAATTGCATGCAGTTTTAGAACGAAAGAAAAACGTTCGTTAAATACTCAAACGGATGCCGATTTTCACAAATATGAAATTGAATATATCGAAAGGTAGTCAGATAGTTATTTCATTTGTAGTCCGACAATTTCAGGCATTTTTCTGTAAGGGCTAGAACTACAACACAGTGTTCTATTACCATTTAATGTTGGCCTCGTTGCTTTGTTACAACCAAAAATATCCTTAAGTTATCTATCTATTCTAATACTAGACATACACAAAACTATTTCGACATCAATGAATGCATAAATCGATCAACTTTGAAGCCATTTACTCAAAAAACAAGGATGGTGACATATGAGTTTCTATACGTGCATGGATTCAGTATACAAAAGTTGACCCCCATTTTTTATTACATATTCCGATGTAACTCGATTGAAAGGATAAGTGTGCCAAAAAGTTTAGAAATCGGGAGGTATGCCATTCGGCATCGTGTTACCTTAAAACAAAGTCGGCTTCAATAGAATAAATTTATGTAATGCTATGGGTATTTTCTTTCAGCAAAATGCAAATGATATTACGATCAAAATCTATTAATTTAATGAATTTAATATAATTCAAACTTCATGGTTTTAGTATAAAAAAATAAGCAGACAATTTAATATAACGGGGGAAACACCTTACTGGTAAATGTCTATTTTTACAGTATCGCTAATTATTACAACTGTAAAATAACTGTCAACTTGTCAGTCCCTTTGTTGCTTATTGCAACATATTGTATTCAGAAATACTGAGAACCAATTAATATTGTATTCCGAAAAAATTAAATAATATACCGAGAAACAAATAACACAGAAAATTACATTAAAGTGAAAAATAACTAATAATTATACTAATAGTAGATGGACAAAACTAGGGAAATATCACAGGAAAAAACAAAATGAAACCCTAAATCAAGAGAAGCAATAGGAAAAGAGAAACGCCCTGAAATACAAGATTAATAATTATATTGTCCTTCGTCGTAAGACAAGATCATATCTGTACTGAAAGGTCATTATTTTTTATGCTATTTATGTTTAAAACTCTTGATGATTGACAGCTAGGCCAAAAACGAGGCTTACAAATTTCTAAAATGTCGGACATTTATATGGTTAAACGGGATGGTGGAAATAGGATTTTGTTACTCACTCAACTTAGTATATACATAGATGATGACAATATACAATGCTTATTAAACACTTCATAATATTGATTTGTCGAAGCCACAATCCTGTCCATCTTTCTGCGTATATGATTTACATCTGAATGTTATTATGAACTGCTTATATACTTCCAAGAGCCCCTGTACAAAGAAGTTTGCATTGCTTAACATATAGTCTTCTGGGTAGTATTTTGCGAGCTATTGTTTTTTTCTTACGACACTTTTCTTCCGGCCCATGGTACACTCGTACTCTATTTTTCTTCGACGTATGGTTTTTTTTTGTTCCCTTGTTATCATCTTGTTTTTGTTTTGTTATAAATTGGAATTTTGTGGTGTTGTTAAAGAGCTTCAAAGCTATTTATGTTGACTAAACTTCAAAGAAGTGTTGGCAATCAATACTTTTTGTGTGTGGCTGAGTTGCTGTCTCTTTGACATATTTCCAATATCTCTTTGTATTTACATTAACAAATTAGATATATTATATAAAGATATCAATTGATTGTTTTATTTCTACTAAATGTCCAGTGGCAAATATTTCATATTTAGGACGAAAACAAATTCAACAATTAGCGATTACGTAGGTTCTGTCAAGTGGGTCGTTTTGGGTTAAAGCCACTGAAATTTGCTTCTTCAAAACATGGTATTTTACATCTGGGTGAAATGTTTACTTTCAGCATAGGTTACCTAGACACTTCAAAGAGTTGCAATGATAATATTACGTGCAAATATCGCAGTACACTCAAACCACGAGGTATCGGATTCAATGTCCTAGTTCCGAGCTCACTCATCCAAATAGACACTCCCTCCGATCGGGTCTAGCTGCCAATCGAGAGATCTGCACGTGAATAGAATTCAATACCCAGTCAAAGATTGAGTTTAAAAATAATGCTATATTGAAACTATAATAGTTGAGACAATCCCTGAATCATTTGGGTACCTCAAAAAAAAATTATGAAGGACAATCTTTTAGTAACAGTTTTATTTAGAATTATGAAATGTATTGGAGGATAAACACAAAAATAAACATAGGTGTACAGCAGAAACCACTAGCATGGCTGACACGTTGTAGATATAATTTAGATTTCGCCACAAAACGCCAAAAAAACATTTAACCTTTGTACAGCATGCCCAGTTGAACTTCAGAATATCAGTACGCTTCTAAAAAATCAGACTGTTTGTTATCTATTTTTCATTGTTTAACATTTTGTCATCCCGGGGACTTGTATAGCTTCATCAATTTACGGTATGGGTAAACAAAGTGTTGATAGATACCAGGATATTTTTTTTTATGTCGGACGAGCGTTTCGTCTTCAAAAGACTCATCAGTGACGCTGGAATAAAAAAAAGGTTAAAAAAAGGCCAAATAAAGTAAAAAGTTGAAGAGCATTGAGGATTCAAAATTCCGAAAGGTTTTGCCAAAGGTAATCTATTCCTGGAGTAGAAAATGGCTGTTTATCCTTTGTTGAAGGCCGTATGTTGACCTGTAGTTAATTTCATTAGTTTGGTCTACGGTGGATGGTTGTCCCATTTCCAATCATATCTTATATATCTTCTTATTCTATATTGTGTACCACCTACATGTATACTATATTTAAATGTAAAATGTTTTGTAGATATGTGTCTCATAAGCCAATCTTATGGCTGGGTACTGATTGTTTAATGTATATTTTTATTATGTCATTGTTTAATGTTCAATCAGTATGTGACACAATAATAAAATAAAATGTATTTATTTTATACGTTTAGATGACTTTCGAATCTTGAAGTACTAAAGTCTATATATGATACCTAATTGGAATACACCAGAAATATTTGTTATGTGTAATACCCAAGATATCATTACAGAAAATAGGATATGTACTTCTTTGTGGTGTGATTTTTTCTGACAGTACTGCAATATAATGCATTATCGTAAAACCTCTTATCAAGATATTGAACTACTACGGTATAACCAATAGTGCTGAAAGTGACGTTTAACACCAACAATCAGTAAAGAGAATATTTTTTAATAATATGAATATTTTATAAATTTCTAATTGTTCAAAGTTTAATGAGAATCATAGTTACTGTGATATTGTAAATCGGAACTTATTTAAAGTTCTTATACATCCTTGGCTTTCAAATATCCGGCTTAGACAGTTTCTGATGAAGGTAAATCCACGTACGCATTATAATGTTTATTTTTACAAAACTTGTGTTAAGGTTTTTTACGTAGGATATTATTAAGATTGAAGTCACGTCGCTCCGCCTTTTATAGTATATATTATGCATACATTTAATAATTCTAATGAATTATCAATGTAATAGTGACGTGTTTTATAGTTTTGTATAATTTGTGCTTTGTTAGTTTCCTTACATGGTTTGATTATAATTACATTGGATATATAAATACAATGAGTTGTGGTTCTACATGTATAAAGGAGACTGGTAGGTACAATAATTTATATATATATTTCTGTAAAGGGAGACAAATAACCAACAACACGGGGTTAATGACAAATTGTTTTACCTTAATTCAATTAATTGATAAAATTATTAACATTGGAATTGGCACGACACTTGAGTCCGAGGTAAACCATTATTTAAGGAAAGGGCAATGGTATCTAGCTGATTAGCATCATTGTTTGCTGCTGTTTTACCGCGATCCTCTCCCACCCCACTTCCCCACTTTGACATGTTAGACACGAACTAATTTTTATAAATTGATTGATTTTTGTATGCTGAACCACCAATGACAAATTTGTTTGAAAAAGTTTCCAGCGATGTAAAGGGTGAATAATGGAACCAGAAAAAAGTTGGGGGTAAATTGAAAAAAAAGGCGATACAAAAGGGCTTGATTTTTAAAATAAACCTTTGACCAAGCAAACTTATGTTGTTCAGACAACTCTTTTTATTCTTTCTGTTAGTTTATACTTTTTCTCGAATTACGTAGAACCACGAGTCTTGACCTTGTCTCGACCTTGTATTAATTAGGCTAAGTCTTATCTTATTCATTCTCTTAATACCAATTTGGCTTTTGAAATAATATCATGAAACTTATCAATTAAAGCTAAAGTAAAAAAATTAAAAAAAAATTACTATTAGTTAATTGTTGAATCTAAATATTATCAAATTCCAGTATGCCTGACTTGGGGCTGCTAATTCCATATTATAAATGCACAGTTTAAATTATACATTGCTATTTTTTAATAAAGCAGGTTCTTATATATATATTATATTCAATTCAAAACAGTTTATTGTACGGTTTTACTATATTGACCGTAAACAAATTATTAAGAGATTATGATTTAAATTCCATTAGCTATGACCAACTATAAAATAAGTAATTTTTTAAAAGATTAAATTTTAATTTTAAAATTAATTTTGCATTGGCATTTAAATTTCACACTGTTTATGATACACGTGATCTCTAAATATGTACAACGATTAATAAAATTGTCACTTTCACCGTTACACAAAATCATGGCATGCATTTCAAAATGCTAATTTCCTAAAAAAAAAATTAAAAAAATTAAATAATTTTGCAAAGTCGGCTGGCCAATTATTCAATGTCATAAAACTTTTAAAATGCGTTTACATAATAAACTTGGTAAGAAAAAGTTTTATGAAGAGAAGAAAAATTTAAGTTTACGTCAATGAGACAGCAACCCAACGACACACAAAAAAAAACCCAAAGAAGTGACTTTTTATTATAGCAGGGCTAGGGAAATTATTTAATTGGTTAACATCTTTACTAAACAATATTTCATAAATATAGAGATGTATTGAGGAAGTCTCATTATATTTGTCGCATTTAAGTAAACAATTTTTTTTAAAAAGTAATGTTTCACACTCAGATTTGCGGTAATATGATTTATTCAGCGAATAGGTTTAGAAATTGTCCTTTAAATCTTTCGTTTTGGCTTAATAGACTTATTGATAAGGTCATACTTATAATGTTGTATCATCATTCTGTCTAGTATTTCGGGGTGGTCCAATAAAGAACAAAGTACAAAGATGTGAACATTTGCAGGTCACCGCACGGACTCAACAATGAGTTGACCCAAATCGTATAGTAACCAATTACAAACCAAGGGTTGACAAATTGTGAAGCATTCAAAAAGAAAGAAAAAACAACGAAAACAATTATGAAAGACAGCAATCAACGACAACCAATGAATAACATGCTCCTAGTTTGGGACAGGCACATGGAGAATGCGGCGGAGTTAAACATGTATGTGACCGCTAAATCCTCCCCTTTACTTGGGACAGTAGTGTAACAACACAACATAAGAACAAACAGTAAAAATCACTTGTTCTTGTGTTTTGGGGTAATTAAAAGATTGCATGAAGTGTAATTGAACCCTTATTTTGAGGGATGTAGTGTGGAAGAGGCTATGCTTGTTATCAATTTGACTCATTCATATGAAATTGATGGTAAAAAAGGGCATTTAAAGCATTACTTTCTGTCATTTTAATTATACATCTAAACAATACATATTATATAACTATCGGTATAGCAGTAAATGGTTTTTATCGGAGTATAAAATAGAAACGCATAAAATGTTCATACCGTTTTAAATAACATTTTACGATACCTATTACATCACTCCGATTAATTTAGAAATATTCTGTTTGTATAACAAAACAAAAGAAATCATTTACAGCACATAGTAAATTTAATGTCGTTAAAATGCCTTGTTAAATTCTAAGATTATTCTCCAAATGAACATAGGCCTCCCTTATCCGATAAAGGTGTCTTTTGGTATTGTTTGGCTTTGTTGCTCTTTTACACCACAAAAAAAAAGAAATGACTTTTAGTGCGCATGATCTTTTGTCATAGGTTCAGTTTCTTTTGTGTCAAAGACAATGCCAAAAAAAAAGAATAGGTTTTCCATTTATATAACTTTAATGAATAAAGAAGTATGAAGTATTTTGTTACATCAAATAAGCTTTGTTTCCACGGAAGCCTAAAGTGTAATTCTCCACCACAAACTAAATAAAACCACCGGTAGTAACGTGCTACATGTAGTGTGTTGGCTTGAATGCGGGAGGTTGTTGGCTCTATACCTCACCTTGTCAAACCAAAGACTTGCAAACTGGTATTTGCTGCTTCTCAAAGAGGAACGCGGAATTTATGAGTAATTGCAAACATTGGTTCGGCTCGGATCGATTCAGAATACTATGTCCGTGTGGGATGCTCATTTTCCTTCAGACTGTGCTATCTTTTGAACTAGCAAGTTTAAAATCTGATCGCTCCAGTACAAAAGCAGGGTTATGATTCATTTGACATGTTCTCATCCTGATATGGATGTAATACTTGTCATTGGACGTTAAAAACAAATATATCCATCATCACTAATTAAAACTGTTTAATGTACTTTATTAAACGTTTTAATAAATATGAGATCGGGACCGACGGGTCATCTCTTATCTACCCCAAATGTAATCCAGTGAGTCCAATTCACGAGTGCTATCACTACTCACCTTTACATAGTCAATATTATCGATCAATGAAAGAATGGAGTTTACAGTCTGCCATGAAAATACAGGCAAGAAAAACTTAATATTTTATCAATAATTGTTCCGCACTCGAACAGCAACGACAAGTTATGTTAAACTCTGCTTTAAAAATATGTAATAATTTCAAAAATCTTAAAACAGAAAACAGATTTATTTGGCTTCTTTCTTTTGAAAATGAAGAAAAATGCAACACTGTGGCTTTGATTTGTTATAAATGTTTTACAATAAGAAAACAACTGCAGCTATCAATGGTTAAATCCATAATACTATTACCATTATCATTATTGTTTCTTTACTTACATGTATGTCTATGTGGAATCATTATATGTAACATGCCCTGTATGGGCCGATTATTGATTTATTAAAGTATTCGTATTAAATGATTTTGTACCATTCTTTAAATGATTTTAAAAAGTTTCTGAACATGTTAACTTTATTGTGCTAGAAGATGTTAGTTCTAATATTTCTATTGTATTCTACATAATACTACTTAACTTCACTATGTTGAAGATTACAAGAAGGCATATGCTAAGGAAAATTAAAAGTTTTAACATATTAAATATAAATGCAATGAAATAGACGAATTTCATTTAAAAGAGATTTATAGTGAAGAAAATGTTATTATACCTCAATTGGTCAATCTCCGTATACGACAAATGGTGGATTATACGTGAATTGAGATGTAATCCATCAATTAATGGTTATCCTGACCCGTTATAGTCTGACATATATTGATACTACATATATTTGAAAACTGTGTAAGGAATTTGCTTTTGAAAAAAGTTAGATATTTTACGTTTATGAAGAAACGTCAAAACCTGATAAAACTTTAATTTTCTATAATGCTTTATTTTGATATCTTGAT
This sequence comes from Mytilus californianus, assembly GCF_021869535.1. Classification (NCBI taxonomy): domain Eukaryota; kingdom Metazoa; phylum Mollusca; class Bivalvia; order Mytilida; family Mytilidae; genus Mytilus; species Mytilus californianus. Next base: position 80,703,160 of record NW_026262701.1, on the reverse strand, counting down.
CGGGTTGGTGAAGATCCTCATAAATGGATATCATACCCCAAAACGGGTATCAATTTTCAGTGATAAAATATTAACTTTGGATTTCAAGATATTTGCTGTCATGGTGCAAACATTCAGGTAACATTTTTCCCAAAGACACCATGACTAAAATATTATCTGGATAAAAGTTGATAGACTTGACAAATAGGGTTTTGGATGCCATTATTTTTGTATTTAGTTCTCATTTGAACTATGGTTTTAAAGAGAATCAAAGTACTGAAGTACTGAACATCGGATGACCGCAAGTTCTTGTGGATGGTCAAAAGCACATGTCACAGAAAAAGATCAAATCTCTATACCTGAAACTGAGGTTAATGTACAGATATATTTTTTTTCTGAGACAAGTTCGTGCGTGGATGATGAATTAATGACAGGAAATTCAACCACACCGTAATAACTATTATATTGTAGTGATACAAATCAGTCTTCTTGGGACTATTATACTAATATAATAATAGTCCCAGAGTATGTATACACTGGTTTGTTGTTATATATTATATTAATATAACAGTTACATGTATATATAATTTTCATCCATTTGTATATCAATCTATTGTACTATTCTAATAATAGTGCAGTGCAAGTGCATGGTGGATACATGGTAAAAAATCCATTTTTCTAAAAGATTGGAAATGAGAAGCCATTCATATTTGCCCGCAAAAACAATTACAGAGTTACCGGTCCTTGAAGCGAGTGTCACAAAACGTTCTTGAGATATTCTTCCACAAGCTTTAACACAATTTTTCGATACGTGTGCATAGATATTATCAATTATTTTTTTACTATTATATATGTATATCTAACGACAAAACATTTTCATATTATTAATTTGTGTTTAAAACAAATATTTATAGGAGCATCCATTGAAAAAAATGAATTTAAAACAAGCGATAAGGAATTTCATTTTGCACTAGATAATGTCCGCGGATCTATATTTTTTATAGATCTGTTGAAAACCCAAAACTAATTTGCATAATGGAAATTTAGGCGATAGCAATACATCGGAATGACCTCAGGGTCATCTCGATGTAAAAATGTTGCCATTTATATGAATATTTGCGCCATGATAGCTATAATGAAATATAAAATTCATTTTTTATCACTGTAAATTGATACCTGATTTTGGTTATAATATCCGGAAATGGGGATGTTACCTGTTGATTCTGTTTTAGCTTGGCAAACATTTTGATATACAGATTTCCTTTTGACAAAATTTTAATTTTAAGGATATTAATATCTTGACAGATAGTCCGTGGACGCGCAAGGTTAATTGGTACATCTGTCCTTTAAAACGCGTTGAAGGGCATATTAAATTTAAAGGATACGATTTGCTAAAACTAAACCACAATTATCAATCAATTTATATTGAATTATCTGTCATATTCACTCAGTTGTTTTAATTTTATCACACAATTATGACTTACGAGCCGTTATAACATATTGTTTTTAATTAATTATTCTAAGACAGATACCTAAAAAGAGTGGTTTATTAGTTCACATTAAATTCTCAGTGTCAAAGTTGACCCCAACGACATGTGCGGTTTTTGTATCATAGAAATGTCTGTTTGGTTGTATAATTCTTAATGTTTATGCCATGTTATGATAGGGTTGGGACTCGTACATTTATTTATATCCAACCGTGAATTATTCAAATAAGCTTTTTTTTGCTACGTGTTGAAGGGCTCACTGCGTCTTTGAGATCAGGGACAGCAATAAAAGCGCTGTTTCTTTGCTTTTTGTGTTTTTTGTATTTGTTTGGTTTTTTTTTTTTGTTGTATATTTTTTGCTGTGCATGTACTGATTATGTGTCATGGATGGATACCCCATATCCTTTGTTTATCTATTATTTGAAAGAAAGTTCAATTATTAGAATCTAGTTTTAAACCAAAAATGAATACTTCACATTACTAATCTTCTTCCATAATATTTTGCATTTGTGTCATCAGAACCTAGATTTCACGAATGATAGACTTGTAGTAACGTCTTGTGTTTCATGTCTATTTCTTAGAGACGCTAGTTTAAACGAGGATCTTAGTAATATTTCCAACACCTATATTGTATAGTAAATTGAGGTTCAGCAATATTTCGGTTACTATAAAATTTTATTCGTGACGGATTTGGTTCAGGCCTATTTTTCAAAACTACTCGTTTCCTTACATCAGTTATATTTCACATCTACCTGATTTCTTGTATCGTACACGGAAAATTTAATTAATTATTTGCATAACTAGAGTGTGTGTAGTTAAGTGCAAAGAGGGCACTATTTACCTTTCAATACAGATCTACGTTACAGCATCAATATCTTAAGGCCATGTGAGTCGATTTTGTTCTATCGATAATTCCAATATTCCGTTTCCCCCCTAAAAAAAATACATGTATTGAAATATAGAAGTCATTACCAAAACGTGGCAACTTAGATCATAGACATCAGGGGGAAACAACTAACAAGTTGCAACAACTCACTAGTCCAGTTATCTCAGACAAATACAAATATTTCAAAACGTAGACAAAAAGACAGAAAACAACCTTATGGTAGCATCTGATGTGAAGAAATGGAAAATTCCTGTTTCCTATATGCATCATCCTTTGAGTTCACTGGCGAGTAATGGATATGTACTACTTGTACACACAATCCACTCTTTTCCTCGTTTGTGACATTATCAAGAAATATGACTGAATACCTGATTTTAAATTTATATGAGCAACACGACAATTGCCGCTATGGAAAGACGACTGCTAAACTCACGGAGGACCGGAATTCACTCGTGCTGCTCAATCTTTGGGTTTATGTGTAATATTTGTGAAATTCTATTTGGCTGTTCTTTTTTTCTTGTTGTCTCGCTTTCTTCGACTTGTGGTTTTTGATTGTTCCCTATGGTATCTTCCGTGTCTACGACAATCATCCTTTCGTGACCTTAAATTCTGACGATACTTTAAAGTGTTTATTATTTATTTCAGGTCCTGATACATGGTATAACAATTACCCAATTTTCTCTAGCGGAAAGAGACAGTCGCCTATAGATATAGGAACAGAATATGTCGACTACGATTCTTCATTGTCACCTATCAAGATTAATTACAAACCAGAAAAACTTTTACATATAGTAAATACAGGTTTATCTGTAAGGGCAGACATCAAAGAAACTTCAGGTAAACAATTATATATAATTCCTTTCAATTTAATATTTTATCAACGTCTCACCTTTTGTAGAATACCAAAATACATACATTAAACACAAAAGTTATATACTTTAAAACACAGAACCCACTTAATACAGTTTTATTGTCTGAGAAATCGCGGAAGCTGAGACTCACATATTCCTTTTCCAGTGACATCGTTGAAAATTACATATTCACATCTATTGCCGCAAATATACATGTTCACAATTACTTAATATCTACGCATATCTTCTTGTTTTCTGTTAGTTGGTCCATGACTATCCAAGTCCAACAGGTTCCCCCTTTTAATATTTTCGAAGTAACTTGATTGTTCGTTTACCAAAAAATGCATGGGTGAGGAGGTACAATTATTCCCAACTAGAGAAACATAAGTTGTTCTCTTTGGTAGATAATCCGTATTTTCCAAACAGTTTTCTTTTCTTTTTCTAGAGATCAGCGGCGGACCACTCGATGGAAAGTATAGACTCGAACAATTCCATTTCCACTGGGGATCAAATAGTAATAAAGGTTCAGAACACACCCTCAACGGTTACACATATGCTTCCGAGGTATGTGCACATGTACACTGTAAACTTGCAATAGAAAATAATACATTAAACTAACTTTACCCCATTTGGGTTATTCGTTTTTGTTATCTTAAGATTACATGCACACGTATATTTTTAACCTTGAACTCTGAGCGTTTATGATGAATGTATCAGACAAACACCAATTTTGGGAAATACGACTTTGATTGTATAAGAAACTATTCTTATGGAAATAAGAAGATGTGGTATATTTGCCAATGAGACAACTATCAACCAGATACCAAATGACAAACTTCCGTGTGAATTTCTTTTTGAAATAACATTCAAATACTCGTCCTGAACATGCATGAAATATTTGCCACTGGGCGTTAAGATACAAACAGTCAATCAATCAAATATTATCCTTTCATATTTCTGTTTGAAACGAGATTTTATTGATAATGAGGCCATTCAGAAGAACTAGGGAAAATCTTTGAAAAAATACGATTTTTTTTCTTTTAAGCTTCACTTGGTGCATTGGAATAAAAGTAAATATTCTAGCTTTGCTGAAGCCGCAGACAAGTCGGATGGTTTGGCGGTATTGGGATTCTTTATTAAGGTAAGCATAGTTCTATTTGCATAAACATGCGTATATGTAGCTATGTATTCTTCACCTCTAATATAGGAGATCGAGGATATTCCCATAAACTTGTAACCCACATAAAATCACATAACCGGTCTCGCTCCTTTCGGAGTTCATGTGATTCCCTCAGTTTGTGTTTGCTACCTTGATTTGTCTTCTTTATGAAATTTATAGTCTTGTTCTCACCTTACTTTATCCGGGTAACTTTGTAATCAATAATGCAACAGTTTTCAGTAATGTTTTCTGTCGGTTGGCACAGAATTTTAACAACATTTGATTATACATTTGGTGAACGGACTCTTTCATAAGAGCTATCGTCATGTAGCAAATTTCTTTGGTGACAACACGTCACTTCGTCACACAATATTTTGCCAAAATATGCTTTCATGGTATTTGAAAGTAAGATAGATAGCAAATGTTTGGTGAAAAATTATCCATTGTATATATGCAAAAAGTCAAAAATATGGAAGAAGACCAATTTGTGTCTTTCATTTTTGCTTTAATGTGCTCTGTCTATAAGCATTTTTGTGTTTCTATGTTACATATTTGTTTGTTTTTATAGTGATTAAGATTATAACACAATGTTGACCGCTGTACCCCTATTTTTGACATTTTTACCTATTATGTCTGTTTGTTTTGTTCACACATCGTTGTCAATATAATGGAATTTTATGCGACTTTCATACAAGTGAGAGGTTTAGCTAGCTATAAAACCAGGTTTAATCCACCATTTTCTACATAAGGAAATGCCTGTACCAAGTCAGGAATATGACAGTTGTTATCCATTCGTTTGATGTGTTTGAGCTTTTGGTTTTGCCATTTGATTACGGACTTTCCGTTTTGAATTTTCCTCGGAGTTCGGTATTTTTGTTATTTTACTTTTTACATATAATCCAAACACCAATATGGTAGGGATACGAGACTCAATCCGGTTATTTACATAACTTGCAATTTGTTCTACGACGTGTGAAAGAGTTTGTCAGTTTCTCGTAAATGTATAACTGTTTACCCTGGCATTCCGATTAACTCAATCAATTAAAAACAGTCTTTGATATTTATGAATATCTTCATAAAGTAAAGTTTTATCCTAAAAAATAAACAAGTAAATATTTAATGCAGTCACAGTACATGTACAATATGATTATATACACGTTTCAATATTATCTTGCGTAAAAACCAAGCGACGAAGATATATTATTGAATTTATCCCAAAGTACAACATAAACTACGTTATTAGTTAGCCTAAAGTTTGTTTTTAAACATTTCATTCTCATACATTAATTATTATGAAACTTTAATGTCTTAAAATGTCAAAATAATGAAATAGAAGAAAAGGAAAAATACATGTTCTTAACCGTTTATTAATGTGTCTACTAAATGAAATTTGTTTTTCTCGACTCATAGTAGCTAGTGCACATAACGTCATCTTTTACTGTTATTCCGTCCTTCCAAATCCCTCCCGGACGGAGAATTTTTAATTATGTCTGTACATATAGTGCTGTTTTTAGACATAGGGATTGCTTTTCCGGCGACGGCGTCAACAATTGTTAAGTTTTCTGCTTAAGTTTGTTGATAGGAACTACTTGTGATAGATCAATGATGTTTCGTATGAAGTTGCATTACTATCAGTACATATCAGTTTGACGACTATTTTGAGGCTCTGCCCCCTAGGTCATGGTCCAGTGACTTTCAATCAAGTAACAATTTTCAATGTTAATTTTTCTAATTAAGTTAGTTTGATATGAACTACTTACAATAGACAATATTTTCTATAAAGTTACATTAATAAAATTGAGAATGGAAATGGGGAATGTGTCAAAGAGAAAACAACCCGACCATAGAGCAGACAACAGCTGAAGGCCACCAATGGGTCTTCAATGCAGCGAAAAACTCCTGCACCCGGAGGCGTCCCTCAGCTGGCCCCTAAACAAATAAGCATACTAGTTCAGTGATAATGGACGTCATACTAAACTCCAAATTATACACAGGAAACTAAAATTAAAAATGATAAGAGACCATCTGTACATCTCAGTTTGTCGACCATTTTCAGGCTCTGTCGTCTAGATCATGTTCCAGCGACTTTGATTTGATAAGCAATGTTGCTGTCCATCAGATTGTGTTTTTCTGAATTTTATGCCGACAGGCGAGACATATCTCTGTGTCAACAGTTTATGGTATAAAGCTTCCATCTAGCATATGTCCGTTGTTCTTGACTGCCCATAAAAAAATTTGGTATGTTTGATAGGAACACAAATTTTGTCTGGTAACAGGCAATCTACGGACTCCTCAATGAGTTGTCGCAAAGTATATTAAAGCTACAGAAAAAGTGAATTCTCTCTTCACGCGGAATTGGATTCAACATCCCCATTGCGACCGGACGTGGCTGCGTATCTATGCATCCCGAAGAGCCAAACAGGCGCCTCTCTTCATTATAGGTTTACAATCGAATGGCCATATTCGGTTCGTGATCAAAAGGAACAATTTGTTTAATACTATAAGTAATAAGTAAACTATTGTATTAGATGTATTGCACGACTTTGAGGAGTAAAGTCCTGATCATCTGACCTTGACCTCTTTCTCGTGGTTCATTTTTCAACGTTATGTCATTATAATTTGGTCTGTTTCTCGGATTAGATATGGAATTGGTCAAATATATAAGGTTTATAGAATTATTGAAATGCATACATGTCTCTCTGACAGGGTTTATATCACATTGTCTTTATGAGTTGATGTCTCCTTGACGTACACCCACACCCTTTTAAATCATATTTCAATTTAAATAAGAAGTTATTATTCCCATTATAACAATAACTCTATTTATAAGTATCAAAAGTAAATATTTCGTTTAGAGAAGATAATTATAACATCAAAATCATGTGCGATTTAAACTCATGAATATATCTTTTATCTTTTAAAGAAAGTACTTGCTACATTTTCACTGATTCTAATAAAAGTATTTTTTTCTTTGCTAGGAAGGACAAGAACACAAGGAGTTAAGAAAACTGACAGATGGAATTCAACGGATCTTTGATAAGGATGCCCTTACAAAAATCCCGGATAAATTTGATCCGAAGCATATCCTACCATGTAATTATATTTTTTACTTTTTATTATGATATATTTTATATAAAATGGAGCTGTGTTTTGTCTGCCGTCCTTAAGATAAGGATTGCGATATAAAAAGCTTGTTTAATCCCGCCACATGTTCTATATCAAGAACCTGATCATTGGTTGTCTGACGTCATACTGTACGGATTTTATTCAATTTGTCTCGCCTGCTACGAAAGTATCAGAATAGGAGACACAGGGAAGCTAATTAGGAAGCAGGGGCGACGGGTGGCATTACTATTTGTATTTAGTATGAGTAATAGGATAACTTCATTTGGTATATTGGATCTTTGCAAGTTCTTCATGGATCAATTAAGGTTAGGTTTTCGTGGTTTCCCAGTTACTATAAGAAGAAGGTCAACTATATTTGATGTATGGAATGCTTGTTCGGTTTCTTCTCACCCTGACCTCATTTTCATTGTTCAGTGGCCAGTAACAAGATTTTGTGGTTTGATCTGTTTCACAGATACTGTAAGCAACAGGTCAATTATATTTGTTGTTATTCAAAGAATTTAATGATGGTTACGATATATTTTAAAGTTCCTTCACAACTGATTTCGACTCGGAATGATTTAGAGCTTGATTTATTGTATAGATATCATTCTGTCTATTTTTGAAAACTCTGTTGACCTCTTTTTTCTATTTTTTTTTTCTGTGTCGTTAGTTAGCTGTCTCATTCTAGTTAATGTATACCCCATATCTCTTTTTCTTCATAGCCATATCTATACTATTAAAATAACGAGGTCCAATTTATTAGCCGACATGACGTAAAAACGACGAATCAAAGAATTCAACTTTAAATATAACTAATATAGGACCATGGTGTTTTTTTAAAAAATTACACCATTCCATGCCTTTTGTTTTCCACATTATTAATATTACCAATAATTAACAAGTCCCGGGTCGAATCCGATACCGATACCAATAGTATATGTCACATGTAGTTTCCGGATGTAGTTACCTTCTGTAAATCCCTCCTCTATTAGGAGAACCTGGAATTCTTACAGTAGCTGTTTTATATCTATGTAATACCATAGTACACTATTTAGCAAGTCTTTTTTCTTCCACCTCAATACCCCCAAGGGTGACTGGGGAATAGAAGTATGGTCACCATTGGTCTTCCTCCGACCGGCAGTAAAACCCGTGCTAAAGTGGGGCGTCCGTTTGGCTGTGCGGGATGTACAAATTTGCAGCCACGTCCGGTCAGAATGGGGACGTTAAATCCGATGTCTCGTGTAAAGAAAGTGCCACGTTCTTTGCACGTTAAGAACCCTTGCAACAACTCTTTGAGGGGTCCGTAGGTGACCTGTTGCAAGGCTAAATTTCTGTCCCTATCCAATATACCCTCATTTCCCGTGGCAGTCTAAATTTCTCCGACCTGAATCCCTTAATCTATTACAGAACCTACCTATTGTATTTATTGTGAACTTGTTCTCGTCCTGAATATGCATGAAATATTTGCCACTGGACGTTAAGCAACCAACAATCAATCAATCAATCCACCTCAATACCACTGCTAATTTTGGCTAATTAGTTTAACAAATTGAAATTTAGCTTATAGTAAGATCATTATAGTAAGAAAACTGGACGGCTTCAAACATAAAAATTTTGAAAGCCGAGAAAACTGTGCACCTTACAATCATCATGACTTTATCAGCTGACAATACGAATACTAAAAATCCAGGCTAAAATAAGGCATAGGTACTTTGATTTAGTCACGAACCCGCAATGTCGCGGGTGTGTTCTAGTCGTTCTGTAAAGAAAGCTAGACAGGGGATACAAATAGAAATGATGTAATCGTTTTACTTTTTGCTGAAATGTTGTTATTTGCCTCTTTCAAAACTATAATAAAAACAAATATGTCACCAAGCATATGTTAAAGCTGCACATTGTATAGGAGTGTACTGGGAAAACACTTAAATATGTGTCCAGTGGGAAAAAGTGCGTACTGTTGTACGTTTGTTTTTTCTACATTGGCTAGAGGTATAGGGGGAGGGTTGAGATCTCAAAAAACATGTTTAACCCCGCCGCATTTTTGCGCCTGTCCCAAGTCAGGATCCTCTGGCCTTTGTTGGTCTTGTATCATTTTTAATTTAAGTTTCTTGTGTATAATTTGGAGTTTAGTATGACGTCCATTATCACTGAACTAGTATACATATTTGTTTAGGGACCAGCTGAAGGACGCCTCCGGGTGCGGGAGTTTCTCGCTGCATTAAAGACCCATTGGTGGCCTTCGGCTGTTGTCTGCTCTATGGTCGAGTTGTTGTCTCTTTGACACATTCCCCATTTCCATTCTCAATTTTATTCATAATGCAATTTGAAAAAAAAATCCGCGAAGACAATTCTTACTTTTTTAATTGGGATCACCTCAAGCAGCCCTTTACAACCAAATATATATATATATATATTAAATGTCTCTGCTGCGATATAGCAAAGTAATTATGCCCACAGTACGTTTTAGTTACAAAATAAAATAATTTAACTTGACTTACCTCCCTTTTTTGTCGAGCCTGCGACTTTTGTCGCAGAAAGCTCGACATAGGGATAGCGATCCGGCGGCGGCGGCGGCGGCGGCGGCGGCGGCGTTAGCTAACTTCTTAAAAGCTTTATATTTTAGAAGATGGAAGACCTGGATGCTTCATACTTTGTATATGGATGCCTCATGTTACGAAGTTTCCGTCAGTCACATGTTTAATGTCCTTGACCTCATTTTCATGGTTCAGTGACTACTTGAAAAAAAAGTTCAGATTTTTTGTAATGTTAAATTCTCTCTTATTATAAGTAATAGGATAACTATATTTGGTATGTGCGTACCTTGCAAGGTCCTCATGCCCGTCAGACAGTTTTCACTTGACCTCGACCTCATTTCATGGATCAGTGAACAAGGTTAAGTTTTCGTGGTCAAGTCCATATCTCAGATACTATAAGCAATAGGTCTAGTATATTCGGTGTATGGAAGGACTGTAAGGTGTACATGTCCAACTGGCAGGTGTCATCTGACCTTGACCTCATTTTCATGGTTCAGTGGTTATAGTTAAGTTTTTGTGTTTTGGTCTGTTTTTCTTATACTGTATGCAATAGGTCTACTATATTTGGTGTATGGAATGATTGTAAGGTGTACATGTCTAGCTGGCAGGTGTCATCTGACCTTGACCTCATTTTCATGGTTCAGTGGTCAAAGTTAAGTTTTTGAGTTTTGGTCTTTTTTTCTAATACTGCATGCAATAGGTCAGCTATATTTGGTGTATGGAATGATTGTAAGGTGTACATGTCTAGCTGGCAGGTGTCATCTTACCTTGACCTCATTTTCATGGTTCAGTGGTCAAAGTTAAGTTTTTGAGTTTTGGTCTTTTTTTCTAATACTATATGCAATAGTTCAACTATATTTGGTGTATGGAAATATTTTATGATCTATATGTCAGTCACGCAGGTTTTATTTGACCTTGACCTCATTTTCAAGGTTCATTGCTCAGTGTTAAGTTTTTGTGTTTTCGTCTGTTTTTCTTAAACTATAAGCAATAGGTCAACTATATTTGTTGTATGGAAGAATTGTTAGCTGTACATGCCTGCCTAGCATGGTTCATCTGACCTTGACCTCATTTTCATGGTTCATTGGTCAATGTTTAGTTTACTTGGTTAATGTTAAGTTTATGTGAGAGTTGTAATAAAGCTTTATATTTAGGACTATCAACATAATATCAATGATTAGTAAAGAAGGCGAGACATTTCAGCGTGTGCACTCTTGTTTATATTTGTAGTAAAATGTTTTTTACCATACAATACGTTTTTAGTTGTACGTTTGGTATTGTCACAAATACAAACTCGATAAGGGGAGATCTAGATCTAGACATTCAAGAAGATGGCTTGAATTTTATTCTCACATACTACCTTGCTGCACTTATTTGTATTGTTCGTTTTTCTGTAAGTAGGATGTCTACATGGTTAATAACTCACAAAAGAAGTTAATCCGCACCACATATTGATGTGCCCGACGGTAATCTGAATCTAGTACCTTGCAAGCAGTTGTCGTTTCTAAATGTTAGAGCTTGCATATGGGGCAGGCCTCTGTATGTTTTTTAAATATATACAAAACATGTCAAAACTCGCAATAATTTTGAGCTTTTATACAAGTGGTATAGACTTTTGTTTATCATTGAAGACCATATGACCCATCTCCCTTCATAAAACATGTTTGCAAACTTTTCACTTTTCGCTATACGGACTTCCTACGAGGGCAACGGTCATCATGAATGAATGACCGATACTAGATGTCTGTGTCATAACTCACTAGCGACTTTGTTTCGCATTCTTAGATCTTTAGGTAGTAGTCCGCAATTTGCTATCGCCGCTGGTCGAACGGTTATATTTTCGTAATATTTTGATGAATTTTACCATATCTTGATTTTATTCGTTATCTTCATCTTATGTTTGTTTGTCTGTCTGGTTGTTTCAGGTTGTTTTTTGACTTGCGATTGTCTCTGGATTTTCCGATTTCTCTCTCAGGTTGTGATAACATTTTTCAGCTCGTATAGAAGTACTTTTTTAAACAATGACTTTATGATTTAATATGTATACAGATTTTCAATTTATAAAAAAAAAACTTCCAAGCACATAATGTTTTATGCGATTCTTTTCCTCTAGCTGATTTGAGTAATTACTGGACATATGATGGGTCACTTACAACACCTCCATTCTATGAGAGTGTACAGTGGATTGTGTTCGCCGACATGATAGAAATGTCTCCGGAGCAGGTAATTTCATAATAATCGATGATTCTGTACCATAACTGACCACGTGACCAATCTCTTTTAAAACATACGGTGTAAGTGAACAATTTGTAACACGACTTCACAAGATGCATCTGACTTGTCATATCATAGTAAAGTTTGTTTCAGTGTTAAATATAGCGCGTTCGTTAAGAACCTTCACAACAATTTTTTCATGGGTCCGTGGGTGGCATGTTGCAAGGCAAAATTTGTCCCTATCCACTATACCCTCATTTTCCAGTGGCACTCCACATTTCCCCGACCTTATTCCCGGACGGTATCTATTAAGGATCTACCTAAAGTATTGTATTTATTGTTAATTTGTTCTCGTCCTGAACTTTCATGATATATTTGCCACTGGACGTTTAGCAACCAACAATCAATCAATCAGTCAATCAGTATAGCGCTGATAATCATTTTCCGTAAGAAGTTAGACAGGCCATTAAGTTTAACCTACATTCAAGCTCAGTTTTAAAATAGTATACAAAAGAGTATTAACAGAAATTACGAACTTCAAGGTAAATTAAAAAAAAAGAGAGGTCCATAAAACCTGACAAATGATCTACGATTATAGAACTTGATGTATGATAACATATTCTCAGACTAGCTAAATAGTAAGGTCATTGTAATCTACATTTTTCTGTTCATGTTGCATTGACGGTCAATTAATACGTTCTACGTCCGAGTTCAGTTTGGCTTTTTATGTATAATTTTACACAGTACTGCCAGATACCGGTAGTACACAAATTAAAATTACACATTGTGAAAAATCATTAATTCAAATAACGTTCTGAAATTTGTTTATTTTAAAATATTAAATTGCGTGGAAATTTATATATATTACACGATATTCACATTTAAAAATTGTTTTGCGTAACAAACGACAATGTCATGCAGAACTAGACAAAACAAAATTTTCAAACAACACTTTACTGATAAAAAAAAGTTTTTCCTTTTTCCCGCATTGGATAAAAAAAGAACCAAGACAGTCACTAGTATATTAAAATGCTTACGAAATTCTCATACCCATCACATATTCAACTAATGTTATGAGTGAAAATTGCTAATATTTGAAAATATCATTACCAATGTGTTTTTCTGTTGTAGCTTAATCTACTACGATGTATGAGGAGTTGCTCGTGTGAAGGAAAATATATAATAGACAATTACCGCTGTCCACTTCCTCTTGGGGAGAGGAAGCTGAGATCATCATTCAGAATGCTGTCTACATATTTATGAAAAAAGTGCTATTTGTAATTACATCATAACGTTTAACGTTTCATACCTACCTGTATATAATGTTTCCTTTATATTGGATTCTGCAATTTTCTGAATGGTTGTTCATTATTTTTTAATTGTTTTATTGGACAATGTGATTTTCAGTCAAATTTCAGCAATAAATGTTTTTAATATACAATATTTATGCGTACGAAGCACTCTAATTATATGTAAAATAACAAAATCTGCAGTAAAAATGAGATCATAAACAGATCTAGCGTATCTTGAATGGTATGTTAAAATGCATTTTAATGTCAAAGACGAGCGCAGCTACACTGTAGTGTCATAAGTGAAAAAGGAACTGTTTACATTTCCGGAGCACATGAAACACACATATGTAACAGTTTTAAACTTTGTTACTTTAATTTTACTGGAATGTTGCAGCTGAATGCGAGGCATAAGGATGCAATTCAGGCTGATGTTATGTTAGCTCTTTGTATAAAGCGGAGCAGGATCTGCTTATCATTCCGGAGCACCTGAGATTATCCCCATTTTTTGGTGGGGTTCGGGTTGCTCAGTCTTAAGTTTTCTATGTTGTGTTTTGTGTACTAGTGTTTGTCTGTTGGTCCTTTTTTTTTTTAGCCATAGCGTTGTCAGTTTATTGTCGACTTATGAGTCTGAATGTCCCTTTGATAACGTTCGCCTCTCTTTTCCGAAGGTAAACTATCTGGATAATGCATATGTTGTATACTGTTACAGATCCGCGGTTTCGGTCTGGTGCATGTCTAATGACCTTGATATCCTTTTCAAGGTTAAACTACTTACATCCACTTGGTTTTGATTTAACGGCCCTTCAAGTAAGCTTAGGATTTCTAAATATATTGGCCGCGAGCATCACCGAAGATAGTTAATTGTCGAAATGCGCATCCAGTGAAGTAACACGTAAACCGTGAATGTTATTACATAGTTTTTAATTTCGTCTTCGACGAATGGATGCTTATCTTGTGATGGCAACGTCAAAGCCGAGTATAAACAGCTTCATATTTCATCAGGTAAAAGACCTGGATATTTCATAACTTACAGATGACGTACGTTCTGAAGTGTCCATCTTGTATAAGTCAGTTGTCCTTGACTACATTTTCGTGGTTAAGTGACTGCATTCAAAAATGTTTTTATCATGTGGAGGCAATTTTGATGGCAAACAAAATATCATTGCAAGGTATACATGTCCGTCAGACAGGGTTCACCTGAACTTGAACTCATTTCATGGATTAGAAATTACATTACGTTTCTTGGTAAGGTCCATTTTTGAGCCTCTATAATGATCACAAAAAAAAATATCTTTTTCTAAATTCTAACAGTCAGTATAACAAAGCTGACTTTGGTTGACGTAATATTAATGCATTTGTGCACATTGCCCCCCCCCCCCCCCCCCCCCCAAACATGGTTTGAAACTTTAGTTGTCTTTTTACACTTTCTGGAATAGGTACAGGATGTTCCTTATTGACAATGCCTTGTACATATAAAGTATAATACTATTATATATGTTGATTTCCTGAAAGAAGTAGGGGCATGTCAACCAAACTTTTGTCACCTTGACCTCAATTTCACCCATAAATATTGTTGTTTTAAGGTTCAAGATACAGTCCATTCCTGGATGACTATGACTCTTAATAACAGGTCGGCAATAACTGGAACCTCCCCTTTTCGGAGGTCAGTGGAAGAGTTGATCCTTACATTTCTCGAAGGCTTCATCAAAATGTCACCAATTATATTTTAGGGGACGACCATTTGATATTCTGGGGGGGGGGGGGGGGGGGGGGGCAGGAGGATTTTGAAAATAGATAACTCAGCCTTGATAATCACAAAAATAAATGGTTTGTTCTGTGGTAGTTCGAAAATAAATAACCTGACTTACAATGTATTGAAAATGAATAACTCGGCAGGTCTTTAAGCCATTTTATAAATGCTATTAGAAAGTATGAGGTGGCACCATATTCTTCATAAAATTCATCTTTTTTCAAAAAAAATTCGGGAAACACTTCCCAAATCTTTTAATAATAAAGGTATAAATATTATTTAAATATACTTAAAATGTCTGAAAATGGGTTTCATTCAACTTGAAGTATATTGGCTCAGGAACACTTACCTCACTTTTATTACAGGGCTGTAACTACATTGAGGCAAATGCCTTTATGTAGGAAATTTTAAAACCTAAAGCTTGTGTTCATACCAAATTGTTTTCACAGCGAGTGTTTGCAAGAAGCAAGTTATGTTCTCCCTTGGACGTAGCACCTGTTTTTTCGGGATCAATGTTTCTTTAAATTTGTCTTTTGTTCATTGATTGCCCTTCTGTATTCTCTTAGTGTTGCATTCCTTTTGTGATTTAGTAATTTTGTTTTCAACTTGATCATGAGTTTTATTTTATTTAAGACTTTTTAGCCAATTTTACAACTTAACTACTTTAAATTGTATCCCAGTTAAGAGCTACATCAAGTTGTAATTGAAATGTGTTATTAAAAATTACTTGACATAGTTCTATCACTGATAATCAGCCCCCTCTTAACTTAATTTGAATAAAACCCCACATAATTTACAGGTATAAAAGATTTAAATTCGGCATGCCGAAACAAAAAAAAAAACAGCAGCCACATACTTAACTATGTGAATTACATTTTTACTTTATTCTTCATATTGGTCTTTCGATGTTGTCCATAAAAACTTAAGTCTTATGCTGAATCTATACATTTTGCTTTGAGACCAAAATATTGTCAAAAAATTATTAAAACAGAACTTGCGTTTTCAGAATAAGAAAGGGTCTGGGACCGCCCAGAAAGCACGATTTTGCATCATTTGTTCTATAGTTTCTATGGGACTTCAGCGGCTTCAAAACCCTTCAATTTTTTTTGCCTCGCTCCGCTCAGCATAAATATATTTGGCAATACTTTAAAAGAGGCTAGTCACAGCCCAACTCTAATACCGTGTATGTATGCAATACATATATATGCAGTTTGGAATTCAGAAGATTCATTTCAGCAGAGGATGATGATTAATTCTGATTAAATGGTACATTAATGACTTGACTGTACATGTATTATTTATAATAATAAATGAATTTAAAAATTGTATGTTTTCAAATATTATTAATATAGTTATGAAAATAAATAATCAGTCCCTTGTTTTAATGAAAATGAAAAATCTTGTATCAACAGTGCAGAAAATAAATAATCTGTCCTCTTAGTTTACAAAAATAAATAACCGATCCAAAACAAATCCTCCTGGCCCCCCCAGAATATCAAATGGTCGTCCCCTTATGCTGTTTTGATTGGAAGCGTACATGTACGTCATATGACCTTGACCTCATTTTCGTGCTCTGTTCAAGGTAAATGTACAATATAAAAATAAGATGTGGTATAATTGCCGATGAGACAACTCTCCACCATAGACCAAATGACATAAAAGTTAACAAATATAGGTCATCGTACGGCCTTCACCAATGAGAAAAACCCATACCGCATAGTCGTCGATAAAAGGCCCCGACATAACAAATGTTAAACAATTGAAACGAGAAAAACTAAAGGTCTGAATTTTGTGTAAAGGCGTTATTAACAATAAGAGTAAAACATGACTTTGTGCAATGCCAAAATACAGGTATCGACATGTGCATATGTATATGTATATGCATATAACAATAATATAAAAATAAGGAGATGTGGTATGATTACCAATGAGACAACTATCCTCCAAAGTTCAAATGAAGTGGATGTAAGCAATTAAAGGCAACCGTACGGCCTTCAACAATGAGAAAAACCCATACCGTATGGTCGGCTATAAAAGGCCCCGACTTAAAAAATATGAAACAATTCAATTGAGAAAACTAACGGCCTAATTTATAACAAAACAATTTACGAAAAACAAATATGACAGACATGAACCAACGAAAACCATTGAACTACAGGCTCTTGACTTGGGACAGGCACAAAAAGAATGTGACAGAGTTAAACATGTTTGTGAGCGCTCAACCCTCTCCCTAACCTGAGACAGTGGTGTAACAGTACAACATAAAAACACACTATAAAAATCAGTTGAAAAAGGCTGAACTCATCAGATCGATACAAATAGAAATATATCTAACAAAAACAAAGTGTGGACGTGGACGGGTACTTATACATCCACAAAACAAAAAGACACTAAGTACAGATCTGAGAGTACTTGCAGTTACTGGCAGCTTGTTCAAAGCAAATAACAACTAATAAAAACAGTCATGTATCTTAGACTAAAATATCAATCAGTACACATCCAACATCCAATGGATTTAGTGTAAAGACGTCATTAACAGTCAGAGAAAAACATGACCTTGTGCAATGTCAAACTATAGGTATCAACAGATTGTAGTACCGTGAAAGTATATATGTGTTATATTTAGTATGGTTTTAATTTACTGATAACAAAATCCATATTTATACCAATAAAAACAATATTCAAAGATTTAATTACAGTGTTGAATAGGTAACCTTTTAAGATAATTTTATTTAAAGGATTGATAAGTTTACCCGGATCGTATCTATTATCAAATTTCCGGGCTCGGTTTACAACATCACCGTAAAATTAAGGATGAGCAATTCCGTTTGAAATAAGTTTTCTACAGGTACAGCCAAACTTGCAGACCATATATTTGTATCTATGGAAGAATTTGGTAAAGGTTTTAAGTAATTTGTGGTAACTAAATTCCTGACTTAATAATTTACTTGTAATGCATAGATTACGCTCATTGAAATCCAAAACGTCACAACAGACACGAGCATAGCGAACGAGTTTGGATATATAAACACCGTAAGACGGTGCCAAAGGAACATTACCGTCCAAAAAGGGAAAATTAACAATAGGGAAAGAAAAATCATCCCTTTTGTCGTAAATTTTTGTGTAGAGTTTCTGGTGTAATACTGAGATATCTAAATCTAGGAAAGGACAGTTATTGCTCTTATTATTGCTGTTAATATTTGATTTTTTTAAAGTAAGTTCCTTTGTTGGGATTTAATTTACTGATAGCAAAATCAATATTTATACCAATAAAAACAATATGTAAAGATCAGTACTCTGGATCCGTTGCCCACATAAAATAGTGCTATCTTCAGGCTAGACATTCACTGTGATTGCTGTTTGTTGAACCTCTAGTGGAAATTATTTTAGGCATATTCAGAACGAGACATGCACTGTTTGTTTAATCATTGTAAATGTATTTGAAGTATTGGTTGCTTTGTACTCGACTTTATTGTTAAACCAACAATCACATTCCTTAATTCTCAGTCTTTCATTTAATTTTGCACAGTAAATAGATGTCTTACACGATGTTCACAAATTGTTATTGTCGTACCTTCTAATGTACACTGAAAATAAAGATTACACAATTCGACATTCAAATGATAACTACGTAACATGAAAATAAAAAGAAATTTGTTTTATGGAGAAATAATGGAAAAAGATTTGCATATTAATTAATACAACAATATTCTTCAGATGTTATCCTTGTCAAAATAATATATAAACGGCCGTCAACATAATAACTTTCTGATTGCTCGTTTTTCGTATATAAAAACACCAGTACAATGTGATAAATGGAACTAGAGATGTTCTAAACTTTAGATCGTTGACGCTTAGCCATAGTAATTAAGGAGGTCAGTGAAAACAGCCCCTATATCATTTAAGGTCATGGGTTTTGACATATATGAGGTATACAACTAAGAAACAGGGGATCCTAAAATTATTCGGTGTTTAATTCAAGAACACATGAATCATAACTATGATCTGGTTATTAAAAACTTAATAAATATTTTCCTGTCAGTTCTAAAGAAATGAAGCTCCTACAAGCTGATTAATCATGAAATAATTTTTACACATAAAAGTCGGGATTTTTTCACGCCAATCACATTTGTTTCATCTGTCAATCTTGAACAATATATCAAATAGTTTGGTATACCCCTGTCCTATGTTCGTAAAAAAAACACGATTTAGTATAGAAAATTTAAGAGATATTTTTCTGAACGGTACGTATTTAAGATAAGAAGTAGCCCTTTGTGGCTTTCCTGAAAGCTGGAGTTTGTCTTGAAAAAATCCTTTGTAATAACCCATATAATCAGCACTAAATAATAATGTTTTTGGGGGTATCAATCCGTAAAATTGTGAGAATACATGTTTCTTTGAATAAACTCTCCTTATTTTGAAAAAAACACCATTCCCGTCACACAAAAAAAATACAACTTTTATCATTCTGGATTTTTTGCTCATGAATATTACTTTTCACGAATATGAGGACAAAATGAATTCCTCGAAGTTAGTAAACTCAACTGTCTCCCGAAGAAATGTGCAGGATTTTATTTTTGCTTTCCTCGAGATTAAATATACCATATGTCATACCGGTCCTGGTTATTTATCAAGGGACTGTCATATCATACATTGGAATCTCTCTCAGATCTTACATGAGCATAAGGATATAAATACAAGATACCATAAGTTTTGTCTGATGCCCGGCATTGGGATTGATATGAACAGGTTCGGCATTTAGGTATATTGACACTATGGCTTGCTAATTTGGCATCGCAAAAAGCATACGTTATACTCCACTTCACTTTAAAACGTGAAGATAAATATCCAGCTTGTTGGAAATATTGCATACTATTCGAAAGCGCAACCAGGTTTTACTAACGTCACATGTAGCAATTCTGAGGGTTACACATTATATATTTGTCATCTATAAACACAGCTAAGTAATTTATCAATTATAAGAAACCAACAATATGTATACATTTAGGCACAAATGAAAACGAAAAAACGTGTAATCGCATCATAATAATCACAACAAGTATGTCAACTTCAGCAGGTATCATTCTAACCATAACCTACTACATGTACATACGTTCTTAATAACATTTATATGCTCCTGGTGTGTAGAATTTCTGAGCATTAAGCAAACAGAACAATGTGCATGCATGTTATAAATTTGTGGCATTGTGTTCTATGAAGTTGACAACATACATATAACAATACCCATTTCTTTGTTTTGTGTTAAGGGGTCATTACCAAGTCTCTGGCATTGAAATATGAACTAATGAACTATAACTCTGGTTAATAGTTGTCTCATTGGCAATCATAGCACATCTGCTTATTTGTATAACTTGCAATAATATGCATTTTATAAGCCTACAATAGAAGCTAAAGTTAAAGCACTGAATATTTGAAAGAGAAATGTATATGGAATTTTTGTTAATCTTATTTGAATATTGCAAAATTGATACTCTTTTGTTTAGTATTCCCTTAAAGAATAAAGTTACAGGAGGGATATAACGCTTCGTTTGTTCGTTCGTCCCGATTAAGGTTTGTGTTAAGATTCAGATCTAAACTGTAAATAACAGAACAATGACCTCTTGTTAACGTCTCCTCATATCCAACTATAGCAGTCATCACGTGACATTGGCGACGTCACACATCACCCGTATCATGCCCAAGTAAAATGTATAGAAATGCACAGGGGCTTTCAGGAATCGATAAAATAAATTACTTTAAGTTCATGATAAAAAAAAGTGTGGAAATATATAGTAATTCTTCATATATTTAGAAATATATTTATGCCTTTTGGAAAAGTTTAAATCTTCTCCCTTCCAAATGCTTTTGAAAATTTGTCTTGTTGCCTTCTTCTTCTTCTTCTTCGTATTTCCTTCCAATTAGGAACACCAAGTAGAAACGGAGTTGTTTTCACTTGTATTATTTAAGATTATTTTTTTACAGTACTATATACATCGGATAGTTTTAAAATGTAAAAATTTGTTGAACAACTCCAACCCCCATGTACAAGATAAAAAGTGTCATCCACTAATATATATACAACTCTATCGTGCAAAGCATGTGCAACATATATACATCCATATCCTTGGTTTATGCTACAGGAAGGTTAAAATGTTTATAAGAGTAAGCACATTGTCTAAAAGATAGCTCATGTTCAAATCTAGCAAAATTCTTCTTTCCTTCGGATAAGATTTTGTACAGTTAAAACGTTATTCTTATTTCATGCGGTTCACCATAAAATAAAATTATATTTCAAAAGCACTATTTGGTTTCCTCACAAGTACGTTATGAATGTGGAGAATAGTTAAAACATAGAACAGTTACTTTCATGCAGCATTCAAATATTTAGAAGGATAAGTTACTATATTATACTGTTTGTTAAAAGTAGTATCTTTAAAATCTAAGAATGATTGCTGTTTGTTGGTTGGGAACCTTTATGTAATATTGAGTTCTAATTTTAATTTCAGTCTTTTATGATGGATTTCATAGCACATTTCACTTGTTGCTTTTGTTATATGTACTTAATTTGATGATGATTTCATTGTTTTACTGTAATAGCTGGGATCAACTATCAGCTGTGTTATTGATTGTTTATCAAAAAAGAATTCATTCCATTGTCTTAGTCCAATGTATCCAATGATGATGTTTTTTAATCGTAATAGATGTGTTTTTCTGACATCATGTAGCAGTATACAACTTGTGAGCATGTGTATCATATCTTCCTCTTCTAGACCACATAATGGACATGTTGCAGTTTCTTTATTGCTACTGAATTTAGCTATGTTGGTTTGTAGTAGGTATGTTCCTGTTGCTATACGACAGTGGTTGATAGACCTTTTCACCTCAGTGACTGATGACCCAATAGATTGCCAAATTTGATGCGGTTTACCTATTTCCACTTGATCTACACAGAGATGTTTTAGTGTTGATTTGTTGGCTGATTGGTCTTTATAGGTTTTTGACCAGTAGTTATTAATCGCTATCTTATATTGATGTTTCCACTGTAATTTGTTCATTTGATTATTTAGTAAGAATTCCAGATTCGGTAGGTTATACAATTCCAACGTTTTGGATACTATGTTATAAAAACTTCCTGGGTTGTTGATGTTGATAGAGATCTGTCTTTGATTAAGTTGTTGTATTCTATCATTTTCATTGTTTAGAAGGCTATATAAAAAACTCAGTTGACGTTTATGGAGCTCTGCTTCTATGGGTAGTGCACCAATAAGTAGATAGACGGCACAGACGGCTGTTCTTTGAGACAGTGATTGGAATTTTCTTAGGCAGTTTATGTGGAACTTTCTAAGGCGGTCAATATCTATTTGTTTTAGTGGTAGTATTTCAAGTCCAAAAAGAAGTTTAGGTATTACATAGCTCCGATATATTTGGTAAGAGGTGATGGGATTTAATCCGTTTGATCCATGAAGTCCGCTGTTAATTAAAGAGTAGAGTGTCCTGCGAGCTAGGGACAGTCTGTCCTCTACATTTATGTTATTTTCTTTAATGTCAGCTCTTATTATACCTAGATATTTAGTTTGGTTGGTTGGTGTTATACAAGTAGTGCCGAGATTCCATTGTAGGTTTTTTCTTACAGTTTTGCCTTTATTGATGATAATAGCATTTGTTTTTGTTGGATGAATTGTGACCCTGTCCTGTTTGGCATTTCGTAGAACAGTGTTTAGCATAATTTGTAATTCTTCACAATCATCAGACAGAAGTGCTATATCATCTGCACATGTTGGTGTGCCAGTGTAAATATTTCCAATTTTCATTCCTACACGGCTTTTCATTAGTTCATTCAGAACGTTGTTAATGTACACCTTATATAGGTGAGTGGAAAGGACTCCACCTTGTCGCACTCCTTGTTGTATTGGAAATTTGTCACTTATTTCACCTTTCCATTTTATTTTTGAGGACATGTCTGTATATAGATCTTTGACTATGGACCAAAGCTTTGGATGTATGCCACATTCATACAGTTTATCTAGAAAAATGATGTGAGAAACCACGTCAAATGCAGTTTGGCTGTCTACTGCAATCATATATATAAGGGTTTTAAAGTTACGTGTTTGGATTCTGATTTACATTCTGATACGAGAAAGGCAGCTATTAGCATAGAGAGACCTTCTGTAAAACCAAATTGCATGTCTGCTTTGATAAAGTTTTTGGTAAGACGTGGTAACAGAACATATTCAAATAGTTTGGTGATTGTTGGTGTCACTGTGATACCTCTGTAACTTTCTACTAATGTTGGATCCTTCAGCTTTTTTAGTACTGGGTTAGTAATTCCAGTCTTAAAGAAAAGCGGTATTTGTTTTGTAGCTATGATTTGATTAAAGATGAAGGTGAAAATTGGTGAAAGAATACTTCTAGCAGTTTTGAGATGTTCTGCGGAGATGCCAAATTCATCCGTAGCTTTGCCAGTGTTTAGTTTTCCTATTGCTTCAAAAATTTCGGTTTCTGATAGTGGTTCTAAATCAATGTTCATGTTGTCATAAATGAGATCTATGGCATTTGTTCTGACTGTACTTAATTCTAGAAATGTATTGTCGTAGTTGTTATCTTTTGGTACAAATAAGTCTTCCATATATTGTGAAAAGCGTTTAGCTTGGTTTTTCGGATCAGAAATATCACAATTTGGTCCTTTTATTATGGAGGTTGTTGAGATTTTGGATTGGCCCCTATTTCTATTGATAAGTTGGTAAAATTTCTTCATTGATGGGTTTTGCATAATTTCTGAATATATTTTTTGTCGATCTTCATATTTTTCTTTTCTCATCTGTTTTCTGAGTTCTCTTTGAGCATTTATTTTTGATGTTTTGGAAATATCATTTGGTTTTCCTTTATCGACCCATTCCTTGTGTTTTGTTTTAGCTGCTTTTATCAGGGGTAGGACAGATGGAGAAGCCTTCCACTGAGGGCCCTGTAATTTTATTATTTTTGATGAAACAGCAGTGGCATCTGCTTTTATCAATTTTTTCATGACATATTGTAATTTTTCTTCAACAGACATTGATGTTGTTAGATCGGCTTTTAAGTTTGAAAGTTCATGCTGGTATGCTTGGGTATCGACATTTGACCATTGTTTTTTGATAATTTTACCACTTTTTGGGGGGATGGTATTGTCCCTTTGGAGATTGATTTTTATCTTTGCACTGACACAAGTGTTGCTGGATGTGTTGACCGGATCCATTTCATGTATTTTATATTGATCTAAGATTTCACTTGGGGTTGATAAGATGTAGTCGATTTGAGACTGAGAGTTACCATTGTGATGTATGAAAGTAGACTGTTTTTCTATAGTATATTTCAATTGGAGATCCAAAATAAATTTCTTAAATTGTTCATCATGCTTGTTGTGTGATCTAGAGGCTAATAGAGTGGCATTAAAATCTCCTGCGATAACAATTTTATGTGTGTCACTAAATTTGAATATGATGTTGAAAAGAATATCTAGGCAAACTGAGTACTCGTCAATGGAGTGTACTGATGGATTGTGAGTTGTTAAGTAGGTACAGATGATACAGAGTTTTGTTTCTGTATTTATTTCAATAGCTACAATTCTTTCATTTCCATCACTTAACTTCTTTACTAGATGTGAGATATTTGAAGGCCATGATATTGATACCCCTCCTTTACCTCTAGGTAGATTTATAGATGAAATATCATCAACAGAGTCAACACTACGGGCAGTTGTGTGTTTATTTGGTAGATATTGGTCTAGCTCATGTTGCTGGAAGCTATAGAGCCAATGTTCCTGAAGGCATATAATGTCAAACTTTTTACATAGGTCAGTGAGATATTTTCTGTTTGATTTTACCCCTTCAATGTTGCAAGTTGCTATTGTGAGATCCGAGACTGATTTTCTAGGTCGAGTAGTGCTCTGTCTGGAGGATCTTGATGGATTTGAGCGTGGTATAAAAAACAGTTCTTGGGTTCTTGAATCATATTTGGAGTCGGCACTACATTTTGCTCCTGGCTTGTTATTTGGATTGGATTCAAATTTGTTTTGTCTATGTCATGGGATATACCCTGATGTGGTTGTGTAGTTCCAGGCGGACCGTTGGATTTAGATTCCATCAAATTTAGCCTTTGTTGGATATGGCTATGCTGCGGTTTTTTGTCCCTAGTATCTTGACCCTTTGATGTGTTAGGGTTGTTCACAGGTGTTGGTGCATTTATTAAAGTATGCATGTCAACTCTGGTTGTTTCAGATGAGTTTGATTTTGATGGTCTATTACGACTCTGGTTCTGAGAATTTGGGTATTGATTGTTTGTAGGCAATGTTTGTTGATAGCCATAGGGTAGCCTTGTTGTTACATCGGGTTGTGTTGGTTGTTTTACAAATGTATTTTGATTGACATTTGTTGGATGGTATTGCTGCTGAGTTGGGATGGTTGTTCTGTAATATTGTGGTGCCTGTCTATACATGAGGTTGGTATTTACATATTGGTGGTTTTGTGGTAAATACATTTGGTGGACAGCTTGGGGTGGCATTTGTGTGTAAACTGAATGATGGTATTGAGGAGGTCCAGGA
Source organism: Mytilus californianus (assembly GCF_021869535.1). Taxonomy (NCBI): domain Eukaryota; kingdom Metazoa; phylum Mollusca; class Bivalvia; order Mytilida; family Mytilidae; genus Mytilus; species Mytilus californianus. The sequence goes on along the minus strand of NW_026262701.1, from coordinate 80,677,324 downwards.
AGTTTTGATGGTAGATAAGGTTGATGGTGTTGATGGCTCTGAAATTGCATCATTAATTGTTGATATTGAGCTTGCATAGTTTGCATATTTTGAAGCATTTGTAGTTCTAAATTCCTAATTCTGTGCTCATTTAATTTTTGTTCAATAAGTTGGCTACAGAGTTGTGAAGATGCTGGTTTTGAGAAGCACTATTTATTGAATTTTGGTCTTGGTGTATGTTTGAAGGTTCAGACCAATGGTTATTTTGTTGTCTGCCTAAATTTTGAGATTTTTGTAGAATCTCTACTGTAGAGGTAAGCCTTTCAATTTGTGTCTCTAATTGTGAGATATATGCCTTATCCAGACTGGATTCTTCTTTGGCCTTAGATTTTGTCTGTTGTTTTTTCCCTTTGATTTTGGGAAGATCATTTACTTTTTGTTGAATTCCTCTTTGTTCAACATTTAGAGTTGTTTTATTTATATCATTGATCTCATGATTTTCTGTATAATGAACCTCTTGTTCTGGAATTAGATTCCTAATTGGTGGATCTATTACAATATTATCAGGCTTATTAGTGACAGTTTTGGTAGAGTTTATTTCGCTGTTATTATGCAGCGTTTTTACTGTAGTGAGGCTATCATTATGTTGGTGATCATGTTCATTTTCTAACTGATTTGTGTAATACAGAAGGTTTTCACTACAAATGTGACATATGAAATCATTTCGTCTAAATGTTTGCAGATTTTTGTCTGAGATTCCAGCACATGTAAAGTGTAGCCATAGGCTGCATTCACTACATTCAATTGTATCATCCTGCGAGGGTTGTTGGCACATTGGACAAAGATCTATATTTTGAAAAGATGATTCTTGAATAGAATCATTGCTTACTAGATGGTCATTTCTAGAAGATTTCAGCTTTATTTGTGGTATTTCCAACTCTTGAGATGTGTTGGTTGCATTTTGGTCCATAGTTTGTAAATTTATAGATGACTTTTGTTTTAATTTCCAAATTTTCCAAGGTTTCTGTTGCAGTTTTCACCCTTCTTTTGTAATGCTTTTCCTTTATTAAGGTCATATTGTTTTTGTATTGGTGCTGTAGATTGGATGGCATTTGAAAGGGGGTTAGGTATGTGCTGGATGTTGCTAGCTGAAGCATGGCGTCTTGTAAGCATGATTGATAGTTAACTGAGACCTAGTATAGCGTAGAAAAGCCAACACTGACTAGGTCCTACAGATCCTTTTCAGTCTTATTATGGTGAGTTATTCAGATGAGTATTAGAGCTGTTGTCTCACGTTCTTTACTATTAGGTGCTACTGTAAACCTAGTATAGCGTAGAAAAGCCCACACTTACTAGGTCCTACAGATCCTTTGCAGTCTTATTATGGTGAATTATCCAGATGAGTATTAGATCTGTTGTCTCACGTTCTTTACTATTAGGTGCTACTGTAAACCTAGTATAGCGTAGAAAAGCCCACACTGACTAGGTCCTACAGATCCTTTGCAGTCTTATTATGGTGGATTATTCAGATGAGCATTAGAGCTGTTGTCTCACGTTCTTTACTATTTGGTGCTACTGCCAACCTAGTATAGCGTAGAAAAACCCACACTGACTTGGTTCGGCAATGCACTGAAGCTGTTATTGCGGCAGTTTATTTAGGTGGATATCTGAGTTGTTGTCTTATGTTTTTTTTTTTTTTTTTCTTATGTGCTACTGCCAACCTAGTATAGCGTAGAAAAGCCCACACTGACTTGGTTCGACAGAGCTCTGAGGACGTTATTATGGTAAAAATATAATCGAGTCCAGCTGCCAACCAAGTATAGCGTAGAAAAACCCACACTGACTTGGTCCAACAGAGAACTTGAACTGGTTATGTGCTGTACTATTTAGAATTTTATATGAGTTGGTCTCACTGTGCTTATTTACCAGCAGTCAGTTTTCATTTGTTTCAGTATTTTTCGGAGCCAAACTTCAGTCAAAATTCTTTCTGGATGTATACCGTTCTGGTAGAGAGAAAAGTTATAAAATGCCCTTGCTGCAGGGGTACGATGGTTGTTTCCTCGTCTGTAATTTGATCGACGGTATAAATCACATGAGAATTGAGGAGAATGTGAATTTATAGTTGTATTTGTATAGCGAATACAGGAGTTAAGCTCATATATTTGGTCTTGAAGTTTAAGGTCCTGGTTTTTGAATATATTTGGATCTGGGTGATTTCGTGATTTGTTGAAGGACTCAATAGAGAAGACTGGTGTTTCTAAAAAGGTTATTTTACATTCAGGATACTTTTGGATAAGTGTTGAAAATTCTTGAAAATAGTGTGTGATATTTAGCACAGCTTGGTTATCTTCTGAGGTTAAGGATATAAAATTCCCTTCTTTTGTTGCAATATTACAGGTTCCCAACCAAACATTAATCCAGAGTTTACCGTGGAGTAAGATTTTATTTTCTATGTTTGCCTTGAGCCATTTATACGATTTTTCAACGGTTGAGCCACTTCTGCACCAGAATTTTACTTTCCTGTCAACGACTGTATTACCAATGAATTCTTTTAAATAATTTCCTTTACTGTCAGATAGTAAAATAGGTGTGTAATTGCATGGAGTTGGTGGTTGAGGACTAGCCGGTCTATTGAGAAATTTCCAAAGTTTATTTTCGGACATAAATTATATTGATGTCAGCAAGCAGCAATTAATTGAAATGTTATTATCTAAAACCACATATAAAACTTCTACAATGTCTAAAAAGCAGCTATATATTAATTGCTATTTGAGTCTTGTACATAGGGGCGAGGGAGATAAAAAGAAAATGGCTAACGCGGGAAAAACTCCACGGATATTTTTTGTATTATCACAAAAAAAGTTCTAAATTTGTTTAGACTGGAATGGAATTGTTCTGTGTCACTCAATAATCATTAAAACAATGTCTTTGTACAATATAAGTGTTGTGAAAAACAATGTGAACTCTAAAATCTAAAAGATTTGCTGGTGCTGTAACAGGTGCGTCTTCTCGTGTCTCGTGTTGCCTCGATAATTCACACTGTTAAATCATCCAACTCCGATAAATATTGGATTTTCTGTCGTGTTAAACCTAAAATTGCGATTTAAACAAAACAGATGGAAAAAATTGTGGAAATATGTGCTTATTACTATATTCATAAATATTTGAAATATCGTACATGCAATAGTTTAATTTTTTATTACGTCCCTTCCAAATTGATTTGAAAATTAGCTATTTTCAGAAAATCGGGTATTATTTTTCAAGATGGCGACCACATTGACAGCGTGGGCCGACTTGGTAAAAATATATTTTGTAAGATTGTTACAATGAAAATCAAATAACTGTTGGATGCTCGCGTTTTCAGTCATTGTCTTACCTTAAAGCAGCATAGAATCAAACACTGGTTCCTTTTGATAAAGCTGATACATGCTGTTGTTTTTTTATAAAAAATTTAAAAAATGGCGACCAAATAATTTTCAAACGTAGACGATGTTCGACACCTATTTTGTCCATGCTAATAATTCAATTTAATTTCACTGTTTATATTGCAATTAAATATGACACGTTATTGTCACTATAATGATAGCCAAGGACATAGCTAGACTAAGGAGATATTAAGTCATAACAGCAACGTAACCAAAGAAAACAAACATGGCACCTTATCACGATGTAAGTTTTGACAATACCTATGTAGACATGTATGTTTTGACAATACCTATGTTGATTAGTGTTGTCAGATTCTCAATGAAATTCATTACGATATTATTTTATATTTATAAAAGAAGACCTCGAATGGATATTAACCGAGGTGAAATAACTATATTTTTCAATTTTCTTTAAACCATTCATCGGGTAACTAGTAAATTTTACATAATCCTAATTAAACCAGTAACATGCAGAGTTATCGAACGTAATTATGACTGGAATAGTTGCATATGCGGAGACGTTATTAAGAATTGAACGATGGACAGTCTGTGGGCTGAATGCTTCTAACTACATGAATGGAAGATATTATTGAGACGTTAATAATTAAAGTTCGTTGATTGGTTTGGACAATCCAAACCTAGTAAATGTCTGTCAATTCCGTAGAGTATCGGATTTGTACTCTCTATTTTAGCAATTAGATTTTGCCTGGTCACCAATCATGCATATCGGTACACAGGTTACTTTTATCTATCAATAGCCGAATCTCCTGTAAACACATGCAAGGGCCAGTCAAGGTCGTTAAACACTTCCATCATCATCAACACACACATGATTGTTTCACATTCAATCCAGTCGCTCACTGTTACGCACATTTTATACACGAAAAACATAAGATGACTTGAACATGGTTATAATATTTAATGACGAGAGAATAAATTGTTTGACAAATATGTAAAGCATTTACAACCATGATTTGAAGGATTATTCCGTTGGACCTTATTTGATACATAACATTAAACGATATGCTAGTCTACTTCATAACGTGTGTGGTAAAATTTGTTGATTGACATGCAAGGCTTTTCTGAATGAATTAATCTACAAAGCGAGAACACTTTCCACTTTCATCAGCTAAGAGACGGCTAGCTTTTTTCGAAAAGCTATTACTTGTTAGTTGATGCATCGTGTTTAGCGTATACGGTTTACACTAAAACTATAAGTTCCCTTGACCTCTAATTTACTCAGGAGTGGCTTTGGTTTAGTAGATATCTTAAACGATGTATATGTGACTTTTTATAATTCAAATAATATAGAGAATAAATAACGAGCGAAGGCTTCATTTCTGAATTATTTTTTTCTCTATGCATCAAGCAGCGGTTTTATATATAGATTTACCTGAACCCAGCAGAACGCATCGATTCAATTCTCTTAGATACTAGTATATCGTAATATGTCAATGATAAAACCCCCTTACAGTCGTCGTATTGCATAGTCATAATGCTGTTATAATGGCTATATCAGGTTTTTTGGTGGAGTAGGGTGAAGAGAACCATCGACCTCATGCAATGAAATGAATGAAATGAGATGGAACTCCGAAAAATCTGTGAGAAATTTTTCCAAAAGTGACATGAAACCAGGTGTTCAGTTTATTGAAGAAAGGCAATACTGTTTTTCTTTCTGAAAGAGTACAATTGTTTACATTTAGATCTTAACCTGTACTTTTCTGACTAATTTTAAACTTTTCAATTCATGGAGAACTGATTTCCTTCATAAATTAATTAATTTCAGTTTCATGTTTTTGAATTTTCCAAAGCTTACAATTACCCCTCATAATATCCTAGTAATATCAACATCAGAATGTCTAAGAGTATTGTGCGAACATGCTTGTGTTTTGTGCAAATTAGTTATACAGCAATTGTATATATAAGATATTGTGTAGTGGTATATCCTGCTGATTTATTGGTTCAATATAATCATTTATCACTAACATCTTGATAATGAAGGAAGTGGTGCTCAAGAATAACATCAATAGATATGTGTGTTAGAGAACGAAGGTTAAAAATTGTCAAAACGTGAGTGTTTTTAATTGATCTTAATTTCTCATTAATATGTTAATTTAATCGTTTTGCAATGCTACAAATCAGGTTTGCCGTAAATCCACTTTTATGCATTACGACATCCTTGATTAATTGATGGCAACAGGTGGACAAATTGTTATAATACACATTCTAAAATAATCAATGAAAGCTCGCATATTGCTTTGATATTGATGGAAGGTGCTTGCCTCATACTTCGAAATGTACTTTTATGATTAAGTTCTATTTTATTTTTCTTCAATTCGATTGCCCTTGTAGAATTTATACATGCAAAGTGGACCACCCCTCATTTACCATGCAGTAATTTTTTTTTACATGAAATTGATCTGAAGAATTTGAATCGATATTATTACAGGTTTTTCTTGTTATTCAATGTTTTTGCAGTGACATCTCAAATCTCACGGAACGTTATATAAAACTTTTACAACAGGGATATACTATATCTTTACTTAAATTTATAAAAAAAATGTATTAGGTTTATGGAAGAAGTACGTATTATTCTTCTTGTGGGGATTTAATAGAACGTGGTATTTAACACCGAACTTGTTTATGTAATACTGTAATATATAAAAAAAGTTTAGGAACTGTCCTTCAATTTTTCTTTTTGGCCTTATGGACGTATTGATAAAGATTATATTTATTATGTTGTTGATCAAACATTGCATATGGTTTTTTCGGGATTAACATCGATTGGCTTATACATAGTTTGAAACATGAAAAAAATGATTCTTTCGTGTTTTCTGCATTGAAACTCAAAGTTTACACTGAGCATTCTTCAAAATCTTTTCATCCTGTACTTTTTTTTATTGCTGTTTAAAGATAGCTCAACAGTACATCAGCAATATTTATAAGTAGCTAGACCTTTATAGGTTGTTGAATAGGTTAAATCTTAATCGGTTTTTTTATCAGTTTTCGTCGCATTTTTCTCAGACACTGCAAATCAGAGCATCCTAAATAAAATTATGTTTGTCCGTCTCATTAACGCATATCTCATGATACTCAACGGTTTGATACAGATTTCCATACGTACGATACAGATTTCCATGCTTACGATACAGATTTCCATGCGTACGATACAGATTTCCATACGTACGATACAGATTTCCATACGTACGATACAGATTTCCATGCGTACGATACAGATTTCTGGAATAATATCCGTTAGGTACATTCGAGATCAAACGTTATGGAAGCAAACAATTTTACACGTTTGTAAGCATTCTTTGCAGATTGGTGCTTTAGATGGTAACTACGAACAAAGACAGTCATAATATTAATCTGATTATTTTTCTGAATTTAATTTAATTTTCTATCTTATTTCACATTTCACGTGTAGAATATTTAATCTCAACTACATATGCAATTTATATTACAATCTTGCAAACATGAAACATATTTCTTAAGTAACAAACATTTAATTCACAAAATGTAGATAATCGCACCACATACATGTATACGATGTTGATGCGATAGCAAAAATAATTTTAAACTGTCAATCTTAGCTGGTGCTGTACTAGGTGTATGAATTATATCTAACGTCTATGAAAGAACCTCTATCTGAAGAAATCGTGGGTCTGTGGAAAGACAGATCCTAATCATAGCTACAGAAACATGAGACCCCCCTCCCCCAAACAAAAAAAAAACCCAGTCTGAAGAAAAGACTTGCACGTTGCCGTGAGATACATACTGTTGCATCTTTGTTGTAAATTTACATACATGTATATCATTTTAACAGATTACATCTAAAACATGTCAAACTACAGAGAGAAAAAATAGAATTACGATGATTTACAACATAAATCTTTGTAAAAGCCTTAGCTACAGCTGTTGATCCTGGTTAATATTTGTAAAAGCCTTAGCTACAGCTGTTGATCCTGGTTAATATTAGTAAAAGCCTTAGCTACAGCTGTTGATTCTGGTTAATATTTGTTAGATTATATACGAGTGTTCAATTTAGCTTAAAACACAATTTGGAAACCATAGTGTACATTATATCGGTACTCTATGGCATTATTACTGAGATAATCTGAAAATTGTGGGGCAAGACCATAGTGTATCTTAAAAACAATTTAAGTTATCTTACGCATCTTCAGTACTATGTAAAGGTTACCAGTCTTGTGGGGCAAGACCAAAGTGTATCTTAAAAACAATTTAAGTTATCTTACGCATCTTCAGTACTATGTAAAGGTTACCAGTCAGTCTCTAAATGATGGAAAAGATAAGCAATCCTTGCAGCGAAATTAGTTTTTTTTCTAATTTCTTTGAATAGAAATACTATACATTTAACCAGCGATTCAGAAGCATACTCAAAGGAAGAACAAATATAGACCATATGCGGTTTTTTTCTAAATTCTGTCTGTTCATCTTAGATTATCATTTCCTCAAAACTTCTATATATATAAATGTTTGGTTATACAGGTACTTTTAGCAACATTTTCTGTGTGTTCGTTCAGCTTTACATCCTGTGGAATGGTTACTGTAAACATCACTTAAGTGTTTGTGTCTTGAATGGATGTGTTAGATATCCATCTTCCATTAAAAGGGAAAAGAGATAATTATATGGCATCGGTGTTTGAGCAAATTATTGTTTTCGTTTTAAAGGAGTTGAAGGAAATGAGCCACTTTTTATTTCAATCATTATTAATTTCTTCAATGCGGGAGGTGGAAAAACTCAGCGATATATCATCAGAAAATAATCTAGTTTTTCGCTATTATAGTTTTTATACGAAAGAAATAAAGGTGGTCCGTGAACATAGCATTGGGGTTTCCCCAGGGGGACAATCGAAAATTATGGATATGGATCTATGATAACTAATTTTTGTACTTCTTTTAATCATACAGATTTTTCCCCAATATTCTATATGATTTCATTTTATGCATAAGTCCATTATACCATACTTTACCAGAAGTTGAAAAATCACTGAATACGAAGCAACTGAATTCTTTCTATTTAAGAGAATTTGGTATTGTTTTATATTGTTCAATAAATTGATGTACAGCTGAATGTTTTGGGACTATCATATCTTATATTATATCTTATATTCATAAATAGAATTGCTTCTATGTATAGTTTCAAATATGTTTGTAGACTACTCTTTCCATTACTTTCCTACCCAGCTAATGTCACTGGTACCCGAAGAGAAGACCGTGTCCTTTATTTGTCATTGAAAACTATAAATTAAACATCATATGCCCTATATATATGACAGCTATATTTAATGATTTAAAACTTAACAATATTGATGTACAAACTTTTATATTAAGTTGGTCAAAATACTAAAGTCCATATATAATAGTTGTTCATAAAAATAAATTTTCGCTCGTGTAAATAAAAACGCCCACTTGTTCATATTTAAAAACAAAATGTTAGCACTGTAAATAAGAGGAAATCGAGTGAATGGATTGACCGTCAATGTTGGTTACTGGTCAGAGGTTCAAAATATATATACACCTTGATTTAAATATGAAAGTAGTTTATTCTGGTCAAGCGTCTTTCATAATAATTTCGGTGAATGTTACTGTTAATGATCACACCTCCCTCTATATATGTTGGACGGTGACAGACATACATATTTACTATAACCTAAGGGGTTATTTTAAAATGATAAATATTCTGACAAAAATTATCAGTATTCGTATAACAAAAAGAGAAAAATCGAATGCAGCTTCATTAATATTGTACAACATATGAAATTTAGATTTCTTATAATAACATAAAGTTAATTTGTAGAAAACGGATTGTGTCCAGTTTCTACATTTACTATGACTTTGAAAATCTCCTTTTTGTTATAGCTCCACGCACTGGTTAATATTTAGGTGTCCAACTTGTACTTTTCGACGTACCTAACGGAAAGGTGTGTTAGAATAAGCTGAACATGCTTATATCTAAAGAAAAAAACATAAAACGTTTAAACCTGCTGCAATTTTATACACCTGTCCTAAGTCAGGAGCCTGTTGTTCAGTGGTTGTCGTTTGTTGATGTGGTTCATAGGTGTTTCTCGTTTCTCGTTTTTTTATATAGATAAGACCGTTGGTTTTCCTGTTTGAATTGTTTTACACTTGTCATTTTGGAGTCCTTTATAGCTTGCTGTTCGGTGTGAGCCAAGGCTCCGTGTTGAAGGCCGTACTTTGACCTATAATTGTTAACTTTTTATACATTGTGACTTGGATGGAGAGTTGTCTCATTGGCACTCATACCACATCTTCTTATTTACATACAGTATTCAATGGTATCTTGAAATGTTCATATTCATAGTAGTTAGTTCATAGGGGTAGATACAGTTAAGTCATAAGATAACATAAATACTTTATTTCATTCTAGTGCACAGGACTTTCTTGAACTTACAGGGAGATCTGCGTTGAATGTAACACATGTTTTGCATGAAGGAGCCAATTTTAAGCGCTATTTATCTTTTGTTTCGGGTTTCGTCAATGGGATGTAGGGATTTCGTGCTATGGATTAACACAACACATTCCATTTCCCCATTTAAAAGTATGCATCTTACGTAACAAAAAAGGTTGTTTTAATGTACTCGGGCGTTTACAATGTGCTTTTTGTGTATTGAAGCAAAAGACTACAAAAGATATTACTTCACAACTCATTAAATACCGGATATGTTACCAATAATTTGCTGAACAGTTTTTCTTAAACTTCAGCATGATCAACTCTTTCTTCCGCATTGTGCATGCATGTTATTTATTTTCAATTTAACACGCTAGCAAGTGTAATAATGAAAACCGGATGTGTTTATATTATAGTCTTTCTTAAAAACAGAATTATAATTTGGTTCTTTTTAACAGTTATTCTTTTCAAGTAATTATACCAATGCTGATTATACATCAGATTCATTAATTATCAGAACTAAATCAAATTCATAAGTGCAGTGATATATGGGATTATTTGCATCTACGTTTAAACGTACTAATACAAAGAAGTGATTAATTGGTTGTGGAGTATTGATCGATCTGCTACGTGAGGCTGAATCAATAACCTACACAATAGTTTCAAGACATCAATACAGCTCTCCAAGGTTAAAAATTAGTTACACATCCTTTGGAACCGAGTTTAATATTCACGTATTGATGTAAGTATTTTTGGTTGTATTTGCAGTATGTAATTTTTTTTAACGAGAAGAACACGACTGATAGAAGTCGGTTAAAAGTTGTAAACTTAACAATGAATTAATCGAAGACATTTGCAGAAAATCAGCAGGTGATAAAACAGATAAAATGTTTGTTTCAGTATTCGACGGTCTATAAATACCGCATGTCCATGAAAACATTTTGAGACACTGAAGAGAGAGAGAGAGAGCTTTGGATTAAAGGTGGTCATCGTCATCAATTCTTACAGGAAAAAAAAACAATTATGAAATTCAGCACATTTCTTTTGTTAAACCTCTTACATATGAATTACAAAGCGCATGCAGCTCACACGGGTATCTTTTTTAATCTCTAACTTTAACTAGTATTTATATAACGTGTTTTTGTCAAAAAAGTACGAATCTAAAACTGGTGAATTTACAGAAGAATGCAATTTGCATACTAGAAGTTCAAATAAATGGACTGCATTTCAATTATCTGTAAGGTTAATCATGATAAAAAAATATTATCTTGCATTATAAATATAAACACCGAATGCATAATATATGTTGTCACTATCATACCTTTCGCATTTATGTATATTTGGGTGTATTTTCCGTCATGATAATGCTTATCCAACGTATAAAATTTAATATAGGACATTTTTTACAAGAGTTTGAACTTGTATTTTTCTTTAAACATATGTTACAGAAAACACTTCCTCCCCTGTTGTCTTTTCTATAACACATTTCACTTGTGTGTAGGATGTGGAAAACACCAATAAAACAGGATTTAAGAATTTAACTCACAATATAAAATGGTGTCTATATGTTCTGTCTTGTAAGCGCTATCACATTTCATAATGATGATTTTATATGAAATTTATCTCTTGTTTATATTAGTAATGTTCAGGACAAGTTAGAAAACCAGAGTCGATTAACTATTTTAAAGAAGTTATGCCCCTGGAGATTATTAATTGAACATTTCTTGTAGGATTTTTAGGAAATTAAGATCAAAGGTTTATATCAGCAATGTCTCGGACGAATTCAGAGTTAGATCAATTACTTTAAAAAGGGTTATGTCCTTTGGAAATTTAAATTCTAGTTTAATAGCACTATAGGCGCTCTCAAGCCTACATTTCTTGTCTGGTAATCACCGTCGGTCTACTAATTTTATCATTAAACATGCCCATTGGAAATAGAAATTATAGGGAAAATTGCATGGTTACCGATCACACGCCTGCATTTCTTGTACGATATTTATGAAAAGATTTACAAGAAAAAATATTGGAGTTATTGCCCTTGGACTATAACAGAACAGGAGATGTAACAGTACTAAAATTTATATTTGCTTACTGGCCTCTTACAAATACTACTGACTTCAACCATATTTATTTCGAGATTTCAAGAAACCTGTTAGAAGTATTGTTTCAGATTTTTCTTTGTTTTCATAAGCGGCAGTATTCAACCAAAATGCTTCCTGCAGTAGCGAGCACACTTTGACCCTGCGGTCCAAATTATGTGCTGTCTTTTATTTCCTTGTCAGATAAGTGATCATACTGTTGGTAGCTGCAGTGAGCAGGATTTTTCATCGATACTCATCAGACTAAATGACTGTACTGTTCAAGCATAAATAATTACTTACCATGGTACCATTTGTTGCCTTTACTTTTTAATCGAAGGATATGACCTCAGACTCAAAATTCAAGAAATTGGGGTTTCAAAGTTTGCCCTGAAAATTTTACATATGGTTTTATAATACACAATCATTTTGTCAACCTTTTTCAAGTATTAACAAGCCAGTATCTTTCTATGTTATATGCTGTGGGTTCATTATTTTCGTGTGTACCAATTTTCTTGCCTTGAGAAAAAACTATTTTCATGGATATTTCATTTCATGGTTTTTGCTAAAGTCTTCGAAACAAACCTATTTGTTCTTAAGGCAAATTTTGAGTAATTATCACAAAAAAAAAGAATAAGACGAACATTCCTAACCAATAACAAAACTCAAGTCAACGGGAAGGATATGTCTTTTTGTTTCAGATGAAATTACTCCCCGTTGACTTCAATGTAAAGTTTTGCAAAATCATGTAACATTGTCAATATTGTATATTATCAGGTTCACAGAATTAATATGACAGTTTTTGCATATGTACGAGCGGAAGCAAACTAGCCATATATTCACACCCAGGCTGATAACCCATATCAGCCCTATGTGACGTCACGTGGTCGGGCTGGTATAGGCCCGGGGTATCAATCTAGGTACGTTCGTATATCGGTAATATATATGATAAAAAGGTAAATACATGTCCTTTAAATATCAGCCCGACTATCATCCCTCGATTGATATGGGGGTCTCGGGATGATACCCGGGCCGATATGGAAAAGGCCAAGTATTAATCTGTATTTAACAGTCTTCAACAACAAAGTTAAGAGCTGAATAACATTTTGATTTTACAGGTGTGTATTAAGTTATGAATGGTTTATTATTTTAGACTCTTTAATTAAATATTCAAATTCCAACTTTCGGGTTTTGATCCTTCGAGTGAAAAAAGGGATATTGGCCCTATTTCTATAACACACCTTGTAAATATGGCTTACATGTTAACTTTAATACTGCATTTTACTGAATAATTTTATTTTATTATTAAAGTAGTTGTAGAAATTTGACGGTCATTTCTGATGTTATAATGCATGTTGCAACGTTTATATAAAAAAATTCTTTTCAAATGTGGACAGCTGTGTATTGTCTGAAATAGGACGAAAGGTCAGTCTTTAATGTGGACAGCTGTGTATTGTCTGAAGTAGGACGAAAGGTCAGTCCTTAATGTGGACAGCTGTGTACTGTCTGAAGTAGGATGAAAGGTCAGTCCTTAATGTGGACAGCTGTGTATTGTCTGAAGTAGGATGAAAGGTCAATCCTTAATGTGGTGCAGCTGTGTATTGTCTGAAGTAGGATGAAAGGTCAGTCCTTAATGGTGGGCAGCTGTGTATTGCCTGAAGTAGGACGAAAGGTCAGTCCTTAATGTGGGGAAGCTGTGTATTGTCTGAAGTATGATGAAAGGTCAGTCCTTTATGTGGGCCAGCTGTGTATTGTCTGTTAGAGTAGTACGCATATGAAAGGTCAGTCCTTAATGTGTGGTAGCTGTGTATTGTCTGAAGTTCACATTTAACTGGAAAAAAACAGATTCATGGATTGTTAAGTGTCTGATTCATACACTAATCTTGTAGAGGAGTTCATACAAGTATAGTGTAAAGTACTTAACGCAACATGTAAATAAAATTTCTCGTGAGAATTAGGCAATCTGTTACATATAGCAGAGAACTGGCTTAAGGTTTATTAAAGCTTGCGATTTACTAACAAATACAATGCTTGCTTTAAATCACATTATTTATCGAATTTGGCAAAAGTGTTATTTTGGTGTCGTGCATTTGCCAGTTTTTCTCGCATGTTTTCTTGCAGATGTGTAAACAAGCTGGTTTGATCACTCACACACATTTTTTAACCCGCAACCCTGCTGTCCAAATTATGTGTTGTCTTTTATTTCCTTGTCAGATAAGTGATCATACTGTTGGTAGCTGCAGTGAGCAGGATTCTTTATCATTTGTTTTTTCAATACGATTTATAGTTTATAAAGGCAAGGGTGTTATTGCCAGTTTACAACTGTCTTTACACAAACACATTGTTGCTCGTCATTGTTTGTCTTTGTCTTTACAACAATTTTTTCATAGAAGTCGGTTGTTGAAGGTTTGCGTGGCCTGTTGTGCTGTTCAGTATTTAGTAATTCCTGTTAAATATGTGTATATCTTCCTCATAATCATCCTTTACTTTTATACATCTTATAGTGAGGATACTTATCTAAATTATGATTAAATTGTGGTTTATAACAGTCGTGCATCAAATAATGTATTAAGTAGGCAATGGAAAGCTATTGGTCCATTGGTTATTGGCTGGTTAGAGTGCAATGGAAAATATTTCAGCCATAATAAAGACGAAATACATCAATATATATAGGGTATGAAAAACGGGTCGAACGTGTGGAAGGTTCGATGATTTTGAGTGATAATGGAAAAAATATCGCGAAATTGGGAAGTGATATTGGGCAGGTCAGTCATTTTGTCGCACAATCGGTCACCTTTTGATCTCTTATGGAGTTGTTGCCTCAGTTTAACGTACAGAAAAGGTTACAATCCTCCAACATATGTCATAGATTTACCTTCCACATATCAGCCTAAATAACTGTATTTTTCAAGCATAAATAATTACTTACCATGGACCATTTGTTGCTTTTACTTTTTAATCCAAGGATATGACCTTAGACTCAAAATTCAAGAATTTGGGGTTTTAAAGTTTGCCCTGAAAATTTTACATATGGTTTTATAATACACACTCATTTTGTCAACCTTTTTCAAGTATGAACAAGCCAGTATCTTATGTTGTATACTGTGGATTCATTACTTTCGTGTGTACCAATTTTCTTGCCTTGAGAAAAAACTAGTTTCGCGGATATTTCATTCCATGGTTTTTGCTTAAGTCTTCGAAACAAACCTATAGAGAATCAGTCTTCATGTTAGACTAATAAAATTCTTATTCTTAATTATATTCTGTTAAATGTTGCATCAAGTACGAACAGTGTTTAAAGTGATGTGTAACCATATTTTGAGGCGACAAGGCAAATAGCAATTTATTAACCTAATTCTGCTATCCCTATTTTAAGTTTTGAAAATTAAGTTGGGATCCGTATGCAATTATATTTCTTCATAACAATGTGTCATGAGGCGGTTAAAAGTCAAATTAATTATGTTGAGAAGACAACTTATAAATCGATAATTATTCGGTAACAACGTTTACGCATTTCCATGCTTACATAAACACTTTAAAATTATTTAGAACAGATTCTATTAATTCAGAAATTTGTCTAATATTAACGATTACTAGGTTTAACGTAATTAATGTTCATTCCATGTTTGAGTTGATTGGCTGTTGGTTGATCAAAAGTGGCTGCCTTGAAATTTGAAAAAAATTTGACTGTCACTAAAAAAACTTTTAGAAAAGTTGGCATACGGAATCATCCGGTATATTGTTACTTAATTCTTTTGAGTCCAAGTTTCAAACCAGACCAGACATCGCAATCGTCACTGTCAAATGAATGTCTCTCGTTCAAAATACATATCAACTTCCGGTTTGAAAAGTACAGATACCAATTCATTCTTCTAAGTCCATTTACCGACTCGGTGTTCTCGTGGTAGCGTATTCGCCTGGAGTGCGGGAGGTCGTGGGTTCGAACCCAATCGGGTCAAACCAAAGACTTTAAATTGGTATTTGCTGCTTCTCCGCTAAGCACGCGGCATTAGGGAGTAAGAGCAAAGACTGGTCGGCTCGGAGTCAGAATAATGTGTCTGGGTAAGGTGACATGTCTACCTGCGGACTGTTACCTCGGAACTAGCACGTAAAAAAATCCGGCTAAGCGTGTCGTTCTAGTACAAAGCAGAGTTAATAATCATATTACATTAACATGTTCTCGTCCTGAATATGCATATTAATTTGCCGCTGGACGTTAAGCAGCCATCCTTCATCATCATCATCAATCATCCATTTCCATTTCACCCTAAAACACATTTAATTGCGTTAGGAATAGTTTCTTTTTTTTTTATCTTGTAATGTTTATTTTTTATTATTAAATTACGACTTAAATAATTGCAGAAAAAATGCTTAATAAAAAAATGTTTCAGAATGCTTCTCAAAGACTTAAAATTAATAAAGCATATAATTAAATTTATTAATGATAATTTAAACTCTTTTCAAAAATTTGCTTGCATGGTCAGTTCATCTCATTATTTTATTCTAACTATGTGTACTTTCTAACAGACAAGGTCAGTATTTATATTACTTGATGCAAATGTATTAATAATTAAATATTGGTAAAAAATAAGTGCTTCCTGTAAGCTTCTTCGCTATTGGCTATACATATATAGTATACTTTGGATTAATCAAATACGGTAAATAACATATATACACGATAGTTCCAGTACTCGATAGCATTTTGAGTTTTTTCCAATAATTAAAAATTGAACAGAAAACCGTCTTCAAATAAATCGTTTGTGCAAACAATTATTATTTAACCAATATATTTGACCTGATAACCACGTCATGAAACACTTTAATTGTATTTTTGTAACCTCTATGCCCTAAAACTGTTCCATCATGTTTGATATATATGAATTAATTTTACGCCAAGATCAGTGTCAAAGGTCTATCAATCTTGACTAAAATCTTTGCAGATAATTTCACATGGCGTATTTCTAAACATGTAACCAAATTTTAATTGTCTTGCGATAGCCCAAATCTCCGATTTTGGCAGATTTTCTTTAAGCAAATTTTGAGTAACTATCGCAAAAAGAATAAGACGAACATGCCTAACCAATAACAAAACTCTGTCAAAGGTAAGGATTTGTCTTGTTGTTTCTGATGTAATGACTCCCCGTTGACTTCAATGTCAAGTTTTACAAAAACATGTAGCATCGGCAATATTGTATATTATCATAATATACTTAGCATACGTATGATAGTTTTTGCATATGTGTAACGAGCAGAAGTAAACTAACCATAAATTCACACCCACGCTGATAACCCATATCAGCCCTATGTAACCCATATCAGCCCTATGTGACGTCACGTGGTTGGGCTTATATAGGGACACCAATCTGGGTGCGTTCGTACATCGGTAGTATATAATAAAAAGATGAATACATGTTCTTTACCATATCAGCCCGAGTATCATCCTACGACCCATATCAGCCCCCGACTTACCTCTCGGATTGATACGGGGTCTTGGGATGATACCCTGGCCGATATGGAAAAGTCCAAGTATTAATCTGTATTTAACTGTCTCCAACAACAAAGTTAAGTGCTTAAGAACATTTTGATTTTACAGGTGTGTATTAAGTTATGAATGATTTATTATTTTAGACTTTTCAATTAAATATTAATGCAACTTTCGGGTTAAAACCCTTCGAGTAAAAAAAGTTAAAGGGACATTTGACCTATTTTTTTAACATAGCTTAAAACATAATGTAAACTGTAATAATGCATTCTACTATATATTAAAAAGTTTGGACTTTATTTTATTATTAAAGTAGTTATAGAAATGTGACGGTCGTGTGTGATGTTATAACCCATGTTGCAACGTTTCAATAAAATTGCCTTTAAAAGGTGAGTCGTAAATGTGGGACAGCTGTGCATTGTCTGAAGTAGTATGAAAGGTCAGTCCTTAATGTGGGGCAAATGTGTAGTGTCTGAAGTTCACAATTGACTTGAAAAAACCAGATTCGTGGATTGGTAAGTGTCTGATTCATACACTAACCTTGTAGAGGAGTTCATACGTTCTTAACGCAACATGTTAATAAAAGATTTTTCGTGAGAAGCAGACAATCTGTTAGATATAACAGAGACCTGGCTGAGGGATTATTAAAGCTTTCGATTCACAAACAAATAAAATTATCTCCTGTTTTCTTGCAGATGTGTAAGCAAGCAGGGTTGATCGCTCACAAACATCTTTTAACCCGCAACATTTTATGTGCCTGTCCAAAATCATTAAGAGCCTGTTATTCTGTGCTTGTCGTTGCTTGCTGTCTACAATAAAATTAATCTTTTATTGTATTATTATAAACCAGGCTCTTGGTTTTACTTTTTGTTAAATATTTTTATAGCTTATTTAACGTTGTTGGTTTTACTCATTATTGAAGGCCGTACGATAACCTGTACATGTTTACATCCTTCTCGTTTGCTCTTCGGTGGATAGTGTGACTGGTAATAGATAATTGACTTCTTATCTGAAGACATGCTGTGATAAGATTTCTCAGTTTTTTGAGGAAAATGACCCTTGTGTGTTTGACTGGTAATCATATCACATCTTCTTAATTGCAGGGTTCCTTTACATGTACACGAAGTGGTTCTATTCCGGCACAGAGTTTCAGATTTAACATCTTAATTCCGACCGGTCGTGGCTGCGTATTTCACATCCCGTACAGTTTAATTGATCCTCACCCCAAGCACGGATCGTACTACCCAGGGTCGGATCCAGGATTTTAGTATGGGGGCGCAAACTTAAATTTTCGACGAGCTGAGCGAGGCGAAACTTTTTTTGAGGTAAAATTATCGAAATATTCTTTATTAAGCTGAGGACAACCTATTCTTTGCAAATTTTAGGGGGCGTGGGGGCCTGCATCCGCCCCTGCTACCAGGCGGAAGAAATCAATGTTTATATATATCTATAACCCATTTAACGCAACAGCTGTATTAACAGTACACAACATGTGAACTCTAAAGGTTAGTTTCTGATCAAAAGCTAAGTATTATTACATATGTTCAATATGCGATCGTTTAAACTTCGGCTGTTAACATTTTCAAGGTCAGTGCTCACTGAATACCTTTTTTTCTTCCCTGGCATCTGCTTTATTTAAAATGTAAAAGTTTCACACTGCACTTTTCCAACAGGATATAAATATATTTGAACTTTATATACTAAACGGTAAGTGGTTTAATGGTACGTATCATTTCTTTTAATAAATAATCATTAAATTTTACAAATGTAACTTGATATTTTGCTTCTGCTACAACATTAAAATGTGTAGTCTATAATTAAAGCAGACTACACATGCCCTTTATAATTTGAGGTGAAGCTATAGTCATTGTTACGAACAAAGAGCCGTTAAATGTATTTTAAATTTGAAAAAAAAAGATATTTGAATGACCGAATCAGTATATGTAAGCAGATCAACCGTTATATTTTTGAAAATAGCTAATTTTTAAACATTGTGCATGTCATCTGCTGTTCAGGTATGTTTATAAACTAGTAATAATACTCCTTTTTTTTTTAAATGGGACGTGACATTTGCATATGTCATAATGACGTTCTAAACGAATATTATCTGTAATAAAATACTATTATATTTAATTTTTAAATCATTTATTTGATACCGGAAATAAGTCATCGGCTTAGAAACATTAAGTTTCATTTATATTTTGATTCAAATGGCTTTACATCACATCTATGTATATATCAAATATACGTAAAATTATAATTCTTCTTTACAATCCGGGTATTCGATGATAATGTATTAGATATACACGTAGGGCGTTAGCCCGAATGGTTATATCTGATATACACCAATATATTATTGTCAATGCAGAATGATAGT
Source organism: Mytilus californianus (assembly GCF_021869535.1). NCBI lineage: Eukaryota > Metazoa > Mollusca > Bivalvia > Mytilida > Mytilidae > Mytilus > Mytilus californianus. The sequence continues at coordinate 80,657,547 of NW_026262701.1, read as the reverse complement.
TTTAAATAATTTAGGAGGGGGGACTTTCAGCGATTTCACCATATGTTATTGAAAAGCATGATAAATACAAGCTATCCAATTTCATTTAACGACATCTTGGTGTAATTATGTTTATAAAATATCAAATATTCAATAATACATATCCCATATTTACTGAGAAATATTAACATAATGTACTTTGACCTAAAATTGTTAACTTTTTACACATTGTGACTTGGATAAAGTGTTGTCTCATTGGCACTCATACCACATCTTCTTATTTCTATAAGCTAAGCCAGTGCCCGGTATTGGTAGGGAAAAGTTGATACTGGAAATTTGGATACCATATGAAAAACATGGCAAATGCATTCTCATTATCATATATTTTTAACGGATTTTTTTATTTCGTGAGTTACGCCGACGTGATAACCCGGGTTGTATGACCTAGTTGGTATGAACCATGCTTGGTTGATGGATGAATTGGTTGTTTTTCAACGTCCAGTGATGCATATTACAGGCATATCGGGACGAGAACATGTTGATGAGATATGATTATTTACACTCCTTTCTACTAGACCAATATGCTGATCCAGAGTTTTAACGTGCTAGTGTAACAGCCACTATGTTCCGTCAGTTACTTTGTTCCGGCGGAACTTTTCAACTAGTTTTTTCGTTCCGATGGAACTTTGCAACTAGTTGTTTTATTCCGAGTGCAGTCGAAAAGTTCCGGAAAAAAGTAGCTGGTTGAAAAGTCCCGGAACAATGTAGCTAGTTGAATAGTTCTGGCGGAACAGAACAACTAGTTACATCGTTCCGAATATACCATATTTCGTCCTTTTTGTAGAAAGAGGGGGAAGAATGAGTATCAGTATATATAAGAGCAAATCATTAATTTACAAGAATACCCAACGCGCTGAAAGGGGTTTCTTTGGGGACAAATATGCAAAATTTAAGTTGTATTTCATAGCTCACATAAAACGGAATAAGTTGCATTATCATGCAAATTTAGTATTCATAGTACCCTCAAGAGAGGGAAGAATACCCCCTCCTCATGTGGTTCTTTGCATCAATTCTCCAAATGGAACTTTGTGACTGGTTGATAAGTTCCGTTGGAACTTTTGGGCTAGTTTGTTAGTTCCGGTTTTGACTTATTTGCCAAAGAGGAACTTTGTGGCTAGTTGATAAGTTCCTTTTGACTTTTGTAATCAGTATCTTGGTTTCCCTTTGAAAGGTTCAAATATAATATGTTGCGCTTTTACTTTGCATCAATTCTCCAAATGGAACTTTCTGCCTGGTTGATAAGTTCCGTTGGAACTTTTGGGCTAGTTTGTTAGTTCCGGTTTTGACTAATTTGGCAAAAAGGAACTTTCTAACTAGTTGATATGTTCCGTTGGAACTTTTCAACTATTCACTTTGTTCCGGTGGAACTTTTAAACCAGAGGAAGAACAAAGTAACTAGTTAATAAGTTCCTCCGGAACTTTTCGGCTAGTTAGTTCATTCCGCCCGGAACTTTCCAACGTCGGAACAAAAGAGCATTTACACTAGTTCACTATGTTGGTGTCCGCAGGATTATAGGTCAGCCTACTTGGACACATTATTCTGACATCAACGACCAGTCTTTGCTCTAACTCCTAAATGCCTCGTATTCAGCGGAGAAGTAGCAAATACCAATTTCAAAGTCTTTTGTATGACCGGATTGGGGATCGAACCCCCACTCGGCTATCATGCTTTTATACGACTATCATGGTCTTTAACCATACTTGATATCATGATTTCATCTTTCGTGTTGAAATGGGCTTTACAAGATACACTGCATTACTATTGCTCCGTGGCAACCTTGTTTGCAACGCATCTGTTCGATATACGTGTATTAATTCTGTTCAGCGTTTCTGATTGTACTTAAATCACAATGCGTATAGGCTGAATTATTTCATTCGAAAGTATCAGTTTTGTGACAGTCTACGGCATAATTTGTTCTATATGGATGTTCTCGAAAATAAACCAGTTCATTTTGGAATATACCTTGAAAAAAATATACATCTGTTATTCCCTTTTTGATATTAACTTTGCTTCCCTAATTTCTCGAAGCATAATAAAGAAAAATGAAAGGGCATTCCCGGTTTTTTTAAAAATTTTATTGAGAGTCCCTTGGTGTGAAAAACACACAGAAAGGTGCGAATAAACAATAAGTTAAACCACGTTACCTTTGTTATTCGAATCATACAAAGCAATGTTTGACTGATATTTTCAATTGAGATGGGTTTCAATAACCCATCTTCAGGAATTATAAAACCTAGACAGCAAACCAACGACACAATGCATGACGAGATTTTGTGTCAACAATTGTATGCTGTATCCCTTCTATTCCGTTACGTTAAGTACGTAGTAGAGTTATTTGTAATTGTTTTCTGCATCATCAGAACGAACTATAGCACCCGCTTTATATGCATGGATGTAATGCTAATAATGTAAAACTTATGTACTAGATAGAGGTCGGATGCGTCTTAGTGCAACCCTTGATAACAGACAGGATGTGAAATATCTCTGGAATGATAAATCTTCAAGTGTTATTCTCACTGAAAACGTTAATTATATAATACAAGTATACATGTAATACAAGTATACATCATTGAGAATGACACTTTCCAGATGAAGCAGACATTCTTAAGTACCAAAAAAAAAACACGAGCTTACTTAACAACTTCCCAATGCACCGATCTGCCATGTAAACAATTAACAGACTTCACATGCGAAACTTCATTCGGAAAAACTATATTTGGATTTAAATATTACACAAGAGGTAAATTATTTCTTCTTTATATCAGTCAATAAACCATATATACCCTTGCTACCCAAAAATAATGCCGACACTTTATCTTTCTGTTACCATAATGACAGTAATGTCTCAAGAATAAGTATGTGATGTGCTTTTATTTTAGGATAGTTCCTACGCATGTTTGTATTGTCATTGAATTTTTTTTTTAAATAGTTATATTGCGTGCACATGCGGGTATCTGACATTTTGACACATCATCGAATCATCGGAGACTTTTACCATACTTTTACAAGCCATAAGCAACACGACGGTAGTCACAAGTGGAGCTGACTCGTCTTACCATTCCGTAACACACGAGATCACCCACTGTTTTTTGGTGGGGCTCGTGTTGCTCAGTCTTTAGTTTTCTGCGTAGATGGTGGATTGTCTGTTTTTCTTTTAGTTTTCTTATTGTGTTTTTTCAGTGTTTTTTACTTGTGCTCTGGCATATCCATTTTTCTTCGACGTATGATTTTTAATGCAATTATGATACATTTTAAGGCCATCAATATGATTTTTGGCGCTATTCAAAAATATTTTCACCGCAACCCTGCTACGGTAGCAGTCAAACTGTGCTTATTCATTGTTATGTACAATCACTGATAGTATAAAGCCTTGCCTTTTACAGTAACAATATTGTTCCGTGGAATTTTATTTATGATGTTGTGAATGAGCACAGAGTACTGGAATTTTTGTTTCAACCTATTCGTGTCCACATTTTACAATTTCAATCATAGATATTATCAATACGTGCATATAAAAACATATGCTGTCTCTGATAAAACAGGATGGAAATGTTCGACGAGCCCTACATTTCTACCTTTTTTTCTAATCCATACTTAAATCTATTTTAAGACCATAGATATATTAAATACATATATACCATGGAACTTGAAATATAAAAAAAAGTATCATTTAGAATAACATTAACGGTACCAATTTTCAGTTCTGCAACAGATGCGCATTTCGACAATAAATGTCTCTTCAGTGATGTTCGAGGCCAAAATATCTGAAAATTCAAAACTTATTAAAAAAAATGAAGAGCTTATAAACCAAAAGAAGTATAGAAAAAGCCGGGCAAGGAATCATAGCTTTTCTGCATGAGGGAGATATATTCCTTAATTTCAAATAATTTCAAAATTTCATAACAGCAAATTTTAATAACACAATATCCGCACACAAAAAATGTGAAGAATCTTGGCTTTGAATAAGCCAAATATTTTTAAGTGTAAATGCCTTAAACGAAAATAATGTTTTATAAAGTGGTGCGTCCGACGCGCTTTTCTGGATTTACCTTTATCAGGAACGCTATAGTCCAGGAAAAGGTGAAAGCCAAGGGAGGAGAGGGCACTCCTGGTTTTAACAAAGTTAACTCCGTAAATATACTGAACATTAGTTACTTCAATGGAAAACATGAGAAACAATGAGATTTTCCCAAGGAAAGACCATGGACAGTGTGAAATTAAAGTTACGTTATGCGTCTTAAAAGCGACGAGCAATCAAAAGAAACAGCCAAAACACAACGAACGAATAAATAGCCCCAATTACATAGATTTACTAAATACACAGTCCATGCTCCAAATATTTCACAAAGCAATACCAGAGCATTCATGAACTATTATGAAATATAAGATCATTGCGATATTAGAACAATTCCCATAATATTCAAATAGAAAGTTCTTAAAGTCACTAAGATGTTAGGTTACTGCATGTTTTAAAGACTTTAACATTAGAATCTACCTCAAAAACGTCTTACTGAAATAACAGTGGTAGTATCTATATATGCATGTATCTTCTTATATCTATTTACTGCAGGGTTTGTTGCTCGTGCTGTGTGGATGCAGTAGAATGTGTCCCCGTGCTTGTGGTGTATGCCCTTATATTTTACAATTATAGGTTGCTTGCCTGTGAGAGAGCTTTCACATGTTTATGATATCTTTGTTCTTAATTGTTAATTCAATATTATGGTGTTTGGATGTATAAATACTCATCCACGCTTGCTATTTTTATTATTGTCCCCTGCTATGGTTTTACTTTTATTTCTTGTAATCTCTGTTTTTGCCCTGTGTTTGTTATATGTCTGTTTTGTATTACTTGAGTCTTTACGCCGGGCCTTTTATAACAGTTTTTGTACGAGTTCTTTTACTGCTTTGCCTATTATTTCTTATTTTACAAATTGTGACTTGGATGGAGAGTTGTCTCATTGGCACTTATACCACATCTTCTTATGTCTATGTATGTTTATCGCAAAAACAAATATAGGAAAAAAGGAAAGAAGATAGAAAGCGGCCAAGCAAAAAAAATTAGCTATGATGAAATTTACAAGACAATATTATTGTGGTAATCCGTGCTGAAATAATAATGATTCATTTTCACTAGATGCTTCAACTAGTGCGGACATTTGTATGATTATGTAATGTGTTAGTGAAAGTGGATCATGTAAGACCTATAAAACTAATAAAAATACAATATATCTGTCTAAACTGAAAATAGATTTAAGTTTTAAGTGTTTTAGGTTATCCCTGCTGAATACAAATTCCGTTAAAAACCTTCATTGAGTCCGTTTATGTAAATATGGCGTGCACTTACAGGGACCGTATACGTTATTCAAGTACAAGCATTTCCATTGATCATTTAAAGTACGATAAATTATTGGTAATATTGGGAAAAAGCAATATTGATAAAAGGCTTAGGTACAGAAATAAATTAACAATTCAAAATGCTTCATAATATTTTGATTTTCTTCGCGTTATAGCTTTCTTAGCGGACGTCCCAATGACCTATTTTAATTCAATTTTACAACTAAACTACGCAACTATACTAACAAATTACACATGTTATACGACATCAGAGGAACAGATAAAGAAGACAAGATTGTAAATTAAAGTTTGACATCTTTACTTACCGTGTTAATTGTAAGCATTTACTCACCATCTCTTGTCCCGTCAAAAGTTTAGAAATGTTAAAAATGTTGATAAACAAGATTTTTCTGACACAAGTTTTATTTCTTATTTATTGTTTGTTGTTTTTTTTTTTAAATGAAACACGTCATAAAACTTATGAATCTCTTTTTACTTAACGATTAAAAATCGGGTACTCGATTAGAACCCATTTTTTGAACAATTAAAAATCTGGTACTCAATTAGAACCCCCTTTTCATAACGATTAAACATCGGGTACTCACTAAGAACCCCTTCTTCTTAACGATTAAAAATCGGTTACTCAATTAGAACCCCCTTCTCCTTAACGATAAGAAATCGGTTACTCGCTTAGAACCCCTTCTTCTTAACGATTTAAAATCGGGTACTCTCTAAGAACCCCTTCTTTTTAACGATTTAAAATCGGGTACTCACTTAGATAGGCTTTAGAATATAGAAGCTGAGTATGATAAATAGTAATATTGAGGTCTGTCCTTTTGTATTTTATTTTAAAACATCATAAAAATAGTAGCTTCCGTTTATTGATTGCAAAAAAAAGTATGATTTAAGTAAGGGGAGTTATTTTCGAAACCTGTTTTCCTTGGCTAGTGTTTATTCTCGGGTCGTGTTTTATCTTAACAAGAGTCATCAGTTCTCTTGAAGTGTGTGATAAACTATATCATGTTGAGATCTATTTATTCTCTAAATACTCATGCTTTCCTAAATAATGGGAATTTGTGTAACTAATAAATCATGGAAATCCTTGAGTTAAAGAAAAGAAAGGTAGAATAACACAAAGTCCACACACTTCACAAAAGCAAGAACCTAAAAAAACAGCCTGTTTATTTCCGTTCTTTATATGAACTAATGTGACTTTGAGATGAAGATCAGCAATAAAAGTGCTGTTTCTTTACTTTTTGTGTTTTTGCTCTGCATGTACTGATGGATATCCGATATCCTTTCTTTACTATAATGCTACATTATGTGTTCTATATGTGTTGATTTGCTCTATCTGAGCCTGAATAACAAGATTAAATTCAAGCTGTAAAGTGTTTGATAACATTTTAATCCAATCCTGCCACAAAGTACTCAATAAATATACGAGAAATCCTAAATCAGAAAATCACTGACAAAAATAATTTAAAAGTTATATTCGTAAATTTATAGTAAATCTCTATTCATAGCATGTGCTTCCTATAAAGCTATATATTAAACTTTTGTTGATAAATGGCCCCTGTTGTAAATTTAACAATAAAAAGATTATTGCTTGTAACAACTGTCATCACTATGATATATATTGTTTGTAACTGAATTCAGTTAGCTAGACAACAATGATAAATGTGTAGGTAAAATAGACATTAAAAAAATTGTATTTTCCTACTTTTTAATACGATTAAAGTCTAGAGCATCTGTAATCATTGCTCATACTCATATACAACGAAAGCACTTATAATATTTGTCATGCACGCTAGTTAATGTTCTATAATTTACATTGGAATGACACTAAACTTGACAGAATTACGTCATGCAGCATATCGTTGTGCACCATTTCTGAAAGTAGAAGTTATATTTATATGACCCGCCGCTAGGCGAAGGGGGCATTAAGTGATACCCTTAACCGTCCGTCCCATTTTCGTTTCCCCACTCTAATTTAAGTTTTCTTCATCTAAATTTTATGAAACTCATACACAATGCTAAGAACCAAAACTCACAGACAGAGTTCAAATTTGGTCACTTACCGTTCTAGAGTTACTTGGAAAATTGCAACTTTTTTCGTTTCCGCTCTCCAACTTAAGTTTGCCTCATACAAATTTTGTGAAACTCATACACAATGCTATGACCCACAACACGCAGACAGAGCTTAAATTTTGGCAGTATGTCATTAACCGTTCTAGAGTTATGCCACTTTATAACTTTAGAATTGCAAAGCATGGGCATTGGTTTCCTCAGACACATTCTTCTTTTATTTGCCATGGATATTAGTAAATAATAATTTTATATACTAAAACCCATTTCCAATTGGCTGTGCGGGGTGTATAAATACGCAGCCACGCCCGGTCGGAATGGGGACGTTAAATCAAATTAGATACCTCGTGTTGGGAGAGTGCCATGCTCTGTTCGTTAGGGATCTTTTGCAAATACTCGTTGAAGCCGTACGTGGAATGAGTTTAAATGTTTACCACTATCCCAGATGCACTCTTTCCCACCATTCATATTGTTCGACCCATTTTGAAGAGCGTACTATTGCGTTTAAGGTTTCTCTCTCTCGTCCTGAATAAATATACCGAAAATATTTGCCACTGGTCGTTAAGCAAACAACAATCAATCAATGGAGTTTGAAATGAGAAATTATTTTATACAAAGTAGTAATGTACTTTCTATTTTATGTTTTATTTTGATTGATTTCGGGTGTTCCAATTTGTACCAAGTCCCTCGCCTTTTCCTTATTTAACTACAAAAGTACTTTTCTGTAGAGCTAATTAGTTTTGACGTTCCCACTTATCTGTATATAAATGTAATATCTGAAATAAACTTTATCATTAATAGCTTTAAACAAATTATGTCAAGAAGAGTCACGTATTTAAAAAGGGTTATAATTAATCGTATTTTTGATTTTTATACGACCGCAAAAATTTTTGCGGTCGTATATTGATATGACGTTGGCGTCGTCGTCGTCGTCGTCGTCGTCGTTGTCGTCGTCGTCCGGCGTCGTCCTGCGTCGTCCGAAGACACACTGGTTTTCGCACTCTAACTTTAGTTTAAGTGAATGGATCTCTATGAAATTTTACCATAAGGTTCAATACCACAAAAGGAAGGTTGGGATTGATTTTGGGGGTTATGGTACCAACAGTTAAGGAATTAGGGGCCAAAAAGGGGCCAAAAATAAGCATTTTTGTAACTTCCAGACATAACTTGTGTGTTAGTGTATGGATCTCTCTGACATTGTACCACAAGGTTCAATATCACAAAGGAAATGCTGGGATTGATTTTGGGGGTAATTGCCTCAAAATATTAGGAATAAGGGTCCAAAAAAGGGGCAAAAAATAAGCATTTTTCTAGTTTCATGACAATAACTTGTGTGAAAGTGTATGGATCTTTCTGAAATTGTACTACAAGGTTCCATATCACAAAGGGAAAGCTGGAATTGAGTTTGGGGGTAATTGCCCGAAACGTTTAGGAATAAGGGTCCAAAAAGGGGCCAAAAATAAGCATTTTTCTAGTTTCCAGACAATAACTTGTGTTCAAGTGTATGGATCTCTCTGAAATTGTACCACAAGGTTCCATATCACACAGGAAATGCTGGGATTGAGTTTGGGGGTAATTGCCTCAAAATTTTAGGAATTAGGGGCCAAAAAAGGGAAAAAAAACAAGCATTTTTCTAGTTTCATGACAATAACTTGTGTGTAAGTGTTTGGATATTTCTGACATTGTACTACAAGGTTCCATATCACAAAGGGAAAGCTGGAATTGAGTTTGGGGGTAATTGTCCTAAACGTTTAGGAATTGGGGGCCAAAAAGGGGCCAAAAACACATTTTTCTAGTTTCCAGACAATAACTTGTGTTCAAGTGTATGGATCTCTCTGAAATTGTACTGCAAGGTACTATACCACAAAGGGAAGGCTGGGATTGAGTTTGGGGGTGATGAATCATAAGGGGGTTCAAAAAATTTGAGGGGGGGGATTTTTTCTTTTTTTCCTTTTTTTTCTTTTTTTCCTTTTTTTTTTTGTAAATTTTCCATTTTAAGTTGGTTATTTCTGATTTATATTTAAAAGCAAATAATAATGATATGGTAGGAGATATACACCAAACAGGATGTGTAAATTATTATATAATAAGTATTGTGCAATAGTAAGAAATTTTCAATTGCACAGTATTGCACAATAGCAAGAAATCTTCAATTGCACAGTATTGCGCAATAGCAAGAAATCTTCAATTGCACAGTATTGCGCAATAGCAAGAAATATCCAATAGCACAATATTGCGCAATAGCAAGAAATTGTCAATTGTGCAGTATTGCGCAATAGCAAGAAATATTCAATTGCACAGTATTGTGCAAAAGAAGATACTTCGTATAAATTGCTTATTTCTTGACCAATTTCAATGGGGTTTTATTCTTGAATTCTTGGGGTTGTTTAATATGCTGAATCTAACCGTGTATTAAGTTTTTGGATTTTGGGCCCCGTTTTTAAATTGGTCCACATTGAGGTCCAAAGGGTCCAAAATTAAACTTTGTTTGATTTCATCAAAAATTGAATTATTGGGGTTCTTTGATATGCCGAATCTAACCGTGTATTTAGATTCTTAATTTTTGGTTCCGTTTTCAAATTGGTCTACATTAAGGTCCAAAGGGTCCAAAATTAAACTAAGTTTGATTTTAACAAAAATTGAATTCTTAGGGTTCTTTGATATGCTGAATCTAAACATGTATTTAGATTTTTGATTATGGGCCCAGTTTTTAAGTTGGTCCAAATCAGGGTCCAAAATTAAACTTTGTTTGATTTCAACAAAAATTGAATATATGGGGTTCTTTGATATGCTGAATCTAACCATGTATTTAGATTTTTGATTTTTGGGGCCCGTTATCAACTTTGTCCACATCGAGGTCAAAAGGGTCCAAAATTAAACTTTGTTTGATTTCATCAAAAATTGAATTCTTGGGGTTCTTTGATATGCTGAATCTAACCATGTATTTAGATTTTGGATATTGGACCATAATAGGTGAATGTCCAATTTAAAAATTTTAAGTTCTTAGACCACATTCATTCTGTGTCAGAAACCTATGATGTGTCAAATATTTAATCACAATCCAAATTCAGAGCTGTATCAAGCTTGAATGTTGTGTCCATACTTGCCCCAACTGTTCAGGGTTCGACCTCTGCGGTCGTATCAAGCTGCGGAGCATTTTATTAGATGTTGTTAAGATAAAAAAAAAAGAAAAAAAAAGAAAAGAAAGCAGTTTATGTTGAATGATCTTGTATCCTACGGTCACCTCTATAATATCTAACATATTTAATTAACTTAGAGTTACTGAACTTAATGATATTAGATAGGAAGTTCAGATGTAGATAGATAGATATAGACGTAAAATGAAATAAATTTCAGAAGAAAGTAAAGAAAGATTCCAAATCAAGTTTCCAAGAGTAGACGTCGTTAAGAAGTAGAAAAATCCCAAAAGGTTTTCAACGACATAAGGGTGTTTCTTTTTCGTTTCAATATGATTGAAAATGGCTTGAATTTCACTGTATACTGTAGAAAATTCATTTTAAATTGTTTACTATTCATGTATCCTGCATTACAACTTCAAAACATTATACACAATGAATGTTCATTATTGTATCAATCTCATTATAAAGTATTTGACTTTAGTAAAAAAAAATTATGACCTTCAAAATATACTTGACATTGTGAAAATCACGTACTGTTTACTTTTTAAATGGGAAGTCCAATTGACGCGCCATTATTTGCAATCTTGTGGCTATACTAAGCCAGGAAATTATATTTGTAGTTATTCAACAAAATTCGTACAATTAACTGCAGTGACGACCTTTAGAAGAGATTTTAATGGCTAGTGTATGCCCTACCTAGGAGCATTATATTTTTCGGTCTGTGCGTCCGTTCGTCCCTCCGTTCGTCCGTCTGTCCCCGTGTCAGGTCAAAGTTTTTGTTCAAGGTAGTTTTTGGTGAAGTTGAAGTCCAATCAACTTGAAACTTAATACACATATTCCCTATGCTATGATCTTTCTAATTTTAATACCAAATTAGAGTTTTGACCTCTAATTTCACGGTTCACTGAACATAGAAAATCATAGTGCGAGTGGGGCATCCGTGTACTATGGACACATTCTTGTTTTATTATGACCTTCAAAATATACTTGACATTGTGAAAATCACGTACTATTTACTTTTTAAATGGGAAGTCCAATTGACGCGTCATTATTTGCAAGTGGTTATACTATTCCAGGAAATGATACTTGTAGTTATAATTCAACATAATTCGTACAATTTACTGCAGTGACGACCTTTAGAAGAGATTTTACTGGCTAGTGTATTTCGGTGCATTACACTCAAAATTCACTAAAGTTTAGTACAGTTATATTATTCCCTATCAATATGGTGTATTATTATCTATTGTTAAGATTCTGTAAGGCATTGTCGCATATAAAAAATACATGTCAAGTCGGAGACCAGCACAAAAGGGTTGAATTTTGTTGAAGAAATATTGTTACCTACTTCCTCTGTTGGACCTCAGTGTTGGACAGCAAAGGCAATGTCAAAGAAAGCTTCACTGAAGAGTCATTTTTAGACGAAACGCGCGAACGGCTTACAAAATTTCAATCCTGGTATCTATAATCAGTTTATTTTCCGATTGGCTGGGTGGGATGTATAAGTACACAACCACGTCTATTTGGGATGATGACGTTAAACCTAATGCCTCGTGTAAGGAGAGTGTCGGGCTTTCTGCACGCTAATAAATCTTTTCAACAACTCTTTGAGTGGCCATTAGATTTCCAATTGCAAGACGAATAACTCCCTCTATCCAACATACTCTATTTTTCCAGGGGAAGTTTTTTTAACTTTCACGGCCCTCATCTAATTTGTTGCATTCAGCAGAACACACATATTCCCCCTTTTTTCTCATCCTACACATAAATGGAATACTTCACTGAACGTTGAGCAAACACCAATTAGGTAATCAAGTCTTAGATTGATTGATTGATTGTTACAGTTGCTTATGTTGAAAAAAAAAATCCCCGAGTTATTTTTAGACGAAACGCGCGTATGGTAATATCGGACTTTTAAGATCATTTGTCTACCTATCTTTTTCCTTCTGTGGTTTGTGCACCCAAGACGTATCAAGATTTGTGAAACACAATCAAGTTCACTTCTACCGAACGGCAGTACGACTCGTGCTAAAAAGGGGGGCTGTGACTATTAGTTGTGTGGGATGTACAAGTATCGCGTATAGTTAGACAAGGTAATTTAAGCATATGCCCATTGTTGAGTGTCAAGCTCTCTTCACGCTTCATAATCGTTTCATCTCATTCTCGAGTACGTATGTGGTTGAAGGGCAAAATGTTTACTTCTACTATATTTGCAGTCGCTGTCCAACTCTGTCGACCCACTGCGCAGTAACTGCTTATTGTAGATTTATTGTTTACTTTTTACATCCTAAATGGGCTTCAAATATTCAAAATATTCAACAATCAATTAACCATTCATTTATGCAGGTGTAAGTACAGATAATGACATGTTTTGGGTTATTTTTACACCTAATTTATAACACTACGTCCATTTTATCGTTATTTATGGAAAATAAATATATATTGACTAAAATTACACTATACATGGTATTCAAAATCCATTAGTAATTTAACGAGTCGAAATAATTTAGTATTTTATTCAATAATTATCCTTGTATATTTTCAGACTTGAAAATGCCTTGGGGATACGATAAGGACAATGGTAAGTACTAGTAGTTTTTTTTAGGGTGCCCTTGAAATGTTTGGTTCTAAGAATCGTTTATAACAACACATACATGGAATTATGAATAAGTCCATCACCAGTCTTGAACTGCGTCGCTGTATTTAGTTATTGAGGTTACATGTATATTGAAGCATAAATGATTATTCCCTTTCATTGAAGCCAAGAAAATCTTGAGGAGAAATTTTCCTTGTAAAATGAGTGTTGTCAAATTTAAAACTATCAGAAAACAGGAAGTAGATGCACGGTAGATGTAAATACTGTCCAGCCTCTACAACTCAACATTATGAAGCTGTAGACCAAAAATAAAATCATTCCCTTTAATAGAAGCCTAAAAAAGTTTGACGAAAACGTTCTATCTAAGGTCTTTTGGACAGACACACAGACAGTCGGATGGCGTCGAGCGGTTACTAGACCTGCTTTGGCCTTTCTCGACGCATGTAAAAATGAGTAGACATTTTACGTGCTCAGTGAAATATCCAAAAATACCACACAAAACAAAATAGACAAAAAAAAAACACCAACAATCACAGCAACTTACAAGTTTTCATACTTGAGACGGGAACACGAACATGATCTCAGTCCTCCCGTTTTTTATTCGCGATCAGTGGAATAACAAAAGGGACTTAAAAGAACGCGCATTAATTTCGCGCAAAACCTATCATCCAACTCCACAACAATGTTATAATAGAGAATACACCATAACAAAACAAAAAACAAAACTAGCTAATATAAAGATAAGGAGATGTGGTATGATTGCCAATGAGACAACTATCCACCAATTTAAAGTTCAAATAAAGTGGATGAAAGCAATGATAGACAATCGTATGGCCTTCATTAATGAGGAAAAAAACCATACCGTATAGTCGGCTATAAAAGGCCGCGACAAGAAATATGAATCAATTCAATTGAGAAAACTAACGGCCTAAGTTATAACAAAACAATTTACGAAAAACAAATATGACAAACATGAACCAACAACAACCACTGAACTGCAGACTCCGAAGACAAAACATTTCCAGGAAAAATATTCTGAGAAAGTAGGACAGTGGAAACTAGAAATGGATAACAGTGGAAACGAGAAATGGATGACAGTGGCAACGAGAAATGGATGACAGTGGCAACGAGAAATGGATAGACTACAATAATTTTAAACTAAAAATGCCTAAAATGAAGTTTGATGAAGTTGTTTACTAATATGAATATTTTGAATAAACAAACTCCGCATATTTGAAAATAATGTGAAATAGGCTCCTCGAACACTAGACAGGTTTTACTGTATCCAAGTAGCATATAATATAACAGACAAACTCATACAAAAATACGTATTTCCTCCACTCTACAAGTGTTTGATTTGTACGACCTAATTACTTTGTTTAATTTTACTGTCCTTCAGTGAAATACGAGAGACAAGAAGAGTTCAGATTAACTATATAATGTAAACTTTACATAGTTTAATAGCTTCCGAAATCTACGTGTTGTTGTGGCTAGGATGTTGTCGTCATGAGAGAAAAAAGATGTTTTATAATCCTTCGGATAAAAAACTAGGGTTAGCTCCAGTACAAAAATAGCCTTGACTTTAGATAACGTCTTGAATGAGTCTGACAGATTTGATTAAATGTGGCAGCAAGTTCTATAAGCTTATATTGAATTTGTATATTGTAAAATTTTATTAAATATTTTGGTGACTAAACAAAAATAGGAAAGTTTTCTTTATATAGGTCTAACCTCAATGAAAATTTACGGTCGTAAAAATATGTACTGTAGTTTTCATTTTCGTCACGTCATTAATATTAAGTCACATAAATGACACAAACATCTTTGCAATCATTTTCAAACACATATTTTTATAACCAGCATGTGTATTTTGTTGTTTTTTTGCATATAGATGACGTCAGCACAAACGAAGATGACATCACTATACACAAGAACAAGCTGTTGCATCAAAATTTTTGGAATTGAATTATACGATTTCTTTTTTTTTTTCGTACCCTTATAATAAATAACTTTTTAAGCGCTCACATTTTTTTATATTTTCCGTAGGTCCATGCACCTGGGGTAACGAGTTTCCAATTGCCAATGGAAAGAGACAATCGCCAATCAACATCGTACCCGAGAATGTTACGTTTGATCAAAAGCTAGCAAGTTCTCCTTTGGTTATAAATTATAACCCAGAACCTAAGCCTGAAGTTATGAATACGGGAAAGTCAGTAAAAGTGCAAGCAACCCACTCATCTGGTAAGAATATTAGAAATAACGTCGTTTTCTCTAAGAAAATTTAAATCTTACAATTCAAGTACATTTTATCTGAAACTATTTTATTAGGAAGAGTTATTTATTGCAAGAAAGAAAAAAACACAACCAAAAAAACGCCGAGATTGAAAGTTACATAGCTTAAAATGTACTGCAAGAATCGCTAATTTGATCATTATTATAATTATGGCACCCTCAACGGAGTTGGGTGACATATTGTTATTCTACTATGGCACCCTCAACGGAGTTGGGGTGACATATTGTTATTCTACGTTTCTTTTTTTTCTTTTTTTTATTATCATTTTTCTTCCACTATTTTTGTCCGGAGCAGTTCTCAGAATAGAATGGACCAAAGTTGATGGAACTATGGTATAATGTTGACCACCATGCGAAGTTGTCCCTCTGACTTTGGAATGGTCAAGATGGCCACAGTTACCATGGAAACAGCAAAAATGCGAAAAAAATCAAAGTGTTCCAAAGTGGAAGAAACTTCCCAGGAATGGTAACTGGCATGTGCTGATTTACTGTTTGACTTCGGAATTTTCAAAATGTCCGCTGTTACCATGGAAACTGCAAAAATGTCAAAAATTTCAAAAAGCTCCAAAATTTATGAAACTTTAAAAAAAATGTTAATTTGCAAGTGTAGATGCACTCTTTGACTGAGGAATTTTCAAAATGGCTGCCGTTACCCTGGCAATGGGGGAAGGGTGCCATCCGTTATTGCTAGCAATTACAAATCTAGTTGACTTTTATTATTCAAATATATTTCTCAATGTATGTTTATTATTAGTTTGATAACGTCCATGCATGTTTAATGCAAACGCTTAATTTAATTTTCGTCTGTATGTTTTCAGAAATAAAAGGAGGACCTTTAACGGGGACGTATAAATTGGAACAGTTTCATTTTCATTGGGGAGCAAATGACAAAAAAGGTTCTGAACATACAATCAATGACAAGATGTACGCCTCAGAGGTATAAATGATACGAAAGGGAAATAATAAAATTTTCATAGAAACAACCGAGATATACATGTAATAAAGTTTTCAGCGACACAATTGAGATATATAACAAATTTTCAGAGGAACAACTGAGATGTTATAAAATTATAACAGAAAAAAATCGAGATAAAATAAAATTGTCATAGAAACAACTGAGATATTGAATACCGGTAATACAAAAAATAGATGTTGTGGCATGATGACAATCAGACAATTTTCTACCATAGAAGAAGAAGCAAATAGAATAGCTACATACAGAATAGGAAACGATAGTTTATTTTCTAAATAACTCAACTGTTATTCTTCTTGTTAGAATTTTATCATTCACTTGAAATGTTTGTCGATGTCAAAGTTTTTTACCAAATAAAAAAAACTCGTACAGCATATTGATGTGTTTACTGTTAATGTAAAAACACAAATGATATGATTTGCATACTCACAATACGTTCGGAATAACCATCAAGAGGTACGGTTTGAAAAGGCAAATATATAAAACGTTTGAGGAAAAATACATGATTGACAGATAAAATCGTCTAAATCAACCTTAAAGTTTGACAATATTTCATGAAGTCAAATTTTACAATCAAAATGTATCATTTCAATAGAGAAGATATAATATAAAAGACTCCGAATGTCGGTGGTTCCCTCCTGGCACTTAGCTTCCAAATGTATCATTTCAATAGAGAAGATATAATATAAAAGACTCCGAATGTCGGTGGTTCTCTCCTGGTACTCGAGCTTCCTACACCAATAAATAACTGGCCTCTACGATATAGCAAAGAGCCTTGAAAATGACGTGTAACACCAAAAACAAATCAATCAATCTATATTTTAAAAGAGAATCGACTAAACAACTTATTATGTTGGTAGGACGTTGAAATGTACATGTAATTCCACATTTATCTTGAGAAGGATTGTTAAAAGCTCGAATTATTATCTGTTTTTGGATTTTTTTTATACAAACTGAAACTGCCATAACTGATTAAACTTTATTTTCCTGTTTTACTTTCAGCTGCATTTAGTACATTACAATACTAAATATCCTAATTTTGGGGCGGCTGTAGATAAACCAGATGGCCTTGCAGTGTTTGGCTTCTTTGTCAAGGTTTGTATCACGAAGAATACATTGAAAAAAGGTTTATATATATATCGAACTTAAATATTGTCCTACGCTTTAAAAATAAAATAATGTAACAAACAAGTTGGAAGTTGATATGCGCTGGTTGTTATGAATATAGAATTTATTCAAGTGATAAAACAAATCAATTTTTTCATTCCAACATATAAATATTATTTCAACCACTAAATAAAATTGTAATACTGAAGACCGAAAAACAAGAGCAGAATAAGACTTTGAACGTCTCCGTAATGCTGAAGATAAAAATTCAAATGAATGTGAACATTTATATATTCACTTTTTAGCCAGGAGCCAAACATGTCGGCATGAAAGAATTCACAGATACTGCATTGGCAGCAGTTAGAGATGAAGGCAAGAAAGTCCATTTGACTACTGATCTGGATATGAAAACTCTCTTAAATTGTAAGTCTTGTTATATGTAGGACACTGAATATTTTATATTTTTCAGAGACAGAACTTACCAAAAGGACAATCAAATACATTGTACCATATTCAAGTATATGGAAAAAGCGCCAATAGCACGGCAAAACTCGAAAGACTAAAACAGTCATCAAAACACTACATAGAACACTAAAGAGTGAGTAACACGAACTCCACCATAACTTAGATTATGCTCAAGAAGGATCAGTTAATTCTGCTTCACGTTCGGAACCGTCGTGTTGCTCATAGCAAACTAATTTGAATATTAACAAATATATTCAGCTTGTCTACCATAAGCCATATTTGAAAGTCAACTTATGATTTTTTTCACAGCGGACACATCAAAGTATTGGACGTACTTAGGTTCACTGACAACGCCACCTTTGTATGAAAGTGTCACATGGATTGTATTTAAAGAGCCAATCGAAATATCAGATGAGCAGGTATGATTTGATTTATGTATGCATAACACGTGTTTCAAAAATAACCTTAATAAGGTCAACTTGAGACAAAATGTTATAAATTTCATCTTTCTGTGATACTAATTAAACCATGTAAGCAGTCCATCATAGGGACGAGATAAAAGTAATCTTAGAGACACTTTTCTCATTCACGTCGCATTGACATGTTCTGCTTTGGCATACGTTAACTTATTTACTTTGATGTTTTAAATTAACCCACACACAAATGCAGTCAAATTATTCTGAAAAACTTATTACTTCTCATATTTTAAAAAATGTTTGTTTTTCTTTGGGATTTAGACTCCTTCAACCGAAAACTTTTGATCAACAAGGTATTCGAAAAATCATACTACCTTCTATAATGTTGAACCTTTAGTTAGCATACATTTCAGATGTGTAACTCTTTATGAAGTATATTTTGATACGATATATTATATAAAAACACATTTGTTTTCAAATTGTGTAATATGGACGTAATGTTTTCTTTTCAGTTACATGAGCTACGTAATCTCCGATGTGGAAGTAACTGTATAGTAGACAACTATAGGCCACCTGTTCCACTGGGTGATAGAATAGTCCGAGCATCATTTAAATGAAAGACTTGATGAAAGGAAGAAAATTAGTAATAAAATTACAAATCCTTTTGCAATACTACAATACAGATACTGCATCATATGCCTATACATTTTTTCAACAGCATTATCAATGTTCCATAAATGATATCAACAGCATTTCATACAGTGCAACAGTTGAATAACTAGATGTCTGTTCGATTGTTATATATTTTTTAGCACGTGGCAGGTGCGTTTGACTCTAATCGTATAATTGGCGATTGTCAGTTTTCCTGCCAAAGGTAGGTGGTTTTCTCCGGCTTCCTACTCCAATAAAAATTCACCGCCTAGATATAGCCAATAGTGCTGAAAGTGGTGTTAAACACCAATAATCATTCAATCAATATATATGTTAGGAAATTCACCTGTTACGTAGTATCAGCATTTTTTAATTTAAAATATCTTTCTTGGAAGAGTTGATGTTTCCCTAACTTTTCGTATTCATCTTGGGCACAATGAACAAAATGAATACAGTCATTAAGTTATAGAACTGGAAACAGTTTGTACATGTTAAGGTATTATTAGGTATTATACCTAATGTGGAATTTTATTAAGTGCCATTTTACATGTGAAAGTGCTATTTCATCCTGTTTGAATTTTACTCATTTTAGTGCTTGAAATTTGTCGGATTAAAGTGCTCTGCTTTGTTTATTTTTAATGTTAACATAAATGTTTGTTTGTTTATAAAGAATCAGCATTATTTGAAATGTCTCATTTATATTTGATTTTATTGTTAAATAATTTTTATTATACAATTTTTACAATTTACATTTTACTCGACATTGGAGTTTTTAAGGTATTGAAAAATGTATTCCTCCTTTTCTATTGTCATGGAGGTTTTTATTTTTTACCATTTTTACTACGCATAATATTATTTTAATTTGATTATATGGTTGTAATTTTTTTGTTGAAACAATATAAATAAGTGATATTATAATAAAATACCCTATTATACGAAACAAATGTGTTTAAACACTAAATATTAATGCTATATGATTGTTGTTTATCGGCAAACTATCAAGTATTAAAGTTGTTATGTCTGTCTTTCTGTGTTATATCTTTCCGTGTTCCCAACAATTTGCCAAAATGTTTTCGCTGCCACATTCAAAATGTCCTGAAATGGGAAGTTTTATAAAAAATAAAAACATTGACATGGTCCATTATACCTTTCAATGACAACGTTTTAGTAAATCAGCTACGGTGTTAGTTTCTCAATTAGAAACAAGAAGATGGTTGTTTTGAAGTCATCTTAATTGCCATTTTTTTCTCGATAGCCTTAAGGTACGCCGCGAACTAGTTTGAGTCAAATTACAAAAAGAGACTCAATACTTTGTAAAACCCATTATTTCAAGACCAGTTAATGAATATAAATGTATGGTGGAACATGTCTGCCACTACTTGTCACTTAAATAAGTCAACTTGTCAAATAAACATGACAAATGTAATAAGCTTTTAATAAGAAAATCCTTGGGAGTGATTCATGCTCTTACATTTGTGTAAGAGCCTCTATACTGTATAGCTACCCTTTCTGGCCTAGGAGGCATGGCTTCAGGTTGACAGTGACAAACACCAGACTGAGTGTGTTTTATGGAACTTAGAACTTACTCTTAATGTATTCTGAAAGTTTATGGAAATAGTTTTTTATATACTCGAAATTATATGTTGAAGTTCGGGAAATGAATTAAAAATACCAGCCGAAGGGTTTTAATTTTTTGATTAAAAGATATGTATACGCCAATGAGACAACAACCCAACGACAAAATTAACTAAAAGACAACTAGAGGGAAACATACAGTCTTCAACAATAGACAGCTAAAGAACAATACTAGAAATCGACGAAGACAATCCTCCAACATAGTCTATGGACTGATGGAATATCATAAAAGAACTCAAAAGTACACACAAATTAAAATTCCAAGAGGAGGGGCAGCAGAATTATTGAGATGAATTTGGATGATGGATATAATCTGGGAATAGTATATCTAACGGGAAATGAATCTGATAGGCTTTTCAATATAAAATTGATAAAATCTCGGACTCCACGAGATTTCGCGAGATTTGTGGATTTTGGTGGCGTCTGACTGAAAAACTATCAGAACTGCTCAATAAATTAACCACATAATTCTAATCGAAATAAATACAAGTTTTATCATAAAGTAGATACATTTTGTCATATAAAATGACCAAAATAAGTGTGATTATTTGATGTGAAGTGTTTTATAATGTTTTTGAATTTGGGAAGGCAATCGGCGCCATTTTTTTATTACCCTGTTTGCATTCTGTACCATTCTGTGATAAAATGAATGCGATTATAACAAGTTTGAAGTGACAGAATACAAGTTTGATACACTGGCATCACTGTAAAACTAGTTTGAATGACATTTTATTGATATTATCAGAAATTATTAGGATAATAGCGAGTACATTTTTAACACATGTCCATTTCCGTATCGTATCTTTATTACCTATGACCCGACGATAAAATTGGCTACAATTAGGTAGTGTCAAGTCCTAATGGTCAGTCAAACCAAAAGCTCACCTTTGGTCCATCGATCATGCGAGATTTTGCTATCATCTGGAGGCAGCTGTAGTGGTCATAAATAAGCTTTCGTCACTTGAAAATGCTTAGCTGATTTGGATCAAACTTTGCCAGAATATTCCTTACGGTAACTACATTAAAGAGGGCGTAGTTTATTTTCATGGTATCCAGTCATTTCGTACCCGCATGATTTCGTACCATTGTCAATTCGTACCCAAAATGACCATTTCGTACCATGAACATAAACCATTTCGTACCATAAGAAACCATTTCGTACCATATGGGGAAAAAAATTACCATTTCGTACCATATGGAAAAAATGCTTTACCATTTCGTACCATATGAAAATTGAACTTTATCATATCATACTTGGTACATGAAAAATATTCAGTTTTAAATATTAGAAATTACATGGGAACATTAGTATGAAATTTATTTTATGAGAATTTTGTTTTGATAGGCAATTTCCCTTATACTGACTCAGTTCGTTTTAATAAACGTTTTATGTTTTATATATATCTAGCGTTTTTATATATTGTCTAGTGACGTAATTATTATTTATTATATGAAATAGTATACATTATAATATCCCATATGGTACGAAATGGTAAACATTATAATCTTCCATATGGTACGGAATGGTATACATTATCTTCCATATGGTACGAAATTATTTTTGTTATGGTACGAAATGACTATGATTCATTTTTATAAGCTAAACATTTTGATAACTTAAACTAAAAAAAGAACTTTTGAGTAGAAGAGACCACATCAACGACGAACAACACATGGTCCAGATAGCAGAACTACAAACTTAAGTTGATGATTCTAATTATAAGTAGCCTGGATTAAAGTTCAAATTATTAGATTAGTCAAGAAATTTTATGTTTTAACACCTTTTTACATTCTGCGTATAGATGTATATACTTTCAACAACGCAATGTAACATTCCCTCTTATCAATAATTGATTCAGTAGTTTAAC
Source organism: Mytilus californianus (assembly GCF_021869535.1). Taxonomy (NCBI): domain Eukaryota; kingdom Metazoa; phylum Mollusca; class Bivalvia; order Mytilida; family Mytilidae; genus Mytilus; species Mytilus californianus. The sequence goes on along the minus strand of NW_026262701.1, from coordinate 80,634,948 downwards.
GAGCAGATGATCTGACTTTCTCCAATCAAATCCTTTGGGTTTAGTTCCCATATTTGACCGGACGTGCCTGAGATCTAATTTTATGTTTGTATATGCATATATTTGAACGAAACTTGGCTTGGAAGTAATTCTATGGTTTAATTTACGTCAGTCTTATATACCTCATTGACGCTAGTATTCGTTTTCGTTTTAACAAAGTCAGGTCGAGACTCCTCCGGTCTTTTTTTTTTTGTATTGGTTGTTATACATTCTTCAATAAACTACGAGTGTACTTCTATCGTCTCCCGATCATAAATTATACAATATTTCCTTTGATAGAAAACATGAGTATTATTACGGAACATATTGGTTTTAGGAGTAGTAATTTATTGCTACTTTACTAAAGTGTAAATTAAATTAAAACAGCGTAAAATTATAGATTACAGAAAAATAAATAAATGTGGTATGATTGCAAATTAGACAACTGGTTTCAAATGATGTGCATGTAAGCAGCTATAGGTGACCGTTCGGCCTTCAACAATGAGCATTTCAAATGCGGTTAAGTCAGCTATTAACGGCCCTGGCATGACAAACTGTAAATGAATCAAACGAGAAAACCATGCGACGGCCTGAACTATGACAAAACAAAAAACGAAAAACAAATGTAATATACCATTGCAGCAACAAACGACAGCCACTGAATTAGAGGCCCCAGACTTAGGACCAGCACATACAGAAAGTGGCGGGGTTTAACATGAGCGTTCAACCCTTCTCTATCCTGGGATACCGGCGTAAAAGCACAACCTATCAATGATTCATGCTTAAAAATGACCCAGGACTTTTGATTTAAAAACACAAAAATGCTTTATCGAGAATGTAGGATTTCTGAGTTGTGAAGACTCTTTAAACAATGTAAAGCGTAATATCACCACGAGACAATAGGATTTATGTCCGATGAGTTTATTCATTACAAACAGACTAACGAACAATAGCAGAAAAGCAGGTCTTTTTATTACTGTATGTTGTAATGCAGAATTAACTTGATACAAATTGTATTTTGATGAAATGCACTCTCCCACCCGACAGTAAAACCCATGCTATTGAGGGACGCCCGCGTTTGGTTGTGAGGGATGTATAAATACGTAGCCACATTCTACCGAAATAGGGACGTTAAATTAGAGGTCTTTTGTAGAGATATTGCCCCACTCTCTACACGTTACATTATCCTGACAACAACACTTACAGAAGTTCGGTGGTAGCCTGTTGCAAGGAAAATGTCTGCTCCTATTCAACATGCCCCAATTTTCCAGTGGCCGTCGAAAGTCCCTTCATACTGGTCTTGTTGAAAATCTGTTCTCGTTTAGGACATGCTTAAACTACATGTTTTTCATTGGACGTCAGCAAAACAAATGTAAATATATTTCACACGATTGATGCCACTGTCGGAATGAACAATGAAAGATGTTTGATAAAAGAGTTATACATATTTAAGGATACACAACACATTATATTCTGGAATAACCTTCATCAGATAATTTTTGACGCATGCAATTTATAAAGTGTTGTCATTTTCTATCTTGAGACCGAACAAATAATTTCTAGTCTGTATATAAAGCAGATGATGTAGGTCTATCAAGGAAATTAAACTAATAAACTAAACGTTCTCTTGATATTCAATTAAATACTAGGATCTAACTATGGTTCCATGGACAGCTTTAATATTTTATAATGGATTAGAATTACTTTTACCTTTTCTTGTTTCCATATGCAAGTATATTAGTGAATACATTGCTTACTAGTCTTTTTAAGGCAGGGTTGGGGAGGATCTGAAACTTCACTTCTATATTTTTTAAAGATTCTCATTTTCGTTTTAACTGTCACTAACAATACACGTCTGGTCTTTCTAATAATGCTTTTTGTGCAATCACGTAATCCATTAAATTAATTGCCATATTCCTCTCATAAATTACACTTTTTAGATATTATAAAAGTTGAGTGGTTTTTTTTTTAAGATACTGACATAATATTATGTCATTCAAACAGTTGCAACCACATGATATAGTATGAATTACAGTTTTTTGTTATTTTCCCCACAGCTGTTCCTTATAACAAATAGCAACAGGTCTGATGACACATATCCTTGGATTGATTTCAAAATTGTGACAAAATATCGTTTATCGAAATTTGTCAACTTTCCAAGGTTTCCCACCGAAGCACAGCTTGCCTTGACGTTCTATTGTTTTATTTTGTTTTTTGTGTTTATTACGGTTCTATTTTTGATATTGGTAAATTTTCCATAAATGTTTTTTTTTCATCACTAAAGAGAAATGAATTTTCGAAATGCGCATGTGGTGCATCAAATTAAATTTGGTGTCTTATAACTCAGCTCTGATTTGTCCCTTAACATCGCCTTTTTGACGATGCCATATAAAATGCTAATATTATTATCACCATAAAAAGACGAGGCTACTGGACAACAGACTGTACATTTATACGTGTCAAATTATGACAATATTAATTCAACGAAATGAGAAAAAAAAAGACAATCTCACAATGACGCATTTGTAGAATTATTTTCTGTAACTTTTTATAGGCTGCGTTCGATTAGATGCCAGGTAAAAGTTATTCGGTTTTCACTTGCAATATCGATATGATTAAATTCTATGAAAATGTAGCAATATAAATTGCATTTACAAATCAATTTAATGCTTAAGCAAAAAGATTAAATCTACAATATCGTAATTCATTTCAAATAGCCAGTTATTGGAAAATATGCCAAAAAACTTTGTTTAAACTTTTTTTCTGCTCCTTCTAATTCTAATAGTCTTAAATTGCTTAAATTAGACCAATGACATTAATAAAATTGAGAATGGAAATGGGGAATGTGTCAAAGAGACAACAACCCGACCATAGAGCAGACAACAGCCGAAGGCCACCAATGGGTCTTCAATGCAGCGAGAAACTCCCGCACCCGGAGGCGTCCTTCAGCTGGCCCCTAAACAAATATGTATACTAGTTCAGTGATAATGGACGCCATACTAAACTCCAAATTATACACAAGAAACTAAAATTAAAAATGATACAAGACTAACAAAGGCCAGAGGCTCCTGACTTAGGACAGGCGCAAAAATGCGGCGGGGTTAAACAATGAATATTTCTAACTATTTACAAGACTCAAACAAGTATGCTAAAAATAAAATTCGTCGTATTCTAGATGACGCCACTTGTTGTTAGTTCTTAACAAATAAACCCGTCATATTGACCTTTTTTGAAAAAAAAACTAGACTCAGCATTATTTACGAAAGTACAAAGCACTATTGTTTAAAAATTCGTTTTCCGCTTCCATGTAAACGTGGCGTGTTATTCTGAGTCACCATTTATTTAAATATTAACTAACATCTTTTTTTTTAATCAAGAACAATAAAAATGTCCTTGAGTTGAATAAAGCGTCCGTTTTAAGTTTCATCGGTTGAGCTTTAATGACATTTTAACACAATTATTGGACACATATCATAACCTTGACATAACCCTAACATTGTTTAAATACAAGCAAAAAAACCCGGATAATTTCTGTCCAATTTATACAAATGTAGAAATAATATGTTATGTATGCATGCTCTTATGTATTGTATTGTTAAATATGTTAAGTGGAGAAGACTCCATTAGTCTGTTTAACGTGTGTCTAATCCAACTTGTGTTTATGCAAATAAAATATGTTTAAATTTAAAATAAACGAATAATTATTTAACATATGTAATGTCTCTGAAATATCATTAAAACACTGCTTACAACTAATGCAAATTCATTTCTGCAAGGTTATCCAATAAATTCACAGACTTATTTTTTTCATTTATTATACAATAATTTTATCATCTTTCTACCATGAATAAATAGTTTATCTGAAAAGTATATCCTGAATACTTATATAGAGATATAGTTCTTACAACGAGGTATGTATCTTGGTGATTCTTTTGGAGGAGGGATCTAAACGGATACATTTTAGAAGAAAGAAAATCTATTTTTTTCTTCATGTCCATCTCTTGGTGCAGTGTGAAAAATATTATATCATGCGTTTTAAGAATTATTATATTCATACTATCATTACTAATCCTAAATTGATTAAGTATAAACGCTGTAAATTATTAATCATATCATTTGAATGTTCCGTTTTGTATTGTACGTATTGCTGAGTGTGAATTCGCATGGCGGGTGACGCATGCATAGCAGGAGACGCTTACCATATCAACGCACCCGGTCTCGCTCCTTTTGGAGTTCATGCGATCCCCTCAGTTTCTGTTTGTTACCTTTTTTGTCTCTTCCTACTCGGTTTGAACATTAATCTAATGGCCCCAAGTATAAGAATATTGACTAGAGAATCTATAAATTGTGTATCACTGTATTGATTTCACTGTCATTTCTCTTTTAATACATCTTTTGCTTAAAACATTTTGACTAGGAGAGTTTCTCTTGAAGATCTATTTTATGGTCCCCTTTGGTCATATGTCTCTATACGTGTTAAGGTTTAACACATCCTTGGCTTTCAGATGTTGGGTTTAATCGTTGATGAAGATAGATCCAAATAAGCGCTTCGGACCCACGAAATTAATAGTGCTATATTAATTTTCTCTAGAAAAACAAACAGAATAAAGCAAAAAATGTATATTTATTTTAATTTATTGAATACGATAAGTTTTTTTTCTTGTCGTGTATCAAGAATTAACATTTCATTTAAGTGCAAAATTTAATGGGCGATTTATATTTTTAATACAAGGACATTTATACGATCGAATAATGATCCACACCAAGTGTGACTGGGGGATAGAAATATGGGCACTTTGGTCTTCATCCGGCCGGAAGTAAAACCCTGGCTAAAGTGGGATGTCCGTTTGGTTGCGCGGGATGTATAAGTACGTAGCCATCTCCAGTCAGAACGGGGATGTTAAATCATATGCCTCATGTTGAGAAAGGGCCACGCTCTTTGCACGTTGAGAACCCTTGCGACCACTCATTAAGGGTCCGTAAGTGTCCAGTTGCAAGGCCAAATTCCTTTCCCTTTACAATATACATAAATTTCCCGGACCTTTATCTCCGACTGTGTCTTTAAAAATAAATCATCCCTTCGTAAATTTTACGGACGCCATCACGAGTTGGTTGACCGTTATGGAATAACCGTTTCACAGATGATATCGGATATGTTCCTTATGTCGTAACTACAATACCCTTCCCTTTTCACGAATGTGACTTACCGAATTAGACTATTTACCGGATTTGTAATAACATAAGCAACACGACGGGTGCCACATGTGGAGCAGGATCTGCTTACCCTTCCGGAGCACCTGAGATCACCCCCAGTTTTTGGTGGGGTTCGTGTTGCTTAGTCTTTAGTTTTCTATGTTGTGCCATCTGTACTATTATTTGTGTGTTTGTCTTTTTATTTTTGGCCATGGCGTTGTCAGCTTGTTTTCGAATTATGAATTTGACTGTCCCTCTGGTATCTTTCGTCCCTCTTTTACAGGACCTACCTATTGTATTTATTGTAAATTTGTTATCGTCCTGAACATGCATGAAATATTTCCCACTGTACGTTAAGCAACCAATAATTACTCAATCGAATAATGATTAAGATATAGAAATTCCATTTTAACTTGAATACCAACATGCATAATACTATATTTTAAACGTAATGACTTCTGTTTGGTTATCATAAGATGTCCCAATAACCCTATTTTTGATCCATTATACAATAAATTTATCATTTATGTAGAACAAATGTAAATCTTGAATCACACAGGACATCTAAAGAACGCCTAGGAATACACGATCATCTAGTCAAATAAAAGTTAAATATACGTTACTTACCTTGATAAGTTTACGGATATTTTTCGCCACTGTAGGTATGTATATCTTTACATAATTTATCGATGTTTTATTTATATATTTTTTATCTGAAATGATTATTTTCACTTTTGTTAAAGCTGATTTAATGGCTAATGAACGTTACAGTAATGACATAATTTGTTTATTCTAATATCTTAATTACTGATTTATATAACTAGTCTAATCGTTTTTCACAAAGTCTAAAACATGCCTTGATAATTTTTATTCTGTAGTTACAATAACATTAAACGTTCCAAATTTTACTGCAGTCGACAATTAATATATTGTCGAAGTGATTGAAAATCAAAATCCTAATGCAAATGTTGATGAGCAGATATAACCAAAAAGGGCTAACAGTATAGCCAAACCCGGACAACCTTAATAATCATACAAAAATCCAAGAACACATCTGATGTTGAAATATACTTAGAATATTTTTTTTGGGGCGTCGGTATGAATTTACCTCATTCAGTCTGTACGTCTATCCACATAATAGGTATATGGTGTGTCCGTCGAGCTTCACTTACAATTTAAAAGGCAAGATATTTTTGTTTTATAGAACAGTTGGAATTTTCCCAAAAAGGGTACATTGTTTGTCTCTCATACTTCCTTTACGTTCTCTTGTCCTCGAATGTAGCCTACCGAATTAGACTTATCACCGGGTTTGTACTTACATGAGCAACACGACAGGTGCTACATGTTGAGCATGATCTGCTTACCCTCCCAGAGCACCTGAGATCATCCCCGGTTTTTGGCACGTGTTGCTCAGTCTCTTGTTTTCTATGTTGTGTTCTGTATACGGTTCTTTGTTTTTTGGTCGCTTTTCGTTTTTTGCCATTCCGTTGTCAGTTTGTTCTTGACTTATGAGTTTGACTGTCCCTTTGGTATCTATCGCCTCTCTTTTACAGTTTATATGGTAAACCCTTATTATTTAGTAGAACATGTGGACATTTGTATATAATAAAATTATGCATGTCGACAGGATTCTAATTTGTTTAACTTAATTTTTTTTTTAAATACCAGTTATGGAGAAATTACCAATATGAGGCACAGAAGTTGTCTGCCAAATTCCTCGTAAAGCTTACATACTTGTACCTTTTCATTGTGCCCAAAAAATTGTGCAAGTGCGAAAGATTTTGATTTTCCCAATTTTTCATAAAATGTTTTTGGACAATTTTAGGGAAATTCTCAAATGGTGTAGAGTTTTTTTTCCTGTCGAACACGCGTCTGTTTACACGATAAAACGTTTTTATTTTATAGAACATTATATTGAAGTACATTATTATATGCACTGAAAATGTGGACAGAATTCTGCTTTTCTTCAATTTTTATTAAAATTACCAATTCTTGTATTGTCATTTCGGGTTAATGTTTGGTCTGTGGAAGGTTCTTAGAGTTTAGCTGATATAACTTGTTATATTGTGTAGAACAGTTGCACAGAATGTTCATGTAGACAAACATGACAATTATTGTCTTTGTAATTTGCCAAATAAATGTACATGGTAATACTGAAAAAGTGAATGTTATAAAATTTTTGATTTTCACAAGATTGTAATTTATGTTTTCAGTCCTGTTTACATCTAATTTGTAAAGTAACAGTGATGACATGATAAGTGATCATTAGCCCATTAGACAGAGTTTTATATAGTTATTTGATATTTCTTCAATAATGATACGTGAAAAAATCCATTTGACAAAAAACGTTAAATTTGTTAAATTCTAAGGATGTCGTAGTCTTTTTATGAGCAGGTGTTCTTATTCTAATGTTGATTTCCGTTTTATGCGTTATTATTGGTATCTTCGACGTTTGTTAATTTTTTATATGTGGTTTCAAGCAGAATAGACACGAAATAAATTAGCATAACTATGGTCAACTTAATCGGAAAATCGCAATTTTAAACTCCCTTTATTTCTAATTCAACTTGAATCTTTCTACACAAACGAATATACCAGTTAAAAGGGGTTAACGTTTTGTTTGAAGAAAAGCCGAAGTGTGGGCGTAAATTACCGACAACGTCCGAGTACTAACAAACACTACTACAGACCTTTAAAAACCAATACACTGAACATTTGGCACATAGCCATACCAAACAGCTAGTTCAATCATACGATGTCTGGTGTGAAAAAGAGTTATTCTGGATTTTTTATTTCACCGGGGAAGCTCTAAGCTCTCAGTCAACAACTTTGAAGCTAAGGTAAGAATATTGGAAGCAATAAAAACTAAACTACATATTAAAAACCGAAAATTATAATGGTTCTTTGCACTGAGGTGTTGGACGCTTGATTTAAAGTGAATTTACAAAGTTCATGATTAAACCGATAATTTCATAAAAAAAGTTCATAATTGATAAAACTGATAAATCCATAAAAATTATCTAATTAATCAAGTGATCGTCAGGCATATGTATGTACTTTGATAAGTGCACGGACGTATATTTTAGCTGAAGGTATGTTTTTTTTTAAAGTAATAAAAATCATGATTTTATCTTTTAATTACTCTCTTCTTTTACAAATACAATTGCATGGGAGTTGAGAATATGCATTTTCGTAGAAATTTTTTCACAGCATTAGATATTATTAGATCGAAAATTGATAAAACCTGAAATTCTAATTTCAAGTGGCTCGAAATCAGGAACCAAGAAGTAATTTTTAATTTCAATAAAAGGCAATTTGGGTATAGGTCAAAACACACAAAAAACAGAAAATGAACGAGACCAAATTACAATCATGAGCAATAATAAGACAAGTATGTATATGTCAATTTAAGTTCAAATCAACTAAAGTCTAGTCAAAATCTATATCTCATTACTTAAACAATCATAAAGGTTTGTGACCTCATCTGTTAATTCGAACTGGTGATGTTAATAATTTTTGAAACATGATTGTACCACAAATTTGCAGATTTAACATTGTTGTGCTAAACAGGCGAATATATATGCATGTAAATTGTCTTGTTAGACCAGAAAAGCGCTAGGTCGATACCGATGCTGGGAGACTACTAGCTGGTCCCCCAGGGTATCATAAGCTAAACTCTTAACCTATTACGAAACACATGTTCCAACTCCCTCAGACAAAGTTTTCCTTGGATGTATTTGGTTGTTCTATTTAGGTCCCTTTTAGTCATATGGACCCTCATTAACTCAAGTTATATCCATGGCTTTCAAATCTTTTTGGTTGAGCGTTCCTGATAATAAATCCAGAAAAGTGCAACGGAGGAACCAAATTTATCTTGCCGACAAATCAGTCAATCCGTAAAGTATTCCAAACCTAAATGCAGCCGACGTGGAAAGGTGGCACTCGACTAACGATATCTACATTTTTTTAAGCCTAGTTGGCCGAGTGGTCTGGATCGCTGTACACAGTGCAGACACAGTACCATGATTTCACAGTTGCATGGGTTCAAATCTCGCCGAGAGAAGGAAATCATTTAACTACCAAAGATCTGATTTTGTGCTAAATATCAGACGGAGTTTAAGAATTTAAATATTACATTTCATATTTGCCATTAGAACGTATATTCAATGTGACATCACCAATTTAAATGCAGAAATAACGTTTAAGGTGGTACAAAACACTACAGGGAGATAACTCTGTAAAAATCAGCTGAACGTTTTAATCACATTCTATTGTTAAGGAAATATTAAGCTTCTTAATGATCAAAATCAGTGTTTGTCAAACTGCTATATATCCAATGAAATTTTTCCAATAAAGTGTTTGGTTCAAGTTTTTTGAAATTTTTATACTTTTGTCAAAGGGTCAAAGTAAATATTTTGTCATAAACTGTATGAAAATTAAACGAGCTAAAATAATTTTAGTCAAGGTGTTTGGTACCACCTTAAATTTAAAGTGTTTTATTTATTTATGCAATCTATTCCTATAAAGAAATAACTAAATAACTAAAACAGTAAGCCCCTCCTTGTCGATGCAAAAATAAAAATGCAACTTAAATTTCCGATGTTGCATTATCTAGGCGTTGGATCTTACATAATTAACATACATTGTTTAAAAGATATTTGAATGAATTGTCTTACGGTTTTATTGTCGTCGTGTTAAAATATTGTCAAAATTTAAAATTAAGCCTTGACATCGTTGAAGATCACCTTCCTTCAAAGTCATGTCAGTATTAGTTTGTTCAACTTGAGAGATATCAAAAGATCCAAAGGTATAGATAGATTTTTAAACGTCGATAGTTTTTGTTTAGTAGTAAATGAATCATCTCTGTATTGTCATTCAGGTTTAATAACTCATACAGTTAACGTAAGTAATTTTTTTTTTAAATAATTTTTGACTTTTTACACTTTGGTCAATAAAATACTTATTGGATATGAAAAGAGAACAGAATGTTATGGATCTCTGAAATTTAAAAAAATGTTTAATTCGTTTTGTTTCTTACAATACATGTACAGCCTTTCCGGTACAAATATGTAATAATTTGCATGATAAATTACTTTTTGGGGAAATAAAAATAAGCTCATATCATGGTATTAATATGATTATTGCTGTTGAAATTAAAATATCTGGACAGCCAAGATAGAATATTTCAGGTTTTTTTAATTTTACATATTGATATTCACTTGACTTTGGTGGGAAAAAGAAAAAGGTCGATAACTGATGATTTTTATCGCTTCAACAATTGAGATTATTTTAGTTCAAATAAATGAAGGAACGGAAAATGTAACAAATATCAATTTCAACTACTTATATTGATCAAGAAGTTACACCCATCATTGTCTATTTTACATATTGATATTCACTTGACTTTGGTGGGAAAAAGAAAAAGGTCGATAACTGATGATTTTAATCGCTTCACCACTTGAGAATATTTTAGTTCAAATAAATGAAGGAACGGAAAATGTAACAAATATCAATTTCAACTACTTATATTGATCAAGATGTTACATCCATCATTGTCTAGACAGGTTTTGAAAACTGTTGGCACTTGGTAGCATAAGATCTTTTAAAAGCATAAAATCTTTTAAATTAAAAGTTTTTATTAATGGATTTAAAGTCATATGAAACGAATTTCAAAACATTTAAAGTTCAGGAAATTATTGAACCAATGCATGCATATATACTAAACTATGTCCTCTGTGCACGTTTTTAACATTTATTACGAATCTATAACGTATTTTCAGTGATTGTTGATCGCAAGCTCATTAACTTTCGAGTAAGTTGCCGAAGTTTGCCGGCTCGTGACATTGATAAACAATCAACACAGAAGCATGTGGAGCATGTAAAAAATAAGTGAATTAAAAGAGCGATTTTATTTTTTTATATTTTTCTATGCGTTCCCATGTGTTTAATAAACTTTTCAATAACTGTTGTTAAACGATTTTGTGTATTTAACATGTTATTTAAGAATCAATTATTACTATATACCTTCCAGTGCACGTTTGTTTAAATTCTGTCATCACGGTTTTCCCTCGCACATGTGCTGTGCGGTGGTCGAAGTTCTAACGAGCGGATAAATATCGACGAATAAGAATACGGGAAGACAATAATTCAATAGCAGTACATTTCTGAAGATTTTGATATCCACAAGAAAGTCCATGTACAATTGCTTTATAATACAACTTAGCAATTCAAGTATATAAAACATATTCAACTTTTTTTTTAAATTTGAAGTTTCATATGACTTTACTTTTGACTTTTAAAAGGGACAAGTCAGAGCCACCATCTGTGGCGCAGGACGTTTGCATTTTTTGATAGGAAGTTTGTGTTTTGAATTTTTATGACATAATGCTTTTAAAAAGATTCTTTTCTACAAGGATAAGGACCGACAGGTTTAACCAGGAGGAGTAAAGTCATTTTGTTAAACATGTAATGAATTATTTATTGTTGTTTACTTTACGTCTAGTGGCAAATATTTCGTGCATGTTCAGGACACCAACAAGTAAATAATAAATACAATAGGTAGGTACTGTAGTAGCGGTCGACCGGGATGATGGGCGAGCAATTTGAAATGCTTCTTGGAAATAATAGGGTATATTGGATAAGGACAAACATTTTGAAGGCCACCCACAGACCATAAAAGAGTTAATGTAAGGATTCTGAACGCACAGAGAGCGTGACACTATATCAACGCGAGGATCCGGATTTAACGACCCCATTCTGACCGGACGTATCTGCATATTTATACATCCCACACAGTCAAACGGACGCCCCACTTTGTAAATGGTTTTACTGCTCTGCACCATTTGTGATTCGTTTACTGTATGATGTTTGCTCAACCCATAGTGTTGCTTTCAGGCGAAAAGCACAACTGTCCGGTCAACGTAAAACATTAAAAGCGTAGGTGTTCCATCATGTTTGGATCACAAATGTCGTTACAGATCAAAAAGGGCACACATCCATGATCTGATTATAAACCAAGCAAAGACACGTGATCAATAGCATAACGTCCATGTAGTTCTGAAATATGAACACAATCTAGTTTTACCTCCCACTTTTAAACTGCCTGCATACTAAAAAAGTATAAAGATAAAAAACGGTTATAAAGAAATGCATGACATATTTGACCAAAAAAATACGCCATCAATTGCTATAACTGAACCGATGCATTGTGACTTTCTCATTTAGTCATGACAAAGATAGAGATACAAATTCACTTTTGTTGTTGCTATTCCAATTGGCATACTGTATCATATTCGATTTGACTGTATTTAAAGAAGATTTGATTTAAAAGAAATGAAAAAGGAGTCATATATTGCGGATTTATATCCATTTTATATCATATACATCTAACAGGGTGTCGACTCTATATACTTAAACAAAATTTCTTAAACAAACTTACGATTCTAAACTCTTATTTACCACGTGAAGGCATTTAGGTAAGAAGATACTTTAGTTATGATCGTCCTGAACATGCACGAAATATTTGCCACTGGACGTTAAGCAACCAAGAATCAATCAATCTATAGTCCGTTTGAGTTTTATTGATTTAAATAAAAATCAGATTTTAGTTATGTTGTTTATTTTGCGGTTCATATTTATCTATTTGGAATAAAATTTGACGGTAAATGCACTTGTTTGCTTACGTTATTAAAAAGTCATCCATCATCATTTTAAATAAAAAGTTTTTATTAATGGATTTAAAGTCATATGAAACGATTTTCAAAACATTTAAAGTTCAGAAAATTATTGAACCAATGCATGCATATATACTAAACTATGTCCTCTATGCACGTTTTTAACATTTATTATGAATCTATAACGTATTTTCAGTGATTGTTGATCGAAGGCTCATTAACTTTCGAGTTAGTTGCCGAAGTTTGTCGGATCGTGACATTGATAAACAATCAACACAGAAGCATGTGGAGCATGTAAAAAATAAGTGAATTGAAAGAGCGATGTTAATTTTTAATATTTTTCTATGCGTTCCCATGTGTTTAATAAACTTTTCAATAACTGTTGTTAAACGATTTTGTGTATTTAATATGTTATTTAAGAATCAATTATTACTATTTACCTTCCAGTGCACGTTTGTTTAAATTCTGTCATCACGGTTTTCCCTCGCACATGTGCTGTGCGGTGGTCGAAGTTCTAACGAGCGGATAAATATCGACGAATAAGAATACGGGAAGACAATAATTCAATAGCAGTACATTTCTGAAGATTTTGATATTCACCAGAAAGTCCATCCATGTACACTTGCTTTATAATACAACTTAGCCCGATTCAAGTATATAAAACATATTCAATTTTTTTATAGAATTAAAAATGTTTCATATGACTTTACTTTTGACTTTTAAAAGGGACAAGTCAGAGCCACCATCTGTGGCGCAGGACGTTTGCATTATTTGATAGGAAATTTGTGTTTTGAATTTTTATGACATAATGCTTTTAAACAAGATTTTTTTCTACAGGGATAAGGACCGATAGGTTTAACCAGGAGGAGTAAAGTCATTTTGTTCAACATTTAATGAATTATTTATTGTTGTTTACTTTACGTCTAGTGGCAAATATTTCATGCATGTTCAGGACGCCAACAGGTTAATAATAAATACAATAAGTAGGCACTGTAGTAGCGGTCGACCGGGATGATGGGCGAGCAATTTGAAATGCTTCTTGAAAATAATAGGGTATATTGGATAAGGACAAACATTTTGAAGGCAACCCACAGACCCTAAGAGAGTTAATGTAAGGATTCTGAACGCACAGAGAGCGTGACGCTATCTCAACGCGAGGATCCGGATTTAACGACCCCATTCTGACCGGACGTGTCTGCATATTTATACATCCCACACAGTAAAACGGACGCCCCACTTTGTAAATGGTTTTACTGCTCTGCACCATTTGTGATTCGTTTACTGTATGATGTTTGCTCAACCCATAGTGTTGCTTTCAGGCGAAAAGCACAACTGTCCGGTCAACGTAAAACATTTAAAGCGTAGGTGTTCCATCATGTTTGGATCACAAATGTCGTTACAGGTAAAAAAAGGGCACACATCCATGATCTGATTATAAACCAAGCAAAGACACGTGATCAATAGCATAACGTCCATGTAGTTCTGAAATATGAACACAATCTAGTTTTACCTCCCACTTTTAAACTGTCCTGCATATAAAGATAAAAAACGGTTATAAAGAAATGCATGACATATTTGACCAAAAAAGATACGCCATCAATTGCTATAACTGAACCGATGCATTGTGACTTTCTCATTTAGTCATGACAAAGATAAAGATACAAATTATTTTTTGTTGTTACATTTCCAGTTGACATACTGTATCATATTCGATTCGACTGTATTTAAAGAAGATTTGATTTAAAAGAAATGAAAAAGTAGTCATATATTGCGTATTTATATCCATTGTATATCATATACATCTAACAGGGTGTCGAATCTATATACTTAACAAAAAATGTCTTAAACAAACTTACGATTCTAAACTCTTATTTACCACGTGAAGGCATTTAGGTAAGAAGACACTTTAGTCATGATCGTCCTGAACATGCACGAAATATTTGCTACTGGACGTTAAGCAACCAAGAATCAATCAATCTATAGTCCGTTTGAGTTTTATTGATTTAAATAAAAATCAGATTTTAGTTATGTTGTTCATTTTGCGGTTCATATTTATCTATTTGGAATAAAATTTGACGGTAAATGCACTTTTTTTGCTAACGTTATTAAAAAGTCATCCATCATCATTTTTTAACAAGGGTAATGCAAAGGTATTGGAGTGAATAATTAAATTGACCGTATAGCACCTAGCTAGTTGTTCTATTCACAATTATATACAACATACAATTTAAATTTCAACAGCGTTCATGATCAGCGGTCAAGCGTCTGCCGTTTGTATTTTAGTGAATGGTACTGTTAGTGTCAACTAAATGGCTGTTGTGTCTGGGAACACCTAACAAAACCCTTGCATGACCTTAACAAAAACGTTACCTTTGACGAGGTAGTTTGCAAGTAAACTGCCACAAATACTACTAAATTTTAAAATTTACAATTAAGATGTAACTAATATAATCAGCGTCGCACTTTTGATGGTGCGTGGGCTGTTTTGCTCGTGTATGTATTTAAATTTACCCCTGAGGGTGTTAGTCTGATGTGGTATATAATTATAATTTGAACAATGATTTGATGTTAAATGCAAGGTGATAGTTTTTTTCAATAATTATACCCTACTTGACGAAATTCGGGGGTATACAGGAATCACTGTCTAGTCTGTCCGTGTAAGTCGTACCCGGTTCAAAACATTAAATGCGTTAAAAGATTTTAATGATACTTGGTATTATTTGTTGGTCAACACCGTAGTGTGTCGCGATTAAGGTTGAAATGTCTGCCAGTCTGGAAGGTCCGTGCCGTAAACTTATTAAAATGTACGAAGTTGTACCTATGTAATTTGCTGTACAACTATGACTGCCTTGAATGATATTGGTGTGTGTTTCCAACCAAATTGCTAAATAGGCAATGTGTTTACTTTCGTAGCTTTGTACATGTATATAAATACATGTACATATATCATTTTGGGAGCTTGGCTCTCCAGTACGTCTAATTGGTACAGTTATCTTTCAGGATTTAACATTATTTTATAAGATATAGCCTCTTGTGGAGAGTTGTCTCATTGGCAATCATACCACATCTTTTTATTTTTATATATGATGGGTATCCAATTACATTTAATGACACCATGGCGCAGTCTACAAGAAGTTATATGAACTAAAAACCTTTTCACTGCGATATTTACTCTTTGCAAACAGTTCACGCTGTATTTGTTTTTATTTGAATTGTATAATGAAATGAAACGCGAACAATATAAACATTGCGAAGATTTAACTGTCCCTCGTAAGGCAAAAACCGCAAGCTGGATAATATTAAACCCATGACAACCAACGGAAGTTATATTCATATGACGGTTATCTTTGTATTTGCAAAAACAAACAAACAAAGAATGTACTATAAAAATCAAAACGTGTCCACTGTACCATAAATCGATTAATTTAGCATCCTTTTGTTTATTTTTATTTTTGGTTTCAGCGGTAGTTTTTATGATGGAAGTTTTGACATGTTGACATAATAATAAATCGTTATGTTATTTTTGACATGATTTTTTTACATACAAAAGCAGGTTAAGCAGAGTACTTGATTAAAGTACCTTAAGTATACTTGTGTAAATGACGTGAATGTAGTTGCATTGAAGGGGAAATTGATATTAAGGATTAAGTAGTTATTGAGGTAGATATAGAATTTATAGAATTTATTGTTGAAAGATTTGATTTTCCAAAATTTCCCAGAGTGTCAAACTGATCTAAATTCGAACATGGTACTTTTAAAAATACTATCTTTTTCAACATAAGCTTCTTTTAAGAAAAATCAATAAAATTAACATTGTGCTATAGTCATGTATTGTATTTCAAAGGAAGACTATAAGGTACTTATAGTGTGAAACATTTTCAATTCGATCTTTTAAAAACAAATAAAACTGTAAAGAGGTATTATCTGGCCTCCGAAATTTAAAGTATATATGTAAAAATAATCTATATGCACGTTCAGATTCAGGCGGGGCGCACCCCCCCCCCCCCCAAAAAAAAAAAACACACATTTTTTTTTTAATGTAATAAAGGTGAATTTATTCAGCCATTTTTGCGTCAAAATAAGAGTCTTATTCCTTATTCTCAGGATGCTCCCCTACATCCAGTCCTGGACCCGAGCATGATATACTTTAGAACACAAATGTCCGTTGTGATGTAATAATTATGTCGAAATTGGCTTATCCGTATTTTGTTCTAAAATGGTAATTCAGTTACACATAGTTTTTAACTATATTTGACATTTAATTTTAGTCAAGAAAAAAAGGGGATTTTCTCAAAATTGAATATAATTGTATATGGTAACCGGTAGGAATAATATCATTTTGTTTTAGGTCTTGTTGATATCTATATCCTTGATAGAAATCCGGACAGTTTGGCAGTTTTAGCAGATTTGCATACTATGGACGAAAAATAAGCACTAGAAAAATATGAAAGACACAGTTTAAACCTCTTATCTGACAGACTAATGTCTTGTGAACATCTAAGGAATGTTACGTGATAGATCCAAGACCTTTCTAATTTTCGAATTAAAGGGCCCAAAAAATGGCCTTATCATTCCTTCTCCTTTATCGATATAAGTAGTTACCTCTGATTAAGCGGTCATATTTTTTCTCCAAGCTTCTTCGGTTTTAACGGATTTCGTTTTGTTCAATCTTCAGCTGCTTTTTTACAAATTTTGTTTACTTTTTTTTTTACTTGTGCCATGCCCTTGTGTTTTATTTACCATCGCTTGTCATCTTCCTTTAAAATAATCAAATATCTAAAGAGAATTTGATAATGTGTTGCAGAAAATTATTTTAATATTATGTTTACTACATATATTTGCGGGATCACATATAATTATACATATGAATTTAAAAAGATAAGCATTTTCTAAATTATGTCATTTTATGTTTCAGGTTTTAAATCTTTTATAACAAAATGTCGTGGGGATACGGAAACGACAATGGTAAGTTTTTTCTAGTTCAAATGTCGTTTCATTCTTCAATTACAATCATACACAAAGTATGTGCAACATGAGTACACTTACAAATCAACTAAAACAAATCAGAGAAAAGATAGATAAATTTGGTGCGTCCGAATGAATTTCTGGATATTAATATATATATATTAATCAGTCTAGGTGGCCGAGCGGTCTAGAGCGCTGGACACAGTGCAGGCGGTGTTGTCTCGATATCCCAATAGCATGAGTTCGAATCCCGGCGAGGGAAGAACAAAAGTTTGCTTTCGCAAATTTGCAGATTTAACATTGTTGTGCTTATATTTATAAATACAATACTAAGCCAGTTCTGGAACAGGTTGTAAAAAGACAAAAACCAAAACTATCCTGATAATGAATTGATATGGGAAGATAATTAGTTCCATGGGATAGCTACTGTTCATTTGATTAAAGAAATATATGATTGTCAGGTACATTGTCATTCGGTCAAAAATTCTTCATGTGAAGAAAGGAGGTCAACATGTATAGGGACACAATTTTGCCTCCATATAAGCATAACTGCTCTGTCTGTAATTTCAGAGTCCTGTTAGTCGTAAAAAAGTCGATGGTCGCCAAAATAGATACATGGTGGTAAAAAACGCTAATTTTTTGTCAAAATTAATATCAGTAAGAACTAAGACCATGTAGATCTTTTGTGGTAGTTTATATAGCTAAACATTCTTAGCAACATGCAGCGTAACACTCTACTGCATGTTACACGATGATCTTTTGAAGTTGGAACGTATATTTACATTAAAATCTGAAGTTATTTTATTATTGAAATTGCTTCATTTGCTATTTTCAGCGAAAAAAACCGGAAGTGGCATTCTGTTGTCAAAATTTCTCATTTGAAATTTGACTTTTCTCATTTTTATCTTGACATTTCTCACTTCCATCTTCATAATTCTCATTTCAAACTCTGAACTGAGAAATGTCATTTTGGAAATAAGTATAATTTAAACAACAGAATGTCTACTACCCTTTTATGATATCGCGCATTAGTAAAAAATAGATAGCCAAAGTGTTACTTGTAACGTTATAGACGTTATAGACATTTTGAGCTCGTGCAATAAATCGAAAAGTTAAAAAAAAATTGATCACTAGATGGCTTTGAATAACTTTGATATGACCTTTATTATATTTTAAGAGTGTTACAAACTACTAAAGGTTGTATCATGAATATTCAATAAGGTTGTTCTAAGGTGAAAGTCGTAACCTCGGTTGAACATTTCCTATTCATTGTAATAAATTCTTAGAACTTTTTTTTAAATTGCTTGAAGCAAAAGAATGATAATTTCGCTTAACAGTAGAAGTTTGACATTTATAACTCGAGTTTCTTTTTTTTTAAGATCAAAAGTAACAAACCGTGTATGTTTTATCATGGAAGTAATATTAACTATTACTTCCATGGTTTTATAAACTAATACGTAACATGTGAAGCAAGAGACAATTTAGTATTCATTTGCTAAGATACCTTTCGTTTCTTACTGAAAATCAATTGTAAAAGGATATTTGTCGCAGATTCGTAGATGAGAAAGTGTTCTTATACGTGCAACAAATGTATTGGAAACTAAGGGCAAAATTGTGTCCCTGTTGACCACCTTTCGTCATATGAAGAATCTCAGATCGAATAAAAAATGTACAGGACAAAGAACAGTAGGTACCACATGGAGCTATTTTTCCTCATCATATCAATTAATTATCAATCCAAAAGACAAGGAAGGAATCTGACCGTGATGAATGGCGGAAACATATTGGATAGGGGAAAATTTGTTTTGCTGTCGCGACACTAGTCAAGTACGGACCAGTCAAAGAATATATATATATATATAAATGTTATTTAACGGGCATAAATCATTGGACTGTTATCAACGAAAGGCTCGGGATGGAAATTCCCATTCCGAACTGACGTGGCAGCGTAGTTATGCATCTCGGAGAGCATAACTGACGCCCTCTTTATCATAGGTTTTAAAGCTGGATGGGAAAAGTTCAGATGACCATATTTCAATACCTAGTACATTGTTGATTTACTGTAGTAATTGGTTTACATCCTTAAAACATGTAAACCCATGAACTTTTATGTAACAAACAATCAATCGGTTAGAAATCTCCAAATTTTCTAGTAAACCTCGGGGCTTTGAAAGGAACCTTCCAGTCGTACTTGGTTTCAACTGGTCTTGCAGTTTTCCACTAATTTCCCATGGACTTCCACAAACTTGCATCCATAACGGAATCACAATCAACACCTAAATACTAAATACAATATAAATACCATTCAAGGAACATTCCTGTTATAAATAGATATAAGAAGATATGGTATGAGTGCCAATGAGACAACTCTCAATCCAAGTCACAATTTGTAAAAGTAAACCATTATAGGTCAATGTACGGTCTTCAACACGGAGCCTTGGCTCACACCGAACAGTAAGTTATAAAGGGCCCCAAAAATAACTAGTGTAAAACCATTCAAACGGGAAAACCAACGGTCTAATCTATATAAAAAACGAGAAACACTTATGAACCACATCAGCAAACGACAACTACTGAACATCAGATTCCTGACTTAGGACAGGTGCAAACAAATGCAGCGGGTTTAAATGACTTTAATTGGTTCTGAAAACGATTTCTACATATTATGTTTAATAGTCTCTATTGTGGAAATTTTAGGGAAAAATCCTCTATGTGTCATGCAAGAAATCCTTGTTTTAATTGGCTGAGAGACTCATGTGCATATATATTGTCTTTTGGTTAATATTTCTCATTTCAATGCAAAGCAAATACGTAGCAGTAAAATATCTAAATATGAGTGAAACGTTCTCTCTCCCACATTTTGTTAATGTGTTAAAACAAATTCAAATGATAACTCTAATACTGTGGATTCGTCAAAGCAGCTGAATCACAAAGAGCACGATACATTCCAAACATGAGACAGAATTTATTTAAGCCAAATGGACGCACGCCTTATCAACACGGGTCTTTCCGTTTAACCTTTGGGATCGGAATAACAAATAATTACATTCTAGTATTTTATTCTTTCTCTTACTTCATTTGTATTCTGAATGTTAAATTAAAACATTTTATTATTTCAAAAATGAAATTCCACAAGTTTAATGTTCCATCAACTTACAAGACTACAAGGATATATTGAAAAGGAAAACTAATCATTAAAGCGTATACGCAATAATTATATTTATGTATTATACTTTTTTATTAGTATTGCTATCAAAACAACTCTATTAAAAACGAAAACAACATAACAAATGGTCATCACTCAACTTTATTTGTTTAAAAATCATCGTACAACGCGGGAAAAATCCTTGGCTTCTGACAAGTATTTGAGTTATAAAGTAAAGCGATAAGACACAAAAGCAAACACCTTGAAATACTTGGGACATTTAATCTGCACGGCCTGGAATAAGAACACTACACTAAAACAATTGGGTTAAATCAAGGAAGAGTAAAGATATAAAAGATTAGGTAAACAGATCTATTTTAAAATAGATAAAGATATAAACAAATCTTTGTGTTATTGCTGCTAGATATATCAACTTATTTATAAACAACTAATGAAATACATTTAATGCATGCTATTTATCTTTACAAATTAAAAAGCGTGCACATTTTCGGTGCCTGGACAACTACATATATATTTGGCACAATAGATAACATAAAAATGAGAAAGTCATAAGTTTAGGATGGAACAATAAATAGATTATTCTATGTCTGTTTTTACTTTCTGAACCCGCTTTTAGACGAGATTTTAAAAATACGATTTTTATGGACAAGCCGCAAAAATTATAATATTTTACTTCACAGATTGTTCTTTGCTAAACGTTGCTTAAAGTGTTCATTTTACAACGTTTGAAGTTAAATGGCAAGATAAATTAACGATGCAAACACATTTTTTATTAGGACCATGTACTTGGTGTAAGCAGTTCCCTATTGCCAACGGGAAAAGACAATCGCCAATCGACATTGTTCCAGACAAGATAACCTTTGATCAACAATTAGCAAATTCTCCATTGGTTGTCAAATATGAAAAAGAACAAAAAGCTGAAGCAATGAACACAGGAAAATCAGTAAAAGTACAAGCAACCAAATCATCAGGTACTTAGATTAGAATATAAATAGTTACTGGAACTGTACAGTGTTAATCATTTTCATTGAGTTATAGAATATACACACTTGCGATCCCAAAATGATATGGACAACATGCATGTAAATATTAAACTTAATAGCAAAAAGTCCAGTTCCGGGAAAAGGGAGGGTAGATTAGTACATAACTTCATTATTTCTTTAGCATATATCAAATATTTAATTTTTTGTCAGATTGTGGCAATGAATTGCAAAAAAAAAGGACTAAAATGAAGAACTATATATATATATATCTATAAAAGACAAGCTGCAAAATGTAACAATTTATCACAGCTAGCAGCCTATTTGCTGTAGGATGTCAGAACTCAAAACCTAATTTGATATATTTCATCTAAAAAATTAAAGCCTGTCGTATATACTATTTCTTAAAAGTTCAGCTCATATTTTAGCACGCCTCCTCATAGGAATAACCCCTCCCCTGGAACTCCACGTTTTTGTAATGATATATCAAGCCAGTTGTAGATAACTTGCACTTTTTCACAACCTTTTGATTTTCCTTTTACAAATTTAACTTAATAATTGTATTTTAATTGCATGAATTTTAAAAACACTGAAAAGCGTTTTTGATATTTCAGAAATTAAAGGAGGCCCTTTAACAGGGACATACAGGTTAGAACAGTTTCATTTTCATTGGGGAGCAGATGACAACAAAGGTTCTGAACACACAATCAATGGCAAGATGTACGCTGCAGAGGTAAATTATCAGTTAAATAGGAAATAAGGAGCCATAAGCATATTTAAAATGAATATTTTAAAGTTGCAAGTGACATAGATTGAAAGTTCTACGGAAAACAAATAATATGTCTGCGTTGTTTTATGTTTTCATTGGAAATAGTAAAGTTCAGGTAAACAGACATGAGTGTTTAATTTATATGCATGCGTTACCTTATAAGTCATATGAAGAAAAATACTAAATAAAAGTTGATAATTGTTTGTCACAGTGCAATTGACTAGTATGTATACAACAGCACCTGTAAACTACTTTTAAGTGTCGAATTGAAGATATAACAAACGTTTATA
The DNA here is from genome assembly GCF_021869535.1 of Mytilus californianus. Lineage (NCBI taxonomy): Eukaryota > Metazoa > Mollusca > Bivalvia > Mytilida > Mytilidae > Mytilus > Mytilus californianus. Next base: position 80,611,894 of record NW_026262701.1, on the reverse strand, counting down.
TGGTTTTTTTTTCAAATTTCCTATTTAAAAAAAAAGAAATTTTATTATCGTCTGATATGCTCGGTAAAGTTTTTACTTGTTTTATAAGCGCATATAATTGTTTATTAGACATTTTCAAATTAAGACTGAAGACCTACTTCAGTTTTGACAATGAAATATATTAATGAATGTTGTAATTAAATTAAAATATTGCATAGAACCATGAAAGTATTTTTTATTTCAGCTGCATTTAGTACATTACAATACCAAATATCCCAATTTTGGAGCGGCTGTAGATAAACCAGATGGCCTTGCAGTGTTTGGATTTTTTATCAAGGTATGTAGTGGAGAGTGGAGCTATATCCGCTTGCCTCTATTTCTATTGTGTTTTCATACTACTATATTCAATATATGAGGTAAAGTTTTTCTAACAGAGGTAGAAGACACCTAAATGAGAATAAACAATCGAAGGTCGAAGAAAACGACAATACCATGGCAAAAAAAACCGAAAAACGGTCAAAAGACAAACAACAGTCTTAAACTCTACATAGAAAACTAAGACAACAAGTGGCCAACCAGAAACCGGGCATGATTTCAGGTGCTCTGGAAAGGTAAGCATATCATGATCCATATGTGGCACCTGACGTGATGCTCGTTTCATATACTCAACTCTAATGACTTTTTTTCATTAGGACTACATACTCTAATTAATAAATTACAGTGAAGACTTACTGAGTGTGCGTATACACAGTAAAATAAGCTTACGTCTCTATTTGAAATAATCCTGCATCTAAATGCGCATATATAAATATTTCGTCTTGGATTCAGCCAAAAATTGTACGAACTGCATTTTTGTGTATACATTTTTCGAAGATTTGATATACATCCGTATAAAACAACAATTTACTCTCGTATAAATAGAATTCCACAAGTTATATGTATTTTCATCACAGTTTATATGAACGTCATTTACAATCATTTTTGAATGGATTAATTGTTGTTTGCTTAGTGTCCAGGGGCAAGTATTCAAGACGAAAACTAATCAAATAAACACATAAAAAGGGGGTAAAGCACATTATGTTTGTACCGGGATGAATGGCGAGACATTCAGACTTTTGATGAAAAAGGAGTATATTTTTTATGTTCAATAAGTGCAGACATTTTGCCTAGCAACAGGCCGCCTATGGACCTCTCAAGAGTTGTCGAGAGTTGTTTAACATGAAGAGGGTATGACCCACTCTATTTGAGGTATCGGGATTTAACGTCCTCATTCCGATCAGAAGTGGCTGTGAATTTAAACAGAGCATGTTGTTTTTTTACCGAACACAAAACCTAGATAATAAAATATATGTAAAAAAAAATAAAATGTTTAAATCAATAAATATTTTGGATTATAAATATCGTGCATCAGTATGAGCAGTCTGGTGTAAAATGGCATCGCTAGCTATGCTAATTTTCAAAAATCTTGATTGTTATACAAACACCGAACATCGTTTTCAGAAAAGTTAAAGTTACAAGTCAATAATCTTGAACTTCATACAAATTAATTGAAAACAAAAGATGGAAAGTTTTCTAAAACTCTAAACTTTCCATCTAATTTTTGAAGAGTCATATGCTCTATTATATGCAGTTTTGTCACTTTATCCCGGTCTATCTTCAAAACCTACCTTCAGGTATTTCTGTATTGCTGAATAATTTCTCTTTTTAAATATGAATATTAATTATTTGTTACTTGTCTTACGCAAACAACAATCAATTCAATTAAGGCTGTTTTACGTAATAAGTATCTCAGAGTTCTCGCTGGCCCACGAAAATATACGTTTTATACAGATTTTAGTAAGCGCTTTATGTATTTTTAGACAGAAATTTACACAAGCCAAAAAAAAAAAGCGAGAGTCATATCTGTTCAGCTATATCTAAATAACTTGCAACAACAGGTTTACTGCAGTAGTATTATCTAAACTGGAAAATAAGTATGAAGCAGTAAATCATGCTAATACTGGCTACAGAGTGGACATTATCCTCGAAGAACAAATCCTAATAAATTAGAACAAATGTTGATACTCTGTGCCAACAAATTCCAATAAAAATGCATTTCCAATTTTCAGCCTGGGGCTAAGCATCTCGGTATGAAAGAATTGACAGATACCACCTTGTGTAGTATTACAGCGGAGGGGAAAACATGTAATATGGCTTGTGATTTAGACATGGTCAGTCTTCTCAACTGTAAGTTTCTTTCAACATGATAGAACTGTAAATAGGCTAATAAAATTATATGAAAAAAGGACACATAGTCAACCCTGCTATAACGGTCACCACTTGTCTTGTTATGTCGCCTTCTTTTGTCCCGTAGTAGAAATACAAGTATCTATGCATTTTAACCTCATTTCAAAGGTCACCTTGCCTTGTGCTTCAGTTTTCTCTGGTTCTAAAGGTGATCTCTACATACAGTTGTGACTGTATCTCATAATCTGGAATTACAATGGCATCTCTCATTATGGACCATTATGTTGGTTTTAAATTCAATTGCTTCTGTAAATCCATTTATAACGATAAAAACAAAAAGATGGTTTCTCTCATTGTTTCCCTATAATGCTTAAGTCATATTGATATCGGGTCTGAACTATTGCTATATATACGATATTAATGATATACATGTATAATGGTTTTCAACAGCTGATCTGACAAAATATTGGACCTACCTGGGTTCTTTGACAACGCCACCATTATATGAAAGCGTGACATGGATTGTCTTTCAAGATCCAATTGAAATGTCCAATGAACAAGTAAGTATTTAATTTTAAAAAATGAATCAGGTGACTGAATATCAATTTGTTGATTTATGCAGAAAAAACTGTCGAACAATATATATACGTTTACGACTGGTAAAAAGTATCAATGCGCTTCGCATTTTGAAAATTGCTTGAAGAAGTCAAATTGGAATCAGAAATGTATAAAATTTCCTGGAAATACACCAGTTGTGAAGCTTTATGAGAAAGCAAAAATAGGAATATAGCGATATTATAATTTCCTATTTTTTTCAAAAGAATAACAAAATCTATCACAGCAATGAACTTATATAATTAGCTACATGTACTGTCATCGCCTAAGGCTCACATGACGCGACAAAAGTTCTGTTCTCAAATCTTTAAGCTGAACGATGAGCTGTTGGTCGGGTTGATTCATTCTGGTGTGTACCAGTCATATTGGCTTTTATGTAAAATTATGAATTGCTAAAGACAAACAATTTATACAACAGATTTGCCATCATCGGGAAAGCCAAGAATGTATATAAACGACTTAGAGCATGCACAATGATGACGTAATGGACATATAAAGACAGTCTAGTGTTAACTTCGGGCAATTTTTGAAGCACGCGATTTTAATCACTTTATAAATCAGTTTATTTTTTGTAGTTGTTATTAATTGTATGTGTCACGAGTATCTTGTTTACTTTTATGATAATAAATATAAATAAGAAGATGTGGTATAAGTGCCAATGAGACAACTATCCATCCAAGTCACAATGTGTAAAAAGTAAACAATTATAGGTCAAAGTACGGCATTCAACACGGAGCCTTGGCTCACACCGAACAGCAAGCTATAAAGGGCCTCAAAAAGACTAGTGTAAAACAAATCAAACAGGAAAACCAAAGGTCTAATCTATATAAAAACGAGAAACACTTATGAACCACACCAACAAACGACAACCACTGAACAACAGGCTTCTGACTTAAGACAGATGCATAAAAATGCAGCGGGTTTAAACGTTTTAACAGGCGCCAACCTTTATCCTAACCTGAAACAGTGGTTTAACATTAAAACATAAAAAGACACACAATAAAATATCAATTGAAATTAATTAACTCGATCAAAAAGACAATACACAAAAACAAGTAAATATACACTGAACGAATAAGTTTGATCTATGACACAATATAAATAAAAAAGAATTTCATATGATAACAACTGTTTTTGTATTTGTAGTTACAGGCACTACGTAGCCTGAAATGTGGACGTAACTCTATAGTAGACAACTATAGGCCACCTGTTCCACTTGGCGACAGAACAGTCCGAGCATCATTTAAAAATTAGTAATAATAAACTTTAGATCCATAATCGGGAATCTCATCCTATGTACTTGTGTAATATATGGTTCCCGGTGTCTCCGATATTTTACAACATGCAATATTTAATGTTTTTAAAATTGGTGTTCAATTGCAGCGACATTGTACAATTCTTTTAATAAGTCATTTTATCAATTCTGCATTGGGTTCTAAAGATGTATTTCGATACGAGTCACTTCACTTTTAAGTAATACTCATGCAATCAAGATAGTCATTTTTTCTATGCTAATTTACATCCTTGTTCTCTGGTGTCTAATATTCAAGCATAACAAATCTACGTATGTTTTATATAGCTACCTTTTAACCTCATCATTGTTTGACGATTTTGCACTATACCAGAAAATATTGCAGCAAATTTTGAGGTTATATTGGAATAATACAGGTTTCTGGAATAGCGATACTATTCAAGTTTCATTATGTTTGATACTAAACAAAGGAAAATTTCTATTACAAAAATGATAAAATTAACAAGGGCACCTATATTACACGTTCTAGTAACAAAGAGATTTACCATATCCCAATACCCGAAAAAAAGTTTTAAACGAATACAGTAGGCATTACAAATATGTTAGGACTCTTAGAATAATTATAATTATACCTCGGCACATCTGAGAGGTTTACTTTATATAACCACGATTATTGTAAGAAGATAGATAACTCTACTGTTTTATTATTCCACCTGATAAGGAGAGTAACATGACATATTGTATTGTACTGAAAGTGTGTAAATAAGTGCTATTTTATTAAGTCTTGAAATGGTAATAAGTACTAAAAATTTTGAATTTTATTATGCCATGTAGCGTGCTATTTTATATAGTCTTGAAAACATAAGTGCTATATATTTTTATTTTGTTATGAAAAAGTGTTATTTTATAAAGTATTGAAATCATAAGTGCTAAATAATTTGAATTTTATTATGAAAAAGTGCTATGTAACGTGTTACAGTCTTATGTTTTACATTTTATTATTTACATATGTTATTATTCAGAGACAATTAAGAAACCCAAGTATTTAAGTGCTATTACAATGATTATAAATTGTGTATTGTCACTTTGTTTTTCAGTTGTTATACAATAATATTACCATACAAATGTTTGTGCATTTTACATATTTTGTCGAGAAATTCTTTGTTATGAATATTTATGATGTGAAATTATTCAAAATTGTATTTATAATAAAAGACATTTGGAGCATTTTTGAGTTATTTAATACACTAAGCCTGGTTTAAATCTCTGAACTAGTCAGTCCTTGGGACCTGTGTGCTGACCATTGAACAACATGTGTTATTTGTTGAATGGTTGGTGTTTTCTATACGCATCCTAGCTTAGCACAAAAGACTATATTTTCGGCAATTCAATAAGTAAGATATTTTCGTGTAGTGGTTTATATAAAAATAAGGAGTTGTGGTATGATTGCCAATGAGACAACTATCCACCAAAGTTCAAATGAAGTGGATGTAAGCAATTATAGGCAACCGTACGGCATTCAACAATGAGAAAAACCCATACCGTAAAGTCGGCTATAAAAGGCCCCGACATGAAAAGTATGAAGCAATTTGATTGGGAAAACTAACTGCCTCATTTATAACAAAACAATTTACGAAAAACAAATATGACAGACATGAACCAACGACAACTATATGTCATTATATGTGTAGATAAATCCTACTCGCTGATCTAGCTAAATAAAATGACCATTTATTGAAATTTAGAAATTTTTGGTTATATAAGAAAGGGTAAACAGGTGAGTGTCTAGACATCTACTTATATACTCCCGTTCCTGCAATAAAACCCTTTTAAGTGGGGCGTCCGTTTGGATCTGTAACGTGTAACGCCCTCTGCATGTTTAAGTACCCATATTACCTGAGGGTCTGTAGGTTGTCTGTTTCAAGGCAAATTTCTGTCCCTATCCAATTACAACATGTCCTCATTTTCCAGTGGCAGTCCTTCCCGTCCTTCATCCCAGTCGACCCTTATCTTGTAGAATCTACCTATTGTATTAATGTTCCCGTCCTTCATCCCAGTCGACCCTTATCTTGTAGAATCTACCTATTGTATTAATGTTCCCGTCCTTCATCCCAGTCGACCCTTATCTTGTAGAATCTACCTATTGTATTAATGTTCCCGTCCTTCATCCCAGTCGACCCTTATCTTGTAGAATCTACCTATTGTATTAATGTTCTCGTCCTTCATCCCAGTCGACCCTTATCTTGTAGAATCTACCTATTGTATTAATGTTCCCGTCCTTCATCCCAGTCGACCCTTATCTTGTAGAATCTACCTATTGTATTAATGTTCCCGTCCTTCATCCCAGTCGACCCTCATCTTGTAGAACCTACCTATTGTATTAATGTTCCCGTCCTTCATCCCAGTCGACCCTCATCTTGTAGAACCTACCTATTGTATTAATGTTCCCGTCCTTCATCCCAGTCGACCCTTATCTTGTAGAACCTACCTATTGTATTAATGTTCCCGTCCTTCATCCCAGTCGACCCTTATCTTGTAGAATCTACCTATTGTATTAATGTTCCCGTCCTTCATCCCAGTCGACCCTCATCTTGTAGAACCTACCTATTGTATTAATGTTCCCGTCCTTCATCCCAGTCGACCCTCATCTTGTAGAACCTACCTATTGTATTAATGTTCCCGTCCTTCATCCCAGTCGACCCTTATCTTGTAGAACCTACCTATTGTATTAATGTTCCCGTCCTTCATCCCAGTCGACCCTTATCTTGTAGAATCTACCTATTGTATTAATGTTCCCGTCCTTCATCCCAGTCGACCCTAATCTTGTAGAATCTACCTATTGTATTAATGTTCCCGTCCTTCATCCCAGTCGACCCTTATCTTGTAGAATCTACCTATTGTATTAATGTTCCCGTCCTTCATCCCAGTCGGCCCTTATCTTGTAGAATCTACCTATTGTATTAATGTTCCCGTCCTTCATCCCAGTCGACCCTTATCTTGTAGAATCTACCTATTGTATTAATGTTCCCGTCCTTCATCCCAGTCGACCCTTATCTTGTAGAATCTACCTATTGTATTAATGTTCCCGTCCTTCGTCCCAGTCGACCCTTATCTTGTAGAATCTACCTATTGTATTAATGTTCCCGTCCTTCATCCCAGTCGACCCTTATCTTGTAGAATCTACCTATTGTATTAATGTTCCCGTCCTTCATCCCAGTCGACCCTCATCTTGTAGAATCTACCTATTGTATTAATGTTCCCGTCCTTCATCCCAGTCGACCCTTATCTTGTAGAATCTACCTATTGTATTAATGTTCCCGTCCTTCATCCCAGTCGACCCTTATCTTTGTAGAACCTACCTATTGTATTAATGTTCTCGTCCTGAACATGCATGAAAAAATTGCCAATTGATGCAAAGCAAACAACAATTAATTAATATACTTGTATAATGTCAGAGACGCTAACAAACATACGAGTGAAAGACAATCTAAATCACATGAAATCCAAAGGAATGAAATCAAAAACATGGAAATGCATACGCATAATGTTAATTGCAGATTATTGATTGTTTTTTGGTTTAATGTATTCCCTACTTTTATAAACTTGGGACGATTGGGAGCTTGGCATATTGTATAGATGCCTGGGTATAGTTGAATATAAATAAGATGTGGTATGAGTGCCAATGAGACAACTCTCCATCCAAGTCATAATGTATAAAAAGTAAACAATTATAGGTCAAAATACAGCCTTCAACACGGAGCCTTGGCTCACACCGAACAGCAAGCTATAAAGGGCCCCAAAATGACTAGTGTAAAAGAATTCAAACAGGGAAACCAACGGTCTAATCTATGTAAAAAACGAGAAACGAGAAGACTGTATGTTACCCTCTAGATGTATATTGGTTATTATTGTCGTTGGGTTGCTGTCTTATTAACGTATGACCCACATTTTCTTTTACTTATATGGATAATTTTATTTTATTAGTCCAGCCATCATCCGTCACACGATTTCAAAGAACTGTCCTGTAGCGGAAATTCTTGCCCTGGAACAATTCCGATAAGAACATTAGACTTATTAAATCTACCTCCATATGATGTGAATACGCATGCATACATCTTTTAAATGTTCCTACTGCTTGATAGCAAAGTCCGGGTAGCTCATAACTTACTACAGCTCTATGTATGCACATGTAACCGCAGAGATATATTTATGCTAGTACAATTACGTATTTGGAATAACAGACCTTATAGCATCTGTCTTAAGTCAGGAATCTGATGTTCAGTAGTTGTCGTTTGTTGATGTGGTTCATAAGTGTTTCTCGTTTCTCGTTTTTTACATAGATTAGACCGTTGGTTTTCTCGTTTGAATGGTTTTACACTAGTAATTTTTGGGCCCTTTATAGCTTGCTGTGTGGTGTGAGCCAAGGCTCCGTGTTGAAGACCGTACTTTGACCTATAATGGTTTACTTTTATAAATTGTGACTTGGACGGAGAGTTGTCTCATTGGCACTCATACCACATCTTCTTATATCTACTTATGAATGTGAACGTGTCTGATTTTTAGTCATTCGGTTGACATGAGTGAATCCACTTTAGTTCGGAAAAAGGAATTATATAGATAATGAAAAGGTTAGTTTTATCCTACAGTACAGAAACAAAGACATCACAGATATGTATTCATACAGACCAGAATTTCATGAAAAGTAAGCTCTATACTAAGGGAATGACCATTAGATTTTCGTTGGGGAAAAGGGGGGGGGGGGGGGGGGGGGTCAAGAGGAGTTCGAAATAAATAACCTGGCCTGGTAAGAACTCAAAATAAATAACTTTGAACATGACAGGCAGAAGCTAAATGCAGGATAGATCAGGAGATAAATGATTTCAAGAGTGAAAATAAATGTCTGCGGAAAAAATAAGCCTGCGTAGCAAAGGATGAAATTACATACTAGTATTTAAATCCGGAAAATGTAATGGCGGAAGATGACGGTTGAAAATTAGAAACTGGGACCTAACGCGTTTATAGGTCAGTACTAGGTTCAAAATTAACAAAACACAATTGTTCTAACGAATAGCATTCACAACAGAAATTGAGATACATAAATTGGCAGTTCTGTCAGTTTGTCTGAAAGAGGGACGAAATATACCAGAAGGACAGTCAAACTCATAGATCGAAAACAAACTGACAACGCCATGGCCAACAACAAAAAGACAAACAGACAAATAATAGTACAGATGACACAACATAGAAAACTAAAGACTAAGCAACACGAACCCCACCAAAAACTGGGGGTGATCTCAGGTGCTCCGGAAGGGTAAGCAGATCCTGCTCCACATGTGGCACCCGTCGTGTTGCTTATGTTATTACAAATCCGGTAAATATTCTAATTCGGTAGGTCATATTCGCGAAAAGGGAAGGGTATTGTAGTTACGACATAAGGAACATATCCGATGTCATCTGTGAAACGGTTATTCCATAACGGTCAACCAACTCGTGATGGCGTCCGTAAAATTTACGAAGGGATGATTTCAACTTCACCATTTGGAACTCTTGGTTTAATAGCTTCCTTGTGAGCAGCAATCCTCTATCAAGGAAATGTCATACATCACCAGGTCATCATCATTTAATGACACATGTCAGTAAAATATGTTCAATTAATTGGAAGAATGTACAAAAATACGGATGTACTTATACTTTGTACTACCTATAGTTGATTTTAAAGGATTCAAAAGTGGTGTATTCAATAAAATTGTTTTCTGACTCAATATAAGGATTATATTAGAATAGACCACTTTAGACAAATATTAAAAGTGGATCGCGGGCGGAAATCTTGATTGTCACCGATTTCTTATGTAATGAGAGTATCACGCTGTATGCATGATAAATAACCCTTGCAGCAACTCTTTGAGTGATCTGTATTGTTGTCCTGTTGGTAGGCAAAATGTCTGTCCCTATCCGATATGTCATCCTTTTCAAGTGACGGTTCACATTTTACGCCCTTTATCCCGGTCGACCGACTTTGCAGAACCTGTTTACTAGAATTTGATTGGTTAATGTGTTCTCGTCCTCTATGTGCATAAAATATATGCGACTGTCATTGACGTAGCAAACATTAATCTATACTAAAGTTTGTAACATCATAGCGAACGTCTAAAATCTATTGGAGAGGATGCATTTCATGATCAAATGTCCAACATTTTCGCTTCAGAATGCTGTACCAAATCAAGTAAACAACTGCCACTCCCTAGTCACGAAGTCTCTATATAAAAATCGTCATTTTTGTAATTCTGGTTTTCTTGTCTACCGTAACGTTGTCAATGGTAAATGTTCCAAGAGAAATAACTCCATATTGTAATAGTGCAGAACAGTATAAATTTTATTTTAAACTAATTAGGTTAAGAAAATACAGTTACATAAATAAACAACTATGTTGTTAGTACAAAAAAATGTTGAGATATGAAAATACAATTTGATAATATTACAAAAATAAAAATGGTTGACGTTGTAAACTAAATCTATTTATTATACATGTATGTTGTAAATGATGATGAAAGTCATCCATGTTCAAGACGGTAAATATATAGTGTAATTCTTACACACCATACGAGGTAATGAATGGTTCCATCGAATTCTTTTTTCTCTTGTCTTGGTTTATCATCTAAAATTAAGAATTGCTTTAAAATCTGAAAAATAAATAAACGTAGTGCAATTGAAAAGTTGATTGAGTGGTGCTTAGCGACATAGGCATACTAAGTATACAATAGTATATCTGAATAAACTGAGATGTCAACGCGATAGCAATCTAAACATAACAAAAACATAAACGACACCGGTATAGAGGTTGACGCATAGTTTTAAACATGCATATTCAAGACGCAAAAATATTAATGCACTCACTGTGCAATTTGCAATAATCCGTGTGAAGACATATCGGCTTACCTAACGAGTCCGTACGCATTGTTTTTTTCCCCAAATTCCACATGTTTTCGAGTATTTGGTATTACCTGGCCGGTGCTGAAAACCGTAACAAACGCGAGATCGCCAAGTCCGTAAAAAATTATGAAGAGGTTGATTATATGTAGTAATGGTGAAATTTAGGTATTCATTTTGGTGCCAGCATAATATATTAGCTTATTTATCAATTAAAGATTTTAATATAAGAAGAGCTATATGTAAAATGAGAATAAGTGCACATGATCTTAAAATTGAGAAAGATAGATATAGTAAAAAATACATAGAGAGAACTCAGCGTCTATGTCATCACTGCCTATCACATGGATCAAATTCCATTGAAGATGAGACTCATTTTACAGTAAGTTGTCCTTTATATAACGAACAGAGAAAATTATTATGGGATAAAGTAAACAGTCTTTGTACTAATTTTAAAGAATTACCCAAGGATAAAAAATATTTCTGTCTGTTCACAAATGAGCATTTACCAACTCTTATGTGCCTAGGCAATTATATTATTAAGTGTTTAGAAATAAGATCCAGGTGGATACAAAAAATATAAAATAATATTTAATTATTATGAAATTATTGTTATAGTTATGTAAGACACATGATGTGTTAGGCTCTGATCCTGTCCATAATATGATAGTATTATATTAGGATCTAGTTTTTCTTTTTTCCAATCATATTGTGCTTAATAGTGTAGTAAATGATGCCCTTTATGGGTTCTCGATTATATAGATTAATAAAATTCTTATTAAAGAGGCACCCCGAGATAAGCATCGGAATTTAATTCAGTCTTGTCTTCTTTGAATTGTTATAAAGGGACCATTTTTCATTTAGATTCATTGACTAGTGTTTTTCTGAAATACCTTTTTGAACAGCCGTCCCGCCTATAACCTATGCTGACGTAGCAATAATCTTATTTTTTAGAACATTTTCTGCTAATATAATAATTTGAAATGGAATACTATCAATAAGTTGTACATACATTTAAATATGGTTACGACATGTAAGGAATATAGGATACACCAAATAATGTTCTTCCAATTAATTACAGCGGACTACACTCTGCTGCAGTCCGATTACCTGAACCTATTACTTTTATATATTTTATTAGATCCATGTGTGAATTGTAAATTTTATTTTATTTTTTTTGCCTTTTTAATGTTTCATTTATTCTGTGAAATCTAATCTGCACTGTCTTCTCGATTCTCTGTTTAGTATATTAAATCTAGGGTCTGTGTGATGATCTATTTATAGTGAATGAATAGACATAAACTATTACTATTTAGTAAGTATATACCCAACAACAGAACCATCAGCACAAAATGACAGACAGAGGTAAAATGCAGTTATGATTCATTCATTTAGAAGAATGTTGCAATTGTTGTTCTGTCCACACTTCATTTTGTATATTTATATTGGGTTTTATATTTTATTCTATGTTACCGTCTTTTGTATTTTACCATGGCGTTGACAGTGTCTCTCGATTGGGTCTTGGATGTACCAATGGTACCTTCAGCTTCTTTTTACAATTTATCTCTCGACAAACCTCTTTAATGTCAAAATATTGGGCTGTTTTGTTAAATTTTTTGGCTATGAATGCTTTTCTTGTTTTGTTTTACAATATAATGTTTGTGTTTATAACTATTACTTGAGTTCTCAAGAGAGGCAAAAGATACCGAAGGGACATTCAAACTCATAAGTCGAAAACAAACTGGTAATGACATGGCATGAAACGAAAAACGACCAAAAGACAAACAACAGTATAGAAAACTAAAGACTGGGCAGCAACAAGAACCCCACCAAACACGGGGGTTGATTTCAGGTGATCCGGAAGGGCTAGCAGATCCTGCTCCACATGTGATACCCGTCGTGTTGCTAATGTAAGTACAAGCCCGATATGATATCAAATGTTCAGTTCTCTGTTAACAAATTACCTGTATAGTTAACTTTACCATCTCGATCAAGATCAGCTTCTTTTATCATCAAATATGCCTCGTCCTAAAATAAATTGATATTATCAGATTTTTAAAATTAATTACTGTATACCAGTAACCAGATTTGGTAAAAAGTATTTATTTAACAGATACATATACATTCGCAGCTGAAATAAATATTGTGTACATTGAAATGTTGTTTGTCTTGTTATCACAATGAATATAATTTTATGTTTCTGTCAGTTTTCGCAATCTTAAAACATTTAACTACACATAATTTTAGTAGTTCGCTGTTAACATTTATAGATCAACCAAACATGGCTCGTCGTGAAATATCGGGATACACTCGTCAAAGATACCAGGATTAAAATGCACACCAGACGCGCGTTTCGTCAATAAAAGACTCAACAGTGACGCTCGAGTTAAAAAAAGTTAAAAAGGCCAAATAAAGTACGCAACTGAAGAGCATTATGGACCTAAAATCCCGAAAGGTTTTGCCAAATACAGCCAAGGTAATCTATTACTGGGGTAGAACATCCTTATAGTATTACGAAAAATTCAAACTTTGGTAAACGTGGATGTGTACATGGTTTTCTAAATGTTTTATTACTTGTGTTTTTTACAATGAGATTTTCGGGGAAATTATAACAATATTTTTGTGGTTTTTCCCGTTGTTGTTCATAATTTGTTAGTAATGTACCTCGATTGTCTGTATTCTTCAATGTGTTATTGACTTCTTGCAAAGAATTCAATCTAAGCTGGAGCTAGAATAACGTTGTGTGGTAAACTTTTGTCCTATATTGAAGGGCTAACTGCTACTTTAAAATGGAGAACCACAAAATAGCGTTGTTTCCTTAATTTGGATTTAGTCAATTGCGCATAAGGATTTTTTAAAAGAATTTTGAGTTTGTCGCTCGTGCTGAGTGGAGTTTCCATGTGCTTGAGAAATAAGCTGTGAAATCATGCACTCGTATGTCTTTCTACACTCTTCTTGTTTTCTACGTCACTTTTCCATTTCGGTCTGTATGTTTATGGAAATTGTAATTCTGTCCAGCATTATTCATAGTGATTTCGAGCCACGTTAGCTAACAAATATATTAATGTGACTTATGGTTTTCCAAAATATTTGTATGGTTTCTGTGGTGTTTTTTTAATGAGATTGTCCGGCAAATTATGGACGTTTTTGTTAAATTCTTTTTCCATTATAGTGTACAATTTTTTATTATTACACCGTATTCGTGTGCTTCAATGGACATATGAAGTTATATCGAAATCTAGTGTGACAAAACCGGAAGTAGGGGGCCTCTTGGAAGTAAGTTTTTTCTCCGTGCTGCTGTGTGATTTTTAAATTATGACAGCTATCAAAGCGTTGTTCTTATGCGTTGGATTCTGTCAAGGTCTTGTAGACGTGTTGTTTCAAGAATTAATGCACAATGTTATTTTTTTTCCATGACGAACATCAATCACTCTTGAAAAGGTTTTGAATGCATACCTTGGTAATCGATTCGCCTAGTTTGCTCAACACTTCATAAAGTTCCTCTGAAGATATAAATCCGTCTTTATTTTTGTCAAAAACACAAAAAATCTCATGAAGTTCTTTTTCGGGGTCTATGCACATCTTTTGGGCAAATATTTTGACAAATTCATCAAAATCAATTGTACCACTTTCTGAAAATTATAAAATTAATCTTATTTGTCAGAAACAACAAAATTTAATGAACAATTAGGAATGTCCCAAGGCGCGACGTCAAACAATTTTGTTAACGTATCAGAAGCAAAGTAATGCATCTGTAATATGTGTTTTTTTACATTACATTTAGTAAGATCTGTCTTGATATAATCAGTTACATAATTATAGGTTTTTTTTAATATTAGTTGGCATACAAATTTAGTTTGTGCACTCTTATTGCATTGAAGATAAACAAAAGGATTGGACAAAGGTAAATTAAACCTTACTTCTTTCATTATTTACACATACACTACATGAAAGGAAACAAAATAGTACATTTTATATAATAAAACAAACATTATATGTAATGAAAGTAATGTGCATAGCTATTATGTGTAAAGATGGCATCGCAAAAATTGCAAAAATCATCACATTTAGAAGTAACAAAACGGGTGACATAACCGCGTCTGACTTTGTTTATCCAAGATGTATACACTAATGCTTCTGTCAATTATATATAACAGACTACTATTTACTTTGAAATCTTTTCTGCCCAGATAGAACGAAAAAAGATTATTTTTTAGATGTATATACATTGAATTCATTGTTTCTTTCATCTATCCAAGGTCAATGACGTCACCTTGTATACATAAGATAACCAATTTATTTTAAATTTACAGAAGATATACGTTTTAGGAATAAAGACAGTCGTTGTCCGAGAAGAAAATGAATACGAAATTATTTTTGTTTTGAAGAAAAGTGTTTTACATTATACTAATAACTAGGAAATAGGGCTATTACTGTACGAACTTGTAATCTTTCACTGGTTAAATCTTAATGAAACTTTATGATCCTAGTGTAGTTGTTACTCATTAACCCTCGTCTGGTGTATATCATAAATGTTTTAGACTTATAAGTTAGATTATCCCTTTGGTTTCTTTCGCCTCTCTTTTGGCTAAACCGATGGTCTAGAAATTATATGTTGAGCCAAAACCCGGTCTGATCGTCGACACAATGTGTGTTCAATATAAAATGTTATTTCTATACAGCCGAATTGAAGAAAATATAATGTCCATTAAAATAGGTACATTGTCTATTGCAGCAGTTTTCAGTTTACCATAATAGTTTTGTTTGTTCTGTCGGAGCTTTCGATTTCAATGTTTTTCATATATCGTTGGCCGATTGGTTGACTTTTGATTGTGTTACATGCAGTAACAAAACTTACATGTATATTAAAGAAGAGAACAAAATGTAAAATTTAAGGAGATTGAAAGTTGACTGACCAAGCGAAAAGGCAGGAAGGCGGATTTGATGTTTACATGATGGTAATGGTCAGAATTGTGTCATGCGCCAGTTAATTAGTACCCATGGCAAAGTGGCTGTTAGGGACCGGTTGTGACTGTATTTCTACAGTGTACAGTTAGCGGAAGCGTCATCAGCCAAGGTTCTACTGATGCCATCATGGACAGGGCAGGGAAAGTCCAGTTACCCCACTGCTTAAATGCAGCTGAATTTCTTTGGCTTTCCAAAGTTTTTGGTTACTAGCTTAAAGTTTTCTTTATGAATGGTACTCAGGCCTTGAATTGTTTTACATTTGTCATTTCAATGCCTTTTAAAGCTTACTATGCGGTAATGGTTTTGCTCATTGTGGAAGTCCGTACGTTGCGGTGGCCTATTGTGGTTGATTTCTACGCCATTTGGTCGTCTCTGGTGGAGAGTTGTCTCATTACCACATCTTCTTATTTTTATATTGTAGAAAAGAACTTACGTAGCCAGTCAATTATTTAGGAATTTACTTTCCCGTTACCTAAAAGCACTATAGATATCTGTATATCCTAGTCTACGTAACCGTATGGGTAAAACATGCAAGAATATACCATTTGACGCAAGTTATCAAAATTCTATTCCATAAGTGCAGTCGTAGCAAGGGACAAGATCATCACAAGCAGTGATCTGTATAGAATAATGATATGTGGTATGATTGCCAGTGAGACTACTATCCATCAGTGACCAAATAACGTGTATGTAATCAACTACTAGTATAGGTCATCGTAGGGCCTTCAACAATGATCATAATCTATACCGTCTAGTAAGCTATAAAAGGTTCCGAAATGACAAAATGTGAAATAATTCAAACGAGAAAAACAAAGGCCTGATTTATGATAAAGCAATAAACGAAAAGCAAAAAAGACACCGCAACCAACGGCACCCACTGAATTACAGGCTCCTGACTTGGACAGGCACATAAAGAATGTGGTGGGGTTGAACATGTTTGTGATGGCTCAACCCTCCCCTATTCTTGAGCAGTAGTGTAGCAGTACACGATAAGATGAAGCTGTAAAAATCAGTTGGAAATGGCTTGACTCACCACTTACACGAAACACAAAACACAACTAACAAATTTACAAAAGGTACAATATACTTATCTATAAGAAACCCGAATAATTCAGTCATTATATTGCGCTGCTCTATGAACGATGGCTACATCGCTAGTGGGAGGGTCGATCACGGGGAGGGACTGAATTATTCGGATTAATCTATAAGAGTATTTATTCTCAGTTACTGAGTTAATAATCGCATTTATTTTCATTGAATCAAAAGAATTAAAATTGTGTTTAAGATAATTTTTTCCTCACATACACATATTATTAAGTAATTATATATAAGCACAAGAAAACAGGAAACAATTATTGTAAACTATGGTGTCATGTGACGGAAGGAAACCATACATTTATACACACACTTGATATCTACATATATATGCATCTGTTGTTTGTTTGTATGGTAAGTCAATTTGTAATAAGACAACAATTAAAATTTGAATTCATAGTATTGTATACATTCTAGGTACTAGTGGAAAGTGTCGATTTTCCACTCTCTGTACGTGCAGGGTCTGTTGTTTATTTTTTTCTGTGACTATATTGCAAATTTCCTTTCCAACCTTAAATGATTATCCCCATTTGTTGGAAGTTTACAAGTCAAGAAAACAAAATTAATTAATTTGAGATAAAAAGAGTAATGCTGAACACAAACCCCAAATACAAGTACAAATGTATCAATAATTTGACACGTCTACTTGTTCATTTGCATGCGTATTCCAAAGCCTGGAAAAGAGAAAACAAAAGAGAGGCATTCGCATGTGTTTAGTTAAGGTAATTTCAGTAAATTTTCACTAGAATACACACACGACATGCTTTACATTTGAAAGGATAGACAAAAGGCAATGGATCAGTCACCGAGCTCAGCTGGCAAAGACCTATTGCCAAAATCCTCCATGGATTATGAGTAAATCTGCGACATACTTTTATCAACAACCTGATAACATTTGTTAATTGAAATAACCAAAAAACTGTAAGAGGTTTATAAATATATAGTTTATCTATTTTTTACTTTACACTTTCTGTAAATGTATAATGCAAGAGGTATGTGAATATATATTTTATCTATTTTCTACGTTACACTTTCTGTCAAATATGAGATAAGAAATTTTGTTCTTACAACGAAGTCACTTAAAATACTTAATTATACTACACAGAAACAAAACAACGGTCAAATCGAATGTTTTTCTAGTGGATAGATGTTAACGGCTTCACTCACATCTATTTTATTGATTTGATAATTTGTATGTACACTTGTGATCCCACATATGCATGTTACATGTACATCATGTCGAAAACTAACTTTTTAAAAAATTGTACATGAGAAGGAAGTATCGATAAAACATTGTTTTCAACTAAGCCCTACGAAGATATTGATATATTAATATCGACTAAACTTGGGATTCTTATTAGCTTTTACATATCACAAGTACTAAAAAGTATACGTACTTCTTGTATCTTGTCATTTCTTTGAATGTGTTTGCCCTACTATAGTCGGAGGATATAGAGCTTAAACACATGTTTAATCGGACCACAAAATTTATGTGCATGTGCAAAACCAGACGCAAGTGGTCGCCGTCTTAGTGTTTTTATTCGTATTACGTTATTGGCTTTCCAAATATACATGAAGCAGTTCTTTTGATTTTATCCGGGGCCTTTTATAACTTATTTTACGTCTTTGTCCGTACATTGATGATGGCCGCAAGGTGGCGTGTAGATGAAATATATAGCTACATTTTCTGCATGTCTCAAACGTATCGTCAGATAGCAAATAGACAAAACATAGTATTATATGTCTCTGATAATTCTCAACAAAAACCTTTGCTATTTTACCTTTCAATTTTGATTTTCTGGGAAACCCCAGAATTCATTTCATGTTTATCGCGCATGAACATTTCACAGTGTAAACCAAGGCAAAATATTCTAACGGACCAATCAAATTCAAGTATTTGTAACATGCAAATCTTATAAGAATTATTGCAAATTAATAATAAATACTTACTGTCAGCGTCCACCGACTTTATCATGGTCTGGACCTCTCTCAATGTAGGTCGCTGTCCAAGTTTGAAGAGGACTGTGGCTAGCTCATCCGTTGTTATCATACCGTCGCCGTTCTGATCAAAAACGTAAAATGTATCTTGCAATTCTGTAAATGATACAAAGAAGCTTTGTGGAAAAGAAAACAAATTCAACCAAAAAAAAAATGCTTCGGATTGATTTATAATTTTTTATGACACTTTAGCTCAATTTGCCCTAATGCAATTAAAGGACCATTAGGTAGCTCCCTTCCAGAACGGTGTTTGGTGGCTCCCTCTGAAATCAATTCGTCGTTTTTTAGTAGATGGCGATTGATGAATGAATTATGACGGACAGACGAATATCGTGATCACTCTGTAGTAGTGTAATGTGTAATCCTTCCGGTCTATAATTCGGTTTCTTAATAGTAATATATGGGTGCCTATGCGCATGTATTCTGGTCAGTATCTCACTTTTAAGGTTAAAAAGTCCTAAAGGTCAAGAAAATATTTAGAAATAACGCGCATTTTTCATTTAATAACACATTTTAAATACTGCATGGTTATTATGAAATCGAATATACCTTGCACCTTTTCAGTTGTCATGCCAACCTTCTTTGCCACCATCTCTGCCTGTTTCCGTGAAACAACCTGAAAGTGAAGACAAAGCTTTAAAACATGCAAACGATCAGTGCAATATATACATAACATTGAATTAATTTTCAAAAGACGTAAAGATTAGAGCCAGTAACTTACCCCATGCACACGGTTTCTTCTGTCCATATCAATGGTGGTCCTCTTAATTTATCTCTGGAAAAAGATACAAATATAATTCAACAAAATATTTTAAAAATTTGTAAGTCTTCCAAAGAAGACGATTGTCGTCTGTCGTCTCATAATGATGTAAGTAAAAATGGCCAAGTCCCTCATTTGGTATGTGAAACCCCAAAACTCATTTGGAAAAAAAAAAAATAAATGGTAGATGCACAACGTCATGTTTTGTAGAAGAATCTTACCAAGTTGAGTTGAATTGTGTATAAACGTCGTTTTCAAGTACATGTAGTTGCGGATTAACACAGTGTGACGCAGACGACATACGGGATCCCCATGTGTCGCTACAGCGTCGCTTTCCATTACACACGAAAAGTATTTATATTGCAAATGATGTTCAAAAATTCTTATATAATGAGGTTGCTTTGCTTTATGTCTTTTCCTCGCTGCCTTGCATTAATTCAATTTTCGTAAGAGTACATGGAAAGGAAAAGTTGACCGATTATTTGAAACAGATCTTGTCTGAAAAGTTTTCTTGCACCTACATGTATAGCTTAATCTCGAATCAAATAATTGAATTATGTATCTGCATAAAGAAAGCGCAAAACTGTACTGTAATTATAATTAGCCGACCTCAGAAAACATTTTTGGCCGAGATTTTTTGAGTAATCAATTATCACGATTATTGAATTTCGTGCCAAAATAATTATACAAATTAATATTACGCTGTAGCTTAATCAGGTAAATTAATATGTAAGACGTGAAAATTTAAGATAATATAATATTACAGATGAAAAAGCAGACAAAATCTCGGATAAAATTACACATCGAAACTATAATGTACTGTCTTATCCATTATGTTAAATTTGACCAAATTAAAGTCCTGCCTTTGAAAATATTTTTCTGCTTTCCTTCCAAAAATATCGGGAACATATAAAAACCGTTCATGATTTCTGATTGCACTCGTGTCATAAAAAGTGCACTCAGGACATAAAAAAATAACTCAGGACATATACTTAAATTCAAAATCAAAATTAAAATATGACACTGAAAGATAAATTTATTTCTAAACTACAAGTGTTTGTTTTAAGATTATAAGAGCAATATTGATAAAATTATGAAGGTTTTTATCGGCACGTGCCATACTTCTGTGACATGTCAGTATAAAAAATAAGAGGATGTGGTATGACTGCCAATGAGAAAACTCTCCACCAGAGACCAAATGACATAGAAGTTCTGTAACAACTATAGGTCACCGTATACGGCCTTCAACAATTAGCAAAACCCATACTGCATAGTAAGTTATAAAAGACCCGAAATGACAAATGTTAAACAATTCAAACGAGAAAACTAACGGTCCGATTTATGTACAAAACAATGAACAAATAAAATGCTTCGCAGAGCGCAGCCTGATACGACCGCAGAGGTCGAACCTTAACCAGTTGGGGCAAGTTTGGACACAATATTCAAGCTTGATACTGTCTGAATTTGGATTGTGATCAAATTTTTGACATAATATAGGTTTCTGACACAAAATAAATGTGGTCAAAGAGCTAAAAAATTTGAAATGGGACATTCATTTTACCTAGAATGGTCTGATATCCAAAATCTAACAACATGGTTAGATTCAGCATATAAAAAAACACCAAAAAATTTAATTTTAGTTGAAATCAATCAAAAGTTTAATTTTGGACCCTTCAAACCTTAATATGGACTAATTTGAAAACAGGGCCCAAAATAAAAAATCTAAATACACAATAAGATTCAGCATATCATACAGCTGCAATCATTCAGTTTTTGATGAAATCAAACAAAGTTTAATTTTGGACCCTTTTGACCTCAATGTAGACCAATTTAAAAATGGGGCCCAATATCCAAAAAAGTAATACAAGGTAAGAACCCCCAAAAATTAAAGACTTTAAATGAATCCCATTGAAATTGGTTAAAAGATTTGTATTTATTTTCAATTGAAGATTTCTTGCTATTGCACAATACTGTGCAATTGAAGATTTCTTGCTATTGCGCAATACTGTGTAATTGAAGATTTCTTGCTATTGCGCAATACTGTGCTATTGTGCAATACTGTGCTATTGCGCAATACTGTGTTGTTGCGCAATACTGTGCAATTAAAGATTTCTTGCTTTTGCGCAATACTATGCAATTGAAGATTTCTTGCTATTGCCCAATACTGTGAAATTGCGCAATACTGTGCAATAGGAGATTTCTTGTTATTGCGCAATACTGTGCAATTGAAGATTACAAAAACTTTGAAGAAAAAAAATATGAACCCCAAAAAATTGGGGAAACCCCCCCCCCCCCTTTTCGCACCCTCCACCCCCCCCCCCCCCAACCCAGTACAATTTTAGAGAGATCCATACACTTACACACAAGTTATTGTCTGGAAACTAGAAAAAATGCAATGAAGTTTATTAAACTAAAGTTATTGGCAAATTTCCAATGAAATTTATTAAAAAATAAAGTTTTTGGCAAATTTCCAATGAAGTTCATTAAACTAAAGTTATTGGCAAATTTCCAATGGAATTTATTAATAATAAAGTTTTTGGCAAATTTCCAATATACATAATTTAAAAGCAGTTTAGGTGAGATAAACAAAAAAGCTCCATCAGCAACATTTTATATTGGCAAATTTCCAATGAAGTTCATTAAACTAAAGTACTTGGCAAATTTCCAATGGAATTTATTAATAATAAAGTTTTTGGCAAATTTCCAATATACATAATTTAAAAGCAGTTTAGGTGAGATATTCAAATGAGTTTCAATTACCAACCTTACACTGCCTTTTAAATTATGTTTTGTACTTAAGTAATTGTCCATTAACCTGGAAACCCTTTTCCCCCCTTTTTTGCACCTTATTCCTTAACGGTTTGAGCCATATCTCCCAAAGACAATTCTCACCATCCCTTTGTGGTATTCCAATATCCAAAATCTAAATCCATGGTTAGATTCAGCATATCAAAGAACCCCAAGAATTCAATTTTTGATGAAATCAAATAAAGTTCAATTTTGGACCCTTTAAACCTCAATGTGAACCAATTTGATAACCGGGCCCAAATATCAAAAATCTAAATATATGGTTAGATTCAGCATATCGAAGAACCCCTTATATTCAATTTTTGTTGAAATCAAACAAAGTTTAATTTTGGACCCCGATTTGGACCAACTTGAATACTGGGCCCATATTAAAAAAACTAAGTACATGTTTAGATTCAGCATATCAAAGAACCCCAAGAATTCAATTTTTGTTAAAATCAAACTAAGTTTAATTTTGGACCCTTTGGACCTTAATGTAGACCAATTTGAAAACAGGACCAAAAATTAAGAATCTAAATACACGGTTAGATTAGGCAATTACCCCCAAAATCAATCCCAGCCTTCCCTTTGTAGTATGGTACCTTGCAGTACAATTTCAGAGAGATCCATACACTTGAACACAAGTTATTGTCTGGAAACTAGAAAAATGCTTATTTTTGGACCCTTTTTAGCCCCTTATTCCTAAACGTTTTGGGCAATTACACCCAAACTCAATTCCAGCTTTCCCTTTGTGATATGGAACCTTGTAGTACAATTTCAGAAAGATCCATAAACTTACACACAAGTTATTGTCATGAAACTGGAAAAATGCTTGTTTTTTGCCCCTTTTTTGGCCCCTAATTCCTAATATTTTGAGGCAATTACCCCCAAAATCAATCCCAGCATTCCCTGTGTGATATGGATACTTGTGGTACAATTTCACAGAGATCCATACACTTGAACACAAGTTATTGTCATGAAACTTGAAAAATGCTTGTTTTTTGCCCCTTTTTTGGCCCCTAATTCCTAATATTTTTAGGCAATTACCCCCAAAATCAATCCCAGCATTCCCTGTGTGATATGGAACCTTGTGGTACAATGTCAGAGAGATTCATACACTAACACACAAGTTATGTCTGGAAGTTACAAAAATGCTTATTTTTTGCCCCTTTTTGGCCCCTAATTCCTTAACTGTTGGTACCATAACCCCCAAAATCAATCCCAACCTTCCTTTTGTGGTATTGAACCTTATGGTAAAATTTCATAGAGAATCATTCATTTAAACTAAAGTTAGAGTGCGAAAACCAATGTGTCTTCGGACGACGCCGGACGACGCCAGACGACGACGACGACGACGACGACGACGACGCCAACGTCATACCAATATACGACCGCAAAAATTTTTTGCGGTCGTATAAAAACAAATGTGATATACAGCAAGAAACGACAACCACAGAATTACAGGCTCCTGACCTGGGACAGGCACATGCATAAATTAATGTGGCGGGGTTAAACATGTTTTAAGGCGCCAACCCACCCCCTAACCTGGGGCAGTGGTGAGACAGTACAACATAAGAACAAACTATACAACTCAGTTAAAACTCAACAGATCGATAACAAGCAGAAAAACAACAAAACACAGACCGGACGTGGTAGGGAATTTATATTTCCCTCACAACAATGTGTATTATGAATATCAGTGATCATATTCCAATAAACAAGTGTTGAAGATGAAATATTACAATTTTAATTCTTTCATTTTTAGCTATAAGATAGAGAAAATGTTGAAGAAAAGCAAGGTTTAATTAAAGGATTCATATAACTTTAAAATTTATTTATAACCTCAAGCAATTAGCGCGTCTTGGTCACTTTTGATGACATGTTACATTGTTTGATCCTTAATAATAAGAAAAGATTCGTATACTCGGCATTGATAGACTATTTAATCTAGGAGCGCTGTTTTCGTCACGAATTTTATGTAGAGAACTCAAAGGTTATTAACAAAGAAAATGGTGATCATCATTTTTTATGCTATCATGGCTATTTTCTCAATTTTACGCTTTTCGTGTAAATGTTATTTAATGAATAAAAACCATGACATTTATATATTTGTTTGTCTGGTTGATTACGAAGCGTAATGTATTTTTACATATATTTGGACAAGAGATGACAATATATACTAATGGTTTTTAACCAGGATACTAGACTTTCACCATGATTTTATGTTATGCGACTGTCATACAAGTGAGATGTTTAGCTAGCTATAAAACGAGGTTTAACCCACCATTTTCTACATAAGAAAATGCCTGTACCAAGTCATGAATATGACAGTTGTTATCCATTCGTTTGATGTGTCTTGGCTTTTGCTTTTGCCATTTGCTTAGGGACTTCCCGTTTAGCATTTTTCATCAGAGTTCGGTATTTTTGTTATTTTACTTTTTTTATATATAAATCTTCGAAGTTTCTCGAGTTCAACACAATTTCGAGTTAAACATACTTGTCTGAATTTCATAACATTTATATTATTGTTACAATATTGTGGTAAGTATTTGTTTCTTTGAAATAATTACATGACATTATATAATGGTATTCGTCACCGATGTCAGCTGAGTCATAAATGGTCCTGAGTGCATTTTGTATGTCTTGATTGTATTTTGGAGTCCTGAGTGGTTTATAGAAGTATCGAAAAATATCTATACTAATTTACACTGTCACCTTGACAAATATTTATCTTAAGTTTCTGGACATAAAATGTTATTTTGACAAAAAAGATATTGCTAAGATCTTACAATGAAGTTTTTTTTTTTTTACTTTGAACTGGTTTTATAAATTATCTATCTAACTAATAATAAAAAAATATGGCGTAATTTATTAATTTATATACTGTATCTGCATAAATGTGACTTGCCAACACCGTTTGCAAATAATTTTAAGCATTCACCATTTAATCTATATATCATAAACATGTGTATAACGGAGCGTTTATGGTACGAATTAATCGGCTACAAATATACAGTTGTAAGATTTTTTCACAAATGTTATTAGAAAGTAAACAAACACTCACCATTTTGTTGGGTCAACATGCATCTCGTTATCGTGATGGGATACACGCTTGTAGAAATTCCTGACTCATCTGGCTGTCTGCACACATTAAATATATCAATCAGTTAGCAGGCTACTTACACAAAATACACATGTGATAACAGATTCCTCTTTCTGTTTATTCAACTTTGCCTTCTTATATCATTAATAAGTACTTGAAGTGGATCTTTACAAACAGATAACATTACTTTGCAAGCTATTTGGTGCAATTGGGAAAGCCAAACTTGCATAATTAGTATATATTCATTTGTTTACAAGACTTACAGTTATCCGTAGTAAAATGCAAATGACCACGATAATACCAAAGCTGTCATTTTTTTCATTTAAATTTCGCTTAATTTACTCTTTGAAGAGAGGTTATTTTCCTGGCATCTGTTTTAGGCATTGAAAAGAAGAAACCTGTCTTTTTGAAAACTACACCGTTTTCAACTATCTAGATCCGCATATGACACAATACATTTTCCCATACAAATTGTGAAATGAGTAAGACATGATAATGCAATTCCTCTTGACATTTTGCGACCACTCTTTTTTATCCGACACTTCAAGCACACTTTACTTGATTTGGGTTATATTTCGCGATGGACTATAATGACTATAGTAAGATTATAAAACTCCGGCAAGAAAATAATTTTTTTTTAGCGCAAATTCTCATTATTTTACTGCCGAGTTTTTCCTCACTTTTCTGTTAGCCCATCCACCAATTTGTCTTTAATTAAGTCTTGAATTCACCACTTCCAATAGGAAAATAAAAACCATAAGTCGAATAGAATTATAGGTCACTGTACGGCCTTCAACAATGAGAAAAACCCATACATTATAGTCGGCTATAAAAGACATGAAAAATAAAATCAAAATTATGCATTTCATTGCAACTTTGATATACATTTCTTTCACAAGTCATGTTTTGAAATCTTAGTATATTCTATAAATGAAATAGCGGTTTAATTGTTTGTTTATAAATCATTAAAACTCGTTACAGTCAATGCATTTGAATGGGGACATATAGTTGGAACCCCCCCCCCCCCCCCTTTATCCTGGGTTTGGAACCCCCTTTTTAAAAATGGCTGGATCCGCCCCGGATTGATCTTTTATTTGTGTCTTCCAGAACTAGATATTGTCTGTAGGGCAGGATAGTAAACATTTTCCCTGGGTAACTTCTTTCTGATAAATCCTCTCTATAGATTTAATAAGCCGATTAATTCTGGTAATCAGGTATCAAACAAGTCACACAATAAACAAACCTTTATGTTGACATTATCGAGATAACAAGATAACATATTAAAATCTTATTTATTTCGTTTGCATTGGAAAACATCGATAACAGGCGGAACTTGTAGCGACGCCATTTTAGGACAAACTATTTATAAAGGTAGGAAGATCTTTTAAAGCCATATACTCTACTCATATATCTCCGAAATTCTTGCTATGTGGTTTGGGTTTTGCTCATTGTAGAAGGCTGTATACCTCATATTTTCTATGTCATTTGGTCCCTGTTGGAAAGTTGTCGTATTTGATATTCGGTTTACCACATCGTCTTACTTTTAATTTGTTTAAGATATGTGTATAGTGATCGGAAATATCATCTTATCGTGAGTACTGTACACACATACATGTGGTATACACGTACATGTATGAATAACCTTAAGTGTTTACTACATTTGCACAGTCGTAAGTCATTTAAATTTATTTATGTTTCAACACGACAACCCATTTGATCTTTTAAAGGGTTTTAACAAAGTTGGCAAAATAAAGTCGATCGAGACTGCACGTTATAAGTATATTGGCATTCATTTTATCAATTCCTAGCCCAAAATTACTATATGGTTCAACTGATAGTTATTTAGACTTGCTTTACTATTTCAATTTTCAATGGTAGAGATTTTTATTGAGGGTGACAACTTATGCGAAAAGATGTTGACAACAAAAGATATATTTAATATTTAGCAATGTCACAGTCATTTTGAAAAGTTGTACTCTATGGCCTTAATATTTAATAACCATTTGATGTCCCTTTGGAATATGAAAAGTCCTAACTATACGGGCTACCAAATATGGAATGCTCAGTGACATTTTAATGTCGAAAAAAGATGACAAAATTGTATTTTTTATCAAGCATACAAATTAACCAATTTTACTTATTTTTGTAATAACACTTGGTTGGCTGTCCAACTTTTACTCGAGCTTGATGAGCATTGCCTCTGATAACTTAGTTCCATGTAAACAAATTAGTTTAACAATCTTTCAAATGCATAAGAATTGAATTATACATGTCCATGCTAATCATTTGAAAATGGTATCACTCATACAATAAGCTGAACTGTAAGCTATTGATACTTATGCTGATGAAATCAAAGGTACAGAGAATGACATACAAAAAAAAGAACTACACATAATACATGGTGTGGTTGAGGTAAGTTAACATTAGTGTAGTAAGAAATAAAATATGAAGACAACATGATAATGTGATTTAGTCAGGAGACAGAGAACCTATTTTTTTTTCTTTTATTGTTTAAATTATCTCTATATATTATTTTGAACAAATTATTTGATTAAAATCATTTGATCCTGCAGTGCAAAATCTAGTTGCAAAAATTACCTCCCCTGCAAACACTTAAAAAAAATAGAACTCTATACGATATTCGGATCGTTTTCCACAAGGACGCCACTGACAGATTTAATGTAAGTTAACAACAAAAAACGTTCTGTTAAATAGTAACAATGAAAAAAATAAAATAGAAAATGAACTACCATAAAATGAAATAATTTTCCTCGCAAAAAAGCAAACGATATGAATTACATGGAGGCTATACAAATTTGTGTAAAATTGGTTCAAAATGTTGCTATTTGAATACATTCCTCACAAACCACCTCATTTTGTGTTACTTGCTGTAAATGTCACTGAAACATGCTTGTTCTCATACATATATGCAGCTAGATCATAATTAATAATTATTTTTTTAATCAAATCGACTGAATGATGCAAAGATTAAAACTTTTGAGTCATGCACTAGGCAAGTTCAAACGGACCTTATTTCGATATAAACATTTAATGCGAATACATCGAGAAGACCGCACATATATGTTCAAAAATCAAGAAGAAGTTTTCCCCCAATTGTTTAAAAAAAGTAGGGTATATCTTTGAACAGGTTTGGACCATTAGCTCAAATTGGTTAAAATATAAGTTTTAGGAAAAATATAACAAAGTGCAAATTGAGTGAAAACTTGCTAACCAAAGGTTGCTTCTATTGACATAGACACACTAACTTTTGAATATGTTTTCTAAATATATACATAAAGAATTACACAATTTGGGTTTGAATACTCCAAACGGGTTATATACTATTTTGGCTGACTGGTCCACACCAGTTTAACGGATTATAATTTTTGTGAAAATAATTTTCCCTCAATTTTGAACAGACATTACTTTTTAATCGTTATATTCACACAATAATAAAATATTTATATTATATCAATAGGCCGGCATGCTACAAAACTTATTTGTGGGAAAAGGTAGATTTTGGTAAATTGTTCCATTGTAAGGACGAAGTGAAACACTATAAAAATTGGCGTAAGAAAAGAGCATTATATTTTGTATGTAGATAAATAAATTTTTTTAAAAATAACACTTTATATGTGATTTCGTGCGTCCGAAACGATTTTCTTCGAAAAAATATAAAGCTAAAGTTGTCTAATACCTGAAAACGCGAGGAACTATATATATATATATATAGTGTTTATTTTGATGTATATTTTATATATAACCAAATGGGACCTAAAAAGAATACTGTAAATTCAGAAAATATTGCGATGTTTTTATTATTGCGAAAAATGCGACAGGATTATAATCGCGATAATTTAAATCTCATTTTGAAATATTTTATATGATATAAACAGGATTTTTCTCAATATCGCAAAAATTAAAATCGCATTTAAGTTTAAAACGGCAAAATCGCAATAATAAATGCACGCAATAATTTCTGAATTTACAGTACTAGTCAAATTCATATAAGGTCAATTTTGCCTGATATATCAATATGCAGCAAAATTTATCCTTTATAGTACATATGCTTGTTTCTCAACCTGTTACATATATACATGGATATGTTAATTTCAGAAACCTGACGTTCAGTGGTTGTCGTTTGTTGATGTGGTTAAGAAGTGTTTCTCGTTTCTCGTTTCTCGTTTTTTATATGGATTAGACCGTTGATTTTCCTGTATGAATGGTTTTACACTAGTCATTTTTGGGGCCCTTTATAGCTTGCTGTTCGGTATGAGCCAAGGTTCCGTGTTGAAGGCCGTACTTTGACCTATATAGCTATAATGGTTTACTTTTACAAATTGTGACTTTGATGGAGAGTTTTCTCATTGGCACTCATACCACATCTTCTTATATCTATGGATATGTTAATGACGACCAATAGAATGTCAGTAGAGAATAAGTTGTAGTTATTAAAAAAGCATATCGGTATATGTCATTTAATCTGCACGGCTCGGATGACCCTTCTTGACCCAAACGAACTGTTTTAACACATGACGTCAACCATTTACATGAACGTTTTTGGGATATGCGGACATTTAATCCACGGATCATGAGAAAGTTCTCTTGTAGGGTATAGAAAGGGGAAAATACGCCTTTAAAAGGTTGGTTCATTACTTTTGAATTTTTTTTTTTTTTTCAGGCTTTTCCCGCTAATTGGATTGAGTGGCTGATCTTTGATTGTGTCTGTTAAATTTATTCACAATTTGGTATATATATAATCGGGACTATTTAGAGCTTGTCATATTGTGTAGACATCTGTCTATTGTTGAATCCTATATCTTGTTAGCTAGATGTTCTTTGGTTGTATTTTCGTTTGGTTGCTGTATTATTGACGTACACGACTGTCTGTATATCCCACATCTTATATAGTTCATATAATTTTAGTTCCGTTTATGTACTTAAACGGTTTATGACAAATCAGATCTTAAAGGGTCATTGAGAACAGATTAATTGCTTTACTTTTTATGCAAGAATATGCACAGAGGAATATTAATAGAAACTGAGATGTGACTTAATTTATATTGTAATGTAAACAGAAAAAAAACGTGGTACTATTAGTTCCCAGAGGCGGATCCAGCCACTTTTAAGGGCGGGTTGGGGTTGCAACCATATGTTTCCTTTCAAAAGCATTGATCGTCCAAAAAAAAAGGGGCCCCCCCCTTGGATCCGCCACTAGTTACATTGTGATAGTGACCTAATACGATATATACGGGGCCAGTTAATTCCATATGGGGTTCGAGCGAATCGTATTAGGTCACTAGCACACTGTGTAACGAATTTATCTTACCGACTATCTGAACATGTGGCATTTAGACTAGTGGCCTATCAAAGTGATCAAGTCCTCAATATAAGGAACCTATTTCCATTGCTCTATACAAAGACAGATGCCAACAATAACAACTTGTTAGTTTTTAATGTGTTTTCTGCATTTATTTCAATCGATCATCATCAATTTCTTTATCTGTTGTCCGGGTGAAACGTTTCAGATTTTTCCGTAATGTCGTGTTGTTTTTATAAAGGGACGTAAAGCCACTAACCATGTATTAAAATAAACCACGCTTGCTAACCCCATATTAAATATACAGGGTCTCCACGCGGTCACATTTAACCAATGATATTCCTAGAAATGTATAGGAGGTAAGATAAATTTCAATAGTTAAGTGTCTCCCTTTCCCCACATTTAAACTGTAATCGGCGACCAATTTTGAAGACCTGTCGCATCTTAACATAGTCTGATTGATCTATAACTTTTAAATTTTTCATGT
The DNA here is from genome assembly GCF_021869535.1 of Mytilus californianus. NCBI lineage: Eukaryota > Metazoa > Mollusca > Bivalvia > Mytilida > Mytilidae > Mytilus > Mytilus californianus. The sequence goes on along the minus strand of NW_026262701.1, from coordinate 80,580,377 downwards.
TTTGGAACATACATAAATGTGAACCTCATTAAACTCGATCCGGAAATGGTCACTAAAAAGGAATAAATATTTTAAAAGTATCCATTAATTTCATTGAGCACAAAACTAATCCAAATAAGATTTTAATGATTTGGATATTCTAAACTTGCATTTATATTTTTACAGGAATACAAAAAACTAATTATCTAGTTTTACTTTAAGACACTGATTTTTAGGTTTACATGGTACACATGTACACAATATCATAAAATGTTCCCAGCTTTAGGAATGAGTGATACTTTTAAAACCTTTAATTTATTTCATATTTTGAACTGATTAAGTTTGAAAACGTATAAATAATGTTTTAAAAAAGTGCAAAATAGTTGTTATTTAATCTGTTAACACATGACATAGGCAAAATCTCTATGTTCTCGCTGTGCTATAATCTGGATAATGCACAGCTAAGGTGTGCATTAACTACCTCAGATATACTGCACTGTTCAGAAGTACTCTTGGCTTACAATAACGACATAGTAAATTAATCAATCAACAACTTGAGAAAATACAGAATAAATAAAAACAGGTATGATATAAAAATATTGACAATGAGACAACTGTCCATCAGAGACTAAATGGCGATAATGTAAACAGCTACTAGTAAAGGGGACTGAGCTCAGCAAAGATTTAAACACAAATAGTAAATGAGTTTTCTACAGTTAGCTACAGTGGAGATCACATCTAACCTCTCATTAGAACTGTCAGAATAATCTGTCATAGAACTTTTCTAAACTGTCCTAGAACAGTTCTACCCTAGAACTGTTCTAAGTAGAACTGTCAGAATCAGTTCTAGGTAGAACTGACCAAATCAGTTCTAGGTAGAACTGACCAAATCAGTTCTAGGTAGAACGGTCAGGATCAGTTCTAGGGTAGAACTGTCTAAAACTGTTCTAGGTAGAACTGACCAAATCAGTTCTAGTCGAAGAACTGTAAGCAGAACTGCTGACAGATCTAACCGTAGAACTGTCAGCAGAACTGACTAAATCAGTTCTAACCGTAGAACTGTCAACAGAACTATCTAAAACTGTTCTAGCCGTAGAACTGACCAAACCTGTCAGGATTGTAGAACAGTTCTAAATGAGGTCACTGCAATTTTTTAATAAATAATATATTCTTTTGACTTTTTTATATTTAAGACAAAGAGTTCTTAAAACTGTTCTATGGATAGAACTGATCAAATCAATTCTAGCCGTAGAACTGACCAAATCAGTTCTAATCGTAGAACTGTTCTAGTCGTAAATGTATAACTGTCTAAAACTGTTCTAGGGTAGAACTGTCAGGATCAGTTCTAGGTAGAACTGTCAGGATCAGTTCTAGGTAGAACTGTCTAAATCAGTTCTAGGTAGAACTGACCAAATCAGTTCCAGGTTAGAACTGTTCTAGCTAGAACTGTCTAAAAGGTGTCAGGATGACAGTTCTACATACTGTCCAAGATCAGTTCTCCTGACAGATTCTGACAGATTTGATGAGAGGTTAGAAGTGATCTCCACTGTACAAAAGACCCCGGCATGACAAAATGTGAAACATTTTAAAAGTGAAAACCAACGGCCTGATTTATCTACGTTTTTCGAATTTAAAAAAAAGTGTTGATACGGTTTGACGGGTAGGTTTGTGGCAGAAACTTAAAGCTATAGTGGAACCAAAAAGACAATATTGACCGCTAGAAATCATGGATATGTATAAAGATATCAAATCATGTGTCAAACAAGGAAATTAATTATCTGAGTTTTCAAGTAGTGAAATGGGTGTACGCCAAGGAGAAGATCTATCACCTTTTCCATTTGTAATTTTCTTAAATGACTTGGAAATCTTCTTTACCGAAAATAAAGTTTTTGAACAAAAGAATAATAACTAAAACGAAAATTTCTCTGTAATCCCATAGTTTAATTTCAAGTTTAAATATGCTAGAGTTTTACAATTTTTTTAGCAAAACAAGAATTTGGGAAGAAGTGGTGCTTTTTTTGTTTTGTTAATTATACATTGGTGATCAAATTTATAAAACGGGACAAATAAGTTACCTTGCGATCCGCTGTCATTTGTAGCAGCCATAATTAGAGGCTTTCGTTACTTCTTTGATTTAATGGTACTGTGATTAGTTTCAACGTGGTCCAATATAATTCTTGGTCTAGCACAAGCGACCATATTGGCAGTATATTTCTTACACTATCACATACACACACACACACATAAACACAAACGAAAGTAGAGACAGACAACTCATATGCTTTGGCTTTACTTTTATTATAAAGATGCATTTTCGCAAGCTTTTTTGAAAAACAACAAAAATATAAATGTTGTCCATTCAATACCATATGAACATTTTGTGTTCCTGTATACTCCGTTAAACATGATGTCAAACGTTTGGGAAGTTGAATTATTACATATCAAAAGTGACATATATAACCAAAAGGAAATATTGTGCTAATTTTGATATGTTGACAATTAAAGATCAGTTTATTTGGTTAATGAGTAATGAAAACAAGGATATCTTGTATGAAATGTGTGCTTTCATAAAACAGAATGAAAAATACTCATAATTCATACCATTGTTTGTGTTTTTTGTGTATTTTCTTTTTTCACTCAGAGCATTGGAACAAGTTGTGTTAGAGGCTGCGTCCAAATCCAAATATTATATACAGAAATTTTACACAATATATTACTATGTCCTTTAACCACCTGCCCTTGGTGGCTCCTGCATTTGGATAACTACATATTAATCTTATTTATGTGCATTAGCCACAAGGAGGACTATAATATAGTAATTCTTTTTAAGTATTAGTTTATGCTTGTGTTGTAAAGTGTTTAAGTTTTCATATTTCTGTGTATTGGCTTGAGTGTCCTTTAAGCACCTGCCCTTGGTGACTCCTGCATATGAACAACAATACTTTTGTTCATATATATCAGTCACGAGGAAGGACTTAACTCAAAAGCCTTTTTCTATAATGGATGTGATGCTGCTTCTGGTGCATGGTCAATAAACACTAAACATACTGGTTTATGTCACTACATGTATTATTAACTCAATTTATATTTCATGTTTTTTGTCAGTTGTATTTCTATTTTTTTATTTTCTTGTGTATTGTCTATTGCAATTGTGTGATAAAAAAATCAATGTACTGATTATGCCTTTAATGGGTCCTCTATTGGAAATAAAATTTATCTTATCTTATCTTATAACCAAAAAGGTGTTTTAACTATTACCACAATAACTTAGCCCAGATGCCTGAATGAGTTGAGTTTTAGGCTTGAGTAGAATTGTATAATTGGCATATAGTTTCGTATATCTAAAGATATGTCGGAAACGCTGATTTGAAGAATTTAACTGAACGACGAAATCAAATGTATTTATTTATTTTTCAGAATGATGAGGGGAAGAGTTGTAATAGGATTGTCGTTTTTCTTTATGGGAGGATTTGTAATGATGCTCATTGTTAGGAACTATCAAACACTGGAGAATGTACAGGACACTCGTGTACTGACAAGTGACGACACTTCCGGTAGTAAAAATGATCCAAAGCCAGTGTGTAAAGTAGATTTTACAAATGTGTATTCAATGGATTTAACAACGTGGCGTAAAAATAATCAAGTATGCAGCGAGTGTCAAAATTTTATAAAAGCAACTCTTAAAACTCCATACGGGAATACTCCGATTTTTGTGTATCCAGCAGCCCAAGATCCATGGGTCTCGGGAATATTAATAAGCAGTGGACACTTCGAAGCAGAGAAATCCAGTATAATGTTTGATTTGTTGAAATCCGATCCAAAATTAAATCTGGTAGACATAGGTGCTAACATTGGAGTTTATACGCTCTCTGCTGCTAAAATGGGGAGAAAGGTTTTGGCCGTGGAGGCTTTAGACAGAAATGTCCGTCACATTTGTACGTCTGTTGCCGAAGGCGGCTTACAGGATAAAGTCACTCTTGTTCATAATGCCATATCCAACAGTAATGGTGTTGTTAATCTAGGAGTAGATAAAAACAATATGGGAGGGACCTTTGTCGATGTAGATTCGGATCATATTAAGAAACTAAAGGAAGGCCGAGCCCAAGGAACATATGGTACTGTTCATACGATAAAAATGGACGATCTTTTAAAAATTCCAGGAATAGAAAACTTTCAAAATGTGGTAGTTAAAATGGACATAGAAGGCTTTGAAGCTAAGGCCATGGAAGGGGCGTCGTTATTTTTCGAAAAAATAAAAATTGTTGGTTTTATCATGGAATGGGAATTCCATAGAAAACAAAAAAGTGCAGATACAATTCTTAAATTCATGAGTAAACACAACTTCATACCACATTCATTGAGCTCGGCAAAACAAAAATTGGACTACACAAAGTCTGACTCGTGGGGCTATGATGTATTATGGTTACCAAAGGGGTAGTTTTCATACATTTGTTTAGGGGAATAAATATTTAATATTAATCAGTTTTATAAGACTATTGTATAAGGCCACATGTATTACGGTATACCGTCTGTTTCTCTATTCGTATTCTCACAAAAAATCAAGGTGTTCTTAACACACAATTAAGAAATTAAGCACAATGTCAAGTTCTATTATCACAAGCTCCCTTTCTATTTGAATTTTGTATGTTTCTTGTCAGAATTATAATAGTTGAACAATTGACAATTTGGAATATGTGTCGCCACAACTCACATTTGAATTATTGGGTACTAGTGTTAACGTTTATTTTGTGAAATGAGCCTTTTTCATGAAGAAAAGCTTCCTGTCGACAATTGAAAAATTGTCTTTCTAGAGTTTTATTAAAATTCGTACAAATCTCAGTATTACTCACATTAAACCTTGACGTTGACCTCTAGCAATCTGTATCACTCATTATTTATATAGTATGTATTTTAGTCCTCTATTTGTTACTTAGAATATAGCAAAGTACTCTCGACCAATGAAATTGTAGGATTGGATGCCTCTTAATTGTGAAGAATGAATGTAAATCATGTTCTTAGTAAGGGATTATCCTATTATTTGGGTCTATTTACAGTTCAAAACAAAGAGTTTCTATAAATGAGTTACAACTGCCCCGAAGCACATTTATCAGATTGAAAGGATTTATCACAGAGTGATTGAAACTGACTAAAAGTTGAATTGTGAAACAAACAAAAATCTCAAAATAAGTTGAAGTTTACTGGTGCAGTAAAATTGGTACCGTGAATGTTATTATGAAAATATCAATAACTTCAAATTACTATAAAATTAAACAATACCAAAGCAATGTAAAATAAAGGAAAAAAAACTTTCAGATAAAAAATAACCTAAATCTTTAGCTTTCCAAAACTTTGATTACTTGATCAGCGGTTGGGGAGAATAGTTATTTCCAATACATGTATTCCGATAAAAAAAAAAAAACAGGAATTTAGTTTTGTACATATTAAAAACTTTTAAGTGCATTATTTTTGAACATTTCCCTGACATATTAAAACAGTATTTGATGTAAAAAGCCGGACCAAATTATTGGTTGTGAAATAAAATTTAGTTGTAACTCAAATGTATAAATTGATTTAAACTGTAAATAAAAAAAGGATAATTCCTCACTAAAATATTACATGATTTACATTCATACTCACAATCAGGAAACATACAATTCCTACCTTTTCTTTCTACTTTTGTGTCACCTAATATCTATAACGCATTTTTTTTAAAATATTTCCCAAATGATAAGAAAGTCCTCATATCACTAAAACTAATCCATAAATGACATGCCGAAAAGGGAAGTCATGCATCAATTATAAACATTGCACTGACAATGAAACTAATTGATATCATTTGAGCCTTGAGCACTTTACAATATTCTAAGTTTGTAAGAGAATGATAATCCCTTACTTCATGATAAGTACTCGCTAACGCTCGTACTTATTCATGAAGAAAGGGATTATCATTCTCTTACATATACTACGTACATAATTTGTGCTCGACAAAAACCAAATCCTGTATTTTGATTGGTTGATTTCTGAGTCTGAGTACGATAATCGTGCTCTAAATTTTCATGACCGTAAGGCCAGATTCAGATGCTATTCTATAGTTCTATAGTCGATTTTGTCGCTACATGCAACACGAGGACTTAAGCACACACTAGTACTATACATGTCATTTTATTTCCAAATTAGGTCCCATATATTTGTAATAAATAATATCTTTCACAAGACAAACATTACTCTTGACAGATTATAGAATATTAAAATCATATAAATAAATATATAAGGATTACTACTCCAGAAATGTGGCAAATGTCTTTTTACTTATGTTATACTTAAAGTACGAGAATTACTAGTCACGCAATAATATATTGCGAGAATAAAGTAGGTTTCCCTACTGCAACAAACACCAAGGAAAGGCGTTGAAGGAACTGCGTGCATTAAAATAAATAATACTGTATCTTACACAGTCATGCTCGTATTTGAAGCAGAGAGAAAAGTCACACTACATTTTAACTTGTAAAAATATATCTAGAACAACATTGAGAATTGTTTAGATTTCTCAGATCATAAGCCATTGTTCTGATTTAGTGCCCGTTCCAAGAAAGGAACTTCATAGATCGTATTCTTACGTCATACATTGATGTTTTCTGTTATATGGAGAATTTGTGTTGGTGGTATATTTTTATAGTTTCTGTATGATTTAAGATTTGGGACGATTCAGAACATGACAAATTGTATAGACAATTTATTGTTGAAGACTCTATGGTGACCTGTATAGCTTATGATCGTGTTGTTGGGTTGCTGTCTCATTGATGTATACTCTGAATGTCCTTTCATTCACTAGTACAATTAAATCAAATGGTTAAAAAAAATACATGTCTACAGTCATATTCAAATGAATAAACAGCTGCGCCCTGCGCATATAAAACGTCCGTCACGAATATTTTGATGCTTAAAGTCTATAACTTCAGTAGCCATTTTTACCAAAATCTTACACACAAAATCACTTTTTACACATGGAAAGTTCAGTACAGTTAACTTCATTAGTCATTTATAATTGCTACCTTGAGCTACATGTAAAGTTAGAGCTCTGTAGTTGTATGAAGGAAAATATAATTAAAGTAATCATACATATAATTTAACGGCTTCCGGTGCATGTTTTCCCCACAGGTCCTGTGTAAAAATACATTTAGACCATAAATGAAATAAATGTACCTGTTAGTTCGGTGGAATAAATTTCTTCTATCAAACATACATCTAAAATAAATTTATTTAGCAGTTAGCAAGTGGAAAGGAATGTCTTCTATCAAACCTTCAATGAAATATTTGAAGCAGTTAGTTCGTTAAGGTGGTACCAAACACCTTGACTAAAATTAATTTGGCTCGTTTAAGTTTCATAAAATTTTTACAAAATATTAACTTTGACACTTTGAAAAAAATGTAAAAATTTCAAATAATTTGAACCACACACTTTATCAGAAAAATTTCATTGGATATATAGCAGTTTAATAATCACTAATTTTGATCATTGAGAAGCTTAATATTTCCTTAACAATAGACTTGATTAAAACGTTCAGCTGATTTTTACAGAGTTACCTCCCTGTAGTGTTATGTACCACCGTAATAGAAATTTCTTCTATCAGACCTACATTTAGATCTAAAATGAAACAAAATTGTAGCTTTTAGTTCGTTGGAAGAAATTTCTTCTAACAGAAATAGACATAAAATGAAATAATTACGACAGTTAGTAAGTTGGAAGAAATTTCTTCTATATCAGACCATTATCAGATACATGTATCTTTAATTTCGTTGGAAGAAATTTCTTCCATCAAACTAAGACTTTAAAAAATGAAAAACATGGAGAAGTTAGTTCGTTGGAAAAAGTCTTCTATCAAACCAATAAGAAATTCCATGAATGTTTTCCAAAGTTATTAATGTCTGAAAAAGGGTAATTAAAAGAAATAATAACTCCAGAGTCTATCTAAATACTGCATACCAAATAGCATTGACCTATCATTATTGGTTCACCTTAAACCGACCTTATCACAAACTAATACATGTAAACTTAGCAAAATACATAACTAGTAAATACATATGAATAAAAAAAAATACACATTTTAGTAAGCTATGAACATGAATTGTACAGTACATGCGAATCTATAAAGCCATGTTTACGAAATAAAAGTACATTTATGTCTGGTACTTTGAGGTCTGGTAATATTCTTTAATCAACCTAACTACTGTTTAAATACACTCTTTCATTCATAAGAAATGAAGCAAACCTTCTATTGCAGTCCCTGAAATTAAAAAAAAAAAAAAGACAAACGAAAACTATACAAAACTGTCGGAAATTAATATGCATACATCGAATTCCGTTTATTTTTTTTTTATATAAAGTCATACTTTTTTTTTTAATATCTCTAAAGATCAACCAAAAGCACCAGAAATATGATATTTTTACCAGGATGAAAGGATTTAATAAACTAAGGAATATATAAATAGAAAATATAAATTCTAAAAATTACAATGTAATAATAGTTAACAATGTCAGAAAAAAAACCTTTTAGAACTATAAATAATTATTGAATACACTAGTTATCTGAAGACTATTCAAATATAGTATCCTTTTTTCAAATACAATAGCGTTCATAGGATTAAAGTAATGGTAAATAAATACTGACCAGATTAACTCTAGAACCCTGTAAATGCTTTTTAATCCAAAACAGTCCAAAATATCATATTGAGACATATAAACTGTCACAGATTAGTAGTATATGTTTGTGTAGTACTAGAAGTGTTAGGAAAGGGATTTAAATACTGTACTGATGTTAAATAACAATACCAATACAAGATTTAAGTGTGGACTTTCTCAAAATGCAATTGCATTGAAAAATATCTAGGTGTAGTATAGTTTACCATTTTGTGGTGTGTTTGGTACAATATAGCGAACAGTTAACGTCCACTTAAAATTTTGAGACTTGAATGGGCATTTCATTGATTATTAATATAGGTATATGCATTTTATTGATTTAGGAGTGCAAACAAAACTTTCAAAAAAATAAATAAAATTGGTAAAGAATGGGAATGATGGATTTTAAATACACAAGCCTTAATATACTTTGAATGATATGAGTAGAATATGTCTAATAGTCAAATAACTCAGTTTGTCACTCCACAAGTCAAGCACACAGTTACACAATTTGATTTAATTCGTGACTTGGATGTCTCCTCAATGTTTCGATAGCCCTAAATGTGTTTAAACGTCCGATTGCGTGTTCAACAAATATAATTGAATTTGGAACATTCCGTAAATTTAAACAAAATTCAAATTGTCGAATAACCTCTGTGATTACGGACATTATGTACATAACAAATTTATTAATTTTGTAAAACATGTTTACTTCCGTACTCCTAACAACACAATTATTATATTTAAATTTACCTGTGTACGTTGTTTTATTTAACGCCATTTTGTCCCAGGTAAGAGTTGTCTTATTGACACTCTTCCTACATCTTTTTTATTACTACCTGTAACGTCTATGTTATAAAGGCGCCAACGTTTTAATATTGTATTTATATTGTGTCATAGAGCAAACTTATTCGTTCCGTGTATGTTTTCTTGTTTTTGTTTAAATGTCTTTTTGATCGAGTTAAGCCATTTCAATTGATATTTTAGAGTGTGTCTTTTTATGTTGTAATGTTACACTACTGTCTCAGGTTAGGGTGAAGGTTGGAGCCTGTTAAAACGTTTAAACCCGCTGCATTTGTATGCACCTGTCCTAAGTCAGGAGCTTGTTGTTCAGTGGTTGTCGTATGTTTGTGTGGTTCATAGGTGTTTCTCGGTGTTTTTTTATATAGATTAGACAGTTGGTTTTCCTGTTTGAATTGTTTTACACTAGTCATTTTGGGGCCCTTTATAGCTTGCTGTTCGGTGTGAACCAAGGCTCCGTGTTGAAGGCCTAGCTTTGACCTATTATTGTTAACTTTTTATACATTGCATGTGACTTGGATGGAGAGTTGTCTTATTGGCACTCATACCACATCTTATTTATTGTACATGAACAGTGATTTTAAATGTGTAGAAAGACATGCTCATTTGATTTTTGTAACAAATGATGTAGTTATTTTCAATGTTCAATTTTTGTATACAGCTGTCATTACTTAAATTGATTAATCAGCATGCGTTCATGTATACATTTACTTCCCCATAACACTATTGTATTTCAATGCATTAATATTTTGAGTGTCTCTGAGAACAGGAATTGCAATTATATATTCTTTTGAACATTTTTTTTGTTTTTAAAATTAGAAAATGTAAAGTGGACATATCCTTCGATCGCACAGATCATTCTTATTCTGTCTGTGCAAAGGTGGGATGCCTTTTTTTCAAATGAATTATTTGCTTGTCAAACAGTTTTTTTTTTATTAAAGTTTAAAGTTGTGTGACCCGAAAATACCCTTCCCCAGAATATGACAAAAACAATCCATTATGTTCAGCAACACTTCTTTTTACTGTTTGATGCCAAAATGTCAGGTATATTCATGTGATTTCAAGATAAATTGCAATACAGATACATCTGACCAGTTCCTGAGTATTATGGGTTACTCACAGTCACGTTATTTGCTTTATAATTAATAGAATTTCTACCACTGATCTAACTATTTTAAGGCTAGAAATGTTTCCAACGAACTAAGTGCTCCAAATATTCTAATTAAGATTTCATATTTTAGGTCTAAGTCTGATAGTTTGTTGGAAGAAATTTCTTCCAACTTTCTAACAGCTGCACGTTTTTCATTTTAGATCTACATATAGGTCTGATAGAAGAATTTTTTTCCAACGGACCAACTGCCACAAATACTACATTTTAGGGCAGGTTTGATAAAGAAGTTTCTTCCAACGGACTAACTGCCACAAATATTACATTTTAGGGCAGGTTTGATAAAGACATTTCTTCCAACTTACTAACTGTCACAAATATTGCATTTAAGGTCAGGTTTGATAAAGCAATTTCTTCCTACGAATTAACAGCGACATGTGTTTCATTTTAGATCTAAATGTAGGTTTGATAGAAGAAATTCCTTCCAACTAGAATCTTAGAGTTGTAACACAGTACATGATATATTAGGCATGAAGATGAAATTGATTGCAGATTAGTTAAATATCATGTATACTGTGTTACAACTCTAGATTCTACTGACGAGGAAAGGTAACGCTAGACCATCGAAAGCTGATTTTTTTAGTTCAGTCTAGGTGGCCGAGTGGTCTAGAGCGTTGGACATAGTGCAGGCGGTGTTGTCACGATATCCCAATATCATGAGTTCTAATCCCGGCGAGGGAAGAACAGCTTCCGCAAATTTGCAGATTTAACATTGTTGTGCTGATATTTTGAGTAATTATTTATATATATATATATGTATATAAATAAGTCTAAATTGAAGACAACGTTCAAACCTATGATTGCGTTGGATGAAAACCGCAATTTTTATACGTGTGCATGCAAAACGAATTTCTTGGTAGAGGGGTCTAAATACAGCACAAACAACATTTTCCAAAAGACCAAAAACGTGAAAAAGTATATTTAAATATATATATGTATATATATGTCGAGTGGTCTAGGGCGCTGGACACGGTGCAAGCGGTGTTGCCACGATGACACAGAAGCAAGGGTTTGAATCCCGCTGAGGGAAGTACAAAAATTTGCTAACGCAAATTTGAAGATCTAACATTGTTGGGCTAAATTTGAGTCGAATTATACATATAATAACAGATTGTTAGAGATTTAACAAAAACAGAAATTAAGATTTCTTGATTAAATTTTAACTAAGAAAATAATCATTTGAATATTAATATTCTATTTTCTATTTATTTTTCACACTTCACATAAATCGCTTGATGGAATAACACAACACTATATATCAGATTTAGTTCTTTTAGTTCTTTTATTTCATTTTATAGATTTTCCTTAAAAAACAGTAAGATTTGAAAAGCATTATTGTAAAAATGTTCCATTGTTGTCAAAAGATTTGAATGAATGAATGAATGAATATTTTATTCTCATAAACATAATGTTACAGAGAAATTAGTATACAATTTTAATACAATAATAGTGCATGCGTAAACAAATATGGAAAGAGACAGTACATTTAATTGTGTATGTTTAACACAATTTTACTAACCAGGAAGGACGACAATCGATAATACATGTTTAATAAATCTTGCTAGTTTTTCTAATACAATAATATCAGTTGAAGAGAATAACTGATTAAATTTTGCAGTATTTGCATTTTTTTTGACAAGATCAATGAATACCTTGCCATGATTAAATAACAGATAATTGAACATTGTCATAAAACACTAATTAGTTTGTTTTACAATAAATCTTTTCACCATTTTGACACTTGGTCATAGATTAAGCTCTATGATTATAATATAATTAGGAGAGAAATTCTGAGTAAATATTTTGATTGAAATAATAAAAAAAAACATTGAATGTATATTTAAAAAAGTAAAGTTAACATTAAGTTAAAACAGAGACATATAATACAGAGATTGGCAACTGTAACAGTGGTCAGCGAAATCCAATTAAAAACACGCATCACACGAGACTTTAACGAGATCGCCATTTTGCATCTGATCATGACAAGTTCACCACCGCTTCGATTTTTATTTTACATCAAGCTTTTCAAAACAGCATAATGTAAGTATATATTTCAATTTCGTAAATTATTTACCTTGTTTTATTCAGTTTGTAGTAATTGTTAGTTAAAATATTGTGACGATTAACGTGTTATTGTGGTCAATAATAAGGGGAAAGCTTGGCCGACATGGACGTTATGAAAATTTTTTACACGGACGTATTTTTTATTAAAACCTTTTCATTCGAAAAGGAATAAAACCATTTATGAGATGAATCACATTTCCCAAGACATACTGGTTTTGTGTAAATATGTTAAATTTTTCATTAAATCACCCACTTTGATGCAATTTACAATTAAATTTCAGTATTCTCGCTGTCGGCCACGTTCAATTTTTAAAATATAAAGACAGGCCCCTGTCCATGTCTACAGTCAATAAACTTTTCCATCTTTAGAGAATAATTATTCCCAGCACATGAATTAATTTCTTATGACATACTGGATTTGTGTATAACAGTTGTTTTTTACATATTTTCACCCACTTTGATGCAATTTACAATTAAAAATGACCATTCAAGCTGTCGGCCATTTTCATTCTCTTCAATATAAAGACAGGCCCCTGTCCATGTCTACAGTCAATAAACTTTACCATCTTTAGAGAATAATTATTCCCAGCACATGAATTACTTTCTTGTGACATACTGGAAAATTGTGTATAACAGTTGTTTTATCCATATTTTCACCAGCTTTGATGCAATTTACAATTAAAAATGACCATTCAAGCTGTACGCCATTTTCATTCTCTTCAATATAAAGACAGGCCCCTGTCCATGTCTACAGCCAATAAACTTTTCCATCTTTAGAGAATAATTATTCCCAGCACATGAATTACTTTCTTATGACATACTGGATTTGTGTATAACAGTTGTTTTTTCCATATTTTCACCAGCTTTGATGCAATTTACAATTAAAAATGACCATTCAAGCTGTCGGCCATTTTCATTCTCTTCAATATAAAGACAGGCCCCTGTCCATGTCTACAGTCAATAAACTTTTCCATCTTTAGAGAATAATTATTCCCAGCACATGAATTACTTTCTTATGACATACTGGATTTGTGTATAACAGTTGTTTTTTTCCATATTTTCACCAGCTTTGATGCAATTTACAATTAAAAATGACCATTCAAGCTGTCGGCCATTTTCATTCTCTTCAATATAAAGACAGGCCCCTGTCCATGTCTACAGTCAATAAACTTTTCCATCTTTAGAGAATAATTATTCCCAGCACATGAATTACTTTCTTATAACATTCTGGATTAGTGAATAACAGTTGTTTTTTCATTATTTCCACCACTTTGATGACATTTACAAGTTTATATACATGTATATTTACATTCAGTATCTGACAGCATTTTTTTTTAACAGGATCCTGCATGTTATAAAAGAACAAAGATGTTGATCAAATTTACCTAACAGTGCAGCATACAAGAGATGTAATATCATACATGTGCTGAATGTAGGACTCCCTAGCCTTTCTGATTGAAAAAAAAAGATTCCCTGGCAGACAGGAACAACTATTAGTGATGACTTTTTTCAAATGTTACTACACAGTCATGTAGTGGACCGATTACATGTACTACTATCAATGTGATACTAAAAAATGGTTTTGTAAGAGAGAAAATGACATGTGCTTATCCTGACTGTGAAAACACCACATTATTGTAGTTCAAATATCATAGTTCATATGCCAAACTTGATGTACACGTGTATGCGATTTTTGTGAAAGTGATGGTGACATCATTGAACTAAGAATAAATACAAGACTCCGCATTCAATCTATTGAATTTGAAACAGAAGTGGCAGTTGTGCAGAGACTATACTGAAAAAAATGCAAATAAATATCTTGTGTTCAACTTCATTTGTCTTCTTTACGTTTACAAAGTATACATGTACATAATTTTTACATACATGTATAACAATATGATGATGTAGTATGATTGCCAATGAGACAATGATTTACATGTACATGTATGACTATCATTGGAAGGCCACTCTATAATATCTTTGTACATCATGAGAATGGAAATGCTACCTTTGTAGCATAAAGGTAGCATAATGTAAAAAAAGGGAAAATGTTCATTTATTCAACAACACTCCTGTGAATATATAACTTGACAGTACTAAAGGCAAAATATTTCGTTTCACAAATTCCTTCCTCTCCTCGGAAAATAACATATTTAATTGTTTACATGAAATGACAAAATGTGTAGAATAAGAAGCAAGAAATGTTCACTCTACTTGTACACTACTAGTCGCTCATATTAGTCATCATCTATGTTTGTTTCAGTCCTTTAGCAATGGTGCTTGTTTATATTTATCTGTTGTGTTGTGTTGTTTCAGTTTTACATGTCCTCATTCTGTGATCAATGTTTCACCTCGCCTATTTTGAAAAATGTTTATGCAAATATTTTCTGCAATAAATTGAAAAGGCACAGCTGCTATGACTATTCAGAAATGTGAGGTACATGTATATGTCAATGAGACAACAACCCAACGACAAAAATATTCTTTGCACATCTATGAATGTTTAAGAATTCTTGTGGAGGTCAAAAGCACATAACGTGTACTTATATATTGGTGACCTGGTACATGTATGTACCTATTGATGCATTCCGTCTTAAACATAAGTTGTGTGAAGAGACCAAGCAGTTTATATGCTTATAAAAAAACTGATATTAAAATGAATTCCTGTATAAAAAATTCCGGGAATGAGACACTATTTTATTTAAACCAGATGAGATATTAGTGGTAAAGGTTTAAACAGAAGCAGGAGATGTCAAGGGGCAATACAAAAAGTACAAGGTCATGTAACACAGATGAAAAAATGACAAATGAAAAGAAAATAACAGCCCACATAGCACTGCACCGAAACATAAACCCACAAAAGATCAGATAAAACTTGTCTACAATTTTAAATCTTTCTAATTTCAAACTCGAGTTTCACTACCCAATAGGAAAGAGTAAAGATAAGGATGTTGCAGTACTTCTGTGGTCTATGAAACAGAACATTAAAATTCTACAGTTCAGCAGAGCATTTTACTGTACTTATGATACACATTGTTTTTAATCAGGGTCTGTGATATTAAGTCTATAAAAAACTACAAATAATGACAGATTCATATTCAATATTTCATGACAGCAAAAATAGCGATTTCGACAACACTGTACATAATGTACGTTCATTTAGGAAATTCATGCAAAGGTTCCACAAATAATGTAATTGTAGGTCAATAAAAAATTAATCATTTAAATCAGTTTTCCACGAAACAAAATTCTACTGGCTACATATTTTTTTTATATTGTTGCTTTCTGATTTCTTTTTTTGACATGTTAAATGACTATTTTTGTTCCTGATTGAATACTATAGTAGAATGTAGGACAGTAAGTCACAGGACAAAAAGTCACGGACGAAAAGTCACAGGACAAAAAGTCACAATTCAGTTTTGAGATTATTTTTCTCTGAACAAGAAAACACTTATTTTAAAAATAATTTTTTGATTTTTTATTGAACTATAATATATGAAGCAACTTTGTAATTAAAATTTATTGAATAAATATCAATGATGATCAAATAATTGTTATGATAACAAAATGTCAAAGTGGTTTGGCACTTAAATGGCTTCATGGTGCCAAGAAATATATTATTTGCATGATTAAAATTTAATAATTTTTCATTTATCAAGGCTTATGAACAATTTCCTGAACTTAAAAATGAATAAATGTAAAAAAAGATATTATTTGAAGATCTTTCTCTTATATATTCAAACAATTGTCAATAAATTATTTGAGACTTTTTGTCCTATCCAATTTGTGACTTTATGTCCTGTGACTTTCTGTCCGTTTACCCTATTCATAGTATAGCCCAGTGTTTCTGTTAAAATAAAGTTCTGGTCATGGTTAAAATAATGTCAGAATTTGTTTAGTTGTAAAAACAATTACCAAGTAATAATCCACTTAGAACTTCACCTCCGGCAAAATTCAGGTGATCGGAGGACAATAAATTGCGTAATCGCACACCTGTGAATCCACAGTCACAACTCTAAGGAAATAATGACCGGAAAATCAGACAAACATAATTTCACTGTGTAATTTAGAAGCAAACTTTAGCAAAGAAATGTTTCTTGTAATATCATGATCATTACCAGATTTTACTATTTAAATTAAAAGAAATGCCGAAAAAAAGAAAAAAATATTTTCTCAATCAAATACATTTAAAAAAATACAACTATTTCAAGAAGTTTTTAAGAAAAAGAATTTATTTGATCTGAAATAAGTTTTCCTATTACTTTTCTTGATTAGCTATCGAGGTTATTCATCCCTGACTTGTCTACATGTTGTAGAATAATTATCGACGAGAATCTCATTCCGGGCCGCGTTTTTTAACGGGATTTCACGGAGTTGCCAATCTCTGTGTATATATGTCTCTGGTTAAAATAAGTATCAAACTTCATCTCTGTAATTTTCGTTTTAGTGAAAATGAGAGATGTATATCTTGAAACATTAAATCCAAAGATAGAAGAGCTATCGACTTTTTGTGAAACAGTCGGATAGTTAGAATTATCATTTTAAAGTTCAGGCCTGATAGAAAATGTATAATGTGCATGAAGGAGGATCCCTTTCGAAACCCTTAATGTGCATGAAGGATCATGAAATCTTTCAAAACCATTATGATGTTAAAATATAATAGTCGTATTGAATAGACATCTTATACGTCTGGCTAAATTCAACACAGTTGATGAATATGCTAGAATCTTTTGTGACTTCATGTTGTTTTTCAAAATGTTTAATTTTTCTTTTCGCTTAAACAAATTTACAAAATGTAATGTGTAATTCAATGCATTACTTTGCAAAAGTAATTGTAATTTAATGCATTACTTTGATAAAAGCATGTAATTGTAATTTAATGCATGGTTTTGTGAAAGTAATTGTAATATAAAGCATTACATTGCAATGTAATTCGCCCCATGCCAGATATATATTGAACTGTTATATTGCAAGGAAAATCAAATGCAGCACAGCATGTTGACAAAGAACAATGAGGCAAGTGTTGACAGAATTAATGCCTAGTTAGATGTTTTAATCATAGTGGCCGATTAAATGCATATTCAAGATAAGAAAATATCAAATTTAACTAATATATATGCAATTTGCCATGTAGAAGATTGACAGGCTGAACGGTAACAGTTTGCAGGAAAACAGGACGCCCAACCTGGACAAAAATCAGTAAATAATTTGAAGGAAAAGTAAAGCAATTTTCAAGTCTATGGTTTTACCTGCTGTCCAGGGACAGAACAGAGAAGAATTATATAGCATCATTTTGTGCATCCTTTTTTGTTTATTTTCACTTAAATCCATTGAACAATGAAATAATTGCATTTTTTATTTCAAGATTCATGGATAGATTGATCGTAATAACTATATTTATTATATAAACATGTCATTTTAATTTCATTGTATACAAATGTAAACTGTATATTCATGAATATCAGCCATGTCCAACTCATATAAATGGTTATTCATTATGTTTATGAACAGATATCTTGCTACTTTTTTTGGAGCTTTTGTCGAACAAAGAGGCTGCTGGCTTCCTTGTTACAGTAAGGGTCATAATTTTATACGTAAAATCATTAGAAAAACGTTAAGGTCAGCTGGAGATGCTGAAGACGTAAACTTAGCTCTGGCCGTGACTGAACAAATACCAAACTCACAGTAAGATTTTCTAATTTAATTCCAAACCAAATTCTCATACAATGGTAAATGTCGATACAATATGACTCCTACTGTAATACATGTAACTTGCAATTTTAATGGTGTTACTATCCTACTTTGTGCTTTCTTACTGCTACTACTAAATAGAGTTTAATGGCGACTACCCTTGCGGGTATTGCGCCAAATTGACTTATTATATAGAAAAATATTTTTCTCTAATGTATATTCTTTAAATTTAGTGTTAATTAGGAGTTAACCTGCATTTTATATTCACATTTTAGTATATTGTGAGTTTTTTTCTAGCTTTATCTTGATATATCAAAACTTTTATGTGTATGTAATATTCTTATTTATCTTGTTACTACTATAATGGGGGGAAATGTGTGTGTATGTACTGTTGGCTGATTGTTCCTTAAACTACTTTGCTTATACAAATTAAATAATGTGGTAAGTTGGTATATTTGTTGTTACATGATATACATGTAAATTCTAAGTATCATATACTCTTGGAAAAACATATCTGACTTTTCCAGATATGCAAAACCCAGAAGGGGTCTGACATATTCCCGTACATATTATATACATTAATACAATTATAGCGCTGCTCATACGTCCTTGGCAAATTGTGATTCTCTGTGTACTGAATTTGACTTAGATAGCACTTTACTTAAACTTACGATCTAATATAAATAGAATATTCTGTGTCTGTATAATCTTTTTAGGCATGATCATGTTGACGCGTTTTCTTATTGTTCGCTGGCTTATTGTTCGCTAGCTTGATGCATCTTATTGTTCGCTGGCTTAGTGTTCGCTAGCTTGAGTCTGGTTAATAAAGAAACAGATTATTTTTGTGTTGTTGTTAATTATTTATGTATTGCTGTAATGTATAGTATTGATACTCTAAAATGCTATCTGAGTAGTACTTGATTTCGTGTACTACTAAAAACTTTCGTAAAAGTTTTTACGCTAAATTGTCAAATTCAACGGGGTTATGTTTCTAATATGTAGAAATCATAAACAGATAAGTAAAAACCCTCCAGCTCTGTTACAACTATTAAAAAGCCAATATGTATATAAATTTATTATTACAAAAAAAGTCCATAAAATAAATATAAAATTATTTGTTTTTGTTAACACCCGTTTAGACCGGAGTTGTTTCCCTTGCACTATTGTCAAACGTACAGTCGATTTTACCGACCCGGCTACAAACATTTTCCAGTCCAAACGGATGATTATACAACGGTGGATAGTTATGAAGGACAATAATAGTGTAAGTATTTACACGGTGCATTGATTTTGGTTGTTGTAAAATGTACTGGTTGGTTTTTAAAATCATCATATCACAAAGACCGGGGTTCTGGCAAACCAGTGCCCAATAAAAAAAGAAAAAGAAAATATCCCACATATAGATAACTCATCTCGTCTGTCGATCCCATGTATTACCCTGCCAATTTATTAGCTACGGTGTCAATAATTTAACCATTGACAGAGCATCTGAATCAAACCTCTCATGGTGTGAGTAATCAAGAAAATATATATGCAGTTGTTAATTCTTATTGTGAAGTTTGTGTCCCCAATTTGATTTGGGATGGACCGACGAGTGAGTGATTGTGATTGATGATTTCTGGGAGATATGTCAGACTCCTGTGGCATGATATTCTACATATATTTGAGTGCTTCTTTAGCCAATCAATCTAATCCATTTTTGTTTTTATTTTTTTACATTGTATTTAGTGTTTTGTTTTTAAATTTTCCCTTCTTAAGTGATTAGTTTTATCAGTTCTTACATTTGTAATAAGTATTTTTTCTATCAGACATGTCTTGTCAGACTTAAAAAAAGGTGGTTGATCCATTGATTGTTGGTCGTCCAACGTCCAGTGGCAAATATTTCATGTGTGTTTGTATATTGAAATAGAGAATTTTGTATTTGATATTTTCAATGCACATGTAAATTAATTGTTTGGTTTTATTTGGACTTCAAAAAAATATAATTTATTGATCGCTAATGTGTATTTATTTTCAGTGTTTTGTTCTTTAATTTTTCCCTTTTTAAAAGAAGTGGTTAATCTATTGATTTGTTTTAAATATTGGTAATTGCCAGTAATTAAAAAAGAGAATATGTTGGTGCCACATGTGGAGCAGGATCTGCTTACCCTTCCGGAGCACCTGAGATCACCCCCAGTTTTTGATGGGTTTCGTGTTGCTTAGTCTTTAGTTCTCTATGTTGTGTCATCTGTACTATTATTATTTGTCTGTTTGTCTTTTTATTTCTGGCCATGGCGTTGTCAGTTTGTTTTCGATCTATGAGTTTGACTGTCCCTCTGGTATCTTTCGTCCCTCTTGTATAGTATTTCAGTGCATATATGCAACGTAATAGTATTTGGGTGCTATTGGAAATTTTATTTAAATCAGAGTAAAGTAATTTGACTATTATTAGTCGAAAATTTTCCACTCAAATGTGTATCAGATGGATACTGATAATATCTGTGGAGAATCCCACCCTGCCCATCAGTATCCTATTAATTTAAAAATAATTACAAGCTGTAAACATTAATTATCTACACGATAGATTTTTTTTATTATTCTACTTTAGATTTTTTTACTTGAAGTAGTTAGTTGCATTGACACAAATATATGGGTAGGCTGGGACTGAATTCCTTTTAGTTTATATTCAACCCTTATATAACAAGGATTTATTTTGTATAAATATATAATTGTTTATTGTGTTTTGTTTTGTTTTGTTTTTGTTTTTTTTTTTTTTTGTGGGGGTAGAGCCAGAGACCCTCCCTAACATAGCTATCCCCCTTTTTATTTATAAAAATATAATAATTAAATATTGTAATATATAAAAAGCTATAATTAAAGATATATAGCTAGCTTTTATGTATTTTCTGTGTAATTTTACTTTTTATGCATACCAGTATTTATTGAATATTCCCTCATGGGGATTAATGTCTGTGAATATCATGAAAATAAATTTTTATATGAAAAATCTGCAACACCTGGTGATGCAAACTTTTCCATCAGTTGTTGTCTTTGTGGTGTGAATTTCCTGCAGTTAAACAAGTAGTGTTGCAGGTCTTCCACTACAAGACATGTTTCACATAGTTCACTATCACATTTACCCATTTTTGATTTAAATTTATTTGATCTAAGTTTAAATAGAGTTATTTCTCTTTCCCTGGTACTTTTTGGAATAGTTTTACAACAGTTTACATTATTTTGAAAAGTGTGCAGTTGTTGACTTTTTTTGTTGTTTTCCCAATATTGTTGCCACATTTTCTTTAGAATATTTTTACATAAACATTTAATATCTTTTTTGTAAAGTGGTATGTTGGTTATGCATGAACCTATTGATAGAGCTTTTTTTCTGCTGCTGCCATTTCATTTCCACTTAGTCCAACATGACTAGGTATCAATTCTAAAATAATATTCATACCTAATTTAGTAAGTTTACTATTAAGATATTGAATGTCATATATTATATGTGCTTTCACTTTGAATATACTTCCTGTGATAGCTTTTAGTGCTGAAAGTGAATCTACAAATATTACAGCATTTTCTGGTTGAAATTCTTCTAACCAATATAAAGATTATAGCATGGCTGTTAATTCATACATAAATATTGAGACATGGTTTTGCAATTTAAAACCTTTAGTTACTTTAAGATCTGGTACTACAAAAGCACATGCATTTGTGTTGTTTTCTGGATCCTTAGATCCATCTGTATATATTTTTAAATAGTTACAGTACTTTGTATCAATTAGGATATTTCCTTCAATTTTAATAACTATCCTTTTTGGTAATAATTGTTGTAAATAGTGGTATGATTTACAATGAGACAACTCTCCATCCAAGTCACAATTTGTAAAAGTAAACCACTATAGGTCAAAGTAAGTTCAGTTCTGACCTTGAGTTTTAAAACATGCCATGGTGGGGTTGCATGGGAACTCTTTATATTTGAAAATAGTATTAGTATCAACATTGAATATATCCATGGTATCATGTGCAGTAACACAATATGGTTTTTGATTTTCCTTGATTTTTGTCTTGTTACATTCATAGATAGCATTTTCTTGTAGACTCTCTTTGTTAGGTTTGTGTCATTCAGACTAAATATATTTAAAAAAAACTTGTTCAGTGGTTGTCGTTTTTTGATGTGGTTCATAAGTGTTTCTCGTTTCTCGTTTTTTATATAGATTAGACCGTTTGTTTTCTTGTTTTCTTGTTTTACACTAGTCATTTTGGGGACCTCTTTATAGCTCGCTGTTCGGTGTGAGCCAAGGATCCGTGTTAAAGGCCGTACTTTGATCTATAATTGTTTACTTTTTACACATTGTGACTTGGATGGATAGTTGTCTCATTGGCACTCATACCACATCTTCTTATTTATATTAGTAATAAGACTTTTTCTTCTTAACTCATATGGGGTTGGTGTGGGGGTTGGGGTCACAAATTTCAATTTGTTCTGAGTTATAAACTTCACAACCGTAGTCAATCTTTGACCTTATCATTGATATATATATATTGTTCGCAGGATGGAACTGTTTGCACCCTATTTGGTACCAGTTAATATTTTGATGCAGTTTAACACTCGTGAACATCTACTTTCTATATACTGTACATGTTTTAACCATGTAAGCTTTGAATCAAAAATCATACCTAGAAACTTTACTTCTTTAACGACTGATAATATGGTTTCTCCTAGTTTAAGTTTGATACAAGGGGGACTACTCTTTACTAAATATCATAGCTACAGTTTTTGCTTGTGATATGATACTAATTGTATCTATATCCTCTTGTATTTATTTTAGTAGATATTGCGTACTTTTACCTGATAACTATATTGCGCTGTCATCAGCAAACTGTGACATTGCACAGTACTTTAAATTGACATTGCACAGTACTTTAAATTATTGGATATATCATTCACCATGATGTTAAATAGTGTAGGACTTATACAACTACCCTGTTGTGTACCATTCTGAATTATAAATATTTCAGAGTAAGTATTATTAACTTTAACTTGAATTGTTCGGTCACTAAGAAAATCCTTTACCCAGCCCAACATATTACCCCTAATACCAAGTGAAGCCATTTTGAATAACAGCCCATTTTCCAAAGCATATCAAATGCCTTTTGGAAGTCTATAAATACACCAACTGTAAAATGTTTTAAGAAATGATTTATGAATATCATTATTAATTCTAATTATTTGCTCCATTGTATTTCTATTTTTCCTAAATCCGCTCTGATTTGGTGTGTAGAAATTATTTTTTTCCAAATACCAAGTGAACGTTATCTATTAACCATTTTCTCCATAATTTTTACAGAATTTGATGTAAGGGCTATTGGTCTATATGATTGTGGGTCTGTGGTTTTTTTTTTCAGGTTTAAGTACTGGTGTTATAATAGAATGCTTCCATTCACTTGGAAGTTTTTATAAAAACCATACTCTATTAATGAATAGTAATAACACAGACAGTGATTTGTCAGTAAATGTTTAAACATAGAATACGTAATTCTATCTTTTCCAGGGGAGGTATCAGATGTATCACTGATAGCATCTTTTAGTTCTTGCATAGAATAGGGTTCATTATAACTATCAGAGTTATCCTTATAATACTGTAATAATCTACAGTACTCTTTTTGTTCTATATCTTGTTTCTGATTTTTAAATTTTTCGAATAATTATCATTACTACTGACTTTAGCATAATTTGTAGCAAGTATATCAGCTTTGTTTTGAGAATATTTATATTTGGTATTATTATATAGTAGGGTTGGTAAATTTAGTTTTTTAAATGTTTTACACAACATTGATTTTACTTTTTTCCAGACTTCTGTTAGTTTAGTATCATTATTGAGCGAGTTACAGTAGCTCTCCCAATACATGGCTTGTGCAGTTTTTATAGTTTCCCTCAGATTCTTTCTTTTTCTCTATAAATAGTAAAATTTGTACCAATACCTGTATGTTGGGCTCGGTTTTTACAAATATTTCTTTCTTTAACACAGTTACTACATTCGGGTGTCCACCATGGTACTTGTGGTTTTTTTAAGTTTATTAATTTTTAATTTGACTGGGATGCACTCCCCAGCTATTTGTAGTATTTTATTAGTCTTGAACATGTTTCTTCTATATTGTCAGAAATCATATCATGACTCAAATGTTTATTACACTTGCTGGAGAATGCTTCCCACTCAGCTTTTTTTGTAATTACATACTGATTCTGTTTCATCACTTTGCATCTGTTTATGGTTAAAATTCATATTAACAACATGATGGTCACTGCCATAGGAACTAGTGAGGTCAACTGACCATGTTAGTTTACTAGCTAGACTAGTCTAACTACAAAAAGACAAGTCAATAGGTGCAAGATCTAATGTACTGGGATTACGCCTTGTACCTGTACCATCATTAAGAAGTACAATATCTTTATATTCGAGGAAAGAGAACAACTCTCTTCCTTTGGTATCAATATGTTTACCGCCCCACATAGCGTGGTGTGCATTAAAGTCTCCACATAACAAAAATGCCTTATTCTATTTGTTCAAATATTTGGTTATATTGTGATAATTTAGTATCTGATGCTGTGTCATTAAAGATTGACTATTTATACCCCCGCTTCAAAAAAGTGGGCGTATACTATTTTACCTCTGTCTGTCCATCCATACGTCAGTCCATCAATCCGTTAGTCCATCCATCCGTCCGTCCGTCCCATGAATATTTTTTCGTCGCATCTTTCTCAGGAACTACATTACAAGG
This sequence comes from Mytilus californianus, assembly GCF_021869535.1. Taxonomy (NCBI): domain Eukaryota; kingdom Metazoa; phylum Mollusca; class Bivalvia; order Mytilida; family Mytilidae; genus Mytilus; species Mytilus californianus. The sequence continues at coordinate 80,555,238 of NW_026262701.1, read as the reverse complement.
ATTTCTGAAATTTGGTTTCAGGGTTTATATAAGTCAGCTATACCGTGTGATACGTTTTCAGATTAATCACTCAACAACTTCCTGTTTACCGTCAAGTATTTGGGCGGGGGTATCATCAATGAGCAGTAGCTCGCAGTTTCACTTGTTTTGTTATATAATTATTATCATAATTAAACTCAATACAAGATATTTCTAATACACTATTAATATTCTTTTTCAGATATGGAAGGTTTTCTCTGACATAAATTGCTGTATTTCCATGTGATTATGTTTTGCGTACAGAAAAATCATCTACTTTGTAGCCTATTACAAGTGGATGGTCTTGTTCATTTTTACACCATGTTTCGGTAATTTTCCTGGAAGCAAATTATATCTGGTTTACATTGTGACATTGATATATATTCCGAAGCATTATTGTTAATGCCACGACAGTTCCAATGAACAACACTGAACATTATGATATATAATAAAACATATATTGTATACTTTTTAGCCATTTTCAATGTTAAATAGTTTTCTCTTTGATACTCGATGATATATATTCTATAGCTAGCCGTAATCATGTCCTAGGAATTCTAATCAAAGTACTGAAGTACTGAACATCGGATGACCACAAGTTCTTGAGGATGGTCAAAAGCACTTGTCTCAGAAAAAAAAACAACATATCTCTTTACCTGAAACTGAGGTTAATGTACAGAGATATATTTTTTTCTAGACAAGTGCGTGCGAGTATGATGAATAAATGACAGGAAATTCAACTTCACCGTAATAACTATTATATTGTATACACTGATTTGTTGTTATATATCATATTAAAATAACAGTTACATATATATATGATTTGCATCCGTTTGTATATCATTCTATTCTACTGTTCTAATAATAGTGCAATGCAAGTGCATGGTGGACACTTTTCTGTAAAAATTCGATTTTTCTAAGATTGGATACGAGTAGGCATTCATATTTTCCCGCAAAAACAATTACAGAGTTACCGGTCCTGTCGCAAAACGTTCTTTGAGATATTCTTCCGCATGCTTTAACACAATTTTTCGGTACGTGTGCATTGATATTATCAATGATTTTTTACTTATATATATATATCTAACTACAAAACATTTTCACATTATTAATTTATGTTGTAAACAAAAATATTTTTATCAGTATTCATTGAAGAGATGTATTTATATCAAATGACAAGGAATGTTATTTTGCACTCCTTTATGTGCGCATATTTATCATGTTTATAGATCGGTTACAAACCCAAAACTAATTTACATAATGGAAATCTAGGCGATAGCAATACATCGGAATTACCTCAAGGTCATCGCGATGTAAAAATCAAATTGTTTACAGTGCTTTGAATATTATGTCGCTTAATTCTTCTCTGAAAATTCAATCCTATATAAGCAGCCGTAAACATTATTTTATAATAGTTCAATTGAAAATATTGCCACTCATTCAGTATAAGGGAGCTACCATTTGATTTTTAGGGGGTGGGGGCTAGGATGAAAAATTTTGTCCTGCATTTATTTTTAGTTGTTATCTCTGTCCTGCCTTTTTATTTTTTTCTCTATTCGGTCCTGCCTTTTTTTTAATAGTTTATCCTGACTTTTTTTACATAAATTGTCATCCTGCCTTTTTTTTTGGCCAAGTTGCTCATCCTGACTTTTTTTACTCAAACTTCTGTCCTGCCTTTTTTTAAAATTTCATCCTAGCCCCCACCCCATAAAAATCAAATGGTAGCTCCCTAATGTTTTAAGCATTACTATAGTTGAGCACATTAACATAAACATGTATTTATATTCATTCATACTACAAATGTAAAGAAATTTTGAAATTTGAAAGTTACTCTTTTATTTATATCAGACGATTTTAAAGCAGTGCTTTGTCAAGATTCTTTAACTGAATGTTCTTTTTAATTTTTTGATGACGAAAAAGATACTTTATTTTACACTGATCGACTCGTTTGAGTGTTTCTACTGGCCAAACACCCGATTATCCAAGATATCATTGATATGTCGACTAAATAACACAGGATACAGGACAGTGCATTGATGTACTCCAGAGTCAACGCCGGATGCAGTAGGACATTTTTTGCTTGCCACTAAAAAAATTGCATCGTACTCATTTTCATTGGAATATGTTTCACAGTCTGTCAGACAGCCTGGAACAGCGTCACCTAACATTGGCATATAAATTAACGTGAGGGGTCTGATGGTGTTGCTAATCTCCTTTCTGAACTTTATAGCTTTAGTTACATCTTTGTTAAATCAGGACATAAGAATGATTTCTTTTTGATTTTTTCACAATTTTTGTGTTCATTTACTTACAAAGTCTTTCCGTCTGAAATATGTAAGTAAATTATACATTTATATTTATAATGAACATATCGGGTTTTTTTTTTTTACAACTGTTATAATTTCATTTAAAATACAAGTCCATGAAAGAGGGTCTGGTTGGGGTTTACAGAATACAGAATAAAGGACAAAAGGTGCAGAATATTAGGCAAATACAATAGAAAATAGAAAAAAGGCCAAAAATTAGAGAATAATGGGGTGCAAAAATGTAACGAAGACAGCATACTGGTAATAAAGAATAAATAAATGAAGGACCCTCTACAGAGGCGGTTCCAAGGGGTGGTCACACGTGACCCTCCTGTGGTTGACAAAAATGGTGCACCATGTATATACTATTACAATATTTTGATTAATTTATCAATTTGTCTATCACGGTTTATTCCTGCTATTCCTGCTATTCCTACATTTTAAACTCTGTCATTTGTAAGAAATCCATGTAGGAATAGAAATAATACTTGTATAAACAAGGGATTAAATCAGATAAGGTTTTAAAAACATAAAGCTAATTAACTTCAGGTAAATATCCATAAAACCCCTTTAGTTTTCATCAGTGTCCGATTTGAAATATAAACAGCAAACAAAAATTGAAAAAATTTCTAATAAATACAGGTTTTTGTATCATTAAAATTGTATTGTATGTTTATTCTGTCACAGTTTATTTATTTTTCTATCTTTTTGTGTCTATTTCCTCGTGTAATGAAACGTCTTTGTCATTGAGTGAATCTATCAAATATAAACAATTAAAAAATGGTATAAAGTCTTCAAAACAGAGTTTACTAAGATAATAATGTAAGCAATAGTTAAGTATTCTATAAACTTTTATATTTTAAGCACTACAAAAATAAATAATATCCTATACACGAGAAAAAAAATATATCAAAGTGACTGGACAATTAAAAAAGTATAGAAATTCGATTTTTTCATACAATCAGTCCATATACTAAGTAAAGCAAGAGTTGAAGTTCTAAACAAGCCATGTTATGTGAACCATGAAAATTAACAAAATCACTGAAAAATTATAACGTCTATATAATGGCTTCAAACTGTCAGAATTTATCACAAAAACAGTCTATATAAAGTCATTGTGATCTTGGACTAATACATAAATAGGTCCTTTCTATGGGTCCTTAGTGCGATGCATACAGAATCTGCGTAGTCCTATACTTTGTCTTTCTTACTTCGAATGTTATGAAGTGTACAGTAGTTTAAATTTGGCTTTGTCTATTCAACCTTATACTTTTATAGTATTTATCCCAGCATCAAGGCTTTCTTTGACCTATAATGGTTTACTTTTAAAAATTTTGACTTGGATGGAGAGTTGTCTCATTGGCACTCATCTTCTTATATCTATTTCTATTAAGATTACGGATCATATTCAATGAAGTTCATCAGACGATTAATTCTTTACTTTCATTAATAATACATTTATCTTCAAAATGATTCTTAAATTTAAAAAAAACTTTATGTGTAATATATTATATATATACTTCAATTTGTATTTTTTTCATTTCTGTATTAAGCCTTTTCCTTCTTATCACTTTTCATCATCTTTTTACAAAAAATTCAAAGTACGACTATATTTAATTTTCTGATGGTTTGATTTATGCAGGAAACTGAAAAGTGTAGGCGAAAAATAAGAATTTCCCTATATATTAAATGTTATTAAATACCCTCTTAACCCATTTTAAACATGGCATTTTCTTTAAAATAAAAACCATGAAGACGGTGACATACTTTTTTTTTACATTTTTCGATGTACATTTTTAATATCTAATCGAGTACTAAATTTTAAAAAATTATATGTACTGGTCATTTACTGAATATCCCTGACCTTATATATATATTAAATGTGATTAGTTTCCACGTGATCCAATATGATTCTTGGTTCAAAACAAGCGACCATATTGGCAGTGTGATAAGCGCCAAATATTTTTTCTTCATGTATTTATAGAGAACATGCATTCCATAGTCGAATGATTGAACTCAAGGAAATCAAAAACACTATATTTTTAGATAGGATGCATTGTTAATCCAAGTTTATGGGTAGCGACCAAAATAACAATACCACAAATGAGTGTACAAATTTTACAATAATTTAATTTTGGATGTAACACGTCTTCTGATTGGCCGAGAGAATTTTGTTTATCAGCTCATAGACATAATTTTGTCATGTGACCGTGACGTTATCAACGTTTTTTTTCATTATTTACTCCTTAAAAATAGAATTTAGAATTAAATTATAAGGAATGGACCCAATGAATATTTAGTACACTGCAATGGCCATAGTAATTAGCTTATCTGTAACTAATGTGATTTACTCTCTCTCTCTCTCTCTCTCTCTCTCTCTCTCTCTCTCTCTCTCTGATTTGACGACATTGAATTGAACGGCGAAATTAAATGTATAAATTTATATATTTACTTTCAGAATGATGAGTGGAAGACTTGTTATAAGATTGTCGTTTTTCTTTACGAGAGGATTTGTTATGATGCTCATAGAGCGGAACTATCAAACACTGGAAACGGTACAAGACACTCGTGTTCTGGCGAGTGACGACACTTCCGGTGGTAAAAATGATCCAAAGCCAGTGTGTAAAGTAGATTTTACAAATGTGTATTCAATGGATTTAACTACTTGGAGTAAAAATAATCAAGTATGAAGCGAGTGTCAAAACTATAAAAGCAACTCTTAAAACTCCATATGGGAATACTCCAATTTTTGTGTATCCATTAGCCCAAGGTAGATGGGTCTCGGGATCATTGATAAGTAGTGGACACTTCGATGCAGAGACATCCAGTATAATGCTTGATTTATTGAAATCCGATCCCAAATTATATCTAATAGACATAGGTGTTAACATTGAAGTTTTTACGCTCTCTGCTGCTAAAATGGGGAGAAAGGTTTTGGCTGTGGAGGCTTTGGACAGAAATGTCCGTCACATTTGTACGTCTGTTGCAGAAGGCGGCTTACAGGATAAAGTCACTCTTGTTCATAATGCAATATCCAACAGTAATGGTGTTGTTAATCTAGGGGTACATAAAAACAATATGGGAGGGACCTTTGTCGATGTAGACTCGGATCATATTAAGAAACTAAAGGCAGGCGAAGCCCAAGGAACATATGGTCCTGTTCTGCGATAAAAATGGACGATCTTTTAAAAATTCCAGGAATAGAAAACTTTCAAAATGTGGTAGTTAAAATGGACATAGAAGGCTTTGAAGCTAAGGCCATGGAAGGGGTGTTGTTATTTTTCGAAAAAATAAAAAAAATTGGTTTTAATATGGAATGGGTATTCCATAGAAAACAAAAAAGTGCAGATATAATTATTAAATTGATGAGTAAACACAACTTTATACCACATTCATTGAGCTCGCCAAAACAAAAATTGGACTACACAAAGTCAACTCGTGGGACAATGATATATTATGGTTACCAAAGGGGTAGTTTTCATATATATTGTTCAAGGGAATAAATATTTTATAAACAAAGACTATTGTTTTATGCCAAATTGGTTTTAACACGCAGTCAACGACAGACTATTGTCGTATACCATCTGTTTCTCTGTTCATCAGCTCGCAACATATCAAGGTTGTCTTAACACATCTTTAAGAAATTATACGTAACGATTTTGTTTTACGAAATAGCCTTTTTCATAAAGACTGGCTTCCTTTCTATTTAGACAACATTTCTAGATTTACATGAAAAAATTCAGTCCTAAAAATCAATTATTCGTGCAAAACTCGGGATTACTCACATTAAATACTTGACCCCTAGTTATCTGTTCCACTCAACTTATTATTTATATTAGTACATTGTATGTGTTTAAACCCTCTGCATGTTACATATAGCTCAAGGCAGCGATTATAACATGATGTTAACTGTACTGGTCTTTTCATGAGTAAGAGGGATTTTGTTTGTAACATTTTTGTAAAAAAAGCTACTGAAGTTATAAACTTGAATAATCAAAATGTGAGTGACGGGTGTCTAACGTGTCCAGGGTGCAGCTGTTTATTCATTTAAATATAACTGTAGACGTGCATTCTACTTTTGCCATTCGATTTAATTATACTAGTGAATGAAAGGACATTCATAGTTTACTTCAATGAAGCAACAACCCGACAACACAATCACGAGCTACAGGTCAACATAGAGTCTTCAACAATAAATTGTCTATACAATTTGTCATCCTCTGAATCGTCACAAAATTTTATTCGTACAGAGCTTTAAAAATTTACCATCAACACCAAATCCTTCAAATAACAGACACATTAAGATATGACGTAAGACATTAGGACAACACTCATTGAAGTTCCTGACTTGGGACTGGCACTACATTAGGGTTTTTTTACCCCCCCCCCCCTCCCACCCAAACCCCCTTTCCAATCTTGATCCCTGGACGAACAAAAGGTGTAATTTTTATAGTTATGATATAGTTAAATTTATGTTGAATAAATGGTGTCGCTAATAAAATCTTTGTTACCATTTCTCATCTTAAAGATGCTTATATTACTAAATCAAAAGATCTTTTCCGTTAAAAAAAATCATTTCGGTATGGCTCTATTGAGGCAATTCTGAAAAAATTTCCAAAAAATACATCAAGCTTCATTTTCTTCAAAAAGGATAGCTTCAAGAATATTATGATAACAGTTTAAAATGTTTCCAAATTTCAACTCAAAGGAAAAACTGACATGGCTTATGAACTAAGAAGACAAGCAATTCTCAATGTTGTTTGAAGATTTATTTCTACAAATTAAGATGTAAACAGTGTGACTTTCCTATCTGCTTCAGACATGAGCAGGACTGTTAGATACTGTGTATAATATTTTTGAAGCATGCGTTCCTTCAACACCGTTCCTTGTTGTCTGTTGCATTATGAAAACCTAATCTATTTTCGCAATCTGTTATTGCATTACTATTATAGTAAATTCAAGAACATTAATAATTATATAATTGAGGGGACATTTGCCATATGTATATATATATATATTTTAAGATATCCTGATCTGACTCGATATATATATAAATAAGGAGATGTGTTATAATTGCGAATGAGACAATTATCCACCCGAGTTCAAATGAAGTGGATGTAAGCAATTATATGCCACCATAAGGCCTTTCACAATGAGAAAACCCATACTGTATAGTCTGTTATAAAAGGCCCCGACATGAAATATGTGTAACAGTTAAATTGAGAAAACTAACGGCATAATTTATAACAAAACAGTTTACGAAGAACAAATATTACAGACATGAAGCAGCGACAACCACACTACAGGCTCCTGACTTGTTTGTAATATGAATTTTGTGTAAAGAATAATGTATGTTTTGTGAAGAATAATATTTTTTACAAATATATGGGACCTAATTTGGAAATAAAATATGTTGCATTGTATCTGCTTAAGTCCTCGTGTTACATGTAGATAAAATTCAATTAATTCTTCGAAAGAACTAATGAATAGAATCTGAATCTGAAGTTTTATAATTAAAAATATTATGAAAATATAATAAAAGTTATCATATATATTTACACGGCTTCCGGTACATGTATTTTCCAACAGGCCCTGTGTAAAATTATTTTCTCGATAGAAGTGCAGATTACCTTGTCACTGCCAACCATCTGCTTTTTTTTCGTAAAGGCAGACGATACGTCTCTCTGTTAGGTCCTTTGTAACAAAATTCCACATGGTTGCAACTATTTTTAATTCATTTTGAGTTATTATATATACACAATGAGCCACACATAATTTGTATAAAAAGGATTCGTGTTTTCAATTTGTTCTTAATGGTAAACTTTTGAAATTTTGGAAAATATGAATTAAAATGTCTCTTTTGATATTTATTGATTTCAAGTCCCATCTTTCCTATGAATACTACCAATTTTCTACTATGAAGGTTTCTAGGGTCAAGTGACATCTTGGAGTAAAATCTGACTATGGTCAACATCTATAAGCAGTTATAATATTAGCTCCTGTATTCCTTTGTGGCTAATACCGTATCGGTGATCTCGTGGTAGCGTGTTCTCCTCGAGTGCGGAAGTTCGTGGGTTCGAACTCCGGTAGGGTCAAACCATTGACTTTAAAATTGATATTTGCTGCTTCTCCATTAAGCATGTGGCATGAAGGAGTAAGAGCAAAGACTGGTTGATGTTGTTCATTGTGACTCGGAGTCAGAATAATATGTCCGGGTATGGTGAAATGTCTGCCTGTGGGCTGTTACCTTGTGAACGTCAAAAATCCGACTCAGCGCGTCGGACTGTACAAAGCAGGGATAATATTCATATTACATAAAACATGTTTTAGTCCTGAATGTGCATTTAAATGCCGTTGGACGTCAAACAGCCATCCACCATCATCATCTTTTGTTACTGGTGAGTTGAGTACACTTTTGATTTTAAAATTATAAGAGTAACAAGGATATAGTTATTCATTTAGCCTTTATTAGATATAGACATAAGCACTAATTATTATATTACAAGACGTGTCACATACATGTACAAGTCTCTTCGTAAAACTTACACAAAATCATTGTTTTCCTTTTAGCACTACCATGCATCACGTAACACTATTCATCCAATGAACATTATTTTGAATTAAGTATGTCGGTAATAGACCATATCTTCTGTGTCCTACACACAGCCATTGCATCTTTATTCTCAAATGATACATCAAGGGTATGTGGTTTTATCTCCAATTGTTCTACTGTATGTGTCCTACAAACATCCGTTGTACATTTCTTCTCAAATGATACATCGAAGGTATTTGGTTTTTTCTCCAATAGTTCGACTGTAACATTAAAGGTATTTGGTTTCATCTCCAATGGTTCGACTGTGACATCCGTCAATGGATCTGTTCCAAACAAATTTGTCTTGCACTTTATATCTGAAAGAAAGAAAACATATTATTTATATAATCAAACACACTGACTTTAAATCTACTACAATTTGAAGAACTAAACGTTAATACTATAAACATTTTTTTATTATCGAATGCAGATATATGCAAGTTATTTAATTTACTGAAAGTCCATTCTCAGATTTTGAATTAAAAATTAACTGCAAAGCGTTTCGAAAAAAATAATAGAGTATGTTAGTGGTTCCTGTTACATATAATATACTTGCAACTTAGATGTACCATAAATTAATACCTTTGTGATCTTTTGTGTTTTCTCGTTTGTCAGACGAATCTTCATTCTCTATAAAACTCTCAAGTCCACTATCGGGAGTAATGTGCGTTTCGTTAAAAGAAATCTGAAATGTCTCGTTTTCGTTATCACCACGTGATGAATCCACAGCTAATGTGCATGCTTTATTTCCGGTTTTGCATTTGGCACTTGATACTGATTTTGTTTGTCTCATGGCTTCCCGACATGATGGTAATCTTCGCTTTTTATCACATGAAGAACCCAACAAACTGTCATTCAATTCTTTCTCACTTTTCTCTTGTTTAATTCTTCTTCTTGAATTTGCAAACCAGTTAGAAATTTGAGTCATTGTCATGTTAGTTGAATAAGCCAACATAACTTTGTCTGTCTTTGTCGGGTATGGGTTGTTTCTGTTTTGTTTCAGCCAATCTTTTAAAATTTTTGTATTTCCTTTGGTAGTTGATACTTCAGATATTTGTTTTTCTAGTCCAAATTTTCTGTAATATATCAAAGTAATGTTATTCATGAAATACATTCTTTTCTTTTTTTAAATGAAATTTGAATAAATGATAGAAATAGTGAAATTTAATAAACAAAAGTTGAATCAAATGAGTATAGTTTGTCCACAAATTATAGAAATAAGGGAAAATTATTTCAAATTGAGGCCAACACGGTTTACATGTAAATAATTGAAAGAAAAATATCGTTGACCTTTGCATAACTTTTCTCGTTTTATAATGCCTTTCGTATACCTAACAACTCTTTAAAAAAAATTCTTAAGTATAACTGAAAATCTTAACTTACATGTAATCTTGAACTTGCGTTCGTAATACCGATTCAAGAGAAGGAACATCACGACTTGAATTCGGAGTAATATAGGAGCTTTCTTGTGGTTTTGGCATCGGATAATACTAAAAATGATATGGATAAAATAAATTATTTAACTATTCAAATATACAATGGATAACCAAAATACTATGAATAAGTGTAGCATTAGACAAACTGAAACCATGTTATTATCCCCCTCCCCCTAAAAAAAAATAATAATGAAAATATATGATGGGTGATTGCTTTACGCTGCATCAGCACAAACAGGCTATATCGCGACGAGTAAAAATGTAATGTATAAATATCCTCAAAAAGGTATGTGGGACTTCAACTTCTTTATGTGTTAGATCTTTATATAATTTAAAACATAAAAAAAATCGTGCATTTTTTTTTTAAATGATTCAGAAACATATGATTTATTCTTAGTTAATGTTCTTAACTTAATTTAATGCGACCAATATTAAGTTATTTTTCATTATTAATCACATGTTTAACCACTGCTGTTAGTCACACAAAAACTACCATGATGCAGTTTACAACGAATATGATTTGTCCTTAAAAAAACAACAACAAAAGCTACCGACCATTCCGGCTCCATGTGCTGGATACGTATTATATGGGTAATACGGAGATGCCGTATTATTCTGAATCGGTGCTAGTTGTATTGTCTGTGACGATGGTTGGTAGCAGTCTCTTCTGATATTATAGTTCCGCTGATACATCTGAAATAGATAATGTAAATGTTAACAAAGGTATAAAAATAAAGCAAGGTAGTTTCATGATTTTACCACTGAAATTTGGATTGATTTGAATTGTTGTAACATTTTTTTCGGACTTATTTAAATCAATTCATAGTTGTTATATGAACATACAAAGATATGGGGTATACGTCAATGAACCTCACTGAGGTTGTGAGTTCGAACAACTCACGTGGCAGGTGCATTCGACTTCAATCTTACTTGACTAGGATTGCAAGTTTTCCCCGCCTGCTTCCTCCAACAATTAAGCCTGGACGCCACGACGTAACAGTGCTGAAAGTCAGTGGCATTAAACATAAGCAATGTGGCAATCAATCAATCAATCAACAAGAAACTGTGAATCAATGTTTTCTAAAACGAAATGAATTTTGGCTTGTTGAATGACCACATAACACGTATTGTCTGTATGTATGTAGGTGTGCAGGTTAGCAAACGTTTTTGTGCTTAATGTGATACCAAATATTTTCATTAAAATTAATTTTCAATCTCACCTGAAAATCCGGTGTGCCGTATGGACTGTAAATATTCATGTTGAATATATTTGCGATAACTTTACACTTATAAATATGTATGCATGAAACTCTTGCAAGAAAGGGATGAAAGTTTTGAATACTGACATTACCATAAAACACGTAGTATTTATATTAAATGGCATAACATTGAGTGTTAATTTCTCTAATCACCGAAACGTTGTATACTGATTGGATTTCAAAAGAAAACATAGATGTACAGATAAAAAACATGTAAATTGTAATTAAAACTTGCAGTAAGTATTGTATTTTCATATTTGACCTCAGGCGTCATTGGCAATTCTTGTAGTGGACACGCGATTGGAATTATGGTCAAATTTGACAACTGATTTCCGTGTAAGGACATAGTATACATTGTCTTTAGGGTTATTTTTGAATGAATAATAAAAATGCCAAAAATATTTAAAAATTAAATTCATTTTAATACTCGAGATACAACATGCGATAGCACAAAATATCAATTAATTATATTGGATATGGGCACATAGTTTATCTGCAACATGCCATAAACTGTCATAGATGTACAATTTAGAATTTCATCACAGACTATAATTTTGTTTAAACTGGTTTCTCTGGAGGTTGTTCGTAAGCTCATATGGTGATTTATCAACCTAAGCTGTCAGTTTTCACCGTTAATATTCTACCAGATTATAAAAGATGTAGTGTCGTTTTTACTATATCGGTCTTTTCCAAAATTCCAAATCCACAGAATTGCAGTGGCAGGTGTTCTTTTTGGGTTCTCTGAACAATACATCATAGAACATTACATTATACTTTTGCATATAGTTGATTACAAATGTTGAAAGATTTTGAAATTTACAATTTTGACAGATTTGCGGAAATGATATTCATCTACAAACTAAATAAAGGACAAAGAAAAATGTTAGATAATAAATCTGTTTTGTTTTTTAGTTTGAATATTATTTTGTTAGCAAGAAGAGCAAAGGGGTATACATTGCACTATTTATAATAGCATTAAAGAGAGGACTTAAAATCTTTGATGATGGACATCATTTCCCAATTCAATAAATTAAAAACGACAATTTTTGAGAGTAAGAAATATATTAAAGATAAATATGATATCTAGTTTAGTCTTCTCTGTATGGAAGATAATATATAGAAGTTTGTTTTTTTTTAATGCAAGTGGTACACTGTCCACACTAGGGACTATATTTGTTACGGAGCTTTTTAATACCTGACATTTGCGTTTTTGATAGGACATGTGTGCTTTAATTTTCAGAACATTTGCGCTTTTTAAAAAGGACATTTGCACTTTTCTATAGTCAACATAACATTGGAGTTATCATGGTTGAGGGTTTAAAAATCATTTAATATACAAACACAACGCAATCATATATTTATGTACAACAAAAAGACTAAAAGAATTCGCCTTATTTGTTTTTCGTCTGTTTTTAAGGATAAATTAGGACTTTGGTTTTCTCTCTTCAATTTTCACATTTTGTCATACTGTAGGGTCTTGTTATAACTTACTATATGACTGTAGTTTTGCGCATTGTTGAAGACCGTTCAGTGCCCTATAATTGTTGACATCCTTGTCCTTTGTTGGTTACTAGTACTTGTCTCATTGACAATCGTATCACATCTCCATAGCTTTATATGTGTACTAACTAGAAACCACATGCGTAGACATAAAGAACTATAGGTCATCGTATGGCCTTCAACAATGAGTAGAAGCCATACCGAATAGTTAGGTTAACAACCATTAATATATGGTAAACTACCATAAACCAACCTTTTTAATTGTTATGAATGCACAGATGTCACACTATCACATTTGCATGTTCAGTGAACCGCGAAATCTGGATCAAAAATATATTATTAGAAAGTTCACATCATAATGAAACTAAGTTATCACTTCATTGTAAACATTCAAACAAAGCTCTATCACGAGAATGAACTGATTTGTCCAAAACGTTCAGACCGGAAACCAATAAACCCCTTTGCATACCCAAACTCGAAGGTGGGGCATAAAAAGCAAAACTCAACAATATCAGCGTTTCACACAACCAAAATTGTCGTAAATCAATTGGCTTTGGTTTCATCATAATGATAACGAAAAGTGTGAAATTATTTACATTAGTCATCTTCTTTAGAAATTCTTATTTTGGATTTACCCGTTTATACCTCATTACTTTCAAAGCTTTTCTTTTTACCTTGTGTCTACCCAAGCGCCCACGTCAGCGACTGTGCCATGTGGGAACTACATGAGAAAGATATATTATTTATAGAAACATTAAACAGAATTTGCATAGCGACCTTTCTAATCAGCGCATTATAATTTGAAAAATTTGTGTATGAAATTAGACCACATACACGAAAAGACAGTCACTGTAACCTAAATTAGTACTTTCTATGAAAATGGGATATTTCTCAAATTATCAGCAAAATTGTAAGTTGCAGGATCACGTTAACATGTTTGTTCATTAATGTACTGAAGTAAGTATATTGTTTGATTTTTTGCGGAGATTTAGTTAGTGAGAAGGTCAGTATCAAGTTTTACCTACTTTGATATTCACAGACTTAATAATCCATAGCAAAGCAAAGTGAGACGAAGAACCAACTTAACTTGCATATGCAATTACTCGTGAAAACAGAACCGTGTCTTATAAACTACTGATGGTGATATTCCGTGGTCACAATAATAACTTCCTTGAAGGTTGTGGGAGGTGGGGATCATGTCTATCGTAGGTCAGGCAACATTATAGTCACAAGGAATGTGCTTTCTCTTTATATCCTCTGCAAGAATGTATTTACTTATTCCGTCAACGAGAGGCGTTAAAAAGGTGGTTTTTCGAAAAAGAAAATCTACAAGAAATACAATTTACAAATTGTGTTCGGGTAAAATGCATTCTATTTGCAATATTGTTTATAACTTACATTTTGATTTGATAACTTAACGATCGAGGGTCTAAAACTCAAATAAAACTGCTTTCAAAATGTATGATATACCGGTGTATTTGTTCTTTTGATATAGAACGTATTGTATCTGGAGATTGACGGATATCAACTTTCGATTTGATAGTTTTAAATCTTCACATAGAATACAGTTATGTCCTAAATTGCATGAACTAACATTAAACTAGACCAATTTTACTGCACCGAATGCTCATCTGAGTTAATAATGTATCTTTAGAGATGCCGTCCGATTTAAATAATTAAAAATCTAAATAAAATACAAACGTCAAAGATCTGATATAACCGATAACAGTCAAAAGTATAGTAAAATCGGGACAAGTCTATCTGTGATATTTGCAGGGGGCATTTGTTTATTTTAAATGATTTCCTATTTTAATCAACTATTAGAAAAAAGTACAACGTATAATTAAATTTATGTATATTTTATAACATATTTATACTGTTCTGAAACACATTCTGATTTATTCCGGAAAGTTACTCATGAAATGAGAAAACCAGAAAACATACTGAAAGGTGAACCAGGTTCAGCATGAATGTAATTGTCAATGTTACTTTGTTTAATGCATACTTTGATCTCCTCTCTTCAAGTCAAGTACCATATTTAATGTTTCCACCAAAAATATTATGGGAATAAGCTGCAACAGTCTTCAAGTTGTTCTTCCCGCACAGATTAACACAAATAGTTCTTCTATGAGCAGACATGACTGGGCAGGAGAAATTATATGCGCCATCTCTTGGAGCTGTGTATATACCAAAATATCGATTATAGTTATTCGATCCTATGTTGCTCAAATCTTATATGTCCAAATACAACGAATTTACTTTTAATTATAGAGCAGTGAAACCTTACATACCTGAAAAATAACATGTACACATTGGTCTCAGTATTCCGACAGGCATTTTTCTTATACATTTATTGAACAGTAAATTTTTTTAGATATTTAGAATTATTTTCTTTCTTTAAATGTGTTTTAGCAAGGTAATCCTACACAGGAAGACATTGCCCTACCCCGACACCTTACACCTTGCCTTACCTTGTTTTAAATGAATTTGTCCACTCTGAAAATATTCTTTATTTTACTATAAAAGTATGGATATAAGGTATAAGGACATCATTCGTAAATATAACTCAACATGCAGACATCTTATACGTTCAGGTATTTCACATCCAATCTTTTATGGTAATATTCTTTACAAAGCACAAAAATGTCAGTATTCACCTCAAAAGCTAACAAAACCTTTAACAGACTTATTAAGAAGGGATATAGTTACGATACTGTTGTCAGGTCATTAAAGATTGCATATTTTGGCTTTAATATTGATTCACTTATAGGGTCATTGCATCGGAATTAAACATATTTATTCTAAAACCAGTTGTTGGCATGACACGGGTTATGTTCTTCTCATATATTTTATGATAGTATAATACTAAACCCCTAACAGGAGGGATTGTGCCTGATATTCATATGATGAAGACATAATCGTTCAAACAGTTTAATTGAGGTCTGGAGCTGGCATGTCAGTAACTGCTAGTAGTCTGTTGTTATTTATGTATTATTGTCATTTTGTTTATTTTCTTTTGTTTCCTATTCTGACATCGGACTCGGGCTTCTCTTGAACTGAGTTTTACTGTGCGTTCTGTTGTACGTTTGTTTTTTCTACATTGGTTAGAGGTATAGGGAGGGTTGAGATCTCAAAAAACATGTTTAACCCCGCCGCATTTTTGCGCCTGTCCCAAGTCAGTATCATTTGTTAGTCTTGTATCATTTTTAATTTTAGTTTCTTGTGTATAATTTGGAGTTTAGTATGACGTCCATTATCACTCAACTAGTATACATATTTGTTTAGGGGCCAGCTGAAGGACGCCTCCGGGTGCGGGAGTTTCTCGCTGCATTGAAGACCCATTGGTGGCCTTCGGCTGTTGTCTGCTCTATGGTCGGGTTGTTGTCTCTTTGACACATTCCCCATTTCCATTCTCAATTTTATAGTAAAATAAGGAATATTTTCTGTACCCAAAGCGCCTGTGAGACGGAATATAGTTTTACCCCTGGTATCTATATTTACTTTTTAAAGCGTGTGCACAGAACTAGTTGTGTACATTTTGTACTTTAACACGACCATATTTTTCAATTCCTTCTGATGAACCTTAAATGACAATGTTTGTGCATGCTAAATTTTACGAAATGATAAGAAATGTACATACACCATCTTGACCCCTGCGTCATGTTTTTTTCTCCGCACCAAATCAAATTAGTCGTAAACAATGTATACTTTTCTGTAAGGGAGCTACCATTTGATTTTTATGGGGGGATGGGGGCTAGGATGAAAAATTTTGTCCTGCATTTTTTTTAGTTGTAATCTGTCCTGCCTTTTTATTTTTCACTCTATTCGGTCCTGCCTTTTTTCATTAGTTTATCCTGACTTTTTTTACATAAATGCTCATCCTGCCTTTTTTTTTACTGAAAACTCCTGTCCTACCTTTTTTTCAAATTTCATTCAAAGATCAGCAAAACGGATGTATACTTCGTACGTTATTGGAACATGTTCTGCTTCAAAGGCTTCAATTCTTTACTTAAATAAGGTAAACATTTTATACTTCTGCTGTCCTCTGTTAAGCTTATAAAGTGTTCATACAGGGGCTTTTAACCAAGAATACCTGATAAACATTGTTGATTAGGTAGGCTGCAGTAAGACCGATTTCTTAAACAGATTCGACCCGCAAAAAGTCATTCTGATACAAGTAAAGCTGTTTTTTTAAACAGACCCATATATAATGTTGCACTTGCTTATCTGTCTTTTTACATTTATATCGGAGTGACATGCCCATCGCATATCGTGCAAGGTCGCATTGATGGTTACTAAGATTGAATCCAGAACCACGAAACGTGCAGAATCTTGATGCTTTATAACGATGTCATACATTTTTAATTGTTTTTCTATGGAACTTTTGTAATTCCGATATGGGTTAATATGTAATAAATCAAATTTCGGAGAGTTTGATTTAATTCGGTGGGCAGGAATTTGATAGCCGCTATAAAATACGAAGGAAATATTTCATCGTTGCTCTCAAAAATATAGACTTTCTGTTTACTCTATCAAGATATAAAGATTTTTCTAAATACAATGTTTCAAAATAGATGTCTATTATAATCCGTCGTCAGTGTCCAATGCTGCAATATCTAGTGTAAGTGCCAACATGCTTCCTCATGCCACATGTGTATCATGTTTCTAAGATGATATAAATATATATATTTATCAATGTTGCAAATTGTTTTAAAAGAAAATAACACTTCGTAAATTTTGTGCGTCCGAAGCAATTTTCTGGATTTTCCTTCAACATGAACGGCCAAAGCAAAACATTTGAAAACCAAGAATGTATAGATACGTAGAATCGTTAGGAAGTTTATGACCAAATATTACAATGAGTTTGTCATTCGTTGCAACTATGTTAGGTAATAAACAGATGTATACATTACTGATAAATATCAAGAAACTTTGTACTCGATTAAACCAGAAATAAAACACGGTATGCGTGCTCGAAAACTAAATATGACAGTTGGTTTGGGGAATTTTTGTTGTTTATAATGCATAAAAGGTGTTCCTGTAATATATATAATTAACTTTAAATTTCTTGTAAAACAATCAAGTCAACTTTTGTTCTATAAGCACCATATGCTTAATTTTACGATAATTCGTCTTTGTGGGAAAGTGCAATTTGAATTGAATATGATTGCTAGTTTTCCTGCGAAAGTCGATGGTTCTCTCTGGGTACCATACTTCCTCCGCCAATAAAAGCTGTCCGCCATGAAATAGCCAACAGTGCTGAAGGTGGTGTTAAAACACCAAATTCAATTAATCAATCGATACACAGCAACTTCCCGAATTAACTATACGGCGGTTATATCCCATGGGTTTAATTATGTATATTTAGAAAATGTACCAAGCCTTACACTGTAATGACAAAATAATTACGTGACACATATTGTTACGGATCAGCAATTCAAATCAGGACAAATATCTGAACATTTAAGTAGAGTTATGTCCCTTTGACTGTAATCTGCTGTCGTTTGTCATCTAAATTTTTAGAATTCATTTTTTATATCAAAATTAGTTTTTAAAAAACTAGACCAGTCACGTCATTTCATAGACAAATAACAAAAGATTTAGAAATCTGATATCTTACATTTATGGCACTTGAACAATATATTTTAAATTCAGTTTAATGAAAATCATCATCTAGTCACAACTTACATTTTACTTATCCTCTTCATGGAATAAAGAAACATAAGGCTACCACAAGCTTCTTCCATTCTTCGCTGTCCTTTGCCACATCCTGAGTTTGCTCCGCGATGTAGCCAATTTCGTGTAGCTCTTCCGCAACAGTTGTCTTCTAGGTGGTACTAGGACGGCATTGATTTGGTATATCACAGGGAAAATGTTTGCCTCAAATTTCACATAGTTCATTTAAAACAAATTTTGAAAACAGTTCGCAAGTGAAGGTTTGGAAGACCTGAAATTGTTCTCTATTTTTCGATATCTTCCGCCCCTCAAATTACCTTATTTTCACATTTGTTTGTTTTTTTCAACACCTCAAGATATGTATTTGTAAGATAAAATAATTTCGAACTGACCCTGTTTTGTCGTACGAGCATGCCTTCTAAGTTTTACGTTATAATTTCTAAAATTAAAACAATCAAAACTCTACTAAAGACATAAAATATCAGAAAATAATTACAAGAAAAATATTTGGACAATTTTGAATGCTTCAGTCAGCTGAAATTTTACCAAAAATGGCCTACAACTAATAATACGAGCCAAACTTTGGTGGCTTAAGTACGACTCCAATAATACCTTGAATCCACGTAATTTTGAATTTAGATTAAAATATTTATTTATGATGATGGAACAAGCTGCTCGATTGACTTTGTATACACCGTATAAGCATGGATACCCGGTATGTTCAAACATTATATCACATGTCGATGATGAAAGCATGAATACACCGAGTTATTGCAATGAACGTATAATGACCCTGGATACTATGACTATGTAAACTTGAAGTAGTTATTTTCTTTTATTTCATATAACAGAAAATGCTATCAAGAAAAGTATGTTTTTGGATTCATGGGTGATAAGATATTGTGTGGAACTTTTTGTAAAGAGTCTTACTTTTACTTAGGCTTGGCATTTTTTACATTACTCATGTTTCGCATGCTTATCAACGTTTGAAGCTAGCGTTGAAGATGAAAAGGATGTTTAAAAAGTGAACTTAGAAGAAAAACTAAATCCTGCAAGAAAAATCTTGATCATTAAATATAAATAGTATAATTTTGCCCAAAGTGATTGGTTGTCTGTTTAAGTCACATATCACATTAAGTATAAGTGTATATTTAGTATTCTCTAATTCTTAAGTTAGCTGATTCATACTATACCCGACTGGTTGATTTTTTTTCTATATAATTAACGTTTGTTTCGTTTGATCTCAGGTCTTCATTGGTTAAAATTCAAATTTCTTGCTTTCCTCTTATTTTCTATTGTTACGTCCTAAAAAAAAGGCGACAATGCCTGATGATGTCACGTAAGAAGAACACATCATTTTACAGATCATTGAAAAAGAAAGATAAATTTTGACTGCTTATCATCGTCTAAAATTCATTAGAGAAACAGAGTACATCGCCGAATCTAGTTAAATACGTTATTTCTCAACTCTCGACTGTTAAATGTTAAATGTCCCGAGCGGAGAAATATCGTATCATACGCAATTAATGTGCGACAAAAAAAAACTAGACATCAACAACAATGCAAATGGTATTGTGTATATTTTTTATCAACTTGATCATCCATCAATGTTTGCGAGTTCTCATCCTCGAAAAAGAACTAACATTTCTGACATCGCAACGCTCTCCGTAAACAAAAGGAAATCTACTGTATTCTGGAACTGAGAACTGCAACGCTTGGTAAATTATGGTATATGAATCTGGTGCATATTAAATCAACTCTGCCCGTCGACGTATATGCAGCCATGGTCATCGTCATAATACATTGATGCTTCAACAAATGATCGTTTACCATTTATATGGAATCCGTTTTGTTTGCATCACATCATCACGAAACTATCCGTTTTGAAATGTACAAATAATGTTTAAAAATCCCTGTTACAAATACAAATTCTAATAAATACAATCTTACAGCTACTTTCTCGTATATTGTCCATCACAAGTTTGTGGGTATTGAAAAAATTTAGTTAAAGCAATATCCTTCATCGTGAATCGGCCAAACCTAAGGTATACCTTCCTACTCTATACATTAGTCTGTTTCAGTTATATGTTATGCCTTTATATACCACACATACGACAACTATAATATCAAACTGCAAACACTAGGTCCTGCTTGCAGGATCTAAAAAAAAATGAGTTTATACCTCCTGACCGCACATTTATAAGTTCTCTATTCTTCACATACCTACTTCTTCAGATATACGGCATCAGCATCATATGATTGAATACTACGAACTGTTGCATGCGCAGAGTATGTGATTAAAATATCCAAATAATACTTACACAACCAACAAAAAATGTTTGTATTTGTACATTACTTGATATAGTGATATTTACATGAAAAAAGACAAGAAGTGATTAAAAATATATATATGTACATTCATATCTATTAAGTTTCTTTGAGTTGTAGAGAACAGTTGGTGTCACTAGACTCAAGCTGGCAGCCACTTTTAGCAGCCAATCAAGATAGCAGCCACTTTTTTCCAGCAGCCAATTTTGATGATATGTCTAAAAACCCAAAAACTATAACAGACTCGAACGTTCCAAAAATCTCAAAATCTAAGTTAAACGTAATTTAAGAGCGGAATTCGACAATTTCACGGCTTGTAGTGATTCTTAAAGGATTTTTTCGTTTTAAATACCAATAATGATAGCAGCCACTTTTTTTTCGAAATTCTAGCTACCAATACGATATATGTATTATTTTTTAACGTCTAAATGACCACAGATGTTCAGCCTTAGAAGTGAACGTTGAACAAACCAACACAAATGACGTCAGTAACTGAAAGCACTCACTAGCTTGCTTTCTAAATCCGGCATATTGGTGTCAATGTGTATAGAAATATCTAGTTTCTGCATAACTAATATATGTGCAGTTAGCCGCCGGTTCGATATTATATATCCAACTAGCTGTGAGCAGTCGGTTCAATATTCAAACTTATTTGAAAATCATAAATAATATTGAGAGTTAAAAGGAGTGAAAAAATACGTAGGAAATCGTTTTATGACCCCTTCAAGCTGTCGTAAATTCTCGTTGTCCTCGAATATAATCCCTTATGTAAGTTGCATAACTGTCTTTATGTAAAATATAGTTTTTATCGATAAAACAACATTAAAGATATATTTTATATACAATATTTCTTAAAACAATAGAAATATAACCTTAACACTAGAAACATTTAAAAAATATCAATAGAAATATTTATGGAAAGCCCCCACCTGTCCCAAAAATGTATAGTAAAAACCTACCAACTTTGAACCCCAACAATTTCCGAATGGTCCTAACTCCCAAAAATTCATTTCAGTGTGGCCTTCCCCAAGTTATTACCTTTCATTTGAGCCATGTCCGGTGGCGAACTTTACCGTACAGCGCTGGCGAGGTTAACCGAAAGAATATAGGGTGTATACATTTTTTTTTCTTAACAGCAACTTTGAACCCCAACAATTTCCGAATGGGCCTAACTCCCAAAAATTCATTTCAGTGTGGCCTTTCCCAAGTTATTGCCTTTCATTTGAGCCATGTCCGGTGGTGAACTTTACCGTACAGCGCTGGCGAGGTTAACCGAAAGAATATAGGGTGTATACATTTTTTTTCCCTTAACAGCAACTTTGAACCCCAACAATTTCCGAATGGGCCTAACTCCCAAAAATTCATTTCAGTGTGGTCTTCCCCAAGTTATTACCTTTCATTTGAGCCATGTCCGGTGGCGAATTTTACCGTACAGCGCTGGCGAGGTTAACCGAAAGAATATAGGGTGTACACATATTTTTTTCCTTAACAGCAACTTTGAACCGCAACAATTTCCGAATGGGCCTAACTCCCAAAAATTCATTTCAGTGTGGCCTTTCCCAAGTTATTACCTTTCATTTGAGCCATGTCCGGTGGCAAACTTTACCGTACAGCGCTGGCGAGGTTAACCGAAAGAATATAGGGTGTATACATTTTTTTTCCCTTAACAGCAACTTTGAACCCCAACAATTTCCGAATGGGCCTAACTCCCAAAAATTCATTTCAGTGTGGTCTTCCCCAAGTTATTACCTTTCATTTGAGCCATGTCCGGTGGCGAATTTTACCGTACAGCGCTGGCGAGGTTAACCGAAAGAATATAGGGTGTACACATATTTTTTTCCTTAACAGCAAATTTGAACCGCAACAATTTCCGAATGGGCCTAACTCCCACAAATTCATTTCAGTGTGGCCTTTCCCAAGTTATTACCTTTCATTTGAGCCATGTCCGGTGGCAAACTTTACCGTACAGCGCTGGCGAGGTTAACCGAAAGAATATAGGGTGTATACATTTTGTTTTCCTTAACAGCAACTTTGAACCCCAACAATTTCCGAATGGGCCTAACTCCCAAAAATTCATTTCAGTGTGGCCTTTCCCAAGTTATTGCCTTTCATTTGAGCCATGTCCGGTGGCGAACTTTACCGTACAGCGCTGGCGAGGTTAACCGAAAGAATATAGGGTGTATACATTTTTTTTCCCTTAACAGCAACTTTAAACCCCAACAATTTCCGAATGGGCCTAACTCCCAAAAATTCATTTCAGTGTGGTCTTCCCCAAGTTATTACCTTTCATTTGAGCCATGTCCGGTGGCGAACTTTACCGTACAGCGCTGGCGAGGTTAACCGAAAGAATATAGGGTGTATACATTTTTTTTTCCTTAACAGCAACTTTGAACCCCAACAATTTCCGAATGGGCCTAACTCCCAAAAATTCATTTCAGTGTGGCCTTCCCCAAGTTATTACCTTTCATTTGAGCCATGTCCGGTGGCGAATTTTACCGTACAGCGCTGGCGAGGTTAACCGAAAGAATATAGGGTGTATACATATTTTTTTCCTTAACAGCAAATTTGAACCGCAACAATTTCCGAATGGGCCTAACTCCCAAAAATTCATTTCAGTGTGGCCTTTCCCAAGTTATTACCTTTCATTTGAGCCATGTCCGGTGGCGAACTTTACCGTACAGCGCTGGCGAGGTTAACCGAAAGAATATAGGGTGTATACATTTTGTTTTCCTTAACAGCAACTTTGAACCCCAACAATTTCCGAATGGGCCTAACTCCCAAAAATTCATTTCAGTGTGGCCTTTCCCAAGTTATTGCCTTTCATTTGAGCCATGTCCGGTGGCGAACTTTACCGTACAGCGCTGGCGAGGTTAACCGAAAGAATATAGGGTGTATACATTTTTTTTCCCTTAACAGCAACTTTGAACCCCAACAATTTCCGAATGGGCCTAACTTCCAAAAATTCATTTCAGTGTGGTCTTCCCCAAGTTATTACCTTTCATTTGAGCCATGTCCGGTGGCGAACTTTACCGTACAGCGCTGGCGAGGTTAACCGAAAGAATATAGGGTGTATACATTTTTTTTTCCTTAACAGCAACTTTGAACCCCAACAATTTCCGAATGGGCCTAACTCCCAAAAATTCATTTCAGTGTGGCCTTCCCCAAGTTATTACCTTTCATTTGAGCCATGTCCGGTGGCGAACTTTACCGTACAGCGCTGGCGAGGTTAACCGAAAGAATTTAGGGTGTATACATTTTTTTTCCTTAACAGCAACTTTGAACCCCAACAATTTCCGAATGGCCTAACTCCCAAAAATTCATTTCAGTGTGGCCTTTCCCAAGTTATTGCCTTTCATTTGAGCCATGTCCGGTGGCGAACTTTACCGTACAGCGCTGGCGAGGTTAACCGAAAGAATATAGGGTGTATACATTTTTTTTCCCTTAACAGCAACTTTGAACCCCAACAATTTCCGAATGGGCCTAACTCCCAAAAATTCATTTCAGTGTGGCCTTTCCCAAATTATTACCTTTCATTTGAGCCATGTCCGGTGGCGAATTTTACCGTACAGCGCTGGCGAGGTTAACCGAAAGAATATAGGGTGTATACATATTTTTTTCCTTAACAGCAAATTTGAACCGCAACAATTTCCGAATGGGCCTAACTCCCAAAAATTCATTTCAGTGTGGCCTTCCCCAAGTTATTACCTTTCATTTGAGCCATGTCCGGTGGCGAACTTTACCGTACAGCGCTGGCGAGGTTAACCGAAAGAATATAGGGTGTATACATTTTTTTTTTTTAACAGCAACTTTGAACCCCAACAATTTCCGAATGGGCCTAACTCCCAAAAATTCATTTCAGTGTGGCCTTTCCCAAGTTATTGCCTTTCATTTGAGCCATGTCCGGTGGCGAACTTTACCGTACAGCGCTGGCGAGGTTAACCGAAAGAATATAGGGTGTATACATTTTTTTTCCCTTAACAGCAACTTTGAACCCCAACAATTTCCGAATGGGCCTAACTCCCAAAAAATCATTTCAGTGTGGCCTTTCCCAAGTTATTACCTTTCATTTGAGCCATGTCCGGTGGCTAACTTTACCGTACAGCGCTGGCGAGGTTAACCGAAAGAATATAGGGTGTATACATTTTTTTGCCTTAACAGCAACTTTGAACCCCAACAATTTCCGACTGGGCCTAACTCCCAAAAATTCGTTTCAGTGTGGCCTTTCCCAAGTTATTACCTTTCATTTGAGCCATGTCCGGTGGCGAACTTTACCGTACAGCGCTGGCGAGGTTAACCGAAAGAATATAGGGTGTATACATATTTTTTTCCTTAACAGCAAATTTGAACCGCAACAATTTCCGAATGGGCCTAACTCCCAAATATTCATTTCAGTGTGGCCTACCCCAAGTTATTACCTTTCATTTGAGCCATGTCCGGTGGCGAACTTTACCGTACAGCGCTGGCGAGGTTAACCGAAAGAATATAGGGTGTACACATATTTTTTTCCTTAACAGCAAATTTGAACCGCAACAATTTCCGAATGGGCCTAACTCCCACAAATTCATTTCAGTGTGGCCTTTCCCAAGTTATTACCTTTCATTTGAGCCATGTCCGGTGGCAAACTTTACCGTACAGCGCTGGCGAGGTTAACCGAAAGAATATAGGGTGTATACATTTTTTTTTCTTAACAGCAACTTTGAACCCCAACAATTTCCGAATGGGCCTAACTCCCAAAAATTCATTTCAGTGTGGCCTTTCCCAAGTTATTGCCTTTCATTTGAGCCATGTCCGGTGGCGAACTTTACCGTACAGCGCTGGCGAGGTTAACCGAAAGAATATAGGGTGTATACATTTTTTTTCCCTTAACAGCAACTTTGAACCCCAACAATTTCCGAATGGGCCTAACTTCCAAAAATTCATTTCAGTGTGGTCTTCCCCAAGTTATTACCTTTCATTTGAGCCATGTCCGGTGGCGAACTTTACCGTACAGCGCTGGCGAGGTTAACCGAAAGAATATAGGGTGTATACATTTTTTTTTCCTTAACAGCAACTTTGAACCCCAACAATTTCCGAATGGGCCTAACTCCCAAAAATTCATTTCAGTGTGGCCTTCCCCAAGTTATTACCTTTCATTTGAGCCATGTCCGGTGGCGAACTTTACCGTACAGCGCTGGCGAGGTTAACCGAAAGAATTTAGGGTGTATACATTTTTTTTCCTTAACAGCAACTTTGAACCCCAACAATTTCCGAATGGCCTAACTCCCAAAAATTCATTTCAGTGTGGCCTTTCCCAAGTTATTGCCTTTCATTTGAGCCATGTCCGGTGGCGAACTTTACCGTACAGCGCTGGCGAGGTTAACCGAAAGAATATAGGGTGTATACATTTTTTTTCCCTTAACAGCAACTTTGAACCCCAACAATTTCCGAATGGGCCTAACTCCCAAAAATTCATTTCAGTGTGGCCTTTCCCAAATTATTACCTTTCATTTGAGCCATGTCCGGTGGCGAATTTTACCGTACAGCGCTGGCGAGGTTAACCGAAAGAATATAGGGTGTATACATATTTTTTTCCTTAACAGCAAATTTGAACCGCAACAATTTCCGAATGGGCCTAACTCCCAAAAATTCATTTCAGTGTGGCCTTCCCCAAGTTATTACCTTTCATTTGAGCCATGTCCGGTGGCGAACTTTACCGTACAGCGCTGGCGAGGTTAACCGAAAGAATATAGGGTGTATACATTTTTTTTTTTTAACAGCAACTTTGAACCCCAACAATTTCCGAATGGGCCTAACTCCCAAAAATTCATTTCAGTGTGGCCTTTCCCAAGTTATTGCCTTTCATTTGAGCCATGTCCGGTGGCGAACTTTACCGTACAGCGCTGGCGAGGTTAACCGAAAGAATATAGGGTGTATACATTTTTTTTCCCTTAACAGCAACTTTGAACCCCAACAATTTCCGAATGGGCCTAACTCCCAAAAAATCATTTCAGTGTGGCCTTTCCCAAGTTATTACCTTTCATTTGAGCCATGTCCGGTGGCTAACTTTACCGTACAGCGCTGGCGAGGTTAACCGAAAGAATATAGGGTGTATACATTTTTTTGCCTTAACAGCAACTTTGAACCCCAACAATTTCCGACTGGGCCTAACTCCCAAAAATTCGTTTCAGTGTGGCCTTTCCCAAGTTATTACCTTTCATTTGAGCCATGTCCGGTGGCGAACTTTACCGTACAGCGCTGGCGAGGTTAACCGAAAGAATATAGGGTGTATACATATTTTTTTCCTTAACAGCAAATTTGAACCGCAACAATTTCCGAATGGGCCTAACTCCCAAATATTCATTTCAGTGTGGCCTACCCCAAGTTATTACCTTTCATTTGAGCCATGTCCGGTGGCGAACTTTACCGTACAGCGCTGGCGAGGTTAACCGAAAGAATATAGGGTGTACACATATTTTTTTCCTTAACAGCAAATTTGAACCGCAACAATTTCCGAATGGGCCTAACTCCCACAAATTCATTTCAGTGTGGCCTTTCCCAAGTTATTACCTTTCATTTGAGCCATGTCCGGTGGCAAACTTTACCGTACAGCGCTGGCGAGGTTAACCGAAAGAATATAGGGTGTATACATTTTGTTTTCCTTAACAGCAACTTTGAACCCCAACAATTTCCGAATGGGCCTAACTCCCAAAAATTCATTTCAGTGTGGCCTTTCCCAAGTTATTGCCTTTCATTTGAGCCATGTCCGGTGGCGAACTTTACCGTACAGCGCTGGCGAGGTTAACCGAAAGAATATAGGGTGTATACATTTTTTTTCCCTTAACAGCAACTTTAAACCCCAACAATTTCCGAATGGGCCTAACTCCCAAAAATTCATTTCAGTGTGGTCTTCCCCAAGTTATTACCTTTCATTTGAGCCATGTCCGGTGGCGAACTTTACCGTACAGCGCTGGCGAGGTTAACCGAAAGAATATAGGGTGTATACATTTTTTTTTCCTTAACAGCAACTTTGAACCCCAACAATTTCCGAATGGGCCTAACTCCCAAAAATTCATTTCAGTGTGGCCTTCCCCAAGTTATTACCTTTCATTTGAGCCATGTCCGGTGGCGAATTTTACCGTACAGCGCTGGCGAGGTTAACCGAAAGAATATAGGGTGTATACATATTTTTTTCCTTAACAGCAAATTTGAACCGCAACAATTTCCGAATGGGCCTAACTCCCAAAAATTCATTTCAGTGTGGCCTTTCCCAAGTTATTACCTTTCATTTGAGCCATGTCCGGTGGCAAACTTTACCGTACAGCGCTGGCGAGGTTAACCGAAAGAATATAGGGTGTATACATTTTGTTTTCCTTAACAGCAACTTTGAACCCCAACAATTTCCGAATGGGCCTAACTCCCAAAAATTCATTTCAGTGTGGCCTTTCCCAAGTTATTGCCTTTCATTTGAGCCATGTCCGGTGGCGAACTTTACCGTACAGCGCTGGCGAGGTTAACCGAAAGAATATAGGGTGTATACATTTTTTTTCCCTTAACAGCAACTTTGAACCCCAACAATTTCCGAATGGGCCTGACTTCCAAAAATTCATTTCAGTGTGGTCTTCCCCAAGTTATTACCTTTCATTTGAGCCATGTCCGGTGGCGAACTTTACCGTACAGCGCTGGCGAGGTTAACCGAAAGAATATAGGGTGTATACATTTTTTTTCCCTTAACAGCAACTTTGAACCCCAACAATTTCCGAATGGGCCTGACTTCCAAAAATTCATTTCAGTGTGGTCTTCCCCAAGTTATTACCTTTCATTTGAGCCATGTCCGGTGGCGAACTTTACCGTACAGCGCTGGCGAGGTTAACCGAAAGAATATAGGGTGTATACATTTTTTTTTCCTTAACAGCAACTTTGAACCCCAACAATTTCCGAATGGGCCTAACTCCCAAAAATTCATTTCAGTGTGGCCTTCCCCAAGTTATTACCTTTCATTTGAGCCATGTCCGGTGGCGAACTTTACCGTACAGCGCTGGCGAGGTTAACCGAAAGAATTTAGGGTGTATACATTTTTTTTCCTTAACAGCAACTTTGAACCCCAACAATTTCCGAATGGCCTAACTCCCAAAAATTCATTTCAGTGTGGCCTTTCCCAAGTTATTGCCTTTCATTTGAGCCATGTCCGGTGGCGAACTTTACCGTACAGCGCTGGCGAGGTTAACCGAAAGAATATAGGGTGTATACATTTTTTTTCCCTTAACAGCAACTTTGAACCCCAACAATTTCCGAATGGGCCTAACTCCCAAATATTCATTTCAGTGTGGCCTTCACCAAGTTATTACCTTTCATTTGAGCCATGTCCGGTGGCGAACTTTACCGTACAGCGCTGGCGAGGTTAACCGAAAGAATATAGGGTGTATACATATTTTTTTCCTTAACAGCAAATTTGAACCCCAACAATTTCCGAATTGGCCTAACTCCCAAAAATTCATTTCAGTGTGGCCTTTCCCAAGGTATTACCTTTCATTTGAGCCATGTCCGGTGGCGAACTTTACCGTACAGCGCTGGCGAGGCTTACCCAAAAAATAATTTCAGTGTGGACTTACAATAGTATACGCGAAAGTACGGGAACAATTAAATGCCATATTGTTCTTAAGTCTTTTTGCCAGTATTGCCGACATCTGGGGGCTTCAAAATTCAAAACACATTAGCTTATTTTAAAGTGATACATTATTAAAACTATTAAAGTTCTATAAAAAAGATAACAATGGATTTTTTTTTTGTAAAATTTAATAGTACGTTAACTTTCTTCACAAAATTCATTTAACAGTTAGTTTAAACAAATTTCATTGTCTAAATATACAATAGGATCGGATACAAGTTATAAAAACTTAAAATAATATAATAATATACAAAATTTCAAGATGATAGCAATTGTATAATTCAGTACAATATGAAAAATACAATACAATAAACATATTATGTTCAAACAGTAACAGGTGGGTACGAGTACACTTTAAAATACAGCAATATTAATCAAAGAATCTTTTTTGTATGGCATACTAGTATATAACTATCTACATTTCTGAAAAGGATTGTGTTTTGTTCAACCCTAACAGTTACTAGTACTTTAGCTCTATTGGATATCACTCCACAATTGTGTGCATGTGGTAACTAGTGATCTAGAAGTCTTTACTTTTGCCGCACGAATAAGTCCATCTCCTCCTTTAATGAAATCTTCAATTGTTCCATTAAAGTTGTGGTGGTTCATTTTCTAGTTGAACTACATCACCGATGTTAACTTAACCATTAAGTTTTCCGGAGGCTCAAAGGTATTCACGTAATTCGGAAGGATATTCGTTAGACCAACGTTTTCCAAAATTGTCCAATACTCAGTAAAAGTCTTTTTCTTTCAAATACATTGTAGTTTGTTTTCTGTGATCGTGTCAAGATCTTGAATATTCGCGTTGTGAATGTCGATGTGCATCTCTGTTTTCGAAATTATACTTTCATGTAAAAGATGAGATGAGGTCAATGGGGATATCTTTTGTCTGAAGATATATATACTATTATATACTATTAGTCAAATGCATTTTGTTAAAATATACTTTTTCACTTTTTTTGTCTTTTGGAAAATGTTGTCTGTGCTGTATTTAGACCCTTCTACAACGAAATTTGTTTTACATGCACACGTATAAAAACTGCGGTTTTTATCCAACGCAATCATAGATTTGAACGTAGTTTTTAATTAAGACTTGCATATATATATATATATATCAGCGCTGGACATGAGGCTAAGCGATTGGTGCTGTAGTGTATCAAAGGTGTGAGTTCGAATCCCGCTGAGGGACGGACAAAAAATTGTCAGTAGAAAGTCTAACTCTAACACTGTTTGGTGTAATTTTCAGACTTATATAAATATTTGTATTAACCATGTATCTCTATCACTCTGAGATCCAGTGGGCATATATGTTGTATGGTTTGTCACTTGTTTAGACTTGTTTGTATGATATATACTTATTTCTAGTGACTGTATAATGAATGAATCATGATTCCATATGATATAATAATGTGCAAAACAGTGTAGCCGAGACCATTGATTGGCGCGCTAAAATATCCCATTGACTGGGTCAGATTAGGTGAACGTTCGTCTGTAACGCCCACAACTCACGACGTATTTATTATAGACATTTAAACTGTGGGGTCACCAAAGGGTCTCAAAGCCTGAATAAAATAATTCGAAAAACTAATCAGGAATAACCTTTGTGTTTTGATTTATATTGAATACTTAAACGTTCTTTACCTGTGTTTTTGTTATGTTTTGATAATGAATTTTTATGATATCGGACGTTCTTTCAGCAAAAAAGGATTTAACTGGCTTTAAAAGTTACAATGGATGTGTTGATTATTATCTTTTTTTCGGACGTCAAAGCGATTTAACAATTGCGGTTGTCCAATTATGTCATCTTTTAACTTTTATCTGGTCAAAATTTTATTTTAGAACGAATGCATGATCAACTTTAAAAAGTGTGCAAACACAAAATATATAGACAAAATATACTTCTTTCCTGTCTTTTTCGTACTTGCAAGTTATTAGACAGTAAGAAGGCTATTTGGATAAAGCCTTGTGAAATTTGCATTTACGTTTTTGAATAGGTAAAATGTATAGTTTGGTGATCTTTTCTGCTAACTACTATATTTGTGAAAAACCCTTGGCAACAGAAACATATTCAGCTTTTTTTTTAATCGACCCAATTTACATAGTAATGGACGACTTCGTACATTTTATGATCGCAAATAAAATATGTATATAATATACTGTGCACTGTAGTTCGTATATATATTGAGACCCTCTGGCAACCCCACAGTTTAAATGTTTATAATAAAAACGTCGTGAGTTGTGGGCATTACAGACGAACGTTCACCTAATCTGACCCAGTCAATGGGATATTTTAGCGCGCCAATCAATGGTCTCGGCTACACTGTTTTGCACATGATTCTATACAAAAATTGTTGAGCTAGATTGCTGACAAATGAAAAATACATTGTGTATAAAAATAACAATATAACATCTACACACGCTTAAAAAACACGTGTCTCATGTCTATCACTAGATTAGCCTTCCGTGACAAGGTTACACTACGACTATTGAAGTTATATTTAGATACAGCGGATGTGGTCGAGTGGTCTAGAGCGCTGGACATGAGGCTAACCGATTAGTGCTGTAGTGTATCAAAGGTGTGAGTTCGAATCCCGCTGAGGGACGGACAAAACATTGTAAGTAGAAAATCTAACTCTAACAGTGTTTGGTGTAATTTTCAGACTTATATATATCCCGACGAGGGAAGAACAAAAAATTTTCGAAAGCAAATTTACAGATCTAACATTGTTGGGTTGATGTTTAGACGAGTTGTATATACAGAATGTACACAGCCATGTATCACCATCACTGCTGGTGATCCGATGAAAATCTGTTGTAGAGTTGTCACTTCAGACGTACTTATAAATATAATTATTTCTATGACTGTACCTTGCATTAATTTGTAGGATCCTTTACTATAGTTAATTTAGCTGATCTGTAACAATAACATCTTCATGCCTTATATATCATGTACTGTATTACGACGCTAGATAAAAACTGACGAGGAAAGGAAACACCCTGCAACCGAAAGCTGTATTATTGTGAAGCCAAGGTGGTCGTGTGGTCTAGCGCGCCGGATACAGTGAAGGCGATTTGGTGTCACGATATCTCAGTAGCATGGGTTCGAATCCCAGCGAGGGAAGAACAAAAAATTTGCGAAAGCAAATTTACAGATCTAACATTGTTGGGTTGATGTTTAGACGAATTGTATACATAAGTAAGTTGAATATTGTGAATTATAGTTTCAATCTCCGTGAGTATTATTGTCAAAGAATGTTCGCTGACGAGTGCCTTACCAAAAGCTTTCTTTAATGTCATTTTCGTTAAACCAATAAGGGTTTCTCACCTTCTGCAATACCACGGGGCCCCTTCCGACATGAATTTCCAGTTGATGAACAAATTCAGCCGACTTTGCAGTTCATTTGATACGGCTACAAATGTAGGTGCGTTATCGGAATAAATAGTTTGTGCCAATCTAAATGCTTAGATAAAACAGTTAAAATGGCAAATCAGGTACAATTTCCAAATGTATAAATCGTATAAATGCACATATGAATAAACATATGTATACCTTCCGCGGTTGTTTTGATGAATCCTTGTTGTGAAGAGGCTTTGCTAAATCTATCCCAGTTGCACAAACTGGTAAGGTGTCTTTTACTCGATTATTTGGTAGCGATGGTGGTTCCGGTCTGTTCTACGGCTAACCTTTTTTTTATTAATTGTACGCATTTGCGTAAAACCCTGTTCACACATTGTCGAATTGGTGGTATCCAGTATGATTTTCTTACATGTGTTGTTGTCTGTCCGACTGCTTTATCAAGATATAAACGTTACTGTTGCACAAGCGATAGTGATTTAATTTTCGGAACCAATGAAATATATCCGAACTTTTTCTTATATCCATACGATCATAGCTATTTTGAAATTTCCTCTTTATTCAAATTCGTTTTAGCTTCTGTCACCTTGTGAATTGTTAATATGGTCGTTTTTTTCTGACAGTTATTTGCGTATTTCAAGACGTATCCAGTCACAGTTAAAACTTTATGCAAATTGCAATACCATGACATATCTTTGATCTGTGAAATTCGCTTCGTATAGTTTTTGTCGTGTGTGTCTCTCTGTTCCTGTGAAATTGGATAGATGAGTGCTTATATCCACATGTCTCGTCAAAGTAGGCCATTCACGATCGTCCGTAATCCACTGGTGTCCATTTATCCATAATATCGAATCTTTATATTGCGATACAGTTATTCCGCCTTTTTTTTTTGTTCAGCCTGGTTCATTTGTGTGGGTTCATATTTCCATTCGTAATTTTCAGTTATATCTTTAATTTCACTTACACGATTTTAAGAAACTTCTTTTACGGTTTTGATGAGATAAGCCAATGTAGAACTCTTTTACTATCGCTCTTAAATACTGGTCTTGTTATTCCTATGTTTTCGATTACATCTTTTGAGGGTCGTGTTTTGATCACTGCAGCCATTAGTTCCAATTCGGTAACGTTATTAATTTCAAAGGCGAGGCGCAGCACGGTCCTTTGCGATAACAATTGTCGACACTGTCCCTTTACTCAAGTAAACAGAAGTTCCATATGCTTTCTAATTTGCATCAACAAAAATGTGAAGAATAATTTCGCTAGTTTCCTCGTCATGGTTTCCAAAATAGTATCTCTGTCATTTAGGGTTCAAAGTAATCTATAAGATGTCATTCTTCACATCATCTATGCGTTTTCAATTTCTTTCGGTAGTGTCTCGTCCCATGCTTATCATTTCCCCCAATTTTTGGAATAAGTTAAAGCCTCCCTTTTTATGTAATTCTCTCGATTCATTGAAGTAGAATCAGTGTGGACAACTGCAATACTTATGTTGGTAATAAAACTGAATCATTTACTTTAAACTTGTAGCATTGGCTATCAATAACAGTGATACTACGCTTACTCAGTCCGTCAGAGGCCTTACAGTGGGGATGTAAACAGAATAAAAGAATAAAGTACATGCAGGTGCACGAGAGGAAAAAAAGAAGTTTAACATTCAAATCCGCACACACGATTTAGTCCTCTAGTTATTTGTTATATTTGATTAGGCGTATAGAATTTCTGGCGACCCCATAGTTTAAATGTGTATACTAGTAACATGTACGGTATGACAACTGGGCGTTACAGTCGAACGTTCACCTAATCTGACCCAGTCAATTGATAACCTGAGCGCGCCAAGAAATAGTCATGTCCACGCTGTCATGAAAATGGTTCTATTTAACTGCTGCTTATTCGGAGTCCATGCTAGTAAGTCCATTATCAACATATAAGTCTTCTTGTAGAGTTGTGTAGTGGCGATATGAGATACATAGAAATACAGCCGTTCTAGTCAACAATTTAATAACATATAGTTTCGACTTCCGCCCATACCGACGTCATTGACGTTCCCAAGAAGACAAACAAAAGTACATTAACATAGGAAAGTAATTCGCGCTATATTCACGTTATTCTTTGGGCGCGCAAAAGAAAATAAATCTAATAATTAAAAAATCAATTTTCCAGTTACCACTTAATTGCTTTTAAAAATGAAATAATTTTTAACATTGTCCATGTGTAGTTGCGGTTAAAAGTGACAATAACTTTAAACTCCTCAATACTATATCACTGAAATTTTACGTAACTTTCACAAGTTATATTGCCCATTTATCCTCTTGTGAATTTTTTCATTCGCCCGTACTGATGCTTCTTTTTCTGATAAAGTACGACATGTGCTTTTTTTCAAAATTATCGTGATCGATAGAATCGTTAGTTAGTACAAAGTCAGTTTTTCCATCCACTTCAATTGGATAGAGTTGAACAATGGGTCGCTTTGTATGTCCTGTTCTAGTTCGCACTACGGCAGATCTGACGTGTCCATCGTTTTCCGTCACCAGTTCCTCGACAATTGCTAGTTTCCATCTGTTTCTTAAAACTTGTCATTATGAATATGCACGACATCACCAGTCTTGATTGGTCTCTCGTTTTTTCCTGTAGTCCGATGAAATTCTTGTAATGACTAGAGATATTCCTTTTCCAAGGGTTCTAAAATTGTCAAGTACTAGTATGTTTCTCTGAAATAAACTTATGTCATTGGTCGGTCATTGATAATCACTTCAATTTGTGTGTTGATAGGTTTGAAGTGTCTCCATAGTGACGTATGACCTACCAAGTGTCCTTCTCAAACACGTTTTGTCAAACAAATACTGTAAACCAACATATTTTCGTGAGCGATTTATTTTTCGCGACTTTCGCGAGTAGAAAAATAACGCGAATATAAATTGTCGCGAAAATAGGTTGGTTTACAGTATAGCGCTCTTAAAATGCTCCATACCAATGTGCGCGTCGTGGTTTGAACTTCAATGAGGTTCCGTTTTTTTCAAGCCTGTCCTTCAAAAATGATGAATTTGTAAGTTTCTCTATTGTGTCGGATGCTGCTAGGTATGTTGACGCATTATCGGGAATCACTGTACGAGGAAGAGATTTAAGGCTTGTAAATGTTCTAAATGACTGTACAAATAATTCTTCTGTAAGGTCAGGTACTACATCAAGATGAAAGGCACGTTTTAAAGCACACGTAAACAGGAAAATCCATACTTATTTCTCATTTTAATGTCTTTTTGTAGTGTGCATTGGTCCTGGAAAGTCGATTCCATTGTCTGTAAAAGGCGGAGCTTCTGTCAATCTGATTTTCGGTAATGGCGTTCGATTAGGTGCTATGTATGGTTAGCTGACTTTTTGACAAGTTATACATTTGTGTAGAACCTTCTCCGCGTACTGGCGAATGCACGATATACTGTATGTTTGTCGTTGTTGGGTCGTCGTTGTTTTCGTGTTCTACGAATGATGATAACACGGTACTATCTGTGAGCGTTTAAATTCATGTCGGCCCTTTTCCTTATCGGTTAGCCATTCGGATCCGTTAAACCAGAGTGAGTTCTGAAAAACTGTTCCGCAGTCAGTCCTCGAGTGAGTTAAACTGCTGGATTCCGCTGTTGGTCCGTCACCTCGAATAATTTCATCTCATACGAAAGACCAGTAATCTGCTCCAATGAGTAGTGATATTGTTGGAAATCACGCACAGAAGAAAACGTGAACGTAACGCGGCATTATTGTATATCCAACGTCGTTAACTTATGACGTTATCTTGTTCTTTAGTCATCAATACAAATTCATACAGTTTAGACGTCTTTCTTATTACAAATGCAGTTTTAGTAAAACCACTTTACGATATTGGTACCGTGACCAGAAGAAGATGAGTACAAAGCTTAAATCTATTCGAGCGGGACACAGAAGCGCAGTTTCTATCATTTTAAGAAGATTTGACGAGAAGAGTGAATCAGAAGAAAAACCGGAAAAGGACGAGTTGGGAACAATTCTTGATACATTAAAGGAAAAGCAAGATATATTGTACTTTTTTTTCGCTTTTGACTGGGTGGTAAAATTGTAATCCTCGTAAATAGGTCAAGTTGTTGATATTTACACGTTTCTTCAAATGTATTGGTAGGGCAGTTTTTGGAACAATTATTACTTCCATTGGAATTCTTTCTTTTCTTTCGATCTCAACTGATATTGTCGCTTTCTCCAGGTTGCATACCTAATTTTCTTTCCTGAAGAAATGCAGAAATTGGATTACTTACTATACAATTTCACCACTTATTGTGAAATAAATGAGTTTTGTGTGCCTTCATTCAAGTATGATATGTTAGTCAAACCACTTTCGTCATGGTATCACTCCGGCGCTACGGCAAATTTTGATAGACTTTGGTAGGTGCTGTTAGAGCAGAATGAATAGCGATGCTCTTTGTTTCTGTACTTAGAAAATCTCCATTCGCTGGTTATGTTAGGTTTGATTAGGTTTTATCTTCATTCGAAGTGGAATTTCTATTTTGTAAATTATTACGGCAAATGCTGGTACTTTCTTTAGACCCTGTTGACCTTCATCTTGTGTTTGATTTCCTGTTACCAACAATGCTGTTGAGATAATGTCGGTTTCAACAGGATTGGCATTAGTGGCATCTCGTATACAAATTTCTTTCTTTACTGCTTTGTGTAATCTTGAGATATCATCATCACCGTGACTTGAGTAATGTTTTTTTCTGACCAAACATGGAATTTTTTTCAGTATTATTGGTATCAATTGGCATCCGTACTATTCTTGATATCGGCAATTCCTCATAGTTCACGTTTATAACTTTCTATCGTGTCACTGAACAATTTTAGTCCTTTAATTATGTGCTATGGTGCCGGCAAATTTAGCAAGTTTTGCATGTATATGCGTGTACAATTTTGTGTTGTTGGCCAATTCTCTCGTGTAGAATATGTATTGCTTGGTTATAATTTGTACTTGTAATTTGCATTCCCGATATACAGTGGATAGTTTCTCCGTAAAGTTGCAATTTCCGATAGCGCAATATTTGTACGCCACTCAATGAAGGATTTTCATGTACGACAGAATAATATGTATCCCATAAGGTTGACAATTCTAGTACAAAGTGGGTAGGTTGGGTTTAGGCAATTTGTTGTCATGATTTGACATGTCTGATTGGCTTACGCTCGTTTGTTTTGAGTTGAAATTTATCGGATTTGTATGTTCTTCTACGCTGGGGTTAGTGTATATATGAAATATGGTGCTTGACTGTTTAATGCGGATTGATTTTTGACAGACGTACTTCTTTGAGAGTATTTCTCAATTTTCGTGATAGCAATCTGTATCTCTAACTCGTATCTGTCAACTTCTTTAATGTCTTCGTCGATTTCTTCTTGTTGTTCAATAATTTCGATTGTCTTTTCATTAGGATCAGATAATGTCTTTTGATTTGTTTTGATAAGCTCCGTTAAAGATTTCAGTTCAGCAACATCTTGTTACAGTTCTTCTGTCGGTCGCCTTTTTACAGTAGTTTCAGGTTCAAACCCACGAAAAATAAATCATTAGATCTGTACTGATTTCGTATCATTTATTTCCTTTTGAGGATTTCCTAAATAATGAACGGTAGACACGTAAACAAATAATTTAACAGTAACTTTGAACCTCAATCCCCAGAAGGTTCTAACCCCCAAACGTATATTTCCTTGCACCTTGCTCTGATGTATGACCTTTCAATTGTGCCATGTCCTGTTGCGACTTTTGCCGTACATAACTGTTCAATTGTGTCTTGGGGTTCAAAGTTGCTTTTAAGATGAAGAAAATTCGTATACACCCTACATTCTTTCGGTCAGCCTCGACAGCGCTGTATGGTAAAGTTCGCCACCGGACATGGCTCAAATGAAAGGTAATAACTTGGGGAAGGCCACACTGAAATGAATTTTTGGGAGTTAGGCCCATTCGGAAATTGTTGGGGTTCAAAGTTGCTGTTAAGGAAAAAAATATGTATACACTCTATATTCTTTCGGTAAGCCTCGCCAGCGCTGTACGGTAAAGTTCGCCACCGGACATGGCTCAAATGAAAGGTAATAACTTGGGGAAGGCCACACTGAAATGAATTTTTGGGAGTTAGGCCCATTCGGAAATTGTTGGGGTTCAAAGTTGCTGTTAAGGAAAAAAATATGTATACACTCTATATTCTTTCGGTAAGCCTCGCCAGCGCTGTACGGTAAAGTTCGCCACCGGACATGGCTCAAATGAAAGGTAATAACTTGGGGAAGGCCACACTGAAATGAATTTTTGGGAGTTAGGCCCATTCGGAAATTGTTGGGGTTCAAAGTTGCTGTTAAGGAAAAAAATATGTATACACTCTATATTCTTTCGGTAAGCCTCGCCAGCGCTGTACGGTAAAGTTCGCCACCGGACATGGCTCAAATGAAAGGTAATAACTTGGGGAAGGCCACACTGAAATGAATTTTTGGGAGTTAGGCCCATTCGGAAATTGTTGGGGTTCAAAGTTGCTGTTAAGGAAAAAAATATGTATACACTCTATATTCTTTCGGTAAGCCTCGCCAGCGCTGTACGGTAAAGTTCGCCACCGGACATGGCTCAAATGAAAGGTAATAACTTGGGGAAGGCCACACTGAAATGAATTTTTGGGAGTTAGGCCCATTCGGAAATTGTTGGGGTTCAAAGTTGCTGTTAAGGAAAAAAATATGTATACACTCTATATTCTTTCGGTAAGCCTCGCCAGCGCTGTACGGTAAAGTTCGCCACCGGACATGGCTCAAATGAAAGGTAATAAATTGGGGAAGGCCACACTGAAATGAATTTTTGGGAGTTAGGCCCATTCGGAAATTGTTGGGGTTCAAAGTTGCTGTTAAGGAAAAAAATATGTATACACTCTATATTCTTTCGGTAAGCCTCGCCAGCGCTGTACGGTAAAGTTCGCCACCGGACATGGCTCAAATGAAAGGTAATAACTTGGGGAAGGCCACACTGAAATGAATTTTTGGGAGTTAGGCCCATTCGGAAATTGTTGGGGTTCAAAGTTGCTGTTAAGGAAAAAAATATGTATACACTCTATATTCTTTCGGTAAGCCTCGCCAGCGCTGTACGGTAAAGTTCGCCACCGGACATGGCTCAAATGAAAGGTAATAAATTGGGGAAGGCCACACTGAAATGAATTTTTGGGAGTTAGGCCCATTCGGAAATTGTTGGGGTTCAAAGTTGCTGTTAAGGAAAAAAATATGTATACACTCTATATTCTTTCGGTAAGCCTCGCCAGCGCTGTACGGTAAAGTTCGCCACCGGACATGGCTCAAATGAAAGGTAATAACTTGGGGAAGGCCACACTGAAATGAATTTTTGGGAGTTAGGCCCATTCGGAAATTGTTGGGGTTCAAAGTTGCTGTTAAGGAAAAAAATATGTATACACTCTATATTCTTTCGGTAAGCCTCGCCAGCGCTGTACGGTAAAGTTCGCCACCGGACATGGCTCAAATGAAAGGTAATAACTTGGGGAAGGCCACACTGAAATGAATTTTTGGGAGTTAGGCCCATTCGGAAATTGTTGGGGTTCAAAGTTGCTGTTAAGGAAAAAAATATGTATACACTCTATATTCTTTCGGTAAGCCTCGCCAGCGCTGTACGGTAAAGTTCGCCACCGGACATGGCTCAAATGAAAGGTAATAACTTGGGGAAGGCCACACTGAAATGAATTTTTGGGAGTTAGGCCCATTCGGAAATTGTTGGGGTTCAAAGTTGCTGTTAAGGAAAAAAATATGTATACACTCTATATTCTTTCGGTAAGCCTCGCCAGCGCTGTACGGTAAAGTTCGCCACCGGACATGGCTCAAATGAAAGGTAATAAATTGGGGAAGGCCACACTGAAATGAATTTTTGGGAGTTAGGCCCATTCGGAAATTGTTGGGGTTCAAAGTTGCTGTTAAGGAAAAAAATATGTATACACTCTATATTCTTTCGGTAAGCCTCGCCAGCGCTGTACGGTAAAGTTCGCCACCGGACATGGCTCAAATGAAAGGTAATAACTTGGGGAAGGCCACACTGAAATGAATTTTTGGGAGTTAGGCCCATTCGGAAATTGTTGGGGTTCAAAGTTGCTGTTAAGGAAAAAAATATGTATACACTCTATATTCTTTCGGTAAGCCTCGCCAGCGCTGTACGGTAAAGTTCGCCACCGGACATGGCTCAAATGAAAGGTAATAACTTGGGGAAGGCCACACTGAAATGAATTTTTGGGAGTTAGGCCCATTCGGAAATTGTTGGGGTTCAAAGTTGCTGTTAAGGAAAAAAATATGTATACACTCTATATTCTTTCGGTAAGCCTCGCCAGCGCTGTACGGTAAAGTTCGCCACCGGACATGGCTCAAATGAAAGGTAATAACTTGGGGAAGGCCACACTGAAATGAATTTTTGGGAGTTAGGCCCATTCGGAAATTGTTGGGGTTCAAAGTTGCTGTTAAGGAAAAAAATATGTATACACTCTATATTCTTTCGGTAAGCCTCGCCAGCGCTGTACGGTAAAGTTCGCCACCGGACATGGCTCAAATGAAAGGTAATAAATTGGGGAAGGCCACACTGAAATGAATTTTTGGGAGTTAGGCCCATTCGGAAATTGTTGGGGTTCAAATTTTGTAGGTTTTTACCATACATTTTTTGGGACAGGTGGGGGCTTTCCATAAATATTTGTATTGATATTTTTAAATGTTTCTAGCGTTTAGGTTATATTTCTATTGTTTTAAGAAATATTGTATATAAAATACATCTTTAATGTTGTTTAATTGATAAAAACTATATTTTACATAAAGACAATTATGCAACTTACATAAGGGATTATATGGACAACGAGAATTTACGACAGCTTGAAGGGGTCATAAAACGATTTCCTACGTACTTTTTCACTCCTTTTAACTCTCAATATTTATGATTTTCAAATAAGTTTGAATATTGAACCGACTGCTCACAGCTAGTTGGATATAGAATATCGAACCGGCGGCTAACTGCACATATATTATTTATGTAGAAACTAGATATTTCTATACACATTGACACCAATATGCCGGATTTAGAAAGCAAGCTAGTGAGTGCTTTCAGTTACTGACGTCATTTGTGTTGGTTTGTTCAACGTTCACTTCTAAGGCTGAACATCTGTGGTCATTTAGACGTTAAAAAATAATACATTTATCGTATTGGTAGCTAGAATTTCGAAAAAGAAGTGGCTGCTATCATTATTGGTATTTAAAACGAAAAAATCCTTTGAGAATCACTACAAGTCGTGAAATTGTCGAATTCCGCTCTTAAATTACATTTAACTTAGATTTTGAGATTTTTGGAACGTTCGAGTCTGTTGTAGTTTTGAGGTTTTTAGACATATCATCAAAATTGGCTGCTGGAAAAAAGTGGCTGCTATCTTGATTGGCTGCTAAAAGTGGCTGCCAGCTTGAGTCTAGTACAAAGTGTTGGTGTCAACTGTTCTCTAAAGGTTTCAATTGTTTGACATGCTTCTACAACTTCCATTATTTCATTGTATTATTGTCTGTGGAAAAAAAATGACCATTTGTAACTTTCTTTTAAGGTGGATATTTGCCGAAATGATTGGTTATGTGCTTTTCGTGTTCTAGAATCTGTTGGTACTAGGACTAGCGATG
The DNA here is from genome assembly GCF_021869535.1 of Mytilus californianus. NCBI lineage: Eukaryota > Metazoa > Mollusca > Bivalvia > Mytilida > Mytilidae > Mytilus > Mytilus californianus. Next base: position 80,512,455 of record NW_026262701.1, on the reverse strand, counting down.
GAATTGCAATAAGTCCATGGATGACGTTATAGAACATAGTCAGTCTGGTTTTGAGGCGGCGCTCAGCATGTGAGGGCCATTGAAGATCGTTTATCATGGATGTTACACTACTGGTGCTATGGTATTTGTTACATAAATAACAGACAGCGCGCCTATGTATCATTTCTAGTATTGTTTTTGTATGTTGTTGTGTGTGGATCCCATAAACTACAGGCGTATTCAAGTTTTGGTCTCACTATGGGTTGGTATGCACGGGATTTGATGCTGGTGTTTGATACTTTAAGATTTCTTTTTAGGAAGCCAAGAGATTTGTTTGTATTGGATATGATGTTTTCGTAGTGATTGTTCCATTTAAAATTTTACTGTGAGGTTACACCAAGATATTTTGCTGATGTTACTGGTTCTTAAGTATGGTTATGCAGGATGTGATCGTGTTTGAATGGTTTCTTTTTCTGTGTGATGGTTAGAGCAGTGCATTTGACGGGATGAAAGGCCATGAGCCAATCAGCCTCCCATTTAACAGCCGCATTAAGATCCGCTTGTAGGTTTGTTACATGTTATTTCACGGTATATAATGCTATAATCGGCAAAGAGTCGTAATTTGCTGTGATTGAGGTTTTCTGAAAAATCATTTACGTATATCAAAAAGAATATAGGCCCTAGCACAGTTCCTTGGGGCACACCTGATGTAACTGGTACTGTGTTTGATGTTATTCCATCTATAACCACTGTTTGAGTACGTTCTAATAAAAAAGAAGCCTGAATCTATTTTAGAGTGTTATCTAGAATGCCATAGTATTTAAGTTTGTAGAGTAGACGTTTGTGAGGTACTTTATCGAAGGCTTTGGCAAAATCCATAATAATGAGGTCTGTTTGTATATTTTTGTTATTGTTGTTATGAAGTTCTTGTATAAATTGAATGAGTAGTGATTCGCACGATCTTACGGAAAACATGTTGGAGGTCGTAAAGGATGTTATCTGCCTCCAGATAGTCCATGATGATACTTGTCACAATGTGCTCCATCAATTTACAACAAATACAAGTTATTGAAATTGGCCTATAATTTTCAGCCTTGTAGCGTTCACCCTTTTTAAATGCTGGTGCGTCGTTTGCATGTTTCCAGTCTTTGGTGTTTTGCCTGTTTCTAGAGATTTAGTAAAAATGATGGTTAATATTGATGTGTTTTTAGTTCTTTTAATATACGTCCTCTGATGTTATCTGGACCACTAGCTTTGTGGGGATTTAGCTTGTGCAATATTTTTTCGACACCTGGTGATGTGATTTTTATTTCGGGCATTTTTGTGTATGGGGTTGGACCTTTATCAGGAAATTTGGTCGGTGGTTCATTAGTGAATACTGACGACTGAAATTGTTGGTTAAGTATGTCTGCTTTTTCAGTAGTGTCTGTTACTATGCCGTCTTATTTCAGATGCGCAATTCCTGTATTATCATTTCTAGTGCGTTTGATGTACTGACATAACTCTTTTGGTTTTGTGTTTGTTGACTGATGTTGGTCTGGTTCATTGATTGGTTCCGTTACCATTGATTAAAAAAAATGGAAACATCTTTACAATACTAATGAATTGTATCGAGGATTCACTAGTATTCTAGACAACGAACAAAAGAGAAAAGATAAACACTAATTCTGGAATTGGTCAATCTATAAGGTAGTTTATACAAGCCAAAATTTGTGGAAAAAAACAACAACAAAAACTATAAAGGTCTGTAACATTATCTAATATCTATCTTCAAAGACCCAAATAATGCTAAACACTTGTCTTGCCTTCATAACAAATATAAAAATATAGGTTTGTGTAAATCCCATTATATAAACTATTTGATGAAGGTATTGACAATTCATTCCGAAACCCAACATAAAAATGTATACTCCAACGAGACTGAAGAGAAAATCCTGAACAATCATTAGTCTTAGTCATTTTCCAATGGTGATGAACTGTATCTTCCTTCATTTTACAGGAATCCCAAATTACATAATTGTCCTTTCAAACAACATTATATTGCTAGGTCGGCCAAGCCTTCGCGAAACCTAGTTTTTTTCAAATTACTTATATCTGTTTTATCAGCTATCAAAACAAGGGTTAAGAGTTACTGTTAAAATAACTACTCCAGGAGCGGTGTGAATCAGACACGATAAAAGTACATACAATCTATATCCCAATATAACATTTGACTTAATGTTTTCTTTACACAGGTATTTCTCATCCTAACGTTATAGACAAATTGCAAGAATTAGTCCATTTTTTATATATAAAAAAAGAATGAGCAACGTCGATTCAGTTTATTAGAAAGGACAATAAACTTTGTAAAAAAACTCTGATTCAAACAAAACGTTCCGTATAACTGACATTATTAAGATATGTGATTGACATAATATTTAATACTATTTTGTGAAGTAATTTTTCGACGGACGGATGGCATTCCTATGGGAACCAAAAGTTCCCCTCTAAACGTCGACTTGCTCTTTTATTCATTTAGGAAGACTTCGTACACGAGATTCTCGAGAAGGGTAATAAAAATGCAAAAAAACTGTATTTATGTATCTGAGGAACGCATAATGTATTTGGGACTGGGAGATAAAACGCTTTATTTCTACAAACAAAAGTAATTTGCGCAAGTCGTGGCATTTTAGATAGCACAATACTATTTTCACCTCTAATCAGACAACTTTAAACTGGCGTTATTACTTACACACAGCTCCAAAATTTATAAATTACGAGTAACCGATATAAGGAAGAAAGATTAATCTCTCAAATGGTTATAATAATTATTTTTATTTATGTATTTATTATATATAGTTGCTTAAAATTAATTAGTTTATATAATGTGATGTACACATTAGAACAAATGTGTCTGCTTTGCTTTTCTTATCTCTATAACCGAGTCTAAGATTTTCCTATTGTATTTCATTCTCTCATAAAACTTCAATTAAGTTTCCAAATTTAATTCATAAGAAATCACTAAAATTTCTCCTGAATTTGTTTCATAGTAGGGCCATTTTCAAAATTTCGCTGTGATTTAGATTCATATTAGTTTTTAAAGATTTAACACATATTGGTGTATTTTCGAACAGCTAGGTGACAAAATTACAAATGCCTAAAGATGCTTCAAAATGGCAATATTGATAGAATTTGGCAAAATTTGCGTAATTATTCAAACAATAAATAGAAAGAACATTGTTGAGAAATAAAAATATTGTTGGAAGTAGTTCTATATATTATCTTTCAGGTAAAAATTAATTCGTTTTGGTTAAAGATGTTATTCGTCGCAAAATTTGTCAAAAACATGAAAAATTTGCAATATTGTCTTCAAAACCAATATTAAGCACTATAAATAAAATATGTTAATAGTATGGAAATACGTACAATTGTTGCATCTTTTTTTAAGAATATAAAACATACCCACGATACTAAAATTCCAGTAGGTTTTAACAACTTTTTGATGTTCACTCTGTGAGTGAAACAAATACAGGGAAAATTGGCCCTTCTTATTTAGATATAGGTATAAAAAAATATTTCATAATGATTGATGTTATTTGAAATCTGAGACACGGTTTTAAAGACAACACTGTAACGTATACCAAAATCAATATAACGAATTTATAATATTCTTTTTCCGGTATAAGGAAACTTAAACTCTAGTTTGAAAAATATAAATAATACATTACAAGTGCATTATATGTACACGTTTATATGTAAGTACTCTATTACGTAACTTCTTTCTCTAATGCGTGAAAAATGTATTTCATTATTTAACAATTTTTAGGAGTAGAAAAAAGGGAGAGTTCCTTTTGCGCCACTAATCATTTGCGCCAATTTTGCGTTTGCGCTACTTTTTTTTCAAAATCCCTAGTATCATTTGCACCAAAAATAAAGTGTACAATTCCGCCATTTTTTTAGAAGAAAAATAATGACTCCCCGCTTCCCTGGTCCTACTTTTTGTTCGTTAATAGTGCGTCTCGTAGTTGATGAAGTTTCAGTCCATGCGAATGGTGGAAACAAAGAATTGTCATCAACACAATTGGAAAACACATAATCCACAAAAGCTTCTACTTTCTAGTCACTTGGCATATCTTGTACCAAATCCACAATAAAAACAGTTGAGATAGGCTAATCCAAAACAATTCAGAAATCTTTTTCTTACATCACTGCCACTTTTCCAGTACTGTTTTAAATTTCATAGATTTTGCATTTTACGCAACCACGCCCGACTAAGGTAAAAATGACATGCCTTGGTGATAAAAGTTTTGGGAAAATTATTTCACGGCGACATGCATTCTTTCTTCAAAATCACCTTAAATCTTTCTAAAATTTATTCTGAGATGCAATCATGTTCTATGCGACTCTGTAAAGCGTTTATTTTATGTTTCATGAAACATTAGCCTCCTTTAGTCCATAAATTAATCTTTTCCTGATGAAAGAAAATTCAGAAAATCGCTTCGAACGCATGCATTTTATAAAGTGTTGTTTTCTTTTTTTACAGCACCGGGTCGATACTTTTGCTGATTGACTATCATTCCCCAATTGTATCATCATCTCAGTAGTCAGTAATTCGGTACTGGCATGATTTATAACAAACCTTTCTTAAATTGTCCGTTTATAAATTTTGAAATTATAAAGAAACCAAGGTTTCAACTTCCTCAGGCAAAGTTGAACTTAGTTGGATTTGGCTATTTTTTCGGGGAACTTTTTGGTCATATAGCTATTCAACTGTTTAGGTTCTTGTACATCCTTGGCTTTCAAGTATAAGTTTTTGAGCCGAAGGTAATTCTAGAAAAGCGCTTCGGACGCATGCAATTTTTAATGTGTTGTTTTTATTTTTTACGGCTTAACTAAGAAATCGATTTTGTATGGTAATTTGGAACAAACGAATTCCATATTTTGCCGCAAACAAATTTCGTATTTTGGCCCAATTTACAACTTTGAAAATTAATGTTTGGCTCAAATGGTCATCTTTGAAAATAGCAATGGGCGAAAAAAGAGCTGAAACCACAGAAAATTGATATTTTTTCCACTATGTAAATATGCCCAAACAGTCCTGGGACAAAACGAAATAATTTATCATTGTATTTCCAGTTTTCCAAATTCTCCGAATTGTTTTTTAAGTTCCAAAAACAATATTTTCTACTTTTTTTCTTGTTCCTCGTTGTCGGTACATATTTAATGTTCTTGTTCTTATGTTCACAACCAGTTTACATATTTTCTTTAAAATAAAAATTCAAAATATTATTTTATCTATTACATATCATTTACATACTTAAAGCATAGTTTTTTCCATGATTGCCGTAAGGATTTTTATTGTGTTAATCATTTAATCCTCAAATAAACCAGAAAACAAAAGTTATTAACACCTTCAGGAGTTTTTATTATTTTATCTTAATTCCTTTTAAGCACTGATAAAACTGATACCACTATTTTGAATGATACTGAGCGGGAGAAAAATTAACAAATAGTGAAAATAGTTTTAAAACAAGTCTCTTCTGAAATTTAAGTCCAATCAAAATTAGTTCTGCATTTCAACGGTACCATCGAAACGTACAAGTTTTTACTAAATGATAATACTAGAAAGAAAAAAAATGTACTACATGGTTTCAAGACCTGCCTTTGATAGATCATTTCTTCTGACCATTTACAGATTAATTTTTTCCTTTTTACTCGTCGTCATTTAATATATGCACGAATGACAATTTTGCTTTTATAGAATAATATTCATATTTAAAGGACATAAAAAAAAACGTTAGACTATGTAGGAATGAAATGCATGACAAGTATGGTAATCGTCTATTGAAAAAACAAAACAAATGAAGAATATAACATAATAAAGTTAGTTTGCTGCTTATGCCATACTTTCATTTTTAAAAACTTTTCCATGTACAAAACCTCTAAACAAAAAACCCACTCATTGTCCTTTTTTTTGTTGTTTATTTGGGAACATGTATATTGAATAATATCAATCATTTTCCAACACATTTACTGTTAAAAATGTCGTTATTAATTTTTTTCCGAACCATATTCGCGTTAAGTAACTTTTAAAATAAAATGCGTGAAATATAGCATAGCGCTGACGCAATGATTCTACTTACTGATAAACAATATTTTATTTCCATTTTTACTTACACAAGTTTATTTCTATATCCTTTTTTTTTACCGAAACGAAATGTCTTTGCTTAAATAACGCGGAATTCACTCAGTAATAGGATAATTCGAAATATTTTAACAAATTTTGGAATATTGAGTATAATCCATCTGAAATATGAACGTTGATTGTTTATTAAAAGTTGTGACTCAATATGGCAATGTTTGACAACAATTTATCATGCATTTTATGACATTTATATAATTTATAGTCTAGGATTTGTAGCTGTCAAAATGGTGTTTTATCTCGTCCGTCATTCTGTCAGACCTAACGGTCTGAATTTCAGAAAATACTACTATATCACAGGGCTATATATATTCAATTTAAAAAAAAATGTTTTGTCGAAAGAAATTTTATTCGGGCAGTTTCAGTCTCCTTTATCCAATGAAATGCATTGACTATTTGAGAATAAAAATATTAATTTGCCCGTGCATGCAAGTCCATTAAAATAAAAGATGAGAGAAAAATAAGATTTTATCATGCATATTTCACAGTTTAAATTAAATCTGCATCGTTCAGCTTTATAACTTTTTTTATTGTGTCGTCGGGTTGCTGTCTCGTTGGGCTAAAACCCACAACTGCTTTCACTCATATTCAGGATGCATATTATGTTCTTAAACGCATGCTTGGAGAAGCAGAGTAACTAGGACAAGACCATGCAAGCAATTGTAACATAATGATGTATATTTACAATAAACATGTAAAAATAAACAAAATCGTGTATTATTATCAGGTTTTATGAATAGGAATGAGTCTGATTTTATGTGGATTCCCTTTTTTGTTTTATTTCTACAAAATTTTCCAATTCTACATTGTTGATTTTTTTTTACTCAATTTTTTGTCCATTTAAATTATTAACAAAAACATGGAATTTTCAAATCTGTCACCATCATGCAGATTGTATCACCTGCTAATCCTAACTCCTTGAGAAAAGAAACTAAAAACACAAAAAATCCTGGGTTAAGCATATCATATGCCTTATGTTTTTTTATGTCAATCATCTGGGACTAATAGATAAATTCAATGTATGAGTCCCAGCAATTAGGGGGATTTTAACCCTTGACAAGAATTTATTCAGTGTTTCGGTCTTTTTTTAGACCTAAACGCCAAAATGAATGTCATATAAACTTATGATACACACGCCAATACAAGTCCATAAACTGTTTTTTTTCTCTCTCACAAAAACCAAGCCTATTCAATCTAATTAACTTATTTGTTGAAATGAAAATAAACTTTCCCCAGTACTTAACAAGATTATACATATTTACAACCAGTTTCCTCTTTCAATTATACCAGATAGTAATTATGATATTGCAAAATTAGAGTAATTATAAATACAAAAACATAATACATTTTATCTGATATCAAATATTCTATGTTTTAAGAGATTAAAGGCTGAAAATGTCAAAATATTTTTTTTCATTATAACAATATTTTGAACATATTTACAACAATACCAGTATATGCCAAAGGATATTTTATTGTCGACATCATATTTTACTATGTTCAAAGTCATTAAATCTCTGTTAGGCAACGGCATATCATTCCTTTATCTGATACTTGCATATTTAATGCCAAAGGCAGAAAAAGGGTTGAAATACTTGTTTTTCATATAATTTTCATAATTTTTGTATCAGTTCATCTTAATTTTATCCAATCAGAAGCGTTGATCTTGTTTTGTGAATTTGAATTTATAGCACGTGTTGGTTAATTAACCGTTATGAATATTCTGATATAAAACACGATATCTTTATTAAGACTTCATTAGCTTTTTCTGTTTTGGATATTGATGATCATCTGGGAATAAATAGTCATATAGAAATATAATTTAGACATTTATTTTGGTATTTGGATATATTGTGAAATGTCTTTCAATAAGGAAAGTCCGAACCATGCATCATCAAATATTTTATCACATCACTTGGTAAGTAAATAAGCTGTTGTGAAAGAAAACATGAACAATATTTGTTATTTGTTAAAATTGTTTAAAAAAAACGTTTTTCCTCTAATTTTCATTCTTAATTGTTACTTAGAGGAACAAGGAAAATACAAAATTTTCAATTACAAAACAAGAATATATATTTGATTTTGATTAATTTTCTTATATGGGTTTAAAATCAAGTTATTCTTTCAAGTCTACACAACATTTCTCATATGTAGATTTATCAAAATGAACAGTTTATCAATTTATTTATTTTTTGACTAGGATTTTGGAGAACAATATATTGTCCACGAGTATAAATATTAAATTCTATGTATGTTTATTTTTTTTTTAACTTCTCTGTTACCTTTGTACTTGGATGTTTTTTTTATGAGAATAATGTATCTTTATCTATTTATTTTTCTAGGTATGTGGAGAACCGTATTGTCCACGGGTTGCCGATCCTCTGACAAACAGAGTTGTCTGCCGTTGTTACCAGACCAGTACAACACAAAGTCACACAGCGATGCCACCAAACTTTACTGCTGCTCTTTTCCACACACCACTCCATGGAGATATTCCTTCTCCAGTATCAAGTCCAATGGTAAGTTTTATCATTGCTATTATTTTATCATCAATATCATTATTGTTAAATTTTGTTATTTTGTATCATTTATGTATGTTTGAAACACATTTTCAACACATTAAGTGAATTTGAAAATGAAAAAAAAGTATCTAACAATTAAGAAAGATGTTACAAACAGCTTAACAATATCATTCAAAGTGAATATATTGTTATTTCGGTATTGAAAAGACGTTTGATCATCAAATTTCTATCCGTTACATTGTTTGAGATATTCTGTTATAAATATTCAATTGAAAAAAAAAAGTTTTTGGAAAACAAAAAGAAATGTAAATTAATCTTGTTATTACTTTGTTTACAGCACCCGAATCCTGCACTCAGGTGGGATAATCCTGGATTAACATCAATAGGATTTGGATCTCCATTTCCTACACTGTCACCAGCACACCATAACATCGACAATATACTTAGATCACAAATGTATAGTTACATGTAAGTACATAGTCAATTACAATTTTTATTTACTTTCACTTTTTTTTTAATTCATTTCTACAGAAGTTCTTTGCCTTTGTATCTATTTGGTTTTTTTTTAAATTTTATATTCATTTTTGAAGTTTCTTAATTTTCTGGGATTTTTTTTTTGCTATTGATACACACGTTATGTTTTCTGCTACAAGAACATGCTATCTTAGTTCAAGATTACGTATAAACTTAATCATTTAATATCATAAATATTCGTCCTCCAATCGAATTTACGTGCCTTATGAAATAAAAAATAATTATTCTTTATTATATCATGTAGACAAACAACAACATCGAAACAAAACAATGACAAAAACCAAAACTTCAACAAAATTCGGCCTCTTGTATATAATTAAATCTTATAAATAGTAGTTGAAGAAATTTTCTGGATTAGTCTTCACATGGAACACTGAAAATAAATTGTTGAAAGTCGAAGAACAGTACAAAACCATTTGGAACAACAAAATAAAAAAAAAAATCTTTACAGAGGGCATTGGCTGATCATTAAAAAACCTGCTTTGTTCAACTTTGCCTGATCATTGGAGTTGAAACCTTAATTCTAATCGAATTTTTAAAATAAATAATTTGATGATCATTTCTGAAAAACATTTCGTGGTATATATATTTATATAATAATTTTCAAACCATATTCTAGGCATTCTGGCATTGACCCAAATAACGGAAGAAGAAAAAATGCCACAAGGGAAACAACTGCTGCTCTTAAGGCGTGGTTGAAGGAACATAAGAAAAACCCTTACCCAACCAAGGCAGAAAAGATTATGTTAGCAATTATCACAAGAATGACTCTTACACAAGTTTCAACATGGTTTGCAAATGCAAGGAGGAGACTCAAGAAAGAACACAAAGGGGAATTTTCGTCAGATATCAGTTTTGATAACATCAGTATGTCAAGTGATGACGAGGAAGGCACAAAACCTGAGACAATGGGTACAGGAGAAAGGAATTTTATTGATAATGGTAAATACCCACAAATTTATCCCCACGTCGTATTCAAAAATTCAAAATTCAAATTTAAAACTTTATTTGAATATAAATCTGACAACTAATATGATTTGTGACAAAATAAATAATCATATACAAATGATAAGAAGAAACCATACAATATACAATTAAACAAATTTATTAGTTACATAATAATATAGTTTAACATAAGGAACAGCCATCAAGAATAGTCATAATTTTGTTAATTTACTTTAATAAAACAAATTATATATATAGTTCGCGGCTTCGACGTTTTGTCAATTATATCATTTGTTGTTCCAATACATTTGTATTCTCTTATAACAAAAATGTTTATGTCATTTTTAACAGTTCATCTTACAAATACATAATTATAGTTCTTTATTTTTTTTCTCAGGAAATGCAACGTTAGAACATGAACTTCCTGGATATAGTGGCATGACGAAAGACGATATCTACAGCTATGCCTCGTTTTCATTTCATACTAGTCGGCCGCTTACGTCAACCCCAATTGATCACAATATGAACAATTTACCAGAATATCCAAAAGGAGACAAAAAGACTGAATTTATGAACAATAATGACACCAATTCTGACGAAAGTGAGGACAACGATAGTATTCAAGATAAGGAATTGAAAACATGCGATACATCAAATGATGATACATGTAGTACATCGGCTTCAAATAGTTTTGACAGTGAAACTAAAAGTGTGCCTGACAGACCAAAATTCTTACCTCCACTTATAAGCAAACCTAAAATCTGGTCTATATCTAATATCATTGGATGAACAAAGAACAATAATGAACGCAAGGAAAATTAGAGGAACTCGAGTTTCAATCTATTAAGTGCTATATGTGTATTTGTCAGTGACTGTCTCGATTATGAATAAATGTATACTATGATAGCGTACTAATGCTTTAAAATATAAATTTGGTCATTATTAAATTTAGTGTTTATAATAAAACTTGTTTTTCGTCTTACACGTCTAGATGGTGCCTGTTTCAGGTTTTAATTAAATCTTTGTCAAAGGTTTAATATCTGCAACATCACTGATGATTAATTTGTTGGTACTTATTTTCCTTAGAGGTGTAAAAGTATTGGAAATCAACACTATCGTACCTACATTTTTCATCGGAGTTTGATGAAATTTATGTCAGTTTTTTGCATCAGATATATATTGAACAAATACGGAACTCATCGCCGATCAAATATTTATTTGGAGTAAGCCCTTGAAAATGCCAAAAAAAATGGATTATCGATAATATGAGGGCGCTATCGCGCCAATATTTCCCATTGAAGCTCAAAGAAATTTATGACATAACTATACATCAGCAATATCTTGGATTAATTCGAAAATCGACGATGATCGAATGTTGTTTGGAGAGTAATGCCCTGTGAAATATAGATTATAATGCATTCGAAATTGCAGGTGCTTTCGCGTATGTATTTCTCATTAGACTAATGAGAATGAGCAACGGTTTACATCAGCATTATCTCGAAAGAATTGGAAAATCATGGGGGATCGGTTATTTTTACGGGAGTTATACCCCTTGGAAAAGTGATATGGAAAATATCAGTAAATAGGACATTGGCTACCTTGTTACTTTGTGACTGTTGACCCACCGGTGTCATAATCTTTTCGAAAAACAATTTCTTCCCTCTAATAACATAGCAGCGGTTACTTAAAATAGGATTTTATCAGTTTTAAAAGAACATCTAGCTGTTTTATAAGTAATTACAGGTGACATGCAAGATTCGTTTCAGTTGATATCTGGCCACTGTATTCATTTCATTACAACTACAATTTTTTACTCCTTTGTCAGCTCTCTATCAAATATTGAGCTTATATTTCTTATTAAATTGTAAATAAAATGAGATCACATAAGATTTTTGGAGAGTTATTTTCAGGATACATTTTAGACATAATTAAAGCCAATTGGCCGTATCATAATTATATAAACACCATCTTTTTACTCCGATTTAAGTCTTTCTTTGAAAAATTGTGCCAATGTTTGGTGTTGAATTTTGCAATGTTTGATTACAGACCTGATATAGGATGAATTGACTGTTTATTGCTTAACATCCAGTTGCAAATGTTTTAGATCTTATATGAGTTTGGTTCTAGTTTGGATATTTTTTTTATCTTCACTACATATCTTGGACTTATATAATTTTAGGAACATATCGGTGTTATTCTCCGTTAACGATCTGCGTCTATTTTCACAAAAAATCTTACGATCAATTTTCAATCGTAACTTATACTGAATTGTCATTTTACTCGTAAGTTTTTTTTTGTGAAAAGAGTCGCTGATGTGAAATTTCTGTTTGCGAATTAACGTGCAGAGGCAGATTTTTTACACATATTGATGTGATTGTGTAATGAGAAGTAAAAACCAAATACCATTTGAAATATACAAATTTATTTTCGTCCTAGTCGAGTTCCAGGTGAACCGTTGAGACAGACATACATACAATCTCCAGTGATTTTACATGTAAAAGCAAATATATTTTAAATAGAAATTGTACGGAAGCCGGTTAGTGTCAGGGTAGAGTTTAATTTTTAAGTCGTTATAACGACTTAGCTAACTTGTTATAACGAGATAGATAAGTTGTTTAAACGAGTTAGCTAAGTTGTTATAACGAGATAGATTAGCTAAGTTGTTATAATAAGTTAGCTAAGTTGTTTAATCAAGTTAGCTAAATCGTTTAAACGAGTTAGCTAAGTCGTTAAAACAAGTTAGCTAAATTGTTATAACGAGATAGATATGCTAAGTCGTTATAACAACTTAGCTAAGTTGTTATAACAAGTTAGCTAAGTCGTTATAACGACTTAAAAATAAAACTCTACCCTGACACTAACCGGCTTCCGTACAATTGAAGTGACTACGTATATATATACCTTATCACGAAAACTTAGCTTTGATCTCTGAAACATGAAAATATGATAATGGTCAGGTGTCCCCGGTCATACAGATATGAATACGCCTTGCATTGCATATATGGATTACATATAGTCGAGAAAGTACTCACAATTACTGAAACTTTCACAAAAATACCAAATGTATTCAGTCTTTTGAACTATGAAAATGAGGTCAATATAAGTACCGGTAATGAAAAACAATGTTCTACCATGGAATACCTCTCAATGGATTGTAATATTTGCACTGAGTTCTAATTAAAAAAAGATGCTAGAGGGGCAATTAAAAACCGCAAATCTAAAGAAAAAAAACCCAAACAACACCATGGTTAAATGAAAAAAAACACAAAACAAAGACAAAGACAAATTACAGTCAACAAAACACAACACATAAATCTACTTCAACACGAATTACATCAAAACCCGGGAATGAACTCATGTGCTCAGGAACAGTTCGTGCTCCGCTAGCAGCACCGTCGTGCTGCTCATGTCATGCATAAGTCTAATGACAAGTTGCATTCGATAAATAAAGATAGATAAAAGGTATAACCAAACATTTAAGCACAGTGCAACAGACCACAACCAAACAACACCTGACACCTGACTTCTATGACATACAAGCAACATCGAACAATATATGATCCAGAGAGACTGACTTAAGTGTATTATCCCATACTATCCTTAATTTTTGTGCCGCAGTTGCAGTGAGTTAATTATTTAATTATAAATCAACCACCTCTATTTGACAATCTTTGAAAAACTAGTAGTCCAAATCATATATTTAAAGTCTTATGAAACGAGTTTCTGGTAATTATAATGTATGGGAAATTGTTTAACAAATGCATACTGGCACTTTCCGATTTGTGATATGTCAAAGTAAAGTGGTAACTGCCTTGTGAGCATAACATAATTTATGTTGCAATTAATTTGAGGTTAGACCAATTTTTAGCTAGAATGACTGGTTTTGATCATATGTTTTTATTCAGTCTGATTAAAATACAAATCATGTGTCCATGCTTCGCTTACAAGGATCTGAAAACGCTCCATTCTACTTTCTGTTTTAACGACCTTTCGGGATATCGACTTTTGTCGTAATGATACACACCTTCAAAAGTTTTTTAGGCAACCATTTCATTGGTTCATATAGAAATAAACAGAACAGAATGTAGGACAGAGTGTTGTCAGATCCTTGTAAGCGAAGATCAGTATTTTAATCAGATTGGTATTTATTTTGCTTTTTTCAATATGAAAATTACATTTTTAGGAAAATACTTACCATTATATATTTACAAGATGAACATATCACTTACTGTTTTCATTATCGAATCCAGTTAAAAAATGCGTATAATTAGACTCTATATGTAAGGGAAAGAGTTTCATTGTCATTGAGCAGAAGGGGAATATAGGCTAAAACAATGGTATACAGACATAACAAGAATTATGATAAATATATAAACACAAAGTTGCAAGTTTATATTTGATGTTACAATACAAAGAAAACAATAATTAAAAGATGAAGAATGATATACAATACAAATTACAAATAACAGTATATATTAAAAGTTAGCAGTAAAGGAAAGGCGAAAGATAACAAAGGAATATTCAAACTAGTCGAAAACAAACTGGCAAAGCAATGGCAAAAAGAGAAAAACGACTAAAAGACAAACAATAGTTAATAAAACACAACATAGAAAACTAAAGACTAAGCAATACGAACTCCACCAAATACCGGGATGATCTCAGGTGATCCGGAAGGGTAAAATCCTGCTCCACTCGTGGCACCTGACGTGTTGCTTAAGTAAGTACATACCCGGTGATAAGTCGAATTCGGTAAGTCACATTCGAGGAAAAGAGGACGGGATTGTGGTTACGACGATTGGAACATATCCGTCGTCATCTGTGAAACAGAGATTCCATAACGGTCAACCAATTCGTGATGGCGTCTATAAAATTTTCGAAAGGACAATTTCAACTTCACCACTCGGAACTCTTGGTGTAATAGATTCCTTGTAAACAGCAACCCTCTATCAAGGAAATCATGATAAGAAATGCAAGCTCTGGAATATCGTATCAACTGGGAGATATATATTTCTTATGCATGCGCTGCTGTAATGTTGCTAAATAGGAATGGAAAGTTCACAATTTGGGAGCTTAAATCATCTCTTGTGTTTTGTTGTCAACTGACCTTCATTGTCAATTTCTAGATGCAAGTCAATATATGAGGCAGACATAACTGTATCTGTTGTATCCTTTTTTCAAGTTCGATGGATAGATATGTTCAATATAGTCACCAAACTTTGAATTATTTAGTGAGAGGAAATCATCTGTTTAGCTGAACGTGAAGTTAAAGACTAATGATAGTTTCTTTTCATTTTTCCTGAGAAGCACTTGTATGAAGTCAGCCTCATACGAATAAAGAAACATGTCGACAAGAAGAGGAGCACAGTTGGTTCCCATGAGGATGACGACTGTTTGTTGAAAAAACGTCATCCAAACGTAACAAATATGTTGTCGATCAAGAAATCAAGAATCATGATAATGTCAGTTTCAGGGAAAGAGTTAGAATCAGAGTGATTTTTTACAAAGTACGATTTATCCTTCCATAAGACTTGTATCTACGTTGGTCATTCTTTTTTAAGAAGCAAATCCGGACTAATTAATTCTTTCGATTTGTCTTTTAGTTTGAAATGGGAAATACTTGTGTAAATGGTAGACATACTCTAACAAATCTTTGGAATTTGAAAGTATCCACTTATGATTCACGCCGACCCTAGAGTAAGTAGTTTAACAATAACTTTGAAGCCCGGCTTTGATTGCTGATAAAATTGATATTGATAATTTTAAAAGAGGTTTCATAGTCTAGAGCATTTGGAAGACACAGCTATATAACGTTGTTTGTAAGAACACTTATGTAATTTCGGTATCTAATACAGTGAAGGAAGATCTAGTTCTATATTTTTGGTTGAAATTCCAAAAGTTCATATAATAGACATACACTTATTCAGGATTTCCTCCTTGGTAAGTGTCGTGGGAGTGTATGTTGAGTGTCCAAGTGAATTGTCAATACCTAAATCCTGTATCAATCATTTTATGTAATGTACTTCACGCATAAACGCTGGTGTAAGGGACGTTATCTGCGGGGACAACAACATATTTGTCATGGAGGAAGGACAGATGTTTAGCAACATTTGGGTCTTAAAATATCGATGTAGCATGTGTATTCATCTACCCATTCAGTTTCTTTTTAAATTCTAATTTGTATCAACAACCTCTCAGCCTTAACCCATTTGGAAAGAGTATAAACGTCTTCTTTTTTCGCGTTTATCCCATTACATAGAATAATCCTCGCCTGATTTCATCAGTATTTTGAAGTTTTGTTTCCAATTAATGAATTAGGCTCACAATATTTTGGACCTTTGCATAACACTTTTTGCACGAAAATTTTATTGACAATATTTAGGTTACCAGTTATAACGTGTACAGCCGGATTATATATATGCATGAACGGGGAGGTGTAATCAGGAGGTTTAGACTTCAAGTCGTCAATATAAAGATCCTGAAACAGGTGTTTGTAATTGAAAATTTAAGTTGCAACTGATTTGGTATAGGTATAAGAGATGATAGGTACAGACTGGTCTTGGAAGTAAGAAGGCAATTTCGAGTAAACTGATTTATGATGAGGGATATTGCCCAAGTTGATGGCATCGAGAGCTTTGTTGGCAAAGGAAGGTTATAGAAAGGGAATTTTCTGCGTTTCAACTTTTCAAATGCGAACAGGTCTGAATAGTCTGTGACTGGCAATATCCGAGATGATAGCTGGGAGTTTGAATTGGTTTGAATGGGGGGGGGGGGGGGGGGGGTTGTAACAGTGGTTTCCAAATATAAGTTGTACAGAAAATGAAGTTTTGAAAATAGGTAGTGAATAAGGCTTCCTGTGAATGTGATGAATATTCAACGACTTTTGTATAATTGTCAGAAGGTTATTAATAGAAACATAATGAAGAGTAGATGATGTTTAATGACGATGACCATGACTGAGTCTACGTCGAGGAGTAGAATTGAAAAGATTCATCACATTCACCCGAGCTACAGGAAAGCATCAATTTTGTCATTGCAACATTATGGTGTCGCAGTTCCCATTTCCCGAATCCAGTAATCTTTTTTGTCTCCGGAGAGGTGTTGCAAGATGAGGATTGTTAGTAATGTGGTATATTTTTTTGATGATGCGAACTCGCATAAAAAAAGATTGAATGATCCGATTGATTTAAATGCTGGTAAACAATCTCATTTGCGTTGTTGTTAATATATGATCTATGGCCGCATATACGTTTGTTAAGCCTTCCTTTTCCTTTCACCGACATATACCATTTCACAACAGCTACACTCTAACTGTGGAAGAGATTTGTTGATTTACAATTCAGATCATCGTAGCTTCTGGTATAGTAATATGTTTTACTTAAATTTCTAGTAAATTGAGTATCTGTTATGAAATTTTTACAGGTTTTGCAGTTTTTGGATTTACATTTAGAAATGAGACAGTGTTGTTCAGAGTCATTAAAGTCCAAAATGTCTTGTAGTAGAATTACACGGCCGGTGGCCGAGTGGTCTAAGTAGTCGAATACCGCACGAGGCAGGTGCGCTCGACTCCAATCTTAATTGACTAGGATTATTAGTTTTCCTATCGAAGGTTTGTGGTTCTCTCCGGCTTCCTCCACCGATAAAAACTAACCGCCACGAAATAGCACAATAGTGCTGAAAGCAGCGTTAAACACCAATCAATCAATCAATCAAAATCAATTCTATTGCCATTAGTATGATGATCTAAATGTGTCGTATTCGAGGTATTAGTCATATCTGGTGATAAAGGAACACCTGACATTTTAGACGACACCGTGTCCGTAGTAACACCTCTGTCGGACCTTATTATACTGGGCGACATCTGAGCCAGCATTCTGTTATAAGATGTTTGTAATTTCACGCATTATATGATACTGGGCGGATGATATCCTCGGGAACAAAAATGTCCGCCAACAGACATCGACCCAGTGGTTTTAAAAGAGAGGCGAAAGATTCCAAAAGAATATTCCAACTCATAAGTCGAAAACAAACTGACTATGCCATGGCAAAAAAAAAAGAAAAAACCAACAGTTCACAAAACACATCATAGAACACTAAAAGACTAAGTAACATGAACCTCACCAAAAACCGGGTAAATGTTAGATTCATAGTGTTAACCCAGAGAACCCATCCTTTTGTTTATATGTATTATAAATTTACAAAGTTTTCCTTCTTATTTTTGACTTTTTTTTTATAAAGTCACAAGATCATAAAATTTAAAAACATTACAATGGTTGATATATTTCCTATGAATATAAGCTGTCCTATCAATATGCAAAAAGGTAGTGAAATTCGTCCAAAATAATATCAGAATTGGATTGTTGAAAAGTCTTTTTTCACTTGGAATGTTCGACCATATTCCACTTTCAATTGGTAGCTTATGGTTGATCATTCTAAACTTACAGAGGTGGACATATCTGTCTTCAAGAATATTGACTGCCTCGGTGGTTTTGTTGTAGCGAGCTCTCCTCGAGTGCAGCAGGTCATGGGTTCGAACCCCAGCTGGGTAAAAACAGACGTATAAATTGGTAGTGGATTTGTCTGCCTGGTATACATCAGATTCACGGGTATTAAGTACCTTGAAATAATTGGTAATTGATTTACATATCTACAAATCCTTATCAAACGCAATACTTGTCCGTTTTACGTATGTATGGGAATGTTTGGTTTTTACTAACATCTTTTATGTCATGGACTTTGAATATTTTCCCTTTCGTTGGCTTTTATATAAAAACATGGAGATGTGAAATTATTGCCAATGAAACAATTCTCAACATCTTCTTTTTATAGTATGTTTTAAAACATATGGAACTGCAGATTGATTTGTTGTTTTTTTTTCGGATTTGCTCGTTCCTAAAATTTCTTGATAAAAAATTTTAAAAAGTGGAATGTTTCATCTCTACATTTTCTGAATTTTAGTTTCTTTTTAAACCAAGTCTTGAATGTTTTTAGGAAACAAAATCAGCCTACCCATACCACAAAAAAAATGATCTAAAAAATAGTAAATGAATATGTGTGAACTCAGAAAACAAATATCGTGAGCAACACGACGGGTGCCACATGTGGACTAGGAACTACTTACCCTTCAGGAGAACCCCCGGTTTATGGTGGAGTTAGTGTTGTCAAATGTTAAGTTTTCTATATATTTATTTTCGTCGATTTTTTGGTTTGGTTTTGCTATGGCGTTGTAAGTTTTTCTTCGACTTATTAGTTTTGAATGTCACCTTGGTATTTTTCGCCTATTTTTATATTAAATGCCTCACGAGTTTAGCATTACACGCTTCCTAAGTTTGATATGATCTGTACTTGCCTCTTAAATTATATAATTTTTGTTAGAAAAAGCATGATCTTAGATCGGATGTTGTCTTCAAGCCCACCTGCATGTATTGCAATACCAGCTGTTAACAAATTAGGTATTTCTATCCTACGCATTGTGAAAACCAAATATCATCTTTTGTTTTAAAATGACATAAACCTTAAGGAAAGACCGTTATGTTGATGTACAAACTGATTAAATTTTTACTCCACGTCTTAATCAGGTGATATCAGTGTGCGGTTCATAGATTACCCTTAAAATTAGATCTCTATCTTGGACGTTTCTTTGTTTTACTGCAGTGTTCATTTAAGGCGGTACTAGACAACAAAACAGATTGTATGTTAATATAGAGGTAAATGTAAACATGCAATAAAATGTAAAGAACATTTCAACTAATTACCATTTGTAAACCCTTAAGATACAAAGAGAGAAAAAATAAATATTATAATGTTGCTTTGTTCCTTTCATCTTACGTACTTATATAATATTAAAAATGCGAATCGCCTATAGGTTTTTTTCTGGTATTTTTCTCTTATTAAACACTCGAGCTGAGACGTATTAAGTTATCTAGAAATTCAGACAACAGAATACAAACACGCCTTGAGTAACAGTCAACGCTTAAAAAAACCAACACGCATATAGAGAATAATAATAATAATAATATGAGTAAAGAATGATTGGTTCAGTGACAAATATTACATGCATATCAGGACGAGAACATGTAAATGTGGCATGCATGTTAAACATGTTTTGTACGAGACCGTCACTCTCAGTTCAGAAGGCAAGAGTCAACAGGGAGACATGCCACCCTACCCAAACACATTATTCTGATTACGAGCTGACCAGTCTTTGTTATAACTTTTAATAGCAATGCGCTTAGTGAAGAGGCAATACATACCAGTTTCTTGTCTTTGGATCGATGATGATGATGATGGGGAGGAGGAGGTGGATACACTATTACTACAGGTTTAATAGCTTCTCTGTTAGCAGGAAGGGGCAGTCCCGATATTCCGACACCCCTATTAGTCCGACACTCCATTGGTCCGACGCCTCATTAGTCTGACATCGGAATATTTAAAAATAAGTTTTCATTTTTATAATAGACGTGTTAGAAAAGTCAATACGATTCTGGCGCTGATGTTAAATACCAATACTACTACAGTTTATAGTTGGGACCATCTCAAAAAGCCCAGATAATCATTCATTATAGTTACCTGTATGGATGTGTTTGATAATGCTGAGATGATTTTTAAACAATAAAATAATGACAATTTATTCCACAATACACAGACGAGGATCATGCAAAAAAAAAACACGAGCATTGTTCATATATATCAATATCATTATCATAAAATTGCTTTGTTTCATAGTAGTGATCGATTAATTTTAAGATCGTTATTCCCCTTTTCCTACTATTTTGTTGAACGACTACAAGGAAAATCCACAAAATAATCAAAATAAATGAATAAAAAAAAAACACTGCAATCAAATCACATCCAAATCCAATATTTTACTCTACATCAATCTTTGTTTAAAATGTTCGTTTATTTGAAATTTATTTAAAATGTGCTTTGTTCATATACCTGTCCCATGTCAGGAGTCTGTAGTTCAGTGGTTGTCGTTGGTTCATGTCTGTCATATTTGTTTTTCGTAAATAGTGTTTGCTATAAATTAGGCCGTTAGTTTTCTCAATTGAATTGTTTCATATGTTTCATGTCGGGGCCTTTCATAGCCAACTATACAGTATGGGTTTTTCTCATTGTTGAAGGCCGTACGGTTGCCTGTAATTGCTTACATACATTTCATTTGAACTTTGGTGAATACATTGTAGTTGTCTCATTGGCAATCATACCACATCTCCTTATTTTTATTTTGTGTTTGTTTATTCCATATTGGCTAGAGGTATAGGGTTAGGGTTAAGATCTCACAAAACATTTTTAGCCACGCCGCATTGTGTGCCTGTCCCAAGTCAAGAACCTCTAGACTTTGTCAAAATTTTGGTTCATTTGTATGTTTCGGACATAAGTGTAGTGTCCATTTTGCTGAACTAGTATACATTATTGTTAAGAGGCCAACTAAAGCCAGCCTTCGGGTGAGGGATTTTCCTGCTGCGTTGAAGACCCATTTGTGGCTTGGGCTGTTGGTTTGCTACCTAATCAGGTTGTTTTCTCTTTGACACATTCCCATAGAGTTGCCAACATTTCTCTCTGCGTTCTGATGACTACTTCCATCATAATTGTTCATTAGAGATACATGTTTAACCATGTTTTCTTGTATGTATAATGCAAGAAACTTCGTCATCGATCAATTCGGGTTGGCTGTGGAGTCGTGTATAATAAATCTGATAGCGGAATTATAGAAGTATTATTTCGAGGGGACATGTTGTTTTGTCCTATTCAATTCTATTTAAGGTAGATAGGGTGTCTTCCTTCATCTTGGATTTTGAAATACCAGAAAACAATTGGTCTAGATCTTTAATAAAATGTGCAAATTTTGAGAGTAGTCGGTAATTCATGTGTAAGAATTTTCATTTCAATACAGAAAATGACATGTTTTATCATATTTATGGTTGTATTTTACAAAAAACAGAACACTTTTGTTTGATTCAATTTTTTCCAACTTTGTCACATAAGGGGAGGCAACTCAAATGTAAGGGCAAATAATTCAGATAAAGTCACTTTTACAATAGAATGTGTTAGGAATTTACCTATTTTATTATGTAGCAAGAAAACGGGTGCTGTGACCCCATTTTTTCTTTTTCTTATCTAAAAGCATAATATTAGAGCTATCTTCTCATATTTTATCTCAAAATTCTATGGTGTAGTTTTCGTTTTATGGCAGAAAATTGGGTTTTGCATGCATAATCTATACAAAAATCTGTCAATTTTGCACAGCCTGTAGTGTGAAAATAAACCCCGTGACCCATTCTTTTTATTATTTTTTTTTTAAAAAGCATGAAATAAACTACATTTTGGCAAATTATTAAAAAATTCTATGGATTATAATTTAGACACCCATCTACTTAATCTTTATTTTCATTTTATCTAAAAATGCCACACTGGCAATTTAATGTATTTCTGAAAGGGGACAAACACCTGCAAAAACCCCTTTAAATGTGTACATTAAATATTCTAATTCACACTTTTCCTGACTTTTTCTTTCTATCAACTTTCGTCAGTTAGTTTTTTGGACAGAAGATGTTATCGAATTGAAAGATAACCACATTCGGGCACTATTCAAACAAATTGGTAAATTAACGTTTCTATGACCGTCTGTAATTTTTTTTGTTTTTGGTACATGTATTACGTTTTCCTTCACCAACAAAACAGAATACCACTATTTTTCTGAGATATTGTTGAAAGTGGCGTTAAGCTTTCATAAGTAGAAGTTACTTTTATTATCTTTGTGTCAGGAGGATATTTTGAAAACCTTTTCACCTGTTGCAAGGCTTGCTTACTCATTTGCTGCACTTGGTAATTCTTTTTTACGATTTCAGTAATTTTGTTTTGCCGAATATTGATTTAATTTCTGCTTTCTAAAAATTAAGGTATATAGTAATAAGTGGAGGGGTCCACATATTCGTCCGTTCTTTCGTTCGTTCGTCCGTCTGTCCATTTTGGTATAAGATGTATGAACTGCTCGACAGAATTTTGTGAAACTTTCACATGATGTAATTGTCATGGAATTTCGTTAAGTATACACTTATATCTATACGGAGCCCTGTTAGATTCATACAGATAAAAAGTTGTGTTTTTAAAGCCAAGTGCTGGAGATATAAAATCAAGCGCTGAAGATCTAAATTCTAGCACTGTAGATCTAAAGTCAAGCGCTGGAGATGTAAAGTCTAGCGCTGTAGATGTAAAGTTCAGCGCCAAAGATATAAATTTCAGTGTGTCGAGTTTTTGTCGAACACGTCATCGCACGTTTAAACCCATTTAAGGCTATCGGAACACTGTGGAGACATACAAGACACGAATTAAATCAAATTATGTAAGTGTGTGCTTGACTTGTGGAGTGCTAAACTGAGTTATTTGACTATTAAACATATTCTACTCGTATCAGTCAATGTATTTAAGGCTTGTAGTCGTAAAATCCATCTTTTCCATTCTTTACCATTTTATATATATGTTTTTAAAGTTTTGTTTGCAATTCTAAATTAATCAAATGCAAATATATATATTAATAGTTTTTAATACAATGTATCTATGTTATTATGAAATGCCCATTTAATTTGAGTCTTAAAATTTTGAGTCGACGTTAACTGTTCGCTATAATGTATCAAACACACCACAAAGGTAAGCATACTTTTCAATGCAATTGCATTTTGAGAAAGTCCACACTTAAATTTTGTATTGGTATTGTTATTAAAACATCAGCGCAGTATTTTAAAAATCCCTTTCCTAACACGTCTATATTAGAAAGCCAAATAAAAGGTTAGTCCAATATTAAGTTGAGGAACCTGTCCTTCTTGGGAACAGGCGATGCACGATTATCAAGATAGGTTGGTGTATTAGTACTAAAGTAGCAGAACTTCATCACCAGCGTAACTTAAAGCACAAAAAACTTTGTAAAGTGCAGGACAGAATACTTGTCTTTGAGTAATTTCGCTCTTTTTCTAACAGTGGGTAAACTGGTTCAATGATTATCTCCCTTCCTTTCGTCAGTGTTTGGATTGTTTTACGTAAGGAGTCTGCTGGCTATATGAGTTTACAAAATATGTCTCGTAAATAGAGATAGGAGAAAATAACACTACAGTAGAGTTTTTATATAAATAATATAATTTTCCTCGTCGTGACAAACGATGAGTGTATATTGGGCAGGGAAAGCAATTTAGCCTTTCAACAGGTCACATACTGGCCCTTCAAAGAGTTGTTGTAGCAGTTCTTGAAGTGAAAGGAGTGTGGCACTCTCTTTTTACGAGGCATCGGATTTTACGTCCTGATTTTAATCGGACGTGGCTGCAAATTTAAACATCCCGCACAGCCAAACAGACACTTTGTCAAGGGTTATACTGTTGGTCGGAAGAATACCAAGATATGACCTTATTTCACAAATTATGTTTGCTTATGCTTTTCAAATGATTAACTGAATGGTCACCTTAAGTCGACTATTAATTTGTTTAACTGGAAAGAACTGGACACCGATAAAGTATTATTTCGTTTTTAAGAGTTTGAATTTTAATGAATATGCAATAGAATGTCTAATTACTGCTTTCAGAGTACACTCCCAGCCATTATTACACGATCGTTAATTTGAGTTTGCTTAGCGCTCAGTTGCAAATGTATAGTTAGTATTCACTGCAAGTACATTCTGTCGGCAAATACTATCATTTTTAGTTGACTTTTAACAGCCTTAAAAAAGTATTCAATAAAAAAACCAAATATTATCAATTGTACAACTTTACTATCGATATTTTTACTTCCATTTGTTTTGGTTTTTTTTAGTTTTTGATTTTTAAATTCAAGTTTAGTGTATATAAATGGAAACGATTATGCTTGGATATTAGAAGTTTCTTTTCATTGTAAATGATTTTTTTCAGTTTTGGCCGTTTCGGAGAGTATATTGCGGTCTGGAAATAATCCTTTACGACGAGAAACAGTTCTTCAAATTATCTTCACCCTAAGTGTGACTAGGGTATAGAAATATGTTTACTTTTGATCTTTTTCCAACCTCTGTAAAACCCTTCCTAAAGCCGGCGTCCGTTTGACTGTGCGGAATGTATAAATACACAGCCACGTCCGGTCAGAATAAGGATGTTACATCTCGTCCTGGTCATGCATGAAATATTTGTCACTGAACGTTAAGCAAACAGCAACCAATCAATCAGATTCTCTTAACCAGACTATTGGGGTGTCGGAATAGCGGGGCGACCCCAGCAGCAACAGGTGGAGTCATTTCTTCGAAGGCTTTACATACTGTGACATAGATGACAACGGATCTGTTACACTTATCGTAGCCACAATCCCGTTCGTTTATTTTCAACTGTGAAATCCCTGAATGGGACTCTTTCAAAGAATTTTGACTTGCCATGAGCTACACGACGGATGTCCCTATTGAAGCAGGTACTGCTAAACCTTATGAAGCATCTAAGTTTACCCACCCCCTACATAAATCAGGCAATTTTTTTTCTTTTGAATTGATTTACATTTGTCATTTCGGGGCCTTTTATAGCTTACTCTAGTACATGTGTTCTGTTCATTGTTGGACCTAATGATGTTAACTTCTGCGTCATTTGGTCTCTGGTAGGGAGCTGTCTCATTGGCAATCATATCACATCTTCTTATTTTTATTTTAAATTAATATGTTTGCTGTTTACGAAAACGGCAGACAACAATACTTCCTTAGCCTGGTAAATCTATGTGCAGATGTTCAAGATAAAATGTGCTGAATTAAAATCTCGTTTAAACTTTCTTAATTATATTTGATTGAATTGTATTTTTAATTGAAGAGTATTTCTTTAATTCCATATTAATTATTTAAAAACTTTACAATTTCGTGATGTATTTTACCGCACATGGCGTTTAATGTAACTTCAGTGTGATAAATACGTGTATGGTTTCTTTAATAAATATGCGATATATATTTCTGCATGTTCTATTTGTGCATGTTTTGATTTAAAAGTAATAAAGATGTCGTACTGGGAAATTGTAGTTAATCCTGTATTCTCAATTCATCCATCATTTCAACTCAATAACACAAATGTAAAATAAATTCGATGTACCGCTGTTTTTAATTTGATCAACTCGCCATTTACAGCAATTCATAACAGCACGACTTTTCTAAATTTGGTATTAACCACATTTTTCTGCGTTTTAGTTGATGTAACAAACAGAACAATGATTTGAGTAAAAGTAACGATATGACATGTTGAGGTTAGAGGTGTGCTCCTTTGGGTGGCGCAATCATCCCGTACAATTACAATTCGCGCCATTATGGTAATGGATCCGTGTTAGGAAAGGGCTCGTGAGTGTTCTGCGTTTCCTCAATACAATGTAAAACGAGACATAGAAATCTCAGAGCTCTAATTAACATCAGTAACGACATGACTTAAGTCTAATAATCTATCAAGTTATATCCGCCAAAATTGATTGAAAAAAGACACCAGCAATATAATTAATGGCAGTTTATGAATAGCTGCAATTCTCTGATTTAGCAAACATTTCAATTAATATTTTTTAAGGAAACAGGTTAGTTGAGATTAGTAACCGACCCGTCCCATCATCCGCTAGTTATCTTTGTGTCTGTCCGTGTGTCCATGCGCATTTTGTTTCTTTAACTTCTTCTGAACCCACGAATCATATTTCTTGAAACCGTAAGAAAAAATCCAGTACCAAACGGCACTGTTTACATTCTTGATTTGTTTTGTTTTTTGGGGGATCTGATTAATTTTTTAGAGTTTCCAATAGCATAATCGGGACTAAACAATGTCTGCATAGAAGAAACTGGATCGTGTGTTCGTGCGCATTTAAGTCGAACTTTTAAGATTATAAATGTCACAATTTTGACATGGAAAAAAGTGCAATGAGAAATTTATTTTCGATAAGTACCTAATTTGCTTCCGTAAAATTTTGGGTGTTGCTCAAAGTCTTCTGAGTAAGATATGCATATAGTCGAACCATCACAACGTGTGTAATTCTCTAAATTACTATAAATATAGGCGTTTTAGCAAAAAGTGCAGAATCAAACATAGCTGCATTTAGTACTCAGAAATAAGAATACGAAGATATTTTGAGTTTTAACGAAGAAACAACACATGAAGCTAACATAAATGTTATAACGGGGATGATGCAAACTTAAAAAAAAACATCAACACGTACATTGAGTGCACGTAAAATCTAATACACATGTGCATTTGAGTGTTTTCTCATATTTGATAAAGTAGTTATTGTATATTTTAATCAGTTATATTTCATTTTTTTCATTCTGTGTGAACCAATTTAATATTCAATTTTATAATTTAACAAAGCTGCATTTATTAATATCTCAGACTAAAAAAAAATATGAAGAGATTTTGAGTTTTAACGAAGAAACAACATCTGAAGAAAGCATATATGGTACATGTATAACGCGGACGATCCTAACATTTTTAAAAACATTAACTTAAAATCTACTTAACATGTGCATTTAAGTATTTGTTCAATTTTGATAAAGTGTTCTTTAAACTATATTTTTTAATCTGTAATATATTTTTTTTTCATTCTGTGTGAACCAATTTATTCAATTTCATAATTTGACTAAATAATTACCATATAATTTGTATGGGATACATCATGTAAAACAAAAATTACTGATCAAATTAAAAGCTTTACATGATATCATTTTTCTTCTGAAAAAGAAAATATTTTTAAAAAAATGCATCTTTAAATTCTTAAGATTTTATCTTCAATATTTTATATTTTTCATGACACGCAATTAAATTGAAATAGATTAATGCTGACATCTATATGAAAAACTATGTGACAAAATTTGAATAAAAATTAAATCGCACAAGATTTTTATCTAGTTTTATCAAATTTTAAGTGAGATTTAAACCATAAAATTTTTGACATTTACAAGGGTCTCACTTCCCTTTATTCCTAAGGGCTGTAACATGATATTGTTTTTAAAAAATATCATTGTTTAATTTTTTGAAAATTATAAATCGAACATGGTTGTTTTTCATGCCTAAAGCTTAAATTTAGTTTCTACATATCGAAATGCAGTTGTGAAATGATGATTGCAATTAACGCCATGTAAATAATAAGTGATTTATGTTCTTTTCAGATTTTATCAGTTTTACATAATTGTTGCCATTTTTCGTTTTATTGCAATTGCAACTTTAGTATTTGGTATAAATAATTTTCCGTTTTGATTTCAAGCATCATTTCAACTTGTCAACGAAACTGCTAACATCTAGTATTAATATATAAATATGTCTTACCAAGAAAGTTTTGATTCTCCGATGGTAAGTTTAATTCATTTTTTTTTATTTATGTTTCTTGAGGATTTAGTTATATTAAAATTGAACTAAATAACTTTTTTTTTTATTACAAAAATAATATTACATCGAACTGTGACATCTTTGAAATAAACTTTAAACTTTAACATACGCACACAATTCCTAATATATAAAAAAAGAGGTTCGAATTATTTGAAATATTAGAGAGATGATGCAAACATTCTCTAATTGATTTTAAAATTGATATGTTAAAGTGATGATTTTATTAAGTATATCATTACGCATTACACAGTGTTAAGCATTTCTCAGTTGATTAATATTTATTTTTTGTAATTTGAAATGGTTTATAGTTAAGAAGTTCTATAAGTAAAACTTTGTTCTTTGAAGGTTTGCCTAGACAGATATTGTCCCAAAGTATTTGATCCACATCAAAATGCCGTCATGTGCAGGTGTTACCAAGCACAAACAACAAGTCCTTCTTCAAGGATGTCTGCATCTTTGCCAGTCGTCTCATCACAGGGGTCGCCACCTTCATACCTTGGTTCCATGCACTACGGAGAAAACCAGACTGTACCACAATCCTCGCTGCATTACCCATCATACCCAGGGTATGCACCCAGTTATGACGTATATGGAATGATGCAAAGTATTTACCCACAAATTTCACCGGTATGTGCTTAAAACTGTTTATAGAAGATCTATTTTGATTGAATTATGTTGTTAGGATGCTGTCTTTTGACATTTATCCAACATTTCTGGTTATCTTTTTGCTATCATTATTAAGATCTTATTGGTTTTTCATAGGAAACTGAATTTTCAGTTTATAGATTAAGCACCATTAAGAAGTTCAAGCATCTTTCTAGCAAAAAATATTGAAGGACATAAATTCGTCTTATTTTATTAATTCATCTAATTCTGCTATATTCATGTGTATAAACTATGACCTAACATATTTTATTGGTTTTTTTTTCATAATTTCAGAGTATTGCAACTACAGATGTGTCTATGTACAGTGGTCATCAAGGAATTCCATATGCCCAAACGGCTCAGATGGACCAGTTGTTGAGAACTCAAGTGAATGATTTCTGGTAACTACCATATCACGCTTAGTACAACGACTATGCGTTTATCTTTTGAGGGGTCGTGGTTTTTCTTTCTCGTGATAATCATTTTTTTAAATTTTAATTAAAAACTATTGTTTTCAATAACATACAGGAACAGGACATTACTGTTTTTCATATAGAATCAAACATTTTATTTTTAAAAACATTTATAAATGTCAAAATCCAGTTTTCTTGACTTCTATTAGCAATGCAATGCAATTATGATGACAGAATAAGAAAGATTTCAACATATTTAATTTACATTTTAGGAACTTTCAACAATTGAGTAATCAAGTGAACGGTAACGATATACCGGCAACGAAACAAAGTAGCAGACTATTGAAAACATGGCTGAGAGAACACAGGAAGAACCCATACCCAACCAAAACGGAAAAGGTCATGTTAGCCTTCTCAACGCGCATGACTATGACACAGATCTCTAATTGGTTCGCAAATGCAAGGCGCAGAATGAAACAACAAAAAGATAAAGGAAACACATCAGATGGTGCCATCAGCGATATATCCGATGACGACGACAAAGACAGCTTGAGTAAATCTTCAACACCAGACGATAACCTACAATCGAGGACAGGTTGGTATTAAATCTTCGATTAATCCTGATAATTATTTATATCCGGTTTTGAGCTTTTACGTGTAGTAATAATGTAAAAATATAATCATTACGGGACATTGTAAATGAAAGCTGAAAAATCGTAAATACTGTTAAGAAATATATGTTATTTGAAGTTTTTGTAGTTTTTGTTTGTGTATTGTTTGGTCGCTGTCCCAATGATGCATTCCACAAATCTTTGTGTCCCCATGTAAAATCCAAGAAAAAGCTCTAGAGGGAAATACGTAATAAAACTATTCAAAATACAATGTCTGAACGGTTTTTATTTAATGAGCTGCGTTAATTTAGTTATTTGTTTCTGTTTTGATTGTATGATTACACCATTGTATTCCCTTTTCAGGTACAACATGTCTACCAACACCACAGCTTAATTTATCAAGCTACCTTCAAGAAAGAGATGAGTTAATGAAAATACATCAACCTCTGATAAAAAACGAATCAGTCATAGCTACAGATTCAAAGGGAGATAATTCAAAAACTAAACCTGATACTGTAACGCAAGATAAATGTATGGAGCCATCGAAAAAGTCAACGATATGGTCGGTGTCCAGTATATTGAGCTAGACTGTCAAAGATTTGTTGGTTATTCAATTATAGTGCAATAAGACTATATGAGTGTTCATAATTTTGAAACTTGATATTTGATTTGTCTTTCAAGATAGGTTTATAGTGCTAAATAAATAAAAGTTGAACCGCATGTTCTTGTATTCAATTTATAAATTGTTCGTCGACACATTATTTTAGCTTCATTTCAAATGGTTTATCTTTCAAACTGCATCCCTGTGTTTCCAAGAAAAATATTTATTTGAATTTAACATTTAACAGCAACTATTCATTCATACTATAAAGTATCCATTCGTCTGCATTGTACAACAATATGGCCAAAGGGAACAAACGTAAAGACAAACAAAATGTTAATATGCCCAATATAAAAGAAAAAATAATACGAAAAAGGGAGATGTGGAATGATTGCCCATGAGACAATTATCCACTAGAGTTGAAGTGAAGTGGATATAAGCAATTATAGATAAACTCATCATAGATACCAGTATTGGAATTTTGTATTTGCGCCAGACGCGCGTTTCGTCTACAAAAGACTTATCAGTGACGTTTAAATAAAAAAAAGTTAATAAGGCTAAATAAAGTACGAAGTTGAAGAGCATTGAGGACCAAAAAATCCTAAAAGTTTTGCTAAATATAGCTAAGGTAATCTATTCCTGAGGTAGATAAGCCTTAGTATTTCAAAAATTCAAAGTTTTGTAAACTTAATTTATTATTATGACCATATCAATAATAATTTATGTCAACACAGAAGTGCTGACTACTGGGCGGCTGGTGATACCCCGAGGAATAAAAACTCCACCAGCAGTGGCATCGACCCAGTGGTTGTAAATAAACTCATCATAGATACCAGGATTAAAATTTTGTATCTGCGCCAGACGCGCGTTTCGTCTACACAACCGTACGGCTTTCAACAATGAGAAAAACACATACCGTATACTAGTCGGCTATAAAAGGCCCCGACATGAAAAATATGAAACCTAGGACATGGTCGCTATATTACTATTGCAAATTTGTCAATAATGGCGTAGTTGTAACGTAATAAATTATCCTTATTTGCATATTTTACCATAAAAATAATTTACACAAAGTGCTGTGTAAACTCAAAAACAAATTGGGGAGCATTCCATTGGTAAATCTATGTTTTGCAACAAGCAGTGTGTCGTTTAAGTTCTGACCATATTTAAAATCAATGGAATTATCTAAGAAGAATATTATTTTTGTCAATATTTCTAGAGTGTTTGGAAATTATTTTATCTATTCGGTTCATATTTTATATTTAGGCATACGACAAATTTCAGAGAAATAACAAACTACTTAAAATTGAATTCTTATTGATTAATAAATCGCACATAAAACAACAATGAAAACTAAAACAAAAGACTTTCTCAGGAAATTTCTTTCACATTTCCATTTCCACAAAAAAAAAACCGCTACTCTCTTAAGTCTTACTAAAGTCTTTAAATTAATCGCCTAGCTTTTAGCATCAATTACTACAAGAGTGACATCGACATCAACTGTTTTAAAGTTTGAAATGATTGGTTGTTGTTTCCTTAACCGTGGAGCCATTGAACGATACAATACAATACTTTTATTTCCAAATTAAAGGGCCCATTAAGAGCATAACATTAATATCAACATGACATAAACATTACAGAGTGATTGAAGAAACATAAAATAATAGTTCAAATGCACGAGGAAAGGGTCAGTGGTCAAGGGGAGATAATTTTGCTATCTATTAGAGTATTAACTAATTTTCTGATTTTCTAAGTTGCAGGCCTTCATCAAGGTATGCACATAAAATATATAAAAAAAACTGCTATCTTCATTACTCATGATCCATGTAAAAAGATCATTTCTGTTTAAATTAACTAAACTGGGGTATTTTTTTGATATAATCAGTCATATCTCTTCTGAGGTTATTGTAAAGAGGGCATTCCAGAAGAAAGTGCATTTCATTTTCAATAGAATTTGAATTACAATATAAACATATCCTCTCATGTCGAGGTAATATTTTATATTTACCACATACATTGATAAATCGTTCATGTCTGCCAGTTTCTATTCTTAAATAGTGATTGCTGAGTCTGTATTTTGTTAACAAATGTTTTTGGGGGTGCTTTAAATCTAAATAATTTTCATAGTCAAATGACCTCTTGAATGAAAATTAAGTGTCCAATTTGCCTTGATTCTGTATATAAAAATCTCGCATTTTCTCCCAATCATTTTGAAAATTTAATTTGAGCTGTTTTTTTAGTAAATTTTTTAATTTATTTTTGCCTTAATTTTTACATATATTTAGGTCAATACCCAATTTTTCGCTGTAGAAAATGATATTAGAGAGCCATGAGTTATTGGAGCTAGTTTGAGCTTTACTCTCAATCATTTTTAACTCAGCATATATATAAGCACTTTTCAATAAATCAGATGGGGAATTTTCTAGTCTATGCCAATACATAAACATATGTGTTAGCAAAATTATATAAAGAGGATATCTACCAAGTTCAGACAGGACTGCTACATTTACGATAGGCAAACAAATATCAACCAATCAAAACTGTAAAAAAAAATTAAAGATGACCAATGACCAAACTATCCATCAGAGACAAAGAACGAGTTTCTATAGACTATAACTATAGGGTAATATATCTAAATATTAATGTATACTGTTAAAATAAAGTTTATCAAGATGAAAGGGAGACAACCGGTATTCATTTTCCCTTAATCTGCTACTCAACACCATTGTTTAAACATTTAATCCGGAGACATCATTTTACTTTTCAATGTAAACAATAGAGGGGGTCTAATAGATGGTGTGAGGGACGTGTGCCCTTTGAAACTGCCAAAGCATGTGATGTGATAACCAAAAGTGAGAGAGAGAACATGTTATTTTCATCAACAAAAATTTTGGAAAACTATATAAAACATCATACATTGTAGTTCGAAGTTCAATTTAATTCAAGACGCTGAGTATCAGTAAAAACAGTAACAATAGTATGATTTTTTTTAACAGCTATAGGTTTGAAGCGGTAGTTTTTTTTGGTGATGAACTTTAATTCTCCAGTCAAATCGAAATCTCAGGACTTTTTTCTTTTTTGTTTCTTCTCAGCATGTCAAGAGGTGCGAATGGTAACCTCAGAGACAGATACTTTAATCAAATCTATATTTTGAAAATTAGTAGTATATCAAGAAAACAACTATATAATACTAGACTTATATAAAACGATTGATTGTCCTTGCAAAGTCTATAGAAATACTACAGGATTCGAATATTAACAAACATAGTACAAACACCTGGAATAGGTCTTAGCAAACAAATAAATTAACCAATTAAACTAAAAATCACTTTGTAAATTTCTAATTGAGTTATTCCTCTTACTACACATATATACATGTATCTACGTTTAAACTTATGACTTCTAAATTTGACTTTTTTATAATTCATGAATTATTTACGCTGTTGTCATGTTAAATTTCGTCATTTGGAAGTACAAATTCTTCTTCTTATACAATAGTACAGATCTAGAAGAAGCTGTAAACATAATTCTCGTTCTTATTGGGGTTTTAAATTTGAAGGACTTTCCCAAACTAAACCAAATTGAATTAAAGTTAAGATTTTTTGTCTTACATCAATTCGATTAGTTCAAAGACTAACCGCGGGGGAGCGATATAATCCACAGTAAGATAGCCCTATACTGCTTGGGCTATATCAAACTGTGTAAATACCTCTTGATATCGTGTAATCATAACATTTCAATGTAAATTCTCAATTGGTAAATTTCATACTTTTTATTTTCATTTAGCAGGCAAAGAATACTTGAAGCTTGAGAGCTTGACAAAAAATATGGACTATTAGGTCTTAAGTCCGATGCCTAGTGTTACAGAGAGTGCATGCCACCCTCTTCGTACGTTAAGAACCCTTGCAAAAAATCGTTGAGGGTCCGTAGGTAGCATGCTGATAGACAAAATTTCTGTCCCTATCCAATATACCCTAATTTTCCCGGACGGCCTCTATTTCAGGACCTACCTACTGTATTTATTGTTAATTTGTTCTCGTCCTGAAAATACATGAACTATTTTCCACTGGAAGTTAATCAACCAACAATCAAATAATCAATAGAATATAGTAACTGACCTTGATTTTTTTTTTTTTATCAATAAATTAAATACTCACTAAATACTGAATTGCTATACAGTTATTAACACTTACTGTCAATACTTATATTTCGAATTACACACGGTCATATTAAAATAAGATGTGCTATGATTGCCAGCGAGACAGCTCTCGACCAGAGACCAAATGACGTAGAAGTTAACAACTATAGGTCATGTAGGTCTTCAACAATGAGCAAAACCCATACCGCACTGTAAGCTAAAAAATGCCATGAAAGGACAAATGTATTTACAATTCAAACGAGAAAACTACAGACCTGATTTATGAACAAAACAATTAACAAAACAAATGCGAGATACAGCAACAAACGGCAACCACTGAATTACAGGCAGGCACATTCAGAATGTGGCGGGGTTAAACTGCTGACGCCAAACCTTCACCCATAGCCAGGCATTAGTAGTACTTTTGCTAATCAATATTCATTATATGTAAATGAGAATTGTACCACGTGATAATAGTTTGAACTGGACTGGCTTGATATCATTAAAATCTTTAAAACACGGATATTATAAGTTGCCCGTCACAGAGTTCTTGTTTATAATCACTCTGATATTTCCGTAAAGTTGTCAGGCGGTCAAAATCATAACAATGAACGCGAATTTAGTGAATTTTTCGAGTTTTCGTGAGTTTATTGTTCTTGAAATAGGGGCATTTTAACTTTACGTGGGAACCTAGAGTTCAACGACTACACATACAAGGTTAGGACTTGCAAATTCTTTGGACATTCAAGTTTCAAGTTTCATCCCCGCAACCGGCTGTTTTTGTAATGACCTTGTTAGCCAATTTTCAACACGAAGTTTGCAAATTTGACGTTTCAGCCATTTCAGCCTGTATTTTATACTGCAATGTTAAAAGCCGCTAGCTTCGATTTTTAAAATAGCTCAGGAACCTTGATTTTTGCAACGACAGTCATTATGTTTCGTATTAAAAATGGTGTATATTGTTGTTTCTCTAATTCTATGGAAATATATCCCTTTCCGAACCCATTGTATAAAAAAATTTAATCAACTTGTGGTTGCCGGTGATCTCAGAAGATGATTGGCTGAGTTAAAGGGTCATAACCGTTCTCAGCTCCCTGAAATGATCAAAATGTTCTAACAGATGTTAATGAAATTGACAACTTTTTGGAAAGTGGAAGGCACTCAAAGGGGATTTTAGTTTAGAAAAAAAGGAAAACTCATCTTTTAATCATTAGAGAAACAGATTATTACATAGTAACGCGTGGATTATCGGATTTATCCAATCTCGATAGTTAAATTATAAATTTTAAAGTCCTCGCCGACGCTCGGACTTTAAAATTGATAGTTTAACTATCGAGATTGGATAAATCCGATAATCCACTTGTATCAATGTAATAATCTATATGTATATTTATTTTCTGTCCCCGCAACCTGTCTATCACTTAAATTATTAAAAGTTAAAACAGACATTTTTTTTCAAAATTCCCTATCATTTCAATATAGTTTCCGTGACCCGTATCCGATTTCTTTAGTATAATATTCAAATAAGCAAAGTGGCGTTGATTTCTGGATATGCCTAACCTGGGACAGTGGTGTAACAGTATACCATAAGAATAATTAACCAGGTTGTTCTTACGAAGCTGCAGCGTGATAAATAAGTATGATACGAACATTGCGATGTATATGCAATTATAGAGTATACCACTGATACGATATTTTTCCACTCGAGAGAGCTAAATTTTCAAATTTTAAATATTTCAAATTTAACTGTCGAGAGTGGAAAAATATCGTATTGCATGATATTTGGTGATCTTTGGTGGTAGAACCTGTTTCTCTAATGATTTTTAGATACTATGCAGACAAATTTAATCCTTCTTTCCCAATGATCTGCAAAAAGTGCTATTTCTATGTAAATCATCAGGGATGGTCGCCCTTTTTTATGACGTCACTATAGAAAATTCAGTGGAAAGCATGTTTGACGTCATAATAGAATTATCTAACGAACCACGCATTGATTAAGGTCAGGAAAAGAATAAATCGGCTAAGAATTAGAGAAAGTATCTAAATAACGAAAGTTCAGAACCACGGAAAGTATCAGAAAGAGATAAGACAGGTAAGTACGTGTATATTATCATTACTGTTTACGTTGCATTCTTGACGTCCGGAAATAAAAGTAATTACAGTATAGATGAACAAGTTACGTTTATGGTACACAGTAGTGCATGTGTATTATTTATTTCATTTGAAACGTGTTGACCAATAATGACCTGTCAAAGAATGGTACAGTTCCGAAAAGGGGGAACAGCGAAAATGCCGAAACGTTTTCATTATATTCAACCTTTTTCCTAACAGAATTTTTTATATTTTTAGAAAACAGGACTACTTTTACTTCTTTCAGATAAGACAAGAGTCTCGTAGCAAGATCTTGTACACCCTAGCATTGGAAGCAGCCAAGTCGCCTTATAATGGCAAACCCGAAATGGATCAGTTGTCGAACGTCTTTGAAAGTTTAAATGATACCGAGAAATATTTGGTACCAAGGAAATAGAAAATGTTCCAACAATCATTGGCGATTGTGTGAATATGAAGATTTAGAGACTGAAAGACACCTATCATCAAATGTCACCGTGGAAGACACCATAATGGCGTCCCAGCTCCTTACGATTGTGTCTTCAACAGTTTTTCAGATTTCTTTATCTTAATACATCAACATAACACCATTACAATCAATTTGTGTGTTTCCACCAAAACTATTATCCTAACCTGCATCAGAGGAATACGTTCCTACTGATATAATGCTACATGCAGTCACCAACTCTTTCATTTCCTCTACAAGCATCATCAATACCTTTTGTAGCGATACTGTCGTTATCACAGTCTTCTGCAACGATGCTTCATTCACAGACTCTTGCCATGATGCAGCCATCGCCATCATGATCATCACAGAATTTTGCCGTAATGCTATCATCGCCATAATCACAGACTACTGCTGTAGTACTGACATCGCCATTGTTATGGACAACTGCCATGATTCTGTTTTCGCCATTGTTACAAACTTCTGTCGTGGTGCGGTCATCGCCATTGTTACAGACTTCTGCCATGATGCTGTCATCGCCATTGTCACAGATTTTTGCCGTGATCCTGTCATCTTCATTGTCACAGACTACTGGTATAGTGCGGTCATCGTCGTAATAACGAGTTAGCTTAGTTGTTATAAAGACTTAAAATAAAAACTACACACCGACACTATCCGGCTTCCGTTGACCACTTACTTTGTCATGCAACACAGCAATTAGTTTCTCAAATCAGCATCAGCAATATCAGTATTTACCATACTGACAATGGAAATGTCAAAGTACATGGCAAAGAGACAAAGGCAGAAGAGGTGTTGCAAGGCAATTTACACTGTACGCTAATTCTATAAAGAAAGTTGCTATCAACATTTACAACGACAAACATAGTAACGAATACTATATTTTACAATAAGCAGGAATCATCCAAGTCCTTACTAACACAAATGTGACACCCAAATTTTTGGAATTATTCAAAATAATTAACAGCTTTCCGTTGTGTTTAATTTAAGAACTCATTTAAATTCTATAGAACAATATATCAACTGTGTTTATTTCCGTTCGTCCTAAACTCAACATGGTCACAGATTGCTCTTTTATATATTTCAAAAAGTCTTAAAAGCATTCATGACGCCGTTGTACTTGTGAATGATATAAAGAGTGATAACATTGTGGTAAATACAAAGGAACTTAACAATCAAATTCATTAACATGGCTGGAGGTCAACATTTCTACCTCCTTAAAGAAGAAGCGCACAAATTCCCCTTACTGATCATTACTACGAAGGCATTGGACATCTTCAGTCTTGGGTATCTTCTTCGAATGTTTCCTACAAACTAGCTAAAGGTACTGGGACACATGAATCCTTCTGCTGTATAGAGACCATCAGTTGAGGAAATAGTAGATAAAATATCAAATAACAAGAAATAAAAAAAAAATGTTCGAAATATCTTTCAAAGATAAAAGATTCAACCAGTAGATTTTGTTTTCCTGTGGCACAATCCATGATTTTGTGACAAAATTATGTCAAATGATAAAACTAGATTACGTACAAAATGTATAGGGTGTAGACAATTATCTGATTTTTAATATACCTCGTCTTGGTAGATACACTCACTCACTCCTCGAGTGCTTTAGCAAAATTAAGATGAGATGTAGCGCCCATCAGAACTGAAACTAGTCGTTACGAAAATATTGGTATTGATCTGATGAGTCAAGCATTTTTCAAATGATCAACTGATTTTCATAGTATGTTCTAATGTTGTGCTGTTACATCATTACACCAGGTTAGGGAAGGTTTTTTAACCTGCAACAATTTGTATGTGTCTGTCCCAAGTCAAGAGCCTGTAATTCAATGGTTGTCGTTTGTTGCTGTATATTTTATATACTTTTCGTTTATTGTTTGTTGTTTTCGGTTTTACCTTATTTATCTATTATAGTTTTTGAAATAATAGGCAAACACTCGAAAATATTAGTCAAAATTTTAATTAAAGGGCAATAACTACAAATAGAAGTCATTCAAATGTTTCGGGCATTCAAAATTTTGTATAGCTGTTCATTTATGTTGTTCACAGGTTCTACAATTTATTATAGTTTACAAGATAAGAGCCAAAAATCATCATTTAAGAACAATGAATCCTATTGCATATTTACAGTTTATTCAATAGAAATTTCATTTTCTTGACAAAACCTTTTGTAAAAATGTTTTGTGGTATAGAACAAAACACTTAAGAGGTTCCAATTTTTATGAGAGAAAGCTTGAAGTAGTTGATAATGTTTTCTTGAAAGAAGACATGTTTTTTTTTCTTGATAGTAGTTTGCAACGAACGTTATTGTTCTCTTGGTAGAAAGTCAAAAGAACTGGAAATTGTTTTCTTCAAACTAATTTTGTAGTTTTGTGGTTTAAAAAGACTGATAAAAGTCCATTTAGAATACTGTATATATTGTTTGTTATTTTGGGGCCGTAATGGAGGGTCTGGGTTGGGTTTATAGAATAGAGAATAATAGGCAAAAAGTGCAGAATAAAGGCCAAACAAAATAAAGAATGGAAAGATCCCCATCTAGACCCTCATATTGTAGTCAGTCTTTTTCGACTTATTATTTTGAGTGCCCTTCTTTGTATCTTCTCCGTTTTACATGTGACACCATAATTTTCAAAAATTCCTGTAACTGATGGACTCAGACAGATTTTCTTTCATTTTAATGAAGACATCTGGAGAAGCGACATGACAAGGATCGGAAGTAAGGCGATGGATCGTGATTTTAAATTTGATTATCTCCCGTTAACTAGAAACTTGTTAACTTTTGTCGATTGTCTAAATCGAATAATTCAGTCGTTATATGTCGCTGCTCTACGATTGCTGCGTTTGGTAGGAGAGATCGGTTACGGCGAGGGACTGAATTATTCTGGTTATCGATTGTCCGAACGATTATGCTTACAGACTTCAATTTCAAGCAAAAAAGGCAAAACAAATAAGCTATTTTGATTCTCATCTGAACTTCTTTTGTCAGAGCTGACTTTTTGGGGAAAAATGTTTTTCTTTTTTTTTTAAGGAATCATTAAAGAAAAATCGGATGTCCGTCTTAAATAAATTCCCATTGAAATTAAAAAATTGCAAATCTATCGATATAAGAAAACGTGCCCATAACGAGAAATAAGCCTTGCTTTTTCTTAAAATATCAAATCGTGAAAATTTGTCCTAATTGTTTCACGTCATGTAGAAGTTAGTATACGGAGAATGAGGGACCGGGAATTAAACTTCCTGAAGAGTGATTAAAGTCTATTGTTTCATTCTTGATAAATTATTATATAATAAGTGAAACATGGGACGATCCAACTAGTTCTGACTACATGCAGCAAAACTAAACTAGGTGGCCCAAGACCACAATTAATATAGTTCCCTTTAATTAAAGTGTATTTTTTCTTTATTTCTTTTTGTTTCCCTTTCTCATTCATTTCTTAGTTTTTAGTTTAGTCTTGGGATTGAAATGAAAGAAGAGAGCTGAAATCAATTTTTGGATATTGTATTTTAACTGATTTTGATAGGAAAGAGTGATTAGGCCAGTTGCAAAAAGGTGATATTTACAGTTTTCGGAACATCTCTTGACCTGTCCATAGGGGTATGGATGTGTATTGGCTAAATTTGTAAGAATTTAGAGTGCAATTTTTCTGAATGTTGGATATATTTTTGGACTTGTGCTGTACATAGAACACACACAAGAGATTTGACCAAAAAAATTGCTGCAATTTTTTTAATGATACAAAACGTTATAAAGAACTAATAGACAAATTATGGTCTGGCCAGCTAGTGTCATTCGGCACTCTGTGGTGTTCACTATATGACTTAACGCAAAAAAGAGTTTTGCGTGAAGGTGCATTTATTTTTTGATAGGTTTATAGTTTTACTGATTATCTCACAAATTTATAAACAAATTTACTGATGAAGCTGTTTGTAAATGTAATAGTCCTGTCTTGTTCTACTTCCAATGTTGAGAGATATCTCACTAGTAAAAGAATTACTCAGTCTGGTATATATAAAGATGGCAACACAAGACCTAGATCAAATATGGAATCTCTACCTTAAAGTGTAACTGTACTTCGAATATTTTTAATAAATTGAGAATGGAAATGGGGAATGTGTAAAAGAGACAACAAGCCGATCAAAGTGCAGAAAACAGCCCAAGGCCATCCAATGGGTCTTCAACACAGCGAGAAAATCCCGCACCCGGAGGCGGGCTTCAGCTGGCTCCTAAACAAAAATGTGTACTAGTTCAGTAAAAATGGACGTCACACTAAACTCTGAAACATATAAATGAACTAAAATTAAAAAACCATACAAGACTAACAAAGGCCAGAGGCTCCTGACTTGGGACAGGCGCAAAAATGCGGCGGGGTTAAACATGTTTGGTGAGATCTCAACCCTCCCCGATACCTCTAGCCGATGTAGAATAAACAAACACACAGCAATAATTACAGTTGGAATCACTGCATAGATAAAAATAAAAAAAATGATATATGATTGATTGATTTTATTTGTGTTGAAGCCTCTTTTAGCAATGTTGGCTGATATCGTGGTGGCCAGTTTTTATTGATGACAGAAGCCGGAGTGCCGGGAGATATAACCACCGACCTTCGACGGGAAAACTGGCAATCCAATTCTATTTAGATCGGAGTAAAACGCATCTGCCACGTGCGGGTTGGGGACTCAGAACCTCAGTGTTGACACGCCAGTGATTGCTGTAGATATGAACTACTTAGATCACTCGGCCTACGAGGCCCAGAAATGATATGCAAACGATCTGTAACTACTGACAGTGTGTAATTTAACGACAGATCTGCTGTCTCGGAATCCAAGTCGTAATTGAAGAAGTTTCAATATTTCTGCTAAGATAAATGTGATTAATATTAATTAAAGGCACGCACTACCCGAGGAGCTCCCGAAGGTTATTTGTGCATTGTTTTATTAATAATCATTCTTTCGGTAATCAGATACCAATAATCGGGAAATGGTA
Source organism: Mytilus californianus (assembly GCF_021869535.1). Lineage (NCBI taxonomy): Eukaryota > Metazoa > Mollusca > Bivalvia > Mytilida > Mytilidae > Mytilus > Mytilus californianus. The sequence goes on along the minus strand of NW_026262701.1, from coordinate 80,469,992 downwards.
TGTTTCTCGGGTATACGAATTAGGGGTGATCAATCGTATGCTTCAAACTCCGAAACAATGTTAACATAAAGTACTGTTATTTACAACTATTCTCAAATATGTAAATGATAAAACACACGAATATCGAGGATGAATAATCATTTTTTCTTTTTCTTCAAATTCAAGTTTAGGTTATCATATTTGCCCCCTTCTATGGTTATAATGTCGGGGCCTTTTATAACCGACTATACTGTATGGGTTTTTCTCATTGTTGAGGGCGGTACGGTTGCCTATTATTGCTTACAACCACTTTATTTGAACTTTGGTGGATAGTTGTCTCATTGGCAATCATACCACATCTCCTTATTTTATATTGATTGCAGTGTTTGTTGCTCGTGCTGTGTGGATGCTGTAGAATGTGTCCCCGTGCTTGTATTGTATGTCCTTATATTATACAGTTATGGGTTTTTTGCTTATTAGAGAGCTGTCTACTATTATACTTTTATAATACTTTTATTATTACATGTTTTCCATTTCTTTAAATTCAAGTTTAGGTTATTATATTTGCCCCCTTCTAAGTTTTTTTTTATGTTGGGGCCTTTTATAGCTGACTATACGAAATGGATTTTTCTCATTGTTGAAGGCCGTACGGTTGTCTTTAATTGCTTACATCAACTTCATTTGAACTTTGATAGTTGTCTCATTGGCAATCATACCACATCTCCTTATTTTTATATAAGACAACAAATAAATGAAGTTTAATTTGTTCCATTTGGTTCCGTTCCGCAAAGTACCAGAACTAGCCCCCGGCAAATAGTACTGAACTGAACTGAACGGAACATAACATCATTGAAAATTGTTTTTTATTGCGACATATTGATAAACAAGCAAAGATGTTTAATATTTTAGATTAATTTAAGTGAACCCTAAACAGATCAAATCAAGAGGTTAAAGGAAGATAAAAAAGGGGGGTCATATATGATAAATTTTCGAATATTTAAGATGCTAAATTTAGAACAATGAACTGTTGTTTTGTTGTTGTTTTTTCTTTTTTACTATTTTAAATGTGATATTTTTTCTTACATCTCATGATTCTTATTACTTTTAATTCGACATCATTTCATGCGGATTTGAATTATTTCAGCCAGTATGATTTTAAAAGGAAAATTACTTTTAACAATCAACGTACATAAAACCTATGAGGTCACGGTGAATGCAGTTCTATTTACTTCTTACTTTAAAGAACAAATTTCATTTTTTTATAATTAAAACTCTTTTATGATGACCCTTTACTCGGCTGTCTTTACTCGTACCATTTCGCAAAGTACCAATACATAGACTATTTATGGTGTAGCGGAAATCAAATAAATCAGACGTTTTGAACAAATGTAACTGGTTTGGTCTTTTCTCTGTAAATGAATTTATTTTGTTTTATTTAGTACAACATAACATTCATCTGTTTATTCAATACAAGACAATGTCCTTCCATTTTTTCGGCATCAGCTTTGAAATATTAAATTATATACATGTTTCTCGTTCGACAAACCGATGACAGTTTGACATTCTCAGCCTCTGTTCATGGATTGCATTTCGATTCGATAACACAATCCAAATTTGCTCTTATCGTATTTTCTTAAGTCATAAATTTCAGACCTCAGTTCAAAAATGTCAAACTGAAACAACGATCTAGATCTTGACCTATTGTCTGTTAGTAGGAACAAATATATGTTCATATAACATGAGTAATGATATGAATATCTAATATATAGAAACAATAACCTACTGAATAGGTAACCGTAAACTGACAAATTTCAATCAGTTTCCGTATAAATTTCAAAGTTCAACCAACATATGTTTACCTGTATACACTTAAATATTAAGGGTTTTTTTTCAGAGAAAAGTGTCTGTGAGTTCAACTAACTTTTTTCTCAAAGAAACCAGAGAATGAACATAATCTTTACGCTTACGTTTGCTTTTCGTTACAAATTCTATGCAAATCCAGAGCAAATCCAGTGCAGGCTTAATAGGATTTAAAATCTGATTTTATATTTAAATCAGTTATCGGTTGTGCTCATACCATATCGTGTCCGTTGGTAGCGCTAACTTCTGTTATCCAGGGTTAGTCGTTTGATTTATGGCAGATTTCGCTGAGCTTAGATAACATATTTGCAGTTTACATAGTTGGTAATAAATGCCGTGGCCTCAGGATGTGGCCATTTCCTGCCAACTCTAATCTTTTTATTTTTTAATGAGCATCTAAGAGATAACTACCTTTATTAAAAGTAAAATAATGATATCATTTCACGAAAAAAAGGGAAGGGTGTCAGAAACAAGTCTTATGTCAACAAACAATGAATCCATATTTTCCTGATTATTAAATTAAATTAAAATCAAATTAAATGTATATCAAAGACGCGATTATGTTAGTTAATGCTTTATAATATACAATGCACCTGCTAAATTTGTACTAGACCGACATGATGCTAGTTCACAAGGCTTCCAGGGCACAATATTCTGACTCCGGGTCGTAGTTTCATAAGAGGTGGGATCGAGTGAGCTGCTGGCCGGAATAGGTATCTAGGTCGAGAAATTAAGATGAAATTTACGATAAATAATCAGATTGCGACATTTTTCACAGATGTGATTACATGCTTAAATGCATCAGATATTTTTCAAATATATCGCTTCATCAAATAGCGTTATCCTCATAACGTTCTTCTTTAGGAATCCAGATTTGGTGATTACTATCTTCTGCGCAAGCGCGAATACTAGCAAGTATAAACAAATATAGTACCAAAAACAAATACTAAACATGAACTTTTGGTTAAATCTATTTACATGACTACTAAAATTTACTTTTCTATTTTGCAGAGAACAGTAGATGTCAACTGTTCTCTAAGAATACTGAGTGTAGGGGAAGTACTTAATTTGTGGCGGATCCAGGGGGGGGGGGGGGGGGGGGGGGTGTCCGGGGGTTGGAACCCCCCTTTTTTTTACGATCAATGTTTTTGAATAGAGACATATGTTTGAAACCCCCCCCCCCCCCTTTTAAAAATGGCTGGATCCGCCCCTGCATTGTGTGATAGTAAGAGAGAAAAATTAGTATTTGTAGCTGTCTTTAGATACAAGAAGATGCCTGTATGCTCGTGTGTGGATTTGATGAGTTCTAGTGTCTGTTGGTAATAGTAATACTGTAGGCAATGCAACAATATAAGCTAGATAGCCCAGTTTAGAGTACCGAGCATGTCTTTGACACTACTGGTATTATGATAAAGATTACTGCCAAAACTAGCTGCGCGTCGTATGACTATCTCAAGTTTAGTGCAGTGTTCGGTAGTGGGAGGGTTCCAAACCGAGCAAGCGTGTCCATATAAGAACAAGTGATATGTATACCTGCGACTTGATGTTTGTAATGGATGTTTTAAGATTTCTTTTAAGGAAAAGTATAAGGCTTTTGTTTGAATTTGCGATGATATTATTTGTGTGTTGAGTCCATTTTAAGTCAGATTGGAGAGTGATGCAAAGGTATTTTGCTGAGGAAACAGATTCTAAGGTATGGTTGTGAAGAATGTAATGATGTTTGATTATAGTTTTTTTTTGTAGCAATGAGAACTGTACATTTGTCAGGGTGGATGGCACCCAGCTAGTCTTTTTTTCATACTTCGCTACAGCATCTAGATCTTCCTGGAGGCTATCTCAATCTTTTTGAGATTCGATAATTTTGTATATGATGCTCTCATCTGCAAACAGTCTGATTTTACTGGATTTCAAATATTCTGGTAGGATCGTTTATGTATACCTTAAAAAGAACAGGACCCAGAACTGTTCCCCGTGTGACACCAGAAATGACTGCAGAAACATCTAATGACTCCCCATCCAGGACTACTGTTAGTGTGCGGTTTGATAAAAAGGCGGAGATCCAGTTTCAATGTTTCATTTTGTATTCCATAAAAAAAATAAGTTGTATGAGGGTCTCTGGTGTTGGACTTTGTCCAAAATGATTAAGACTGTTTGAGTGTTCTTGTTCTTCTTATTCATACGATAAGTTGTTTTTTTCTAGGTGAATCAAAACGTGTTTTGTAATGACATGTTCTATTTGTTTACAACTGATACAAGTGATAAAGATCGGTCTGTAAAATTACTGCATTACCTTTTCGGAACTGCTTTTTAAAATCAATACTTATATATAATTAGTTTCCTCATTCTCTTTTATGTTTCAAGCCCTCTTAGCTGGATATATGTGTTGTTTTTTTTTTAAATCTCAAGGCAGTATTGAGAAAATCAATAATCAATGGATGTCCTCAATGTCGCTAATATATAAAAGTAACTTACGTGCTTACGGGATCTTAGGGTATCGCTCACTCAAATAATTGATAAAATGATCGGGATTTATGTCTTCAATATTTTTGTTATAATTTATGTTTGTATTTATCATTGTTACCTGTAAAATGAAAATGCACAAATTTTATATATAAATATTGTGCGCAATCGTAAAAAAAAATATAATCCCTAAATGGACGAAAACGTAATGCGCCATTGTCCCTAGTCTAGAAAAGTAGTGAATAAATGGAACAGCAATCAACACCAAATTCCAAAAAATGACCAAAAAAAACCCAACACATTAAACCTGATAAAATATAAGCACTGATAAGATTTCTAACTTTAAATAGGTATACATTGAACACGTGGTTTGTTGATGTAGGTTTTTTTTTTTTTAGATTTCATCCACCTCGTTTTTAATTTGGATCATCCGATTAACAACATGTACACATTCGGATTAACAACATATACATAAATAATAACAATAATCAGTTCATGAAAGTCACTTAACTCCCAAATCACGGAATAATAATAAACAAAAACATAAAGCTCAAACAATACTAAACAAAGTTATATTATAATTTAGCAAATATTTCATGTAGATTTCTTTGTAAAATAAAAATGCAATATTGCCGATATTTTTACTGGTCTTTGTTTATATTTTGATATTTATACCTGAAAAGTAGATAAAATTGCATTCCATACTTTTCTCTGAAAAATTGGTACGTACTAGAGAGGTTCAGAGTAAAAAAATATTTGCACGGAGACCATAGAGAGACAAACAAGACGGCAGAAATCGACATTGATTCCTTGCTGTAGGCATCAGAGCTGTAGGAATTGGACTAAGTATCATCAACGTTTCTGAAATATTTGGTACTATATTATAAAAGGGTTATTGCACTAACACTTCAGGAATATGATATACTGCTCGGGACAATATTTATCAATATTAGTGCAATAAACCATATAGTATACCGTCTCATAACTTGCTGTTGTGATTTCATGTCGTACTATACTTTATAATGGATGGTTTACTTCATATACATTTGTACCACAACACCTAAACAGTGTAGAAAAACAAGATCTTTTGCAGTGTCTAGAACAAATTGCTCATAATAGCATAAATAAAAACAAACAAAAAACAATTTCTAAACTTAAGTTTGAATGAAATTGTGTTATTTTTCAGTTACCAATTAGAAAATTATTGATAAACTATTTGTATTCGAAGAATAAAAGAATTTCCAGTTATAATTATCAATTAGATCCATTTTTGTTCTCAAAATAAAAAGAGAATGTACATTTCTGATTTAGCAGTCCTGTAAATAGCAAAAATGAAAAACTAGAATGTATGTTATAATTAGTTACATATTGAACCTGCTAAATAAAGGTCTATTGTGTATGTGTACATGTATAAGGTTAGTATCGATGACGCGATTTGATTGATAAGTCATTGAAGTGACAAAATAGTGATGATCTGTGTTACCGATTGCCAATCAAAACAAATGTTTTTGCTCGTGTGTACAGCAGATTTGTGTATGCCGTTCCGATCGAAATTGTTATACAAATAACAATGGTTTATGTTACCTTTTGCATCTGCAATACCAATAGTCAGAAATAAGGTGTTATTTTAAACTACGTATGCTAGTATATTAAGTTGTAAAACAAATGGCTAAATGATAAAAGATATGCTGATGCAATTAGAATTCAAGTTTGTTCAAATCAAATGAAACGGATGTAAAAACTATGATTAAATGAAGTCGGAACAAAAGTCCTTATTTATGTATTCTAAAATTTCCGTAAAATAGTTCCTTAACATTCACCACATATTAATCGTCATTTGATACTTTGCTTGATAAAGTAATACTAGAGAAGTTTGCGATCCTTAATTTCCTCTAGACGGAAGTACTTCCGTCACTGACGATTGTTCGTTGACGAAAATTCAGTATTCCGGATTTATTATTTTAAGGTCAAAGAAAGTTAATGTTTGGTTATTTGGGTTCGATTGCCAAACAAAAATCACATTAAGAGAAAAAGAGGACGTTACCACGTTATGCTGAATATAAAATGTACTTTTTATTTTTTAAATATATGAATTCCGTCGTTAATTTGCCTACTAATACACTCATTATAAAATTGATTATTGGGTGAATATCAAAATCAAAAGTTCAACGTATACCTTATCTGTTTCCCCTTTTATTTGATGCGGCCTAACTTGAATAACAAATTTTGATGGCAAGGTCAAATACGCAAGGAAAGGAAGGTTAAACAAATGTTATAAATATAAACTATAAATAAATGTGTAAATATGAACGAGAACATCAAAAGAATGTCTTTCTCTGTGCTTAGATATAATATTTGAGAAAGTAGCGATTTATTTCGCAAATGTTCCGTTAAAATATAAAATATAAAAACGTTATTATTTTTTGAATATAGTATTCCTAATTCATTTTACATGATCATATTTTCTCAATAGCAAAAGTGTTCAACTCCTAGTGAAAACAGGAAAACACATACACACATATCAGTAAGTCCGTCTGGGATGGGACAGGAGAAAGGATGTTGCTCGTGTCATGACCTAGAAACAAATAAGAGCGCCTTTTCAATAAGATAGAAAGCACAAAAAAAAAATTGTTTTTGTTTAATAAACTTGCGAACAATTAACTTATTCAATTCTTTGGTGTAATTGATAAATAATTTTCATTTACTGATCAGTTATGCAAAACGACCTCTTTTTATCGGGGCATTGTTTTATAAAAACTGCACCGTAAATCAAGGGTAAAAACCGCAATTTATGCAAGTATCCCTCCTTTTCACTCAATTTTATCATCATCTCTGTACTATTAAAGTTCTAGTGTTTAATGGTATTAAGTTTGTTTATGCTATCTTAAAAGCATAACTATTCACTGTTAACATTTTTAAAAGGTTAGTATATTTTTTTTATAGAAATAATGAATATATTTCAGATGTGCACATTAGTGTGCTGGATATGTAAAGTATAAAATGATTTTACAGTTTATTCTTATGTTGTTTTGTTACACCATTATCCCAGTTAAGAAGAGGATTGTGCGATAACAAACATGTTTAACTCCCGTCACATTCTGCAAGTGCCTGTCCCAATGCAGGAGCCTGCATGTTGTTGGTTGCTTTCTGTCATATTTGTTTTTCGTTTGTTGAACATATCGGGCCGTTGGTTTTTCTCGTTCAAATCTTTCACATTTTGTCATGTCAGAGTAGTATGATCAAGCATATAAGAGCCTTTTTAAGAGTGTTTTATTGGTCTCTTCTGCACATCTCCAGAATGTCTTCTGGTGAAGAGTCCAAAAAAATGAATCAGGACCTCTTCTGGAGATATTCTACGGAAGATAAAAAAAACAAAAATTCAATTTGCCGTCGAATATAGCAGATTTTTGTTATGTTGGGTGACATAAATGAAGTTTACGATGATTTTATAGAAAATTAAGATACGTCCGGAAGACAGGACTGTAAAAGTGTGCTCTGTTCGTGACATTTTTCTTTGTTCTTTCTTCTAACTCAATTTTGGTAGACAAATCACTATTTGATTTTTAAGAACAATCTTAAACTGCACAAAACTTCGTCAATGTTTGTCTCGAATATGATCAAAAAGGACATCTTGTCTATCCAATTTTTTTTTTAAAGTAACCAAACTGGATTATTTTTGTATAAAGCAAAGATATCGGAAAGTTCTCAAAATCATTTTTCTCTGGTGGTCCTTGAAGAAAATCTTCTGGTCCTAACTATTATTTCTATTGCAAAATTTCGATGGTCAAAACCTTCGGACAACCACTTTTCAAAAATTTTCATTGTGTATGGATCTTCATATGCAAGTATACAATGTATACCAGACATTTCTCAGACTCTTTTTATTCTTTTTTTTTTAATAAATCCGTTGGTTGTGTACTGATTGATACTTTAGTCTGGGAGAACAAGATTTATTTCAGTACTAGTTGTAATTAGCTTTAAATAATTTTCCAGTAATTGCAAATACTCTTATTTCGGTGCTTTGTGTCTATTGTCTTAATGTAATTTTTTTTTTTGTGTGTCTCGTACCGATTTTTTGAGTTAATCTAATTGCAATTGATTTGTGCAGGTTGTTCTTATAGTGTACTATTACACCACTGTCCCAGCTTCGGGGAGGGTTGAGCGCTCACAAACATGTTTTTGTACTGTTACACCACTGTCCCAGGTTAGGGGGCGGGTTGGGCCGGATCCCGCTAACATGTTTAACCCCGCCACATTCTGTATGTATGTGCCTGTCCCAAGTCGGGAGCCTGTAATTCAGTGGTTGTCGTTTGTTGCTTTGTTACATTTTTGTTTTTCGTTCATTTTTCTGTACATTAATTAGACCGTTAGTTTTCTCGTTTGAATTGTTTTACATTTGTGATTTCGGGGCCTTTTATAGCTGACTATGCGGTATGGGCTTTGCTTATTGTTGAAGGCCGTATGGTGACCTATAGCTGTTAATTGCTGTGTCATTTGGTCTCTTGTGGAGGGTTGTCTCATTGACAATCTTAGTTTTTATATCAACCCTGCCATATTCTTTGTGTGCCTGTCCCAAGTCATGAGCCTGTAGTTTAGTGGTTGTCGTTGGTTCATGTCTCGACTCATATTTAATATTTTGTAAATTGTTTTGGTATGTATAATTAGGCCGTTAATTTTTTCGTTTGAATTGTTTCTCACACTTTTCACGTCGGGCCTTTTATAGACGACTTTTAATACAGTATCGAGTTTTGTTATTGTTGAAGGCCTAAATTACTGTTGCCTATAATTGCTTACATCCACTTCATATTTAAACTCCGGTGGATAGTTGCCTCATTAGCAATCATACATCTCTTCGTTTTTATATTATATACCTGACTTTTAAACTCGTGTTTTCCTGAACCGAGTCCTGAACATGCATGACATAATTGTCACTGGGCGTTGAAAATTAGCAACAAACAATCAATCAATTTAAACTTGTGTTAAATAAGAAGAAAAACTATTTGATATTTATTCATTTATTGGGGTGGGGGACAGGAGGATTTCATATATGAATATGGTTGCCTGGTAAGAGCTGAAAAATAGGCACAGATTAAAAACGTTAATAATGCCCTCTTCCCTTCCCCATCCTTCATCTATAAATTTAAACTGACCACCACGGAATAGCCCAACTTAGTGTTGAAAGTAGCGTTAAACACCAATCAATCAAAATTCTTTCCCTAGAATATCAAATTGTCGTCCCTTAACTGTTATTGTCCGTGTAGTTCTTATATTTATCCAGCTTATCGTCCTACAGGGATGCATGTCCTACTAAGACTGTCATACCATAAAAACGTTTATAACACAGCTCACATTCTAATATATCTGCATTCATAAATTTATCAATGTCATTTAGACTAAACGACGCCATGTTTGTTATGTGCCTCTGCCGTCTAAACTACCTATCAAAAAAAAAAGAGGTGGAAGAGAGCCAGAAGATCTTCTCTATGCAAAAAAACCAGAAATAGACCTCTTCTGGCTCACTACCGAAGAACAAAAAAACACGCCCCAGATGAGGTAGGAACACGTACTTACTTATACTTCATTGATATAAATCCTCAATGTTTCAGACACAGAACAGAAACCAGGGCCAAGAAACCCAAATATATCTATGTCAAATTTGCAACTAAACTGTTATATGGAAGCAAGGTAGAATAGCTTGTCATGACTGTAAAACGTGGTTTACACCTGCAATATATGCATATGTCCACTCCTGTATACATGTCTCTTAACAACTTTTCATGGCATTGCGCCAATTCTGGAATGCCAAATTTTGCATCTTTTTTATTTGATTCCCACTATATCAATATGCAACAGCTTAGCAACTTTATGAAGTAGCGACATCTGAGAAGTACCCGTGTTCGGTCTGAGCAACCAACATCTTGCTCTTCACCATCTAAGCCACTAAAGTAAAATAAAACATATAGCTCCCCAATAAAATGCATAGTCATCAACTTTCAAAGCATCAACAATAGCATTTGGCAAAGGTTAAGAACCCTATTGAGAAATCGTACCTAAGCGTCATCACAGGCACATACACACCGGGTTGTTGCCGCCAATATGCAGTGCTGAAATATTTACATAAATTCTATGAGGTCAGAAAAGATGGTCACGGGTCAGTCCTATTGGTCATAAAGAAAGGTTATATCATTGACTCCACTGAAACTAAAAGAACATCTGAGGCAGTATTTGCTAAAATAAATCTTGAGAAAAATCTGTCACTCATGTTTTGGTCTGTATATGTATACTCCCATCAAGTGACACCAATTATATCAATAAGCTTTGCGAAGCCATATTGAACAACTACATCAGAGCGATAAAAATGCAGTATTTTGGATAGTGGTGATCTAATTGAAACCTTCCAAAAATTTACTGAAACTCAACATTCATATAAGGAAATAAAGTCAATTCTGGTATCAGCAAACGAATTCTGGACATGATCAGCAACTGTTATATAGATCAAACCTTCACATTTTCCAACCGTCTTAACAATACACTGGATGTGTTTTGTAAAAAATCGTACAAGCCTCATCATTAGATAAAAACCAGCTACAATCTCATTGGAAAATTTAATCACTGGAACAACGAGAGTTGTTCAAATAAAAGAGAGGAAAGGTCAGTTTCCCCGAGTGTTTGCTTCATGAATGCATGGAGTAAAATGAAAACTTTAAAACCTCAGAAGAATTTGCATATCATTTAGCCAAAATAACAACAGATTTACCCTAAAAGTCTTTCCATGGTTTCCATAAGTATACATAAAATTAAAATATTATAAAACCATAAACATTGTAGTTTGAGACCATTTTGATTCAATTATTTATAAAGGACATTTAAACATGGTTTATATGTAAATTTGATACCAAACAAAATCCAGTACCAAAGTGAGTCAATTTGTATTCGAAAAACAATACATAGATACACTTTTTTAAATTTTGGTTCTTGATTTAGATGTCCGGTTCCTATTCATTTGTGCCAAACTTTTCAACGACAAAAGCGTTGATCCTGTGCAAACTGTTTTATGAAGCGTTCTTGTGCTGCATACAAACTGTGCTTCGGTAAACGCTAGTTCATCCAAATAAATCTACAAAAAGAAGCATTTGAATACAGCCCTAGAACGTAATTATGCACATGCAACTGGAATTAAGAGTACATTATTCCAATGATTTTTCATAAAATCTACTGTTAAGAGATTCGAGCAGCACTGATGACATTTATTGTTACCATTTAATAGTATTGTTAAAACCTTCAACGTTAAAAATGACAGAGTTTCAATCTTTAAAGGTTTTTTTTCTCTTTTAATTGCAATAATAAGAAGAAAAAGACGATCTATTACCTAATATCATAGTTTTTCAAAGTCTATTGTCTTACGACCTTCAATGGTATCATTGTTAAGTGATTTTTTTACTTTAAGGAATTTCCTCATAGGTACGTCTGTGTCTAATTCTAGATCAAAACCCAAATTTTAGGCAATTAAGAGATATAACTTATGGTAAAGACACTTCTTTAGAAGCTCATATGTTGACCTCTGATTTTTTGTATTTGTGGTTTCATCGACGTATCCCCACATCTCTTTTGATATCCATACAATGATGTAAGCAGAAAATGCATATTTTGACAATAATTAACATGCGGGATTGGATGTGGGTCCTTTCTTTCTTTAATCTTTTGTCTTTATGCCATTTTCTTGTGTTTTTTTTCATTAGGCCCATTTTTTTTTCTATTCGTAATTTTCGGGTTTTTTACTCATTTTTCTCTTTTCGTTATATTTAAGCACCCCATTTTTCATTGTTCTTTATTTTTTCGTCCATTGTTCTCTATTCTGTAAACCCCATTCGGAACCTCTAACATTGTAATGATTATGATGCCACACTAAACTGGAAATAAAAGTTCTCACAAATTTATTAATAAATAAAATTCAATTCATCTTTCTTTACATACATGTGCACTAAAACAATTAAGATGTTGTCATTATCAATTACAAATTACAGAATAAAATCATCAAAACTCTCATCACTCAGTCAATGACAAATGCTGCGACATCAAGGAACCATTCCAAGATAATGCCCCTACAAACCATTCATACAATTTACAAATAAAAAACATGAAAATTATAATTACCAAGGTTAGTTAACCAACAACAAATCAATTTTATAATTAGCACCTACCAATCTCAAAAGCACCATATAATATCAACAGACTTATTTAAATATCTGCAATGTCTTAAAAATATCTTTTTAAATTATAACATAATACTGATAACAATGAATTTCTTTTTAGGAAATACGAAAATGTGGAATGTTGTACAGATAAATTAAAAAAAAGTTATAAACGTAACATTTTAAACACAAAGACATCAATCTATAACAATTTCAACTGTTTCATCAAAAAATAAAATATGTCCAGCATTTCTAAAAGAAAATATTGGAAACCTTAAATTATGTCATGATTATGAATATTCATCACCACGTGGTCAATGCATGTTGTACATCATGAAACCTTAAATGAAAGAGACCATGCATATAATACTAATCAAAATCGAAATTTTATACATTAATGTTATGCTAGACAAAATTACCATTGATTTCATAAGTGACCAGAAATTATCAAGCCTAATTGACTTGAAAGTCTGCATTTTACTACACAAACATTAACATAATGCATTATGCAAATAAGCATATGACTCATTGCAACATAATTCGAAACTTCATAGAAATGTAATGTTACAACTCGATATTTGAACACCAATGGCTGACCATGAAGGACTAGAATGCCAAAATGTTGAGACATGTAAAATCCATACGCAAAACTTTTCATTCAATTTCTATCTGATTGTTTATATTCATGGCAGAACCTATCAACTCTGATATGGACCAAATTTTTGTTTTCCCACTCGCTGGGTCTGTAGTAGTATGAGTCTCGAAGTTGTTGTAGGTCTGCTGGTATCCTACTGTAACTTTATCATCCGGGTTATCATACATTGTAAATCCTGAATGCTGCGCATTGTACTGAGGTTCGTAATAATTATGCTGATAAAGATTAGCGTCAGTGTCACAATAACTACTATATGGCACGTAATAGTTTTCTTGGTTGAAATTATTCATTCCTCCGTTCATGACTTGTTCGTTGCCATAGTGATGACTGACTGTCATGGGGTTTACTGGCTGACATGGCGGGTTGTAGACAGGAGGCTGTGGATTTATTAACTGTTTCTTCATGGAAGACATAAAAGTATCGAAACCCGGTAAGCGAGAATCTTTTGTGTTTGTAGAAATTGTTCCAATTGTTGTTGCTAGAAAAGAAGATGATAAAAAAAATCAGAATGGCAAAATGTATGCATGTGAAAACTAGACATTTTTCAAGCCTTATCATTCATGTAGCTTTACCTAATTACGATTTTTTTATATATAGATCGGCTAAAAGATATCTCATTCAGTATTACACTTGGTAAAATTACTACATACGTTGCTACTTTGACAGCCCAGTGTACTGGTATTTTTGCAGGAAACATCATGTTTTGTAAAATATACAATTAAAGTAATACAAATTTCATCTTTTTTTTTACAAGTTTAGATCACTCGATCGTGCAGCCATGTTTACATACAAATGACACCTGCTATAAATATGTACCTGGCATAGCTGGCATAACGGGCATAGCTGGCATGGATTTTCTGGAGTCCTGTGATGACGTATCAGTTCGACTATCTGTGCCATCCTCGTCTTCATCACCGGAAGCCCCCGAATCACTGTTGTTGTCTGATGAACCGCCTTCTTCCGAATTTTCTTTCTTCATTCGTCGCCTAGCGTTGGCAAACCATGTGCATACTTGTGTCATTGTCATCTTGGTTATTTGAGTGAACATTATTTTCTCTTGTTTGGAAGGATATGGACTCTTCCTGTGTTCTCTCAGCCATGCTTTCAATACACCAGTTGCGTGTCTGGTATCAACTTTTTTACCTGGATTAACATCATATGTGGTTTTCTGCCTATGAAAATAAAAGTGTGTAATTAAAAAAACACATCTTTATTAAGAAAAAAATATTATAGTGTTTTGATTTTATTCGAGTATCATAAGTCAATAAGCACAGAAATAATGGACAATTTTTCACAGAAATTTGCAATCACTGTACATGTCAGAATTAAAAATGCTGAATAAAAATACAACACAGCGTATTTTACAATTTGTGAAGGTCGAACTTGATAATACTTACATGTTTATATAGTCATGGACTTGTGGCTTGATAAGTGAATCAAAGTTCGGGGTAGTCTTCGGTGCTCCACCGGGATTGAATCCTGAACTTAGCATCGCTAAACTTTCAAGACTTGATTCTGGTCTACCCTATTAAAAAAAGAGTGTATTTGAATTAATACCAGTAAAAGTATACACCATCACATTTTTGAATGTGGAATGTTTATATGTATATAACATTGATCCCAAGCTCATTTCGATTTTGATTGTTTATAGTCCCTTTCATGCGTGTTTTATGGAGCAAATGTATGAAGAATAGAAATTAAAATTTTCGAAAACAATGGTCACTTTGAAACTTTTATCGTTATCAATCTGACCTTAATGACTATCTAAACTCTCAACAATGGAGGCGTTGTGAATATTGATAGGATAAACTAAAGGAAGTTAAAAGGAGGTGTGGGTATACTTCAATGATGCAGCAACCAAACGACACAAAAAAAAACATTTACAGCGACAGATTCAGGGAGCGTAGAGGGTATTAAAAATATCTTTTTCTTGTGCATAACATCGTAAAAAAATCGCCTCGTCTAGGTAAGAGATATTTTTACCGTTTCGGGAAAATACGCCCCCCCCCCCCCTCCCCCTTCATCAAACCCTTGGTCAGTTCCTTGTTCAATAGTGCAAATGCTGTCGTTTGTGTGATGAAATCTAACAAAATAACTTCATGTAAGTTAACTTTGACGAACTAAATATTAAACAAGTATACTAAAGGTGTCTGAAGGAAAACCTCGCCTTCACTGTACCATAAAACGGGGCTGTTTTATATCTAACTTCACATTAAATTTACCACGAATGCATTGGACCGTGAAAATTATGTATATCTCCTCCTGCATAATATTTCTTTTCATTAGAGAGACTATAAACAAAAGCCGGTTGGATTCGCCTTGTGATGTAATGCGTGACCTTTTCGCTTATCAATCACAAGTACGTTTCTCTGACACATTACTGGTTGACAATTCAGTGCAAAAATTCTGCGTAACTTCTCGTGACTGTTGATTGTTTATTTGAAACATATTTAAAACATAACTTCAGTAGACTGTTTTAAATTCAAATGATGAAATAAATATATGCATGTATAGATAATAAAAAAAATGTTGGTATCTTAGATTGGTAAAAAAAAAATTTTGTACGGAAAACTGAAGCACATACCTTTGCAAAAGAAACATATAAAGGTGTATTTAAGACTTGTAGGACATATACTTATCACTGAATTGTTTCTTATCTAATTTTGTTATATCTTAATTTACCTGTGGCGGACGAACACCTTTTCTTTCTGGCGAGTTAACTCTTAGGTATGCCGAGTTATAGAGAGCTGGTTCTCCGTTGCTGATATCCGGATTATGTTGCATAGACGTCACAGGTACCGGTTGATGATCCGGTAGAGTGTTATAGCACTGACAAATCAACCGGTTAGTAAACGGTTCAACAACTGTTGGGCAGGAAGGGTTCTGGCATATCTGAAAATATATCAGTTGATTCTAAATTATGAACTCTTGGGTATTTCCCTTTACTGGTTAATGGATGCGTTTCAATACTTCAGACACTATTTGGTCATTGCAGGTTCTCATAGACATATTACGTAAATGTGGTAATATACAAAATGTATCCGGGTTTTTTGTTAATAATTCGCCAACAATCGTTTAATCAATCGATATATCCTTAATTCTTTTTCCTGGATTACAAAATAAGTAGTAAGGTCCGTTTCAACATAATAAACAACGTATGATTGTGAAATATAAATCAAATGGTATCATCATAGAACAGACTGTCTGTCTGTTTGTCCTATAGTCTTGTTTTCTGAAAGTCTAATAACAAATTATAACAGAAGTACTAACAGATAGAAGCATGCGGTTGGAAGCTAAAACAAATGTTGTTTTAATGATGGTTTAAAGCTGTGACCAATAAACCTGTTGTTTTCCAAGAATAAAGCAATAAATTCTTCAATGCGTCTATATTTCCAAAAGATGGACAAAATTGATATTTGATACTATGCAAGCATGTTGAAAAATGTTATGGATAGCAAAATTATATATGTTCGCGGAAATTTAAAAAAAGAAATTTAGTATCCATGTTTTTGCGATTTATTACACCTTATGAATACTGCTTGCATATGATAATGTAAAATTTATTGCATGGTAAATATATACATATTATAATTATGTACATGCATATTTTGTGGTTGACGAAAACATCAAAACAAACTGTTTCAATCTACAATAAAATCCCTTCTGCTTCCGAAATACATGTACATTAAATATCATTTCATACGAGAGGTCTTCGCCCTTAAAATCGCCATAACCTACCATGCACTAACATATACGTATATGTGGGTTAATACCTTTTAAGTGTACACAAGTTTTATACAAGGAAGAGCAATTACTCCGGATGACACTGATGCATGTTCGTTACGTTATAAAAAATATAAAGTGTACGACCCTTACCTGATGACCCAAACCTTTGTCTCCACTTGGCAATAAAAACTGACCAGCGAAGTCAGAAAAATGTTAACAACTAATATCAATTACTCAGAGAAGCCGGAAACACCACTAACGGCGGCGACCTATCCAATGTAACACTAAATATATATGTATATATTTATGTATCAGTAGCTAGCTCATAGCTTCCGGATCTATCAATTTTTACATAAACACCGGTGTCATCGTTTTTTCTGGTCAACTGTTTTGACATATACGCATTTAGAATTTGAAACGATCTGATGTCTTTTTAGAACATTATCACCTGTATAAATTTGTTTCATGATACGTTCATTTATGGAAAGAAAATATGTGCGTGAATTGATTCAAATGTGTATAGTTAGTTCATCGAAAGCTACATCTTTTTAAAGATACACGTATTTTACTACTACATACCATATGTTTTTGTCCGTCTTGTAAATCGCCTTGTGGGATAACTCTATTCTCATCCGCAAAATACATCATTCAATTTAAAATTCACTGTCACAATACACAGTATGAATAAGTCCCCAAAATAAATTGTCCACTCTATTATTAAAAATCCCGTTATAATATAACTGTGTAACACGTGTATAGTTTAGAGGTGAGAGAACGAATTTAAATGATGGGTTAAACTCGAATTCTTTCACTTAAATCACCATGAACTAAGTAATTACTCAGAATATAGGTCACTATCACTCAAATCAAAATATTAATTAGAGTAATCAGAGTTATTAATAAGTTAAATACTCCTCATTAAAATGCAAAGGCGATAAGTAATTGGTCCATGTAAACAAATTTCTAATCCTCACTATTCGCCATTGGGACCTCTCATTCAGACGACAGTGTATGTATAAACGGTAGAAAAAGATAGCCCAGGGCTTAGAAACAACTCAACCATAGCATGATGTATTGTTTTAGCTGAGGGCCATTTCAAGTCACAGTAGATGTGCCGCTTTTTAGCTGTCAACGATAGAGAACGTAGGATTAAATATGGGAAATTGCTATTGATAATTTTATTTTATGTTTTTTTGTTTTAAAAACTTATTGTTTGCATGTCAGGGTTAAAAAATGACATTGCGAAGGATTATGCGATCTTAAGAGATTAGAAGGAAATAAGTTTATAAAAACGACCTTCCGTTTCCTGATCTTTCATTTCATGTTAGCTGATCGTTTAATGTGTTTAATTTTATTTCTCAATCTTATTTAATGTGCAAATAAATACAAATTCTAACGAAAAATTATATATAAAGGGCGATTTATTGAAAATATCATATTTAATGAGTATTTATTTAGCAAACAAATTTCCGATAAACAGTTAAAAATATATTTAGATTACGGAAACAATATTAAGTATACATTATAAATATAGTCTTTCTAATACATTTTTTTTTTACCATACATCTAAATGTTCATTTATAATAGACAAAAGTATAATTTATGATTTATCTTAATTGAATTGACAGGCCGTAAAAGATTTGTTTTAACAGAAAATAAATTTCTGTTATGTTTGTTTAACCGCAATGGAAAATTTCGTTTCCAATGTAGTATACAATTTTAACTTTATTCTGTCATGATAATAGTAATACACATTTTTGAATTAACATAATTAAAAGTTTTGACATTTTAATTCCATATTAGTATACTTACACACATTTTACATATTACATGAATGGCCAGTTGTATATTTACCTACACAATAAAGGTTGTTTATTACATATGATGTGCATTTTTTGGCTTTCAATGCATAACGATACCTGGCAGTTGCCGTTTTCAGCTGACTTCTCAAACGTTTATGTCCATTTCAGTGACGGCTATTATCAGCCCATCACAATACGAGGGTCTGTACGGGTTTTACACAATAGAAATAGGACCATAACTGCATAAAAATGGGACAACAATAAAAAAAAGAATGTAGAGAATAATGGGGGTGCTAAATTATAAACAAGTAGAGAATAATGGGTAAAAATTATAAAAGAATAGAGAAAAATTAAAGAATACAGAAATGAAGGACCCCAACCATACCCAATATGAGTCATCTAAACATTGCCATTCACCATTCTCGTATAAAAAATTGTTTATGTTTTGATGTTCATAAAAAAGTTTTATTTATGTATGATTATGATATTTTTACCTGATTAAGTAATTTCAAATGCGTATGTTGCTAGCTTCGTATTCATACATGTAAATTTCAGCTGTTTCTTCTACAGCAACCGTCGGAAGGAAACCCTAAACTCGATGCTTTTATCAAAATACGCTAAGATATTTAATTGAATAATATTTCTAGCATACTTGTCAGTAGAATGTAGTCCTTATATTTTTAACATGTTTAAAGGTGATTGCGGTAGCCATATATTAGGTTACAGTCAGATACTCCTTGCACATCATTTTACATGAATAATCTTATCGTTCTTAATGCAAACATATACATACATGAGCAAAATTCTTTTGGGCATGTATTTCATGTGGTTATGTCAAAATTTGACTTTTATGAACACTGCACTTATTTCATATTGCAAACGATTTAAGTAAGAAAATACACAGGGCATGCGCAACACAAAACCATATATATTAAAGAAAACATAGACCACCAACGATCCATCAACTATAGGAAAAAACAACAAAGGACTGTGCAACATACATATCCAACTTTAACGTGGGCTAACACAGATGCACTAAAAAAAAGGGGGGCATTTTTTTCTCATCGTTTCCACAAGTGATACCTGTCGTAGTACCCATATAAATGATTAAACAACTCACTGACTATTAGATTATGCGACATACCTATTCATCATAAAATAATTATCATATCAAAAATGTACATGTATTTTGCTTAGAAAACAATGTGAGGAAAATTTAGTAAAATACACCTTAAAATTTAAGAATATATTTGTAGGCAAATTCCCAACTATAAACAAAGTGAATATTTCGTATTTATGTTCAAAAGTAGACAATATCAAAACTTTAAACATCTGTATTATTAGCTGTCCTTATTATTCAAAATATGGAATTATCTTTAATTTATTGAATTTCAATAAGGAAATCAAAATTTCCGGTTCGACAAGATACAGCTTTGAATTCCTGTCGAAAGTTTAAGATTTTGTGCCATTTGATTTTAATTTATCTTTTTAAATTTGATTTTAATTTATCTTTTTAAATTTGATTTTTGTTTTCGAAATTTTAAAAGCCCTACAAATTATTTATGTAAAATTGTTATAGCCTTACTTATTTACACCTGTATATGCACAATTAACACCTGTACATGTACATAAACGGTGTAAATTCAATGAGTTAAAAGTGGATACATTCTCTTTATACACTGGAAATCATTTATTGTCAACAAAGTATATATTTAGATGAAAGCATTTACGTCACTTTCTTTATGTTTTGTGGTTTATTTTATTACTTTCACTTTGTTCTCGAAAGTTTCCCTAAAGTTTTTGAAGTCACCTAGTGTCACTATAAATTTGCAAAAAACTTTCAGGAACTAAGCTTATAGGTCACACAGCAAGAAAAATGAAGTCTTAGAAGAACGTCACAGGTATAGCCTTGTATATGCCAGTGACCGTGGCCATGAACCTATTTCAAGAACATACAGTTTCTTAATGTAGGTCGGTAAACCAGGAAAGTCCTTATATGTAAATTGAAAAATTTCTAACTTACCATATGGAAAAGTCTATACTAGCTGACCGACTGGTAATGATCTGAATTTGAATTTGTCTGAACTGTATAAAGTTCCGTTTAACTATTTATTTCTGTACAATATCTTCTACTGCTTGGATAACAAGATATATGAGCAGTTATCAATAATCAAAGAGGAAGCTATTTTTCAGTGTCATGCTTTTCCTCCACCTGCAAAGAAAAGAGGTCTGGAGATGCAATTCCTTATAAATTAGTTTTACTCCAGGGTTCAAAATCCCAACGTAATGTTTTTAAAAGGATCACACACCCATCCACCACCCCACCCCATCCCAAGATTATCAAATTCACCAAATTCAATATATCTTTAAATATATATTCAAAATTCAATATGTTAATTATTCAGCGCTATACATTGTTGTTTAAGACAATCTTGGTAACATATTGTTAATTCGTTTTTTATAATAAAAAAAGTTTTAAAACGTTCATCTCGAAGGTCACAATCTCAACCATATAAACTGGAAAAAAAATATTCGAATGTAAATAGATAGATATTGTGTTTATGGTTGTAGATATATCTTTATCATTATAGTTTGGGGGGGGGGGGTCTCGAAATTGGGCAAATTTCAAAAAAACTGTTTAGAGGTATATGTTTCAGCTATACGTTCAGAAGTACGACATACTGTTGTTTTTGTCTCAAAGTGTTGAATTAAATTCAGGCGAAATAACGGAATGACAATTTAGATAATACACAGAACACTATCATTGACAACCTCTTTAATTTACGATTTTTAATTAATACAAGGCCGGATATAGACAATAAGGCTTAGAATTTATATCAAGAAAAAAAAAGATATTATATTTATATTTACAGTAAATTTACTGCAAAAAGTAAAACCGCCACCGCACGTAAAACAACTACTTTAACAATCAATATAAATCATTCTGACAAAACGTCACCCACCTCGGATGGACTTTTACGAGTTAAATGACTTGCCTGATATGATTGATTAGTTTACCGCTCGAGGCCTGATCGACTTTGAAATCGAGATATAATTTTTGTGGGTATGGCATTTTTATCGTAGATTTCACATTTATTTATCTGCGGTCATTAATGCTTTTATAAACGCAAATTATTTAGTTAGTCAGTCTAAAAAATTGATTAAGGGACAGAATTCTGTAAATTTTACAGGCCAAGGGTATGCGTCATATAACATAACCTAAAATATATTCTTAATTGAGAAATTTCGTTTTTCTTCTTTTGTCAATAATTTACGTCGTTATTAAGTAGCGATGAGTATCATTCAAACATTTCTATTTTCCGATTATTAAGTGTTTTGATGATATGAAGTCATTACAACAATATCCTGACACGTCCGCTAATAGTTGTTGATACAAACAGAAAATGTCATTCTACACAATTGAAGTACAATAAAGTAAAAGATCAAATGCGCAATGTCAGATTTCAGTAGTGCTTGAAATAACCCATTTATCAGCAATATGATTCAAATACACTTGAAAAATTGCTATTTCAATAATGGTTTTAAATGTCAGAACATTTGACAAAACGACAGCGTTCCAGAATCCGAATTTATTTTGATGACACATTTCGCTGAGTAAGCTACTACTCACAACACCCCCAGCCGTAATAAAATATATATGATCAGTTGTAAAGTAACCTGTATATAACTTATCTCTGGCCAAAAGTGTTGGTATGCATTCTTTTTTTTAATGGAACTAATACCACTTTTAGGACATACAAAAGTGATAATTTATTGCGTAGAGGAAACAACATGTCCTCGAAAATTCAATTAAACGAACCTAAGAGTAACTCAACATCCCTGTCAATATTGCATTTGAACAAATCCACAGAATTTGGCGGGAACTACACCGAGACAACAGATGACTATTACAACTACTACTACTACTACTATGATCTGCCATACCAAATGGTAACAAAAGAATGGCAGGTTCCTATTTTTGCGTATTTATATTCTGGAATATCTCTCTTGACAATTTTAGTAAATGTTATGGTAATTTACGTATTTGCGAAGAAAAGGATGCGTTCGCAGACGACATTTTTGCTATCTTCGCTTGCTTGCTCTAATTCAGTGATATGTTTGGCAGTTGCAGTCTATCACATATACTTTCATCTACTGGACCATTACAGGGATCCAGTAGAATATAAGTGGTGTATTTTGAAGCGCGTGCTTCATATCATGGAAGAAATGGCTCGATCTTCATCAAACTGGATAACAGCGCTTTTGGGCATTCAGCGTTTTGTCTGCATTTGTTTTCCTTTTCATGCTAGATCTGTATGTTCTATTAAAGTATCAGTTATGGCGGTACTAGTTTCAGTGATAGTTGGTGTCGTTGTCTATATTTATGAAGCCGCTTCTGTGGAAATTGTTCCAATTTCTATAAAGAATGGAAGTACTTTTCTGTATGAAGGTTGTGTATTGGGAACGAGACATGGAGTTACTCAAACATCAGTAATGGTAAGCTATATCATTAGCGGATTTGTCGCCAGGTTTTTGCCATGTTTAGTTCTATTTATAACAACAATACTACTTGCGAGAACGCTACAACGTCGACATCGTGGAATAGCTGCAGATGTGCATGATAGAAATAGATCGTCATCTCAAATGAAAAGACTTAATGGTCTTGTATTTATTATTCTGACAATATTTCTATTATCAGAATTACAAGATACTATTGCATTTTGCATTTATGCATATGAATTAGCAACGGACAGATTAAGAGAAGTTTTAACTGCCGATGAAGACGACCATTGGGATACTTGGGGAAATCTCTTGTCATTGTTTGGTTACCATTGTAATTTTTGGATCTTCTTTCTGATGAGTTCACAGTTCCGGTCAGCATTTTATGACACGTGTTCTTCTGTTCGTGAAAGACAGTTCTCTTCGTCTACGAGAGCAACGCTGATGTCGAGTAACTTCTTAACGGAAACCGAATCATTAAAACCATTGCAAAGACCTAAGTAATGACTGTAAACTTAATTCTATTTTTTTCAAAACGCCTTTTACTATTTTTTACAACATTGAGTGCAGAGGCGGATTCAGAGGGGGCCCAGCGGGCCCGTCCCCCTTTTCTGGGAAAAATTTGGTTGATTATAGAGAATCACTGAAGCATGACCGGAGCGGGCCCCCTCTTAGGCAGTCAGTGGGCCCCACTTATGAAAATTTCTGGATCCGCAACTGGAGTGTAAAGGGTTTTATTGTGACCAATTGAAAGACTTTAAACAATATCTGTGCTTTTAATGTGTTACTTTCTTTACGAATACTAAGCAAACAACAATCGATCCGTTTTTCTTATTTGTAAATTCTCTGCATATCGTGAACAATTTTCCCTCATATTATTACATTTTTTATTAAGACAAGAAAAACATATGCTACTTTAGAATAAGTGGTCAAACTGGAGGTATAAAACGGTTCCACGTCATTAAAGACTTTGTAACAAGTGCGAAGTGTTGGATGATGAATTCCATTTCTTTTTATTTTGTAATAAAATGATTAAAAACACAAAATATAAATTTTTCTGATAATAAAATAAAATATGTTTTAAATCCAACTACTAGCCAGCAAGTGAAGTCTTAAGACTCCTTTATCAAACATTCTATGGAACTGAGGACAAGGGACCCATTTGGTCAATTGTTGTGTTGTGTGTTTGATATAACATGTTATTTTATTTAATACAAATGCCATGATGATGTTGTTAATTGTGAATTGGGTGTTACTATGTCTTTGGCCCTCTTTTGGATGTAACTGCAATAAAGATATATATTAATTAATTTCCAATCAAAATTTCATTTAAAAAACTTAGTAACACATCTGGTCCGTAAACATTTTAAAGTTTTTTTCTCTCTCAAATGTATTAATATTTACGGTTCATTGAAGAATTGTTGACATTTTGGAGTTCAGAAGCAATTATCCTCGAATTAATCTCAGGTTGAATTTGTTGACGTCGTTAGACCACATTCTCCACAAGCAAAACTATTCAGTCAACGACTCGAAGTGAACTACCTTGTCAGAAGACAATCAATCATTTTGATCGATTGATTGATTGAATGACGATTACTTAACGTCTATCATTTTGAAAAAAAATGGTATGCTTTAGGATGTAGAAGTAAAATAACAAAAGTAGTATTTTGATCGGAATGTTACAATATGTTGGTGTCATATTTCTATTCATATCAAATTTATTACAAATATAATTTGTATGCTTGTTGCATTTTATAAGATTTCTAAATATGTGCTAATTGATTCAAGTTTTATATATAATTCTATAAATTGGTATATACGTCCAAATTTTATCGAGCTAACTCATTATTCTTATAGCTGAAAATTTAATTCTAAATATGAAAATACCGTTTACAAAGCATTCGAATCAAGTCCTATACTTATCAACTCATTTTTGAACGGATATATGCACATATATTTCGCACATTTTATAAAACTGTGACACTTTTCTGAGTTTACTTTTACTACTACATGTAATACTGCCTCTCCGGTTTAATTGTTATTGTATGTTTTACATATTATTTCTAATTTTTAATAGGATTTATTGACGGGGACCGGTCCCCGACTCACTCACAAACGAATAAAAGTGCAAAGGATTTGCATATAAAGTTTGTGAGACAATTGTTCCAGTACAGACATCACTATAACTCATGAAAAATTCGTCTTGTGTTATGTCCTTACAATTGTTTAACTATTTCGTTGTATTTTTTCAACAACATTTTGTAAATAAAGTTTAAATAAAGCCGCCATGTTATTTACATTGCATGGTTTCGAAGGTAGTCCGGCGAACAAGGTCTATAAAAGTAAACAGCATAAAATCACTTCCGGACCGACCGTGCAAGACCCTCATGGGTCGTCAAGGTCGTTAAAACCCCCATCATCACTTCCGAAAGTGCTTGAGACCAATCAAAGTAAAGATAATAAACACATTATGTGTTATATTGCCTTGTATTTATCTATATTTTTTTTATTATGACATTAGGTAAAGATCCTTAGTTTGAATCAGTTACCCTTTTGCATGTTCATTTCTGTGTTGTTTCAGAATTATGATATCATATCATTAAAAAACCTTGACCAAGTACAATTAAAAGTATCTCACATACTATTGTATGGGACAAATGAACTGTAAATCGGCGCGGACAGTTTAGCGAAAAAAATTGAGTATAATGTAGGCGTTGAAATGTCCACTTGGAGTTTCGGATTTTTAGCTAAAACGTTCTGCGCCCTTGTTAATCACCCTTAAAATATTACATCGAATTCTAATTGTGCCTTTTCGATTTAAATACTATAGCAAAAACTCGTATGATGTAAAAACTAAATTAGTTTATTAACATAAATGAGTATCCCTACTTTTGAAAAAGTTGAGGACATATAAGGTATTATAGTAACATTAATTGATTGCAGTATATATGAATACGTTATGCCAAGCGACAGCAACCTCGTACGTAGTAATCACAACACTACGTATACTAGATGCTTCAAGAAATTAATACGACTTTTTGACAGAGCTATTAATATATGTGTATACCTTATTAAAAAATGAAAATAACTTTCAATGTCATGCGTCCATATAGCGCTTTCATGGATTTACCTTCATCAAGAACGCTCACAAACGAATATTTGAAAGCCGGATGGCTCAATACCGAACTACGCTAATTTTGAAGAGCTACAGTAATCGTTCGTGAATACAGAAAGGAACGGATGTTAAACCGCCTCATTTCGTCGGTATTTTTTTTAAAATCGGGTGAAACTCGACGACAATTAGGCAATTAACTTCTAAATTCTTTAGAACTATCCCCTTTTAAAATCGTCTGTATCAGCGCCTGTATAATGATTGATATGCATTGTGTATTGACGTTGTTTATGTACAGTGATTTCACGTTGTTAATTTTCATTTTATCAATGAGTATTACACAACAAGACCTCCATTGTTTTAAATCAACACTATTGTTATATACAAAAAAGATTTAACTATAACTGTGTACAAGACCACACAGGTCCCGACTATTATATTTTTATTTCATTCGTATGTGATATCTATAGTGTCAAATAGAAATGTTGAAAACTTGGAATATCCCTTATTCACAACTTTACTATACAATTTTTAAACCAAAATACTTATCAAAGATACCAGGCTTATAATTTTGTACGCAAGACGCGCGTTTCGTCTACAAAATACTCGTCAGTGACGCTCGAATAAAAAAAGTTAAAAGACAAATCAAGTAAGTAGTTGAAGAGCATTGAGGATTTAGATTGATTGATTGTTAGTTGCTTAGCGTCCAGTGTCGAGGATTTCGAGATTGATACATTGTTTATAAACCGTTTCTATTGTTAAAAACCGTTTGTTTATCTCTTTATGGCTATGGTTTATGTGTCGTTGGGTTGTTGTCCGCTAATAAAGATACACACTTTTATGTAACATACAACTCCTGACGAGGTTCCTGACTTTGAACATGAAGATGTGATTGGGTTAATTAATCTAGTTTTTAAATCTCGAAATAACAGTATAATAGAAAACAAACACCCCAAAAACAACCCCTTAAAACAACCCCACAAAAACAAACCCCCAATAAAAAACACAAGCCCCTCTAAACAAAAACAACCCCAAGAAACGAACAAACAATAATAATACAAAAGAATGCTCGCAGTTTCTGAAAGCAAGGTCACAGTATACTTAACCGATATGATATAATGCCGTCAGTAACTGAAAGCAAGCTCACAGTAAACTTAGCCAGATATGAGATAATCGCAGTCAGTTACAGAAAGCATGCAAGCTCAAAGTATATACTTAGTCTGATACGAATACGAATACTTTATTAAACCAATTATCGGCCAATAAAGGGCATGTTACATATAATGATTACAAATAGACATAAGTAAAAAAACAATAATGACAATGCATGCTTATGATAATATGGATTTAACTATAATAGCAGTTGTTTTCTTATAGTAAAACATTTAAAACAAATTAAAGTCTCATTCATGTTCACAAGAAAGAAGTCGAAAACGAACTGAAAATTTCATGGCAAAAACGAATTGCGCAAAAACAAGAGTATACGAAACACAAAGACTAAGCAACACAAACCCAACCAAAACCTGGGATGATCTCAGGTGCTCCGGAAGGGAAATTCATCGACAACGTTATAATTAGTATACAGGAAGACGCGATCGTGGAACAATGCTATGATTTTTTAATATGATTTCAATGACGAAAAGATCAAGGGAACAGTTAAGTCTTACTATAAACTAAAATCTTTCCTAAAACCCAATATGACACAGCTTTATATTTGGACGTTGAGATTATATATTGCAATAATTTTATCATATATATCTGATTACAGATATTTGTAGATTACTCAGAACTACAGAGACCTACAGTTTTGTCACATTTTTGCAAACATTTAAGTATTTTCTTTGTAAAAAAAAAAACAGGTTCTCACCCCAAAACCAAAATTCGGTCGAAAGTAGATGTATTGTCTATAAAAATACAAATTTATTCAGTTCGGTTCCGGACGACTTTCGATGTAATACTTAACAGAAACATTTATTTTGTTGAAATTTCCTGCTACAGCAATATGTAGTATTAAATACAATGAACCTGCATTTATAAATAGTCGTAAAAAAGCTGAAAATCTGTTATAATATATAACATAGATTATGTATCATATATAAGTTCACCGTATGTGTGCAATGGTATTTAGCGAATGCAGGGGAATATATCCATACATTAAAAAAAAACATGGAACACTTTAGTTTTAACCTTTTTAATCATATCTTTGGAATGCTATCGTTTCTGTAAAATAAATCCAAATGCAGTGTAAACAAGATGGTATCTTTCTACCTTGCACCGTGAAATATTGATTGAAAGTCTGCACACTCAGTTGCACACAAAACCTTTTCGCAAGTAAAACACTGGTCGTCTATCTTATTAACCATAGAATTTTTTTTTATATATCCTATTCTATAATCGTTGACGATATTTTCAGAGTTCTCCAAAAAGTGGTGGCGGGCCTGAAGGTTTTGACCACCAATTTTGCAAAGGACGACACAATTTTTGTAATTTGCAATTGAAATAATAGTAAGGAACAGCAGATTTTTTTTCAAGGACCACCAAGAGAAAAAAGATTTCGAGTATACCGGGTAATTTTGTGCGAAAATTTCTGAATGAGGCAACGGTTGACTATATTCTAGTATTTCCATCCATAAGATTGCATTTAAGTAACACCGTTTTATCGATATTGTGTTATCTACAGCGTATATCTTTGTTGGGGACTCCAAAATCTTAGTTCTTACATGCCACATAGTGAATGACCCCCATATATCACAACTTGCTTCTTTGCAAAAAATGACTAAGCCATAAAAATAAAATATGTGTGTTGAAGATTTCCTCTTTTAACAACAATTGATTAAGTATAGGTAGAAATTTGCTTTGCTTTGCTATTTTTTTTACCATAAGTATAAAGGTACAACCTGCAATTTTGTCACAATTCACTTACAAACAATACGAACTTTATGGTAGGCAGTTTGAGACATAAAAAAGGTAGGTGGGGTAACCATAAAAACAAATATTTTTAATTTTGGCATTACATTAGATGAAACGCAACGGTTTTATTTTCAGTAATATTTAATTTCTTGAATTGAGTCCAACCCCGGGGGTTACTGAATATCCTTTCGGGTATAACTGTGCCGACAGCACTTGCCAAATCATACCCTGTTCTAACCAGAAAACATTAAAAAATATACCCTGTTCTAAACAGAAATATTGAAAAACACACCCTGTTCTAGACACGCTCAAGAAAATGTAAAATAGATGCTGTTGTAGACCTGGGTTCTAGACTGTATCTTAAACAGTTAAATAAGCGATCCTGTTCTATACAAATACTTTGTTTAAAAAAAGACCCGGTTCTCACCAGCAGAGCATGAAAAAACGACCCTGTTATAACCAGCAGGACATGAAAAGGGACCCTGTTCTAACCAGCAAGGCATGAAAAAGCGACCCTGTTTTGCGGCACACTCATACCACTAAAAATATAGAAAGTAAGCCCCCGGGAGTCCAGCAATGTTAAAGCTGCGTTTTTTCACTTGCAAACATATATAAGCTGGTCTATTATTGCTTGCTTAATGCTTGAATAGGAAATGTCGATAATCAGAAGTTTACAAACCAATACTTTTTATATAAAAAACTCATTTTTTGCTTTGATAACACATGCTTTATCGACCAGTTCATTATAAGAGAAGTAAAACTATATCAACGTTAAATGAAACGATGAACAATCAATCTTCCTATATCCATTTATCTGCAGTCTATACAGAAATAAATAAAGCAAACTTACAGATTGATAGCATGGAGCCTACCAACAACAGATGCATACCATTACCAAAACCCTCGAAGCCAAAAATACTTCGACGAACACGTGCTTATTGATCAGTTCTGACCAAAAACACACCAATAAAGACACAGTTTAAAATACGAGGTAGCGTAAGAAAACAAGTAAATCTTAATCGACATTTCATTGCTAGTTTTACTAAAAATACAATATTAAAGACCCAACAACTTACCCTTCCACTCTCGACAATGTTTCACATAATGGAAGTTCAAATGTCAGATCCAAACATCTGTCAAACATTGATTTTACAATGTAACTGAGTATACACCGTTTTAACGCGTAACAGATGGGGCTGTTACACGTGAATAAATTTAAACATTGCATCCTCCATATTTTTTTTTTGCATTAAGAATAATTAACAATTTGTAAATTTACACGTTTAACAGGTTATTGGTAAAATACTAACCCTAATTATTTTTTCATAAAAAAAAAACCAGTTGCTTGATTATTAAAAAACAATCGTATTTACATTATATATTGCAGTCACGAGATTTAACATTTTAGAATCAACATTAAATATGCGATATACACCCCCCCCCCCTCCCACTTTCGTAAACGCATTTAACATCCAAGTAACCACTGAAAAAGAGTGGAATTATATAGTGAGTCAGATTGAATGCGATCATTTTATATTTCCATTATTAACCTAATATGTAATAATCCGATATGGTATTTAGTTTGCATGTTAGAAGATTACACAATCACTGTACAAAGCGGTGTTGAATTGGAAAAAAAGTGGGAGGATTCTTACAACGCAATTAAAATTTAAAAACAATGAACATACATAGTGGACATAAGAACAGAAGTAATTACAGATAACATATTTTCTTCAATTACATTGATGAAGATAAAATATTGTAGTAAAATTTAACAGCCGCGAATCCAGCCATTTTGAAAAAAAAAGGGGGGGTCCAATTACCCCCGGAACATATTTTCTTTAATTACATTGAAAAATGGGGGTGGGGGGGGGGTTCCAACCCCCGGAACACCAAGAACAGTTCACATAATTAAAAAAAAACGAAAACGAAAAAAAGAAGTTCCAACCCCCGGAACACCCCCTGGATCCGCCAATTAATTAGATTTAATAAAATATAAACCTTAAAAGAATAAATGACATTGCATGTTCATGCACTGAATAATTTCAATTTCAAAACTTAATAGCTTGTTACAAAATAACATGTACTTCGTTCAAATTTAGATATCTTTAACTTGTTGCAATATTATATACAAGTCTTTTTATTGTAGATAATATCTTAAATCTTAGCAGTACAATCCATAAAACGTATCCTGTACAATCATGTAATCTCTTTGATTCCCTAATTGAGCAAAATATTGACATATAATGCAGAAATATCATACATATATACATATCACTCTCATTATAAATCAAAAGTCAGATTACGTGTAACCCAAAAACAAAGATATAGATAATTTCCAATACTTGGACAACCTTTTGAAAAGGTTCATGTCAACTTCTGTTAATATATTCTAAAGGTACCAGAAATTCATCTTGTAATATAGGGGTTAAAGCTGAACTTGGTCGATAGCAAATAAGAAAAATATATAAACACACTAGCAATCTTTTGTTAAGCTATATCAAATAGTACTGAAAACATAAACCTTTTGCTAAAAGAAAGTTATACATTAAGTTAACGCGTTGATTCACAAGGAATTTATATATGATTCAAGAAATGCCCTCGGAGTATTATAACTTAATTTGCTATACAAAAAAAAATAGCTGTCAAAATATGTAAGAACTAAAAAATAAAGACTTGCGTTAGATTATTTTAAGGAACTTTTATTCAGAATTACTGGAAAATAAAATATAAAAGCATTAAAGCCAAACAAGACCAAAATGTTATCCAAGATTTTGAATCTATACGCTTATGTACTAAAAATAAGAATTAGTGATAATAACATATTTCAATCAACATCAAAATCAAAGAATGTTGCTAACCTGTAAAACCATAGAACGGACTGAAAAATACTTTCTATTATAACGATTTTAATCATGATGACAAATTCATTTTTCTGATATCACATGACTCTATACAACCCTTTTTAGCAAAATCTCTGTATTTTATGTTTAATCGCAGAAAATATTGTGTATAGTATGTAAAAGCTTTATTTATTCATTTATTCATTTTTTATGAATGTTAGAATAAGTCTTTAATTGAAAGTGTCTCATAAGTCAGGTGTGGCTGGATACCGATATTTTAACTTCGATTTAAATCTTTATTTGTATTTTTATACTTATATTATGATGTATGATATTGTTTTATATTGGAATAAAATATTCTGTCTGTCTGTCATTATACTGTCAAAATGCCAAAAAATGGTATAAATCTTTTTTAATGAAATTGCTATAGATAATCCTACATTTCCAAATCTTGGTGATACCAGAGACCAAATGTATTATGTCTCTGGTTATACTGAATAAACAGCTGCGCCATGAGCGCATGATACGCCCGTCGTCTTGTGTGTGAATTTTTATGCAATAAGCATAAATAGTTTCTGACATACGGCGTGACATGCGAAAACCCCCCTTTTTTTTACAAAAAACTCAATATCTCTAAAATAAAATTTTGAATCAAAACCAAAAAGTATACAGATCTTTAGATTAATATAACTAAGAAGTGTGTAAAATTTTAAGCAATAATCATAAATCGTTTTTAAGATACGGCGCGACATGTGAAAAACCCCTCCCCCTATTTTTACAAA
Organism: Mytilus californianus; assembly: GCF_021869535.1. Taxonomy (NCBI): domain Eukaryota; kingdom Metazoa; phylum Mollusca; class Bivalvia; order Mytilida; family Mytilidae; genus Mytilus; species Mytilus californianus. The sequence continues at coordinate 80,437,171 of NW_026262701.1, read as the reverse complement.
ATACTCAATAACTCAAAAATAGAATTTGAATCATCACCAAAAAGTGTACAGATCTTAAGGTTAATATAACTAAGAAGTATGTAAAGTTTTAAGCAATAATCATAAACTGTTTTTGAGATACGGCGCGACATGTGAAAAACCCATCCCCCTTTTTTAACAAAATACTCAATATCTCTAAAATAAAATTTTGAATCATCACCAAAAAGTATACAGATCTTAAGATTAATATAACTAAGAAGTGTGTAAAGTTTTAAGCAATAATCATAAATTATTTTTGAGATACGGCGCGACATGTGAAAAAAAAAAAAACACACACCTGTTTTAGTTACTAAGTCCCGTAACTCAAAAAGTTTTAATCTTATTTTCACCAAAAAGTATACAGATCGTTTGACCATTCTCAAGTTACGGTGCGACATGTTTACGCCGGACAAACAGACGGACAGACAGACGGACGGACGGACAGACGGACAGACAGACAGACGGACAGACGGACGGACACCGGACATTTGTATACCATAATACGTCCCGTCAAAAATTGACGGGCGTATAAAAACTAGTGGTTATGCTTAAATCCTTCAAATTTAAACTAAGTGAAATAAACGGGTTTCTTTATAAAACAACCTCAGGAGCTGAGGATAACGGAATCTTAGTTATTTCTTATTGTATATATGAATATTTTAGACAGATCGATGTTATTTTTGTTGTTGTTTATGATTTGTAGTAGTCACAAGTATAAGTATACACTAATATGACAATAAAGACTAATCCAATTGCTAGAATCATGATATATTAACAAATTGAAGCTTATTTGCATCTTATAGATCGGTCGCCTCTTAACTGCTGAAATGAACAATTTTCTGCTGTACGTTTTATCCCAATTTGTACGTTGATTAATAATATAGAAACTAGTGGCTAAAATCATGGAAGTATTATATTGATATAATACTTTCATCCTGAAATGCCTGTCGCGTTCACTTGTTACTTGAAAAAGAGCCTAGGCTCATTATAAGATTTTAAATTTCAGGGGGAAATGCCTGATTGATCAAATCTCTGTTAGACGTCATGTTCTATGTATTATCGTGGCACATCCGTGTCACTTTTCAAGTTGTAGAAAAAAAATGTCACGAATAATAAATTTTACATAACTTATCGTTGCATCTTTATTGAGGATTTTAGAAAGTCGAAGTTCAAAGATTTTTTTAATAATGAATATGTTTCCAGAAAGTAGCATTTTGACTGCACGGTATTATCTTGACAGTGTTGGCCACTATAAGATGGCAAGATTATTATAACTATTCTTACAACAATGTTGTTATGATATAGGAGATAAAAGATAAATATCGTTTGACGAGGGGAGTTTTTAACGACATTGACTACCCATGAGGGTCTTGCACGGTCGGGAAATATCGTTTGAAATGAGTGGCCCAGCTTTTATTTCGAATGTCGGGATCCCGGATGTACAAAACGAAAATGACAATGTATACACATTTGTATAGATACTTGACCTATATGACCAAAAGGGACATAAAACAAGATCTATTATCATTTGAAGATAAATTTTTCTCTTATGTGTCGTTTTACATTTTGTTGTCCCGGTGCCTTTTATATACCTTGCTGTATATACGGTGCGAGTGTTGCTCTTTGTTGAAGGCCGAATGGTGACTTGTAGTTGTCTATATATTACATCCTTGTTCTTTGGTGTTTGATTGATAGTTGTATTTTTGGTAATCATACACTATCACATTTTTTTTATATATTTATATGCACATGCGATTATGAGCAACGTCTTTTTCGCGTTGTATCAGACAGGAACACTTCAGTTTTTTTGTTGTTGTCTCCTTCCATCGATACACAACACCCTTAATCCTGTCCAAATATATGTAACGCCCTGCGCAGTGAGCCAGGATTCCAACTCAACAGATATAAAGAACATTGACGCCATAGTCAGCAAAGGTAGATATCTGGATGACAACTGAGTGAACCAACTTCTGGTAGTATAAACTATCAGAAGTACATCTATAGGACCAATAAGGGGGAGACCATTTGATTTTTTGGGGTCAGAAGGATTTTGAAAATGAATATCCTGGCATGGTAAGAACTGAAAATAAATAATCTTGCCACAGGCAAGATGAATATAATGCAACAAATTTGGAAAATAGGAAATAAGTGTGTACAAAGAAAAGTATATGCTTTAGCAACAGATACAATTTAATATTCAATTCGCACAAAGCCCCCTCCCTAGATTATCGAAAAGTCGTCTCCTCGAAAAATTCTGAATTTTTATTGTTGCTAGACATCCGTTCTTATAGTTACAAAAAAGGAATAAAAAATGTACCTATATATAAAAAGTTTTAAGATATATGAGCAGTAAAAGTAGGCGATACAATGTTAATGTATAAGCCTAAATGAGTGCTGCAGACTTTTGAAAAGAAGGATATCGGGATGACATAGCTCTATACAAAACGAAAATACGACTGTACACATTTGGTGCATCCGACGCTATCTAAAAGTATTCTGCAGCCTCTTTCAAATTAAAAAATGCCAGAACGAATATCAGAGTATACTTAACGAAATGGTAAGGTTTACATGAAATTATAACAAAGACCTACAATATAGTGCAGGATGTCGATACGGGGAAATTGAACATACACATGCATAAACATCAACATTGGAATTTGCATATTATCTGCAACAGAAATACAGTGTTATCAATGGGAGGTTAAACATATTTTTCTTGAAATTGACGGACAACGACAACTGCAACATGCTATTTTATAACCACAAAAATAACGTTCGTATAAAATCTAAAACATTATAATAGATATTTGACATGCAATTCTCGGAAATACAACAAGTGTTTTATTTGTCTTTGTATATTTCTAAACGTTCTTGTTTAATCCTTTTTTGTACATATACTTTTGGCATGGCTCGGTATTCATACATCCCATCATTGTGTTATTGTGCTATGGCCATTTTTTGTATTCTTGTCTTTCATTTTTGCTTCTTTGTCTATAGAGTGTCTATATGCTATTTTGTTTTTCTTTGTTGAAATAGTTATTTGTTTTTATATATAGTGATTAAGATTACAACACAATTTTGACTGCTGTACCCCCTTTTTTTTTTACATTTTTACCTTTTTATGTCCGTTTGTTTTGCTCACACATTGTTGTCAATATAACGGAATTATATGCGACTGTCATACAAATGAGAGGTTTAGCTTGCTATATAACCATGTTTAATCCACCATTTTCTACATAAGGAAATGCATGTACCAAGTCAGGAATATGATAGTTGTTTTCATTCGTTTGATGTGGTTGAGCTTTTGATTTTGCCATTTGATAAATGACTTTCCGTTTTAATTTTCCTTGGAGTTCGGTATTTTTGTTATTCTACTTTTTACCACTTTGAAATTTTATTTATAAAAGAAAAGAAGGTATAAAAGCTATATAATGTCGATTTGTTTTGAATAGATTGAAGCTTATTTGACATGATTTGACCCACTCAGTATACTTTATCAAGTGACAAGTAATTTTTTTTTTAATTGTTCACCATTTCACCCCGAGACATTTTATACATTTATATGTATATATATCTCAGCTTCACCATATCGAACACGATAAACAACTAATTCATGCTAATCTGTATACAGTGAAAATGCTAATCAAAGAACTTCTCATATATGTATATATATATATATATAGAGAAGTCTATAAAAAGGACCAACCAGCAAATTTAATATGTACCGGATCGTCTAGAATAGACGATACTGCGCAGATAAGGAAATCATTATAAATATATTTAAAGATGGTAATATACGAAGATGATGTTATAAAATCGTGTTGACAAATATTTCGGCTTAACAAATAGCCTTCGTCAGTGTCAATAATTTTAACAATAATCATCAATAGTATTGTTAAAATTATTGACACTGACGAAGGCTATTTGTTAAGCCGAAATATTTGTCGACACGATTTTATAACATTATCTTCGTATATTACCATCTTATATATATAGTTTGAATCTTCCTGGTAGACTCAAGTCTTTTAAACTGTTATGTTTCAGAAGTACCTTTTAAGTTTATCAAAACAATTATGGGCTGCAGATGAGGATGTGGATGGGGTTTACAGAATAGAGAATAATGGCCAAAAAAATAAAGAATAGAGAAAAATTGACCCAAAAAATAAAGAATAGAGAATAATGAGGTGCTAAAATATAAAGAATAGAGAAAATGGGCAAAAAGTATAAAGAATAGAGAAAATGGCCTAAAAAATTACAGAAATGAAGGACCCCATCCAGACCCTCACAGATGTATTCCTTAACATTTGAACTAATTCCTGGCGTTTACCCTCCCTTGCTAAAATAGTCGTGTTCACTGGATTAAAAAAATTGAAGTTCTACTGTAAAATTATACACCATGACATGTTTTAAAAGCGCTGACGACGTGGCATCTATTATAATACGATTCAACATGTTCCCTCTGAAAAAAAGTCATGCATTTACTTAAGTAGAGATCAATTTTCCTTGAATTAAAAATTCGGTTTTTTACACATTTTTTGTGTAACTACACTGATTATTCTACAAGGAATAATAATTAATATTTCAATAGGGTCATGCACATTTATTGTAATGCTAGTTATAAAACAACAAATGAATCACCATGATCACATCTTATTAAAACGTGTGTGTCTCGCTTTCGTTGGAGCAAAACGAAAAAAAAAAGCAATTTGATGGACTGCATTGGCATAGTATTAATACAAAACTGTACATGCATTGAATGTCATTTACCAAGAAATATATCCTCATAATATGTTGACTCGAGTCGTTGGTTCGATCAACGACCGGATCAAACCAAGGATTTGTCTGCTGAGCTCGTGACATATCGGAGAAAGAGCAAGACTGGTCAGCTCGGAGTCGGAAAATGTGTCTGTGTATAGCTTCCTGCGGAATCTGACCTTGTGAACTAGTGCGAATTTAAGTTTATATCACATTTTCGCCCTCATATTTCTGCATTCTTTATTTTTTTCGCTCATTATTCTTTATCTTTAAAAACAATGGCTATTCTGTAATTACCTGATAACTGTATTCTGGACATTGTTCTTTTCTGTAATCTTTACCCAATTCTTTAATTTTTGCAGTGAATCTTTATATTTTAGCACCCCATTATTCTCTATTCTTTTATTTTTTTTTCTGCCCATTTTTCTCTATTCTTTATTTTTTTGCCTATTATTCTCTATTCTATAAACCCCATCCACACCCTCTCATATACATGAAGAAGTTAACCATGTTTGTCACTTTCAATTCATCCATCCATCTTCCAATCTGTGCATCTAATGTTCGTCCATAACTTTAAAAGTAGGCTCAAAATGATATATTCGAGTTGCAAGGGCTTTGTTCGTCAAGAGCGGCGACAGACATTCTCTACCGCATGTTTTCAATATAAAGTCTCAAGTCAGTTCGGATGTGGCTGTGTAAATATATATCTTGCAAAACCAAACGGGTAGCGGGTAGTTGCCAAGAAAACATATCCAGGCCAGGGGCGGATCCAGGAACCCAACCCAGGATAAAGGGGGGTTTTCATACTATATGTCCCCATTCAAATGCATTGATCGTCAAAAAAAAGGGGGGTTCCAACACCCGTAACAACCCCCCCCCCCCCCTCTGGATCCGCCACTGCAGGCCCTCCCTTGATCGATTTCTCCTTTTCGCCATCATACGCAGCGGAAAATATCGGGTTTCCGTTAAAAAAGGTAAAAATAAATCGTCATTTTTAAAAATGAAAGAAAACAGTTGCTACCTTTTAAAGTTTTAAAGAAATCCAACACTACAAAACTTTATGCATTATTCAATTATCATGTTAACGTTGAAATAGCAAAATTCTGTAAGAGTATATTCTGATGTAAATTAAACAATATATATATCAGCAATTACTGATTTGCCATCCATTTTTTTTTTACTAAATACTGTCCATGATATTAAGTACAATGTATGCTCAGAAGTGCACTTTGTAAAAATCATATAAAATTATGTCATTCCTTTACATGTCTTATATGAATTGTATTTGACACATCATATGCATCATAATTGGTTTGTGTATGTGATTTGTTTGTATTCACACAACCCGAGTTAATTGTAGTCTTTGAGGAGCAAAATTTTCAAGTTTCAAGTTATTTTAATCACAACGCATATATAGTACCTTTTATTGGAAACAATCTTACATATCTCATAAGACCGTACGTATTCGTACAATTTATTAAAGTTGAAGACATGGAGAAGCGAAAATTTCACAAACACACAACGCAGATTATGATTACAACTGAAAATTGTCGTTTTTAGATGCGTAATTGCAATAGAAATAAATAGGGGGATAAATTACAAAATTAGAAAAAAACTAAAATTCTGAGATCTCGGTCCTTATTTAGTTTCCGTAAACAGGTAAATAATTATTAAGAACTGTTCATATTCAGGAAACCTATACTTACGCGTGACGTCAAAAGAAATAACAACCAAAACTATCTTCCAAATACAAAATAGAAAACAGCGGAGCTTAAAACGCGAATTTATTCCCTGGTGAAATATATTAGTAGGCCGAAGAAACGTAATTTCTGGTTCCTCGTAAATTGTTTAAACCTGCTAATCGCCAAATCTGCTAGTATCCACGCAGTGAGAGAGCAGAAGCACTTACAAGAACCAACATGAGCCTTGCATGGTGACAATTGCACGGTTATAACCAGAAGAATATAATACAAAATTAGAAAAACAATGCATGTGCATGTATTCGGCTATTATAATATAAGATAATTGGTTCATACTTACCATTCTGTTAAAGGTACATGTTTGTTTGGTCTTAAAGTACGTTCTTCTTTCCTTTCAAATCCGGAGAAGATATCACACTGAACGTAATAAACATCCAGAAAAACAATATGTCATTTCCTTTTCCTTTTTTTTTTAATTTGAACAGGAAATAGAAAACAAACTACGTTCCAAACTGCCCAATGGTCCAACTTGATGAGATTTTAAAGTGATGACTATAGTTTGCATCGTCAATTAAGACGACAACTAGAAATATCAACTAAGGCACCGACCTTTTTTTACGGAGAGCGACATGGGTTTTTTTTCTCGGGACAAACATTTTTTCGACTTAAAAAACAACAATATAGTTTTCAACAACAAAAAGGAACACGATTTTTCAACTATTTTTACACTAAAGTCTTATAACTCTGAAACACTTCTTTTTGAAGAAATCTAAATTCAAATAAATTATAACAAAAATTACAAAAGATGAATTGTCGGTGCCTACTTAGGTTTTCCCTGTTTCTTGAACATAAGTGCATGTTGGTACTGGCAGATTCAGGATTTTGAAAAGAAATAGCGTCCTTTGTTTGTTGAAGTAACTAGAGCTGTCCAAATAGCGGGACGAGTACCCCGTAGGTGTACTTTAGCTGCTGATGTGAAATTCAGTATTCAGACAATGACCTTTTGAAAATTTTGGCTTCAGTCATTCACATTATATAATCATTGTCTTTGTGTTAGGTTGACACATGGTTACTGATAGGTCAATCTGATAGAATTATGCTGAGTCGGGAACAAAGTCTGAGGTTTGTAGTATAAATTCCAAAAAATAAATGTAAAACTAAGGTCAGTATGGTGCTTTTGCATACAAAGTTTGATCAATCGAAGTGCTACAATACCAAAGTTATGCGCCCAACACAAATCAGACAATGTTTTACTGTCATAGGGATTATAGGTGGTCAAATTCATAGTCACCTGACTGATATATATGACACATCCCCATCCCATGATGCATCAGCATACCATATTTGACCAACTAAGTTCTACGGTACAAAAGTTATGGGCAGGACACAAATCAGTCAAGGTTTTGCTATTAAAGGGGTCAAACGTTTAAGTCAAGTTCAAGGTGACCTGACTTAAGTATATGACACACCCAAGCCATACCAAGTTTTACGGTACAAGAGTTATGAGCCAGACACTAACTCAGTGGACAAGGTTTTACTATCATAGGGGTCAAAGTCAAGTTATGAGCCGGACACGAACTGGACAAGGTTTTACCCTCATAGCGTCCAAAGTCATGGTAAGAATAACCTGACTTTGACATATGACAGTCCGCCAGAGACAATGATGTATCTGCATACCAAGTTTGATCAACCTAAGTTCAATAGTTCATAAGTTATGCGCCAGACACAAAGCGGGACGGACGGACAGACGAAAATTTGTATATTTGAATCAAACAATGTACAAAGCTTTATAGTCTAAGATCTTTATAATAAACGGTATATTATCATAGGAACTTGGGGACAGGACAATTTTTTTAGTCCTCTCCCTTTTTCCCCAAAATTCTATGTTTTTGTTACCCTTAATTTCAATTATTATCGCCTTCTTTTTGGTGGTATATTAACATACATATACTAGAAATATCTGTTTTTTCCATTTACTATCAATTTCCAGTTTACTATTCAGAGCGGTCACTGATAATACATGTTTTATAACAATTATTGTATTATGATGTTTGTGTACCGTGCATGACAAGGGCCCATGATTGGTAAAATAAAATAGTATTAGTGTTTTATGTCTATATATATATACTTGTAGGGGGCCCAGCAAGTTCTAAAAGGCCGTCATACGTCAGAGTAATTCGGAACATGGCTGATAAACAAAGTAGAAGTTGTAGAAAGTTAAAAGGGAAATAGAAAAGGTCACTAAAGGAATAATAAATATCCAACTCGGAACAAAATTTAAAGTACGCTGATGTGATACTAAGTTCAAAGGGACATTACTCCGGAAAACTGGATCAGAACATTCTACCCTGTAAACATTAGTAAATAAATGACCATATATACACAATTAACAATTTATGAGTAGTTGCAATGACAAGGTACCGGTAGTTTCTAAACAATCTTCAGATGTATATCATTCTCGAATTACTAGATCACAAAATCTACAAAGTTTTAAGTTGAATAGCTTGATATTCAAGCATAGTTTTCTCAAATATGATCTTAAAGGTGTACTTTCCACTTAGTCTTTACTTTTATTTGTGCAATTAGGTTGCTGTCTCAGACATATAACCAACATCCTCTATATTTTTAAGCATAATCATATCTAGGTCAAGGCGACCCAAATGTTACTGAAATGCAGTTATTTCAGATGAAAATAGAGGCGTCATATCATTCTTATTATTTCTGACAACGTCTTTTGAAGACAAAACAGAACTGCAGTCAACTGAATAAAATTAAAACCATAGTGACTTAAATTGTTATAGCTTTGAAATGACTTGCATCTTGGATTTCCAAACATTCGATCTTTAACATATTTAATGAAGTTTATTCCAGAGAGGTGTATGGTAAACAAAAATATATATCACACTTTTGTATGATATCATTATTTGTGTATTGTTTCCAAGAGGACTGTCTGTCCTGTAGCCAGTGCAAAAATTGAAACGACTAAAAGTTACTAGTATACTCATGTTATTTTTTAAATTAACGTAAGTTGTGGGAAAAACTCGCGAATATTAGTTGGATCACAGCAAATATACCGATGTCCCTGAAACACAATAAAACAAGTATATCTACATGAAACAATTTACTTTCTTTGATGATTGGTATGTTGATACATAAATGACCTTTCAATGTCATATGTCTTTTGTGCTAACAATAATTTTCTGTATAATAAACAGTTTCTGAATTTTAATTGAACTTCACCAGGTGCACTGGAATTCTGATTGACCTTCACCAGGTGCACTCTTAATTTTAATTGACCTTCACTAGGTGCACTCGAATGCTAATCATTGACCTTCACCAGGTGCACTCGAATTCTGATTGAGCTTCACCAGGAGCATTCAAATTCTAATCATTGACCTTCACCAGGTGCACTAGAATTCTGATTGACCTCAACCAGATGCACTCAAAGTAAAATGTTTGAGAAGCGAAATATATATAACATTCGAGAGCAGTAAATGTGATAACAGAAGGATGAACAGCTTCTAAAGCCAATTTTGTCAAGGGACTTTTCTCACTAAATGAAGAACAATTAAATAACTTAGCTTAAAAATTTTGGCGCTGGCTGTCAGACCTTATCAAAAGCGGATTTAAGGGGAGGGGCTTATGGAGCTACATATATGATTAATTCATAACCTTTTCACAAGTCTTAATTTTAATGTTGCCCACCTCCCCTTCTCAAAATCCTGGATCCATATATGCCATTTACCTGTGTCTTTATTAGCACACAAGTTGGCTTAGATAATTATTGCCCGCTTATATTCTGACACTGTATAACAATGCAATTTCCATTCTAACAACAAGAACAAAAATAATAATTTGATATATATATCTAATAAAAACAAATGATGTTTCAGTTCTGAAGCTTTAATTTAAAATAAATATTATAGAATAACAAAAATATATAAATACAGGATTTAACTCTTCGTTTTGTACTGCATATATTTTTTTTAATTTTCATTTCATAATGAAAATATATGAGGTAGATATTAAAAATTTGAAATTAAACAAACCACTAACACAGACTTACACCCAGCATTTGGTTTTCAATGATAAGTGTAACCTAAGACCATACTGAAAGACTCATTGAACCAGGTTTAAAGGTGAAGATAGATTTTGGTTATTCAAGATTGTAAAAACAATATAGATTTCTTTTAAATCCAAAACATTATTGCAATAAAAATCCCAAATTACAGCTTTTATTTTTTCTTGATAACTGTCATTTTTGAGTAAACTAAAATGTACAAGTATAATTAAAACCTTGCATTAATATTAGATGAACGAGGCTTTGTATACAATCTATGAACATTTTACATAACCTTTTTCGATGATTCAGTAATCAGTACTAAAAGTTGTGCTAAAATATATTTATTATTCAATGAAAAACATATTTATAATGAAGGACGATTCTTTACAGATATCTACCATTTAATTTTTATTTTTCAAAATATCAACTACATGTACAATGTGTGGCTATTATTTCTGTAAATGGTGCATTTTCAGATTTTTTTTCTATATTTTTCATAACTACTAGTACAATTTTTTTGGGGGGTTAACGGATTAATAATTGTGCAAATATGCTTTATGAGTATAGGTTAAAAACAAAGCTTTTCTCATGACATCACTCAAAAGTATAAAGAGGTATTGCACGTCATTAAAAATTTCCTTGTTTTAAAGCTTTCTCATGTCTCTCTTGTCTCTGAACACATTCATTCATTGTACTGGCAAGAAAGTCTCTCTCATTAGCAAATGCTATAGCTTCATCCCTTTTTCTGCTTCGATAACCACGTAAAACAGCAGTGTGTGGATTATCCTTAGCCTCTGGATTAGTTGTCTTATATTTAAATTCCATTCTTGTAATAACAGGTATAAGTAGTCTTCCATTGTCTACAGGAACAAGGTCATTTCCAGAGCGACGATCAACGAAATCTGGAAACTTCTTACGGACTTCTACTACATCCTGTAATGACTGTTCTCTGGCAACTTCTAAATTGGTTATGATACGGTTAGGATACTGAATGCCTAAAAGATACAAAAGCAACAAACAAAATTAACTTTTTCAACCATGCTTTATTTTCTTTTTCAGAGCTTTTAAACGAAATGATTTTTGACTCATAAACCTGGTGCTCTTTAATTGTGTTGTTATTTTGTAGTGCATTTCTTTTAGACAATACATTCAAATTGAAAAGATCTCAGCTGTTCTATCTGAAAAAGATTTTACAGTGTAGTGTACTTCTTTTGGGACAAATTATGTCAAAATTATAGAAATGTCTACCAGCTCCAACTCAAAATATGGACAAGTCTATGCTAGGGGGTCTATAATTCAGTTTGACAAGCTTCAGACATACTTTTTTTTGAACTTTTTTAACAGGACCAAATCACTAATTTTCCTTAAAATTCATCACCCAAATTTTTTTAACATGTAATTTAATCTCCCAACTTAATATTTTATGCATAATAAAATATAAAGAAATAAATTTGGAAGGTGTATGAAAAAAATTTGCAAGTTTTACACTGTCCGCCCTAGGGTCTTTATTTTTGTAAACAACGGAAAACAAAGGTGGATAACTGTGGCCTCAGACCAACAAGATGTCTTTCATGATATGTGATACATCTGGTCTGGCCTGTGATTGCTGCTGTCAGTGTAAAAGCATAAAGTTGACAGCCATGATAACTTTATAAAAATTAACAACCATCTTAAAGAAGAGATATTCTATGTGATGATGCCATTTTTCTTTCTGTTGCCATCATGAAATTTGATTTGAAAAAATGAATTCTTATACTATCCAATTAGTTCTGTTTCCATATACACTGGAAGGTTACCTGTGTTTCATATCATATTTTTTGGTAGTTTGCTGTCTAACTGTAGATGATATTGAATAACTTGTTATCATATTCTGTTGATTCATTAATATTCTAGGGATACCAATTTTCGTGGATTTTGTGGATAAACGTGACCCTCAAATTTAAACGTTCAACAAGCTTGTTTGCAAATTTTGGCAATCCCACAAAATGAAATATCCACAAACATACATTTTATCTGCTTTCCACATAAATTGTTATCCACAAATAAATCCAAAGTAACTGATTTACTGCCAAAAAAAGATTACTGATGATTTATTTTTTGTGCCTGTGTGTCCCAATTTCAGAGGATTGAAGAAAAGTTGTTTTTCAGTAGTTTTTATAAAATCTGCATACTTGTAAGCCTATAGGAAATGTGTACTTTGTTGAAAACTTCAATTCATAGTCCACCTATATCCATGAAATTTATGAAAATGAGTACTCTGCAAATAATAAAGAAGTCAATAGTACTAAACTACACCAACATACCAAGTTCTACTTTACATCTCTTCATGATGGATGGCGGACATTTCCATGGACGATGTATAAATTCGTTTGGTACACTGGCTATTTCCGGACACCACTGACGTACATATGTTCCATCTGGGTCACATGTCATGGCAGCATCTATAGGGTGCATGACAAAATTCCACTGATCAAGGCCGCTCATGCCACCATTCTGCCACATCATAGCATTAATAGCTACATCTGCATCTAGAAGTGTGTCCTGAAATAAAATAAAATGGATATAATAAAATATTAGAAACTGATACTAAAACACGAGACACATTTTTTTTAAAGAAAAAAAGAAAGATAGAGAGACAAAATAGGAGAGAACTGAAAGAAAAAAGAAAGAGGATGAAAAACAAAAAAAACGAAATTTTTTTATCAGATACTGATTTTGATACATGAGACACATTTATTTTGAATGAAAAATAAATAGAAGAAAAGTAAAAAAGGAAAGAGAATTGAAAGAAAAAAGAAAGAAAGGGAAAGAAAAAACGAACAAACAGAAAAAAAGTAGAAGAAAGAAAGAAAGATAAAAAGAAAAACTGTTTACTACAATACAGTGTGACATGAACCGTTTACATAAATATCAATTTAACATGATAAAACATATTGAACAGACAGCTAAATAGGCTAATGAATAAATGATTATAAATTACCATTCATACAGATATGTTGCAGATGTAATTAATTACAATAAATTCTCTTTGTAAATATTTACATTTTCTAACATGCAATAATTATACATTAAGCTGAGTTAGCTGACCTATATATGTATATATATATATCATGATTTTTTTTCTTAATCAGATCACCTCATTAATTAGAGAGCTTAGAGGTCCAGGATTAGTAGATGGATGACATGGGGTGCATGATCATGAAAATCTCCTTATATCCTATTTAATACTATAAATTCATATCCTGCATGTTATAAACTTTACATCCAAAAATGTGAATTAATGCAAAATTCAACTCAGCCTGTGTTAACTGTTAAGCTGTTCTTCAAATTGTGTCAGGCGCGTAGCTGCCTTTACGCAAAAAATCATTTGCTTGCACATTTTTTTCACAAACAAAATAATTCTGAAATTGAATTACGAATGAGTAGGAAGACAGGTCAAACGGGCTAACTATCCAGCTGCCACTCCAAGTCAGTAATGGAAGCGAGCCTTGTATTTCTCCTTTCTTGACTATTTTATTGAGGAACTCACAGGATGTTTACTGGATAACTCTGATCGTTTTCAAGGCCAGAACCTTATACCTGCAGGTTTGGAATCTTTGACAGCAGAGTGTATAGACAAACTATACGAAACATTTAGACACGACTTGACAGACAATCAAGAAACCTTCAACTCTGAGGTAAAGAGATGGCAGAGACGCTGGTCGTGTCCAGATGTTATAGAGTAGCCCAAATCTCTGATGTCGTCTCTAGCAGTGACTAAAAAGGAACTATATCCTTCAATAGTTTGCAATCGTGTCAATCCTAGTTACAATGCCAGTAACTACATCAACTACTGAACGGTCATTTAGTGCATTACGGCGACTGAAAACTTATTTCCGTTCAACCATGGTATAGGACAGACTATCTTCGTTGGCGCTCATACATGTTCACAGAGAAATGAATATCGACACCGAGAGAGTTCTGCGATCATTTGCCTTGGCAAAAAATAGATATATGGACTTTGGATATTAACTATAATTTAAGTATTACATGCAGTATTAACATTTAATAATACAGACTCAATACAATAACCTTGAAAACATCTTAGATTTATATCCCTCACTTATAAGTCAAGACTTAAAAGTCGCCGTTTGATTTCGTATTCCCATTGTCCGTTCGTCCAAAAGACTATTAATTCACCTTGGGTATCTGTGTCCCAAGTGACCTTCTACCGTTGTGGTAGAAACCCCTCCTTTGATTCGAAAATGACCTTAGTGAGAAACGCTACAGTCGGGTGTCTTGCAAGAAGCAGGAGTTGCTTACGCTTCCGGAGCACTGGAGGTCGCCACATTTTTTTTTCGGGGTTCGTGTTTTTTATTTGTAATTATTTATTTAGTTTTCAATATTGAATGTTTTTGTTTGTTCTTTTGTGTCTTATCTGTTCCCGGGTTGGTCATGTGTCCATTGATTGCCCTTCTATTGATAAATGCTACGGTTGACTTGTCGACTGATCTTCCCGTTTTATAAAACTTATTTTATATTTGAAAACAACCATGTTAATAAGGAGTAATGTGAATTTCATAAGCATGGCATACCTGGAAAATGACCGAAAAATAATAATTTTCTGCATAAAAAGGTCCCAAAAATTTTTTCGCCTCGCTCCGCTCGGCGATACAATACTTATGCTTGAACTTTATTTTAGGCCAGCTACGCCCCTGTGTGTACAATTTTGCAATTTAAATGATTTCATAGAAACGTATCCAACTTTCTCATAGAAAACCTTAGATTTGTGTATTTTCTATGTTACATTTCTGCTTTAAAAATTCAACACTTCTCTTCGTCAAAATTTACCTAATGGGAAGTTTTCACATTTAATGTTAATCGTTAAATTAGCAAAAATTAACCCCTCCGAAAAATTTCCTGTCTTACAGTATTCTGGCTTTTAAAGGGAAAGTCCGCGATTTTTTACTTATCATCTAAATATGTTCATCTTAACATAAAAAACACATTCACAAAGTTTTAAATTTATATTCTTTCTAATAACGGAGAAAATCAAGTATTTGTAACTTTTTTGGTTGACCTACGTCACTGGGTTGTGACGTTTTAACCCGATTTGTTGAATCATGGGAAAAAATAAAATCTGTTAAAGTCTTAATTGCTTATCAGAATTTCACGTAATTAAAAGCGCACAGATGACCGTTGGTCGTAGTTAATAACCACAATATAAGAATGAAAGAAAATGAACATGTGTGTACCGTTTTGTAATGATTGAATAAAACTTCCTATGTGAAGTTATCTAAATATAAATATTTTCGAATAAATTTCATAAATTATTGAGATTTGTTCATAAAATATCTATAGAACATTTTTACTGATATTGAACTGAAAATAGTTAAGTTTTATTTACCGTTATAACTTTGATTACCATTTCAATGCAAAATATTTGTGAACAGAGTGTGTATATTATTTTGGTAAGTCATTGTTTATTTCTCGATTTGAGGAGCATTCGTTTGAACTTTACCTTGCAGCAATTTAGCCTCAGGCGTACACAGGTGTGAATTCAAGCGAACACAGGTGTGAATATTGTCATTTTGAATGAATTAACAGAAAGAGTATAGCGTGTTTAATATACCCAGATGAAATACCCGTTGACAATAGAGAAACAATAAATAAATTGTATAAATTAATTGAAAATTAACATTCAACTTTTTAATTCCGGAAGTGTTACAATATTAAAATGGAACAATTTTCGGTTACGTTCTATGCAATTAGCATAAAGTTAAGATATGAAGTTAAAAGAATAGTACTGTTAATCTTAAAAATTAAATGTTACATTTCCCAATTAATAATCATTGCACATCAGTTTAATTTACTTTACCGGAATTCTTTAACTTGTATTTAAATCTGGCGATGTTTAAATGCTAACAATCGTAAAACTATCGCAATTTTAAAGTTTTTAATTGAAAAAATACAACAGTACAACATGCATGATTTTTTTAATTTCTTATTAACATTTCATTCTTACATAATTAATTCATTTGACAATCCCTTAGACAAATTATTTGTGAAAAGAATACCAATTATCGTTTATTTCATTAATGAATATACATACATTATAAATCTAAGCTATAATACATTAATTTGTTTGAGGATTTTTTTTAGGATAGCCGTCATTAATCCAAATTAGTAATACAGTTGTTGTAATTAAAGGCATATCTTAGTAATGTATTACTGATATTGACGATTTTAGAACAGTTCGTCCCAACCTCGTTATTCTTGAAAAAATCTTTACTAGTATCCTTGTAAGTTTCCTGACGTATATGCGCCATTGAGGATGAGCTCCAGAGATAGCAGACTAGTAGCGTATTTGTTTGTTGGGGCAGGAGAGGCTATATGCAACCACTTGTACAGATAAACAAGCTTATGTTGTCAACACTACCAGAAAGAGTTCCCATCGTCGGATGGGGTATATGAAGGTTCCAAGAATGAACTATTGACATGTCTGACTCTGAACAGTTAGTAAACGGACTTAACAATGATTTATAGACATCGATCGCTTGTTCTTGATATTTGAAACTGCATGCATATATACGTTTATGAGAGTGATTATTTATCTTGTGTCTGACGAAAACTAAATACCTGCATGGTTATATCTTGCCATACGTTTGTATTGGTTTGGTGGGTGTTCACTTAAAATCGTAATTCAAAAATTGTGTTTGTGAGATCAGAGACATATATACACATGTGTATATATGTCTCTGGTGAGATGTAGATTCACTTCAATACCGATTTTCGTCTATATATTTCACAAGTGTATACCACGGAAAAGATCTGAAGGTATATTACTCCCATTTTGTTTGGGTGTGAACCATCGATGTTTACAGCAATATTTAATGAATAAGATGATGATCGTAGAAAGAACTATGAGCGTCATGTGGCAAATATTACATGCATGTCGGACCATGAGTTGTCAATCTGTATGAAAAGATTTCCAATACAACCATATTGAGTAGGAATTTTTACATGCTATACTCTCGTACTAGTATTACAGGGTTCTTGTGTCGTTTAACTCGGACACACATCTTTTACTTTAAGATGTATGAAAGGTTCTAAATATATATATATATATCTTAAATGTAACAATAATCAAACGCCTATAGGCAATCACTAAAATGGTATGAAGTTTTTATACAGATTTATTCCTATTTACACAATCATTAACAAACTAAATAAATTTAACAAAGTAACACCGTGACACTACGATATAACAAATGGAATACTAATTATTTTTAACCATGCTATGCAGAAACTTTATACATCAAGCAGGAACATATATATTAATATACTGCTCCCAGCATCAAGTTAGTGCACGTGAATACCAATTAGGTACACGATGTGTGATTTTGTATAACTAAAAATATCAAAGCGAGCAATAACTTTGTCAAGCAAACATTTTTTTTCACTATGCCTCTCTTTATCTCCGCTCCTTTACAATAACTATTTCACTTTTCGTCGATCATTCTCTATATTGTTCTCTATTCTGTTTTTTTTTTTCACTATGCCACTCTATCTCCGCTCCTTTTTCCCATGTCGTCCTAATCCTTATAAAGATAGAGACATTAGACATAGAAGGGGCTCTCTTATCTTCAATGAATTAATATTGATAGTGACTATAAGTGCTGCATTACTTTATATATCTGCATGTTTGCCAATCGACAAAAGCGTGTATTTTCGTGAAGAATTTTTTTTCTTCAAAAATATGGTCCAGAATCATGACAAAACAATATTCATTTCAAATGTTCAAAGGTCATGTTTATGATTTTTTTTTAAAACTTATTATCAGCAAAAATAGTGGATAATATTATTATCAGAACATCATTCATTAAAAGGTGGAATTATAATTTCAAACACACACAAGATAAACAACGTTAGACACAAATATATGGTTCAATAAATGTTACCTGTGCACACCGGGTACCTCAATAAAGAGGCCATGCATGAACCTGTATTATATAATTGTGTAATACGAATTTTTAGTTGACAGGATGTCACTGGAATACCCAGGGACGTGTATCTAATATACGTCCTTGGAAAAGCTAACTGAATGTGTCGCTCTGACACGACATCTATCAATAATTCTGACATACCTATTATCAATTCGGGAGGAAGCCAAAATATATATATAATAAGATAACGTAAATATAATATAAAAAGAAAAAAAACTATAAATTTTTCACCGAACATACCAGATAGAGTCACACATTTAACTGTAAAGCTAAGTGTCTTTATAAGTGACCGTTCCGAATAGATCCCGTATCAATTTGATATAATTTAAAGATTAGTTAAAAAAAAAACCCACTTTTAATAAAAAAAATTGAGATGTCCGATATTTCGATATTTACATATCTATAACCTGGGAATATTTTACTATATCAACATATTATGTCCCAGCTAAAAACTCTTCCTAACATTGCTCCTTGTCAATAGCCGTTAAATATCATAATTAAAAAAATGTTATTTTATATCGTATAACTTTATTAATTGAAAAATTATCTTGTCTAAATACGGAACTATTCTTTATACAAATCAATGCACTTTATATAAAAGAGGCATACTAATGACTCTTCTGTAAATCAGTGATTGTTACAAGAACACTGCATTTGTCTTTCTTATAATTGAAACTGTTCTTCCTCATCAAATCTATATTTTTTTTTGTTATTAAAAAAGGATAATTACCATCGAATCTCCCTCGAAACAATATTGTTCAAAATGGTCTTCACACACCAACTTGTGCTTGCTATAGATGCAACTATTTGCTGTTAGTTTAAGGTTGTACAACCATGTCTGATACAATTCTTTCATTTTTTGTGTGATTGGGAAAACTATGTAGACTTTTGTCATAACCTTGTCTGACAGAACAACCGTACGCTTGACAAGACATTTGACACTGAATAACCGTCTACGGTAATCCCATATTGATGATGGGAGTTTTTAACGCACGGTCGGTAAATCCCCGATTCTTTTTGTTCTTTGTGGTTTATAGATATCACGTGACTTTTTAGATCGAACATGCCGACAAGATGGCGATATGTCGAGAACTGATAGTGAATTTCAAAAATCGATTTTGATCTCTTTACATAGAGAATAAAAGTTTTTTATTTATGAACATGTGGTTTTTTATGCTTAAAGAACAAAATATCAATTTTTCATTTTTTTGCGGAGTTTCCCTTTAAATAATCAAATATAGAAACATACCTGAAACCATCTGTACCCCTCGATCCAATGAAGATGGAGATAAGAGATGAGGAAAGAAGCTACAACATGTCTCATATAGTTGTTCATCCATCCAGTCAACCATAACTGTCTCATAGCAGCATCCACTAGAGGGAATCCTGTGTTCCCTCTCTGCCATGCTTTCAAGTGTGCTTTGTTCTTGCTCCACCTCTGATGCTAATAAAACAATAAAATTGATCATGTTTTAGTTAGAAATTGGAAGTATAACTGCATGAGAGTCTGGATGGGGTTTACAGAATAATGTGCCAAATCTACAGAAAAATGGGGGAAAAAAAAAAAACACAGAAAAATAGGGAAAAAAAAAAAAAAAAAAAAATTGAGAACAATGGGGTGCTAAAATATGAAGTACTGAGAATAATAGGCAAAAAATATAAATAATAGTGATAAAATGCTTCGCTGGGGCGCAGCTTGATACGACCGCAGAGGTCGAACCCTGAACAGTTGGGGCAAGTATGGACACAACATTCAAGCTTGATACAGCTCTGAATTTGGATTGTTATTAAATATTTGACACAGCATAGGTTTCTGACACAGAAAGAATGTGGTCTAAGAACTTGAATTTTTTTAATTTACCTATTATGGTCCAATGTCCAAAATCAAAATACATGGTTAGATTCAGCATATCAAAGAACCCCATATATTCAATTTTTGTTAAAATCAAACAAAGTTTAATTTTGGACCCCAACTTGGACAAACTTGAAAACTGGGCCCATAATCAAAAATCTAAACACATGTTTAGATTCAGCATATCAAAGAACCCCAAGAATTCAATTTTTGCTAAAATCAAACTAAGTTTAATTTTGGACCCTTTGGACCTTAATGTAGACCAATTTAAAAAAACGGGACTTAAAATTAAAAATCTAAATACACGGTTAGATTTGGAATATCAAAGAACCCCAATAATTCAATTTTTGATGAAATCAAACAAAGTTTAATTTTGGACCCTTTTGACCTTAATATGAACAAATTTGATAGGGGGGCCCACAAATAAAAATTCTAAATGCATGGTTAGATTCAGCATATCAAAGAACCCCATATATTCAATTTTTGTTGAAATCAAAAAAAGTTTAATTTTGGACCCCAACTTGGACCAACTTGAAAACTGGGCCCATAATCAAAAATCTAAACACATGTTTAGATTCAGCATATCAAAGAACCCCAATAATTCAATTTTTGATGAAATCAAACTAAGTTTAATTTTGGACCCTTTGGACCTCAATGAAGACCAATTTAAAAAACGGGACCCAAATTAAAAATCTAAAAACACGGTTAGATTTGGCATATCAAAGAACCCCAATAATTCAATTTTCGATGAAATCAAACAAAGTTTAATTTTGGACCCTTTTGACCTCAATATGAACCAATTTGATAGCGGGGCCTACAAATAAAAAATCTAAATACATGGTTAGATTCAGCATATCAAAGAACCTCATATATTCAATTTTTGTTGAAATCAAACAAAGTTTAATTTTGGACCCCAATTTGGACCAACTTGAAAACTGGGCCCATAATCAAAAATCAAAATACATGTTTAGATTCAGCATATCAAAGAACCCCATATATTTAATTTTTGTTGAAATCAAACAAAGTTTAAATACTGGACCCTATCTTGGACCAACTTGAAAACTGGGCCCATAATCAAAAATCTAAACACATGTTTAGATTCAGCATATCAAAGAACCCCAAGAATTCAATTTTTGTTAAAATCAAACTAAGTTTAATTTTGGACCCTTTGGACCTCAATGTAGACCAATTTAAAAAACAGGACCCAAAATTAAAAACCTAAATACACGGTTAGATTTGGAATATCAAAGAACCCCAATAATTCAATTTTAGATGAAATCAAACAAAGTTTAATTTTGGACCCTTTTGACCTCAATATGAACCAATTAGATAACGGGGTCCACAAATAAAAAATCTAAATACATGGATAAATCTACAGAAAAATGGGGGAAAAAAAAAAAACACAGAAAAATAGGGAAAAAAAAAAAAAAAAAAAAAAAATTGAGAACAATGGGGTGCTGAAATATGAAGTACTGAGAATAATAGGCAAAAAATATAAATAATAGTGATAAAATGCTTCGCTGGGGCGCAGCTTGATACGACCGCAGAGGTCGAACCCTGAACAGTTGGGGCAAGTATGGACACAACATTCAAGCTTGATACAGCTCTGAATTTGGATTGTTATTAAATATTTGACACAGCATAGGTTTCTGACACAGAAAGAATGTGGTCTAAGAACTTGAATTTTTTTAATTTACCTATTATGGTCCAATGTCCAAAATCAAAATACATGGTTAGATTCAGCATATCAAAGAACCCCATATATTCAATTTTTGTTGAAATCAAACAAAGTTTAATTTTGGACCCCAATTTGGACCAACTTGAAAACTGGGCCAAAAATCAAAAATCTAAATACATGTTTAGATTCAGCATATCAAAGAACCTCATATATTCAATTTTTGCTAAAATCAAACAAAGTTTAATTTTGGACCCTTTGGACATTAATGTAGACCAATTTGAAAACTGGACCCAAAATTAAAAATCTAAATACACTGTTAGATTCGGCATAACAAATAAATAAATGTGATCAAAGATTTTACAAATCTAATGCGCCATACTGTGCAATTAAAGATTACTTCTTGAAATTTTTCAATATTTGAAATTTGAAAAAAAAATAATATTTGAAGAATAATTTTTTTTAATTTCTGAAATCTGAAATGAGAAAAAATTGGCCCCCCACAATTTTTTTTATTCCCCCCCCCCTTTTTCCCCCAAAAAAATTCTTTCCCTCAAGATATGGTCATAATCTCAATTCAAATTTCCAATGGAGTTGGCAACCATAATTACCCATTTAAATTTACCATAGTGCTAACTTAATCTATTTTATAATAGAATTAATAAAAATATAGTGTCAAATCTTTCATATGGATTTTTTTGTAAAAAAAAAAGATGAAAACATTTGCAGATATTTTTACTGGTCTTCCTTTATAAATATGCATTTCTTTAAACATAATTTAAAAGCAGTGTAAGGGAAGTAACCAAAACGTTGTATTTGGATTACCTCCCTTACACTGTTTTAGATTATCTTTATTGTTCATTAACCATTACTTTATACATAATTTAAAAGCAGTGTAAGGGAGATAATTTCAATGATGTATTTGATTTATCTCCCTTACACTGCTTTAAATTATGTTTTGTACTAAAGTATTTGTCCATTAACCAGGACAACCTTGTTTTTCCCCCTTTTTTGCCCCTAATTCCTAAACGGTTTGAGCCATAACCCCCCAAAGCAAATCCTAACCATCCCTTTGTGGTATGGAAACTTGTAGTATAATTTCAGAGAGATCCATACACCGTTCCACAGTTATTGTCTGGAAACTAGAAAATGCTCATTTTTGGCCCCTTTTTGGCCCCTAATTCCTTAACTGTTGGTACCATAACCCCCAAAATCAATCCCAACCTTCCTTTTGTGGTATTTCACCTTATGGTCAAATTTCAAAAAGATCCATTCACTTAAACTAAAGTTAGAGTGCGAAAACCAATATGTATTCGGACGACGACGACGACGACGACGCCAACGTCATACCAATATACGACCACAAAATTTTTTTGCGGTCGTATAAAAATTACTTAAAAAAATTAAAGGATACAAAATGAAGGACCCCCAATCAACACCTTTCTACATGCATTACATAATGAAATGTTCAATTGGTACAATGATAAATTGTATTTGTTAGAAAAATATAATGCATTTCGAGTGTGCCTACCTACCAGACTTTACCTATTTCAGTAAATGAAGAGTTCATGTAGCTGTGTATTTGATTGTGTGTTAAACAAATTTAACTAAGGTTTTTTTTTGATGATCAGATCTGATTTTTATCATGCATATTTCTTTTTCTATTCAACTGATTTGGATAAACCATGAGGGCTGATCAATCATACAACATATTTTAACTTGGACAAACATGTCTGTACCAAGTTAAGCTTTCTGATGTCCTTTAAATTGCTGTAGAAAAGTAAGCCATCAATAATTACCCTATACTGAGGTCTTGTAGGTTGGCTAGGTAGATCAGGCCACAAAGACAACAACCAGTATGATAGATCTCTCCATGCCAGCTTCCTTAGGAACTTTGGTGATTTCATGTGTTTGGCCTCTGTAAGTATGGCCCTTGGACTGATTTGTCCAAAATGTAGATATGGAGATATACGACAAGTGTTTACATGATCAGCTCGACAAGATTCTTTTTCATACTTTTTAATACCTGTGAAATAAAAAATTATATAGAGATATATGTATGAGTTTGACCTACTTCTGAATGTTTTAGAATAACATGTCCTTAATAATATAAAACAACAAGTCCAACAGCAGAATTATCTGGAATCAGATTACTGAAACTTTAAAAATGTATGAGGGTCTAGATGGGGTTTACATAATATTAGAGAATAATGGACCAAGATTAGAGAAAAATGGATAAAAAAATTAAGAATACAGAAAAATAGGCCAAAACAATAAAAAAATAAATAGATGCTGAAATCATATAAGGAATAGAGAAAAATGGGCAAAAATATAAGGAATATTGAAAAATGACACGAAAAAATAAAAGAACTCATGTATGTACAGTCTGACTATTTCAAGGTTATTCTCCCTAAGGTATACCATAGCTTGTTTTGATGTTATATTTTCATGATTTTGTTTATTGCAATTTACAAATGTAAAAACTTTCACATTTCAAATATTTTAAAGTTTCCATAACTGCTGATGGTTTTTTATGTTCAACGTTAAATTAGCAAAAATAAACCCCTCCGGGAAATTTCCTGTTCACTTCATCATTTTTTTTATTGATACTGATAATAATTAAATTTGAAGACAGAAAGCTTTTAGACAATGAATCAAAGTAATTTCAAATCTATACACTAAGACTGTAAATGGTATTATTTCTTATTTCATGTAAACAGAATAGCTTGTTTGTTTTATTTCTAAGTCATGTTCAATCCTGTTTCAATTCAAAAATGTATATTTAATCATATATTCAGTTTTCTTAACATACATGCATCATACTTTGTGTATTATTATTTTTATTTAATATAATGTACATGTTTTTTTTTGTACATAAATTAGGCCGTTAGTTTTCTTGTTTGAATTGTTTTACATTGTCATTTCGGGGCCTTTTATAGCTGACTGTGCGGTATGGGCTTTGCTCATTGTTGAAGGCTGTACGGTGACCTATAGTTGTTAATTTCTGTGTCATTTGGTCTCTTGTGGAGAGTTGTCTCATTGGCAATCATACCATATCTTCTTTTTTAAATGTATATGCAATCTGATTGGAAAGAAAATACATTGTAGACTGAATAAGAATTTAAACTCTCCAACCAATGCAAAAAAAATGTATTTAGTTTTATAATTTGACATGGTAATTATATTGTACATGTTGTTATATTGACAGAACAAATATATTGATGTGTAAATTAAATATGCAAGACATTCAGTGCATCACATGTTAACAATTAATTAATTCAAATTTGTTGAGGTAACATTTGTCTTTGTATATATTTTAAATTAAATCAATTCAATTATTTTACAGTGTTAAAATATTTGCTTGAACCACTTACAACTACACTGAAATCTGATTTCATTTAGTAAAAAAAAATATTCATCCGAACCTAATTCTAACGAATACATGATGAAAAGTTAAGTTACTGTGGATGGATCTGATAAACTTTTAGCATGCAGTATTTATTGTACTCCTTAGCTTCAAATAATAAGCTATATAATGAGATTTTACTGGACCTAGTCAGATGAAAATGGTGTGAAAGCCAAAAATTGATTCATAAGTGTGGAAGAGTGACCACTGCAGGTTAAAACTGACTTTTGTTTTGGCTATGTGCTTTTATTAACAATACTGACTTGGACATTTTGTTAGATAGCAAAAGTATTGATGATATGTGGAGGTGTTTTTCTATACTAATGTTTGAAAATATGGACAATTAATTGGGAGTGTCCATGGGACACAGATGATGCCCCTGCTTGCATATAACATTATAAAGGGACATAACTCAAGAACGGTAGAAGTGACAATACCCAAATTCATACTCGATCTGAGTTTTGTTGTAATAAGCATTGTCTATAAGTTTCATAACATTTGATTCAGGCAAATTTAAGTTAGAGAACAGAAACGAAAAATTCAGCAATTTTTCCATTTGTAAAGGGGCATAACTCTAGAACAGTAAAAGTGATGCTACCAAAATTCAAACTTGATCTGTGTTTTGTGGTAATAAGCATTGTGTATAAGATTCATAACATTTGGTTGAGGCAAACAAACTAAAGTTAGAGAATGGAAACAAAAAATTCAGCAGTTTTTCCAGTTTGGCAAAATAGACGTTTGGACATATGTTTAATCCAATCTGTCCACTAACCATGCTAAGGCTATAAGCCATTTGAGTTATGAGTGTAGAATACATTAATTAGGATTATTAACATTGGA
This sequence comes from Mytilus californianus, assembly GCF_021869535.1. Taxonomy (NCBI): domain Eukaryota; kingdom Metazoa; phylum Mollusca; class Bivalvia; order Mytilida; family Mytilidae; genus Mytilus; species Mytilus californianus. The sequence goes on along the minus strand of NW_026262701.1, from coordinate 80,410,877 downwards.
ATCAAAATGTCAGATTCAAGTTTACAAAGCTTAACATTGTATGGATGACACTTAAAAAGGAATAAGTCATCACCAGAAATAGTGGACAGTGCTTCTATCAGACCAAATCAATCATCAACACTGGACTCCTCCAAAAATAGTGAATTAGTGAAATAATCTGTTGGATTCAAATGAAGGCAGTGTCTTTGAATGCTTTTAAGTTAGCATTAAATAGTTTTAAAATATGTATAATTGTGCACACCTATATTATTAATTTATATCAGTTTTGTTTAGTACAGTGCATTAACATTAGTATTCATCACTTGCACAATTTTCCACGATATATTCATATTAACTACATTTTAAAACAAATATTATAGGTTCACTTCTGGTCAAATTTTAATCATCTGTTTAACTTAACAAGTAGAACTGTCAAATGTTTATTTGTTGAAGCAGTTCACTCTTGGTCAAAGTTTAATCATCTTTATAACTAGAATAAAACTGCTTCGCTGAGCGCAGCTGGATACGCCCGCAGAGGTCCAACCCTGAACAGTTGGGGCAAAAATGGACACAATATTCAAGCTTGATACAGGTCTGAATTTGGATTGTAAATAAATATTTGACATATTATAGGTTTCTGAATAAATGTAGTCAAAGAACTTGAAATTGGTTATATGAATTGAATTTATATTCAATTAAAGATTTCATGCTATTGTGAGTGCAATACACTATGCTGTTGCGCAATACTTAAATCTGTTGTCAGACTATAAACAAATAAAATTTATAAAATTCTAAAGGCAGCTTACATCAATAGATATAACCAATTCACCAAAGTTTCATAAGAATTGCTGAAAGCATTTTTGAGTTATTGTCCAAAAACTGGAAAAATCCCCCCTTTTTTAATGAATAAAATCCCATAACTCAGAAATGTAAAATCTTAAATTTATAAAATTCTAAAGGGAGCTTACATCAATAGATAACAACAATTCATCAAAGTTTCATGAGAACTGCTGAAAGCATATTTGAGTTATTGTCCAAAACTGGAAAATCCCCCCTTTTTTAATGAATAAAACCCCATAACTCGGAAATGTAAAATGTAAAATTTATGAAATTCTAAAGGGAGCTTACATCAATAGATATCAACAATTCATCAAAGTTTCATGAGAACTGCTGAAAGCATTTTTGAGTTATTGTCCGAAAACTGGAAAATCCCCCTTTTTTTTATGAATAAAACCCCGTAACTTGGAAACGTAAAATCTAAAATTTATAAAAATCAAAAGGGAGCTCATGTCAATAGATATAAACAATTAACCAAAATTTCTTGCAAGTTGGTGAAAGCATTCTTGAGTTATTGTCCGAAAACTGGAAAATCCCCCTTTTTTTAATGAATAAAACCCCATAACTGGGAAACATAAAATCTAAAATTTATAAAAAACGAAAGGGAGCTCACGTCGATAGATATAAACAATTCACCAAAGTTTTATGCAAATTGGTTAAAGCGTTTTTGAGTTAATGTCCGACATGTTGACGACGGACGGACAGACGGACGGACAGACGGACGGACAGACAACGGTATACCATAATACGTCCCGTAAACGGGCGTATAAAAATAAGGAGATGCGGTATAATTGCCAATAAGACCTCTATCCACCACAGTTCAAATGATGTGGATGTACTGGTAAGCAATAATAGGAAACCCTATAGCCTTCAACAATGAGAAAAATATATACTGTATGTACGGCTATAATAAAAGGCCCTGATATGAAAAATGTGAAACAATTCGATTGAGAAAATTAATTTGTTCCTCTAAATGCAGAGCTGTCACATGGGTATTTGTTTTTTTTAAGTGTGTTGATATATATGAAATATGGTGCAACTAGAGTGGACACACTGAAATGTCTCGCCTGTTTTACTGTTCATAATTGAATTTATGTTGAAAGTAAAAAAAATAAGTTTATATAAGCTTTACATTAAATTAACATTTTAATGATGAATGAACATGAAGTCAAGGTGAGATAAACCCTATCAGACAAACATGTAGGCCGTACAATCATTCCATACACCAAATTTATTTAACATATATTGCCTAAAGTATCTTAGAAACAAACCTCATTGAGGAAACTGAACTTTTTTAGTTACCTTGACCTTAGGCTTAAATATAGGTCTGTAATGCTTTTACATTCATGTTGAGTAACATGTTTTTAGAAAAAACAGCATCATAAAATCACATGGGATACACTTTTGGCTAATAAATCACAGGCAAATATAGCAACAACATTTGAGTAAATAAAATCGCATTATACAAAATTTTTTTTTTGAAACATTAAGTCAAATGACTACTAAAAGCAAACTTTAAAATTTCTTATGAAATAATTTTTCATCTAGATTTAAGGTTCATCAGAAGGGATTGACAAATATGGCCATTTTTTTTTATTTCCTCTTGAGTACAGACAAACCTGTGCACAAGGAAAAGTTTTAAGGCATTGCAGAAACTGGATAAATATTTGTCAATTCCTTGAGATGAACCTGAAAGACCCCCCCACCCCCCCCCCAAAAAAAAAAAAAAAAACTATAATTTTCTTCAATCTTTGATCAAAATATTGTAAAAAGTCATATTTTCATATTATCTATTTATCTATTTATGTTGCTATGCAAAAATATTTTTTACTTATCTCAATACTTATCTTATTTCATATGTATCAAAAATCAGTAAATGTGATTCTGTTGTGCAAACAAAATTTCAAAAGTTCTTCAATCTGTACATATTCAGCCAATTAATCTTTATGAAGGGACTGGAGTGAACTGTATTCTATGTTAAACATTCATGCATGAGTGACCTTATTTTAACATTTTCACACCTTCCAATGTTTTTGTTAATCACGGTTTAGTAATGATCCCTTAAAAGTTTTTATTATTTATTATCATTATTAATGTTATTTAAAGATTTTTATAAAATAATCTATTTCAATGTAAGTAATCAGCAGTTAAATAATAAAATACATTCCATACACCAAATATAGTTGACCTATTACTTATAGCATCTGAGAAGAAGACCAAACAACAGAAACTTAACATTGACCAATGAACCATGAAAATAAGCTCAAGGTCAGATGAAACCTGTCAGACAGACGTGCACACCTTACAATCATTCCATACACCACATATAGTTGACCAATAACTTAAAGTATCTGAGAAGAGGACCAAACAAGAGCAACTTAACATTGACCAATGAACCATGAAAATGAGGTCAAGGACAAATGACACCTGCCAGACAGACATGTTCACCTTTCAATCATTCCATACACCAAATATAGTTGACCTATTGCTTATAGTATTAGAAAAACAGACCAAAACACAAAAACTTAACATTGACCAATGAACCATGAAAATGAGGTCAAGGACAAATGACACCTGCCAGTCAGACATGTACACTTTACAATCATTCCTTACACCAAATATAGTTGACCTATTGCTTATAGTTTTAGAAAAACAGACCAAAACACAAAAACTTAACATTGACCAATGAACCATGAAAATAGGTCAAGGACAAATGACACCTGCCAGACAGACATGTACACCTTACAATCATTCCATACACCAAATATAGTTGACCAATGGCTTATAGTATTAGAAAAACAGACCAAAACACAAAAACTTAACATTGACCAATGAACCGTGAAAATGAGGTCAAGGTCAGATGAAACCTGCCAGACTGACATGTATCCCTTATAATCATTCCATACACCACATATAGCTGACCTACTGCTTGTAGTATCTGAGAAACGGACCTAATCACGTAACTTTAACCTTGATCACTGATCCATGAAATGAGGCTGAGGTCAGGTGAACCCTGTCTGATGGACATGTAGACGTTGCAAGGAACCCATATACCAAATATAGTTATCCTATTACTCATAATAAGTGAGAAATTTACATAACAAAAAAACTAAACTTTTTTTTCAAGAAGTCGCTGAACCATGAAAATAAGGTCAAGGACATTGGACATATGACAGACGAAAAGTTCGTAACATAAGGAATCTGCATACAAAGTATGAAGCATCCAGGTCTTCTACCTTCTGAAATATAAAGCTTTATACAAATAGTTTACGCCGCCGTCGCCGCCGCTGGATAGTAATACCTATGTCTCACTTTCTGCGACTTTCGTCGCAGGAGAGACAAAAAACTGTGACCAATGTTGCTATGAATCCTTTTTATTTTCAGATGATTTTAACCCAAATATTTTATTCGTCCTAAAATTTCCTATTTATTTAATTTTTAACCAAATTGAATCATAGATAATCATCATGTGTTTTAACTTTTTACACCAGCTGTTATGCCAGGAGAAAGCAAAATATAACTAAATGTATCAAAAAATAAAGTTATGACCATATAAACAAATAAACTAGCACAATTCTGCTTCTTTCAACTTAAACACCTGGCTTGTATAAATCTAACTTTAAATGCCATCATAATTTTTTTTTATTTGATGAAATATGGTGCGCAAAATTGTCAGTGACGAATAGATTTGTTCTTATGTCCATGTACTGCAGTTTTTAATCATGTTAAATAATATGCAATAGAAATTCTCATAATGATACTTCAAAGATGAGGATTCTGTCATGGCCAATGATTTAGTTTTATCCCAAAGACAAAGGTGCAAAATAGTCTAACTTGGTTAAGACTTTTAGAATCAAGACACGACTCTTTACATAAAAAAATCTTCTGGTTACAACTGAAATGTTTATTTTGGCTTAAAATTATTATTTTAATAATAAGATATTTTGTGAAATGAGTTGCTTGTTAGGAGTGTTGTCATGGTTATGATCTCAAGAATCTGCACTTTGAAAAACTACCAAAATGAATAACATGTATAATGATGTTTTTACCTTATCTGAAAAGAAAGACGATTTGGGGTATATATTTCAATTAGACAGCAACCCATAACAAAACAACAGCAATAAACTACTTCGCCTAGCACAGCTGGATATGACCGCAGAGGTCCAACCCTGAACAGTAAGGGCAAAAAAGGACACAATATTCAAGCTTGATACAGGTATGAATTTGGATTGTAATCAAATATTTAACACATTATAGGTTTCTGACACAGAATAACTGTAGTCAAAGAACTAAGAATTGGTTATATGATTTGAATTTATATAAAAATTTTTGCTTTTGTGTAATACACAATGTTGATGCGAATTGACCTCCCCCCCCCCCCCTTTTTTCCAAAAAAAATAAATTTGAAGGATTTTCTTTTTGATTTCTGAAATCTTGCAGAGAAAAAATTGTCCCCCCCCCCCCAAACCAATTTTTTTTTTCAAAAAAAATTCTTTCCCTCAGTCATGGTCATAATTTCAATTCAAATTTCCAATGAAGTTTGCAATCATAATAACCCATTTAAATACATCATAAAAGTCTTAAAATAGAAAATGACATACATAATCATAGCTAAAATTAATTTACCTTAAACAGCGTTTTTAAAATTATTAAAATAGTAACTTCTAAAAACTGCTTCGCAGAGCGCAGCTGGATACGCCCCTAGAGGTCCAACCCTGAACAGTTGGGGCAAAAATGGACACAATATTCAAGCTTGATACAGGTCTGAATTTGGATTGTAATTAAATATTTGACATATTATAGGTTTCTGAATAAATGTAGTCAAAGAACTTGAAATTGGTTATATGAATTGAATTTATATTCAATTAAAGATTTCTTGCTGTTGTGCAATACACTATGCTGTTGCACAATACTTAGTAAATCTGTTGTCAGACTATAAACAAATAAAATTCATAAAATTCTAGATGGAGCTTACATCAATAGATATAACCAATTCACCAAAGTTTCATAAGAATTGCCAATAGCATTTTTGAGTTATTGTCTGAAAACTGGAAAATCACCCCTTTTTTAATGAATAAACCCCATAAGTCGGAAATGTTAAATCTAAAATTTATAAAATTCTAAAAGGAGCTTACATCAATAGATATCAACAATTCATCAAAGTTTCATGGGAACTGCTGAAAGCATTTTGAGTTATTGTCCGAAAACTGGAAAATCCCCCCTTTTTTTTATGAATAAAACCCCATAACTTGGAAACGTAAAATCTAAAATTTATAAAAATCAAAAGGGAGCTCATGTCAATAGATATAAACAATTAACCAAAATTTCTTGAAAGTTGGTGAAAGCATTCTTGAGTTATTGTCCAAAAACTGGAAAATCCCCCTTTTTTTAATGAATAAAACCCCATAACTCGAAAACGTAAAATCTAAAATTTATAAAAAACAAAAGGGAGCTCACGTCAATAGATATAAACAATTCACCAAAGTTTTATGCAAATTGGTTAAAGCGTTTTTGAGTTAATGTCCGACATGTTGACGACGGACAGACAGACGGACGGACGGACAGACGGACAACGGTATACCATAATACGTTCCGTAAACGGGCGTATAATACTTTCCACCAGAGTTCAAATGAAGTGGATGTAAGCAATTATATAAGCAACCTGACAGCCTTCAACAATGAGAAAAAACCCATACCATATAGTCGGCTATAAAAGGCCACAAAGTTATATTATCACTATAACGCATATCATACATTCATATCAAATTGAAAAATAATGTCAAATTCACAATTTTAAACAGAAAATTGTTTGAATTATTTAATATCTATATAAATCCTAGAAGCAACTTGAATACATTTTAAAATTGTGAAAAAATGTTCATATTTCAACGATCTGAATATTATCTGTAAAGATAACTATGATGCATTATTGTCACATGACTTCTTTATATTTACACACAATTTTTTGGGGGTCAGGTTGGAAATATATTTACTTTTGTGACAAACAGTGTCAAAGTTAATTTTTATGAACAACATATTTCTCTAAAAAAAAACTATTAGCTTAATGTCATTGTAAATATATTTATTTTTCTAAAACTTTGAGGAATTAAGACAAATTACATGTACATGGCAAAGATACAATAAAGTACAAAATTTGAGAAAAAGTTGCAAAACTTGGCACTTGTCACATCCTGAGTGCTTTGTATAATGTTTATTGATAATTCAACATAATGTCTAATTTTATTGTTTTAATTATCATATTACATCATATTCCTGAATAAATAAATCATGTTTATAAACTGAAAAATCTTTACTTTAGGCCAAGAAAAATGAATTGGTAGATTCTTAATACTGCTTAAACAACTATAATACAGTTACATTTTCCAATTTTGCACTTCTAATTAATTGTATGAAAAAAAGTACAATTTATACCAAACTCCAAGGTAAATTCAAAAAGAGGGAAGTCCATAAAACCTGACTAATTCAAATGTTATTTTAAGACTATATCAACTAATGGAACGAATGGAAAACAACTGTCATATTACTGACTTGGAACTGGAATTTTCCAAAGATAATAGTGGGTTAAACCTGGTTTTATAGCTAGCTAAACCTACCACTTGTATGACAGTAGTTCATAGTTCTGTAATTGAAAGTGACTATAATTCATTGCCTTACATTCTTACATGTATGTAAATGTCTGCATGGGTTTGTCTTGCTGAAATATCTTTAAAACAGAAATTTATCTACCTATTTTTATGTGGCCTAATATTAAGTCATGTAGCCATTTTATACAATGTATGATCAACTTTTCTCTCTCAAATTTAAAAAAAAGGGACTGCTTAAAAATAGTTGGGTAAACCACATAATTCTGAAACTAAAATCTTCAAAAAAAATACATGTAGATTCCCAACAATTGACTTGGTTGAGCATATTGAGCTTTTCGCTATTTAACTTGAGAATTTGCATATAAAGGGACATAACTCAAAGAACAAAAACAACAACACTATATGTGAAAAATATTATAAAGGAACTTAAAAGGTGATGAAAGGCTGCTTAGTCTCAACTTTCAAAGTTAAATCTTCTCTAACTGACTTGTCTACATTAGTTGAAACATACTTATTGATATATTGAAAGGAAAAGTTAACTTTTCTATAACAATATGCATGTAATAAAGGTACATGGTTTAAGACAATCCAAATCTCAATATATTAAAAATTTGAACTGGACCTGGTTAAGGTTTACAATCTCATTTCAATGATTAGGTAGGGACTGATTGAATTCATTGACAGAAATAAAATCTACCACATAATAAAGGGCATTAGTTATAAATGACACATACCATATGAAATAAGACATAGTCAAAATTATCATAGTTTCAATAAAAGAGATTACATAAATAATTTGTGCAAGGCTTAATTAAACTTTGCAAAGAAAACCTAGTTTTCAATTTTCTGCATTTAAAGAGAATAACTTCGAAGAAACAAAATGAAATATGTTGTACATCAAAATCTAACTAGCCGGTATACTGTATAGTGTATACATATAAAATGTATACAAAATGAATTGTAAGTATTTCTATAAAAGCAAAAGGAAATGTACAACTAAATCATGTAAAAAAATAGGTAAAATGTATAAATTAAGTATTGGAAATATATTTCAAATTTGAATCTTTGATATGATTAAAATATAAGCATTAAGCATAATGTAAATGATGACATTTTAACATGTATTAGAGTCTGGATGGGGTTTACAGAATAGAGTATAATGGGTCGATACAACGGAAAAATCAGCCAAAAAAATCAAGAATAGAGAAAAATAGGCCAAAATAATAAAATAGTGAATAATGGGGTGCTAAAGTATAAAGAATAGAGAAATAGTGGTAAAAAAAAATACAGAATAGAGAAAAATGACCTAAAGCATTAAAAAAAATACAAAATGAAGGACCCCATTCAGACCCTCATGTATGTATACATACAAACCTTCAGTAAGAAAAGATCCAAGAGCATCCCAACCACCATCTTCACTAAAATTCCAGGACTTAACAATAGGTGCAGCCCAATCAATCTATAATCATAAATCATCAAATTACATAAAGTTATGCATGCAGGTGTTAATTACATATTTGCATTTCTGTACAAACTGATAAATGCCATTATATTAGACTTAGTTGACATTGACATTTACGTATTTGTTTGCATGTAAATACATATCTATGGCAAGACATATACTGCATGTACAATGTATATACTGTTCATGTTTCTGTATAAGTACAAAAAGCTAATAAATATATATAGTTCTCCTGTTTGAATTGTTTTAAACTAGTCTTTTTGGGCCCTCAAATTATAGCCTGCTGTTTGGTGTGAGCCAAGGCTCTGTGCTCCGTGTTGAAGGCTGTACTATGACCTATAATTGTTTACTTTTTACACATTGTGACTTGGGATTATAAAGTTGACTAATTGGCACTCATACCACATCTTCTTATTTATATATATGTCTAACTTTTAAAAAATAATTTCAGGTACATGTCTGTACTTTTAAACGTTTCATAAGTAAAGAAGTGCAAGGTACAGTGTAACATACCCTAGGTATAGTGTGAGCATAGGCAAATCCAGGGGGGGGGGGGGGGCCTGGGGGCCCGGGGCCCCCCCTTTTGTGGGAAAAATTTGGTTGATTATATAGGGAATCACTGAAGCATGACTGGAGCAGGGCCCCCCTTAGGTCAGTCAGCGGGCCCTCCCCCCTTATGAAAAGTTCTGGATCTGCCACTGGTTAGGGCTTTGTTCACAGTTTGGGACTTAAAGGGGGGGGGGACAGTTACATCTTTATTGTGTCATTATTCCTTTTTTACTATTTTCAAAATACCTACCACAAACATAGCAAAAAGTAGACTCACACAAAAGTTTTCCTTTAATACATGTACATGGGGGTAGTTGAAAACTAATAAACACAATGAAATTAAGAGCAGCATGTATTCCCAAAATATTTGTAAATTGCACTAATATACATGTACCTGGGCAAAGCATTAATGATATACCCAGCTGTCTCTAACAATTATTTGTCTTTTAATCATTGAAAAAGAGTGAGGATTAAGTCCAATGCACATAATGACAGGTAAACGGTCTAAAAATCCAAATGTCAGGCAGCCAAATAAGTAATAAAATCAGAAAGTCTTGAGAAATAGCATTACATATGTAAATTAGTGACAAACTGTGTAAACCAAAACTCTGGAATAACAAAAGATAGGTACAGTTTTTAATAATTTATCCATTAGTTTATTTTGATAATTAAAAAAAAATTCCCAAACTCATCTTGAGTTTAAGCATTGTTAAGTGGGATATTTTTTAAAAATAAAATTATCTGAAGCATGAAATGCAATGTATACATGCACTATACTACATATTTTGGTTTGAAAGATACATCTTTATCAGGTAAGCTGGCGAACTAAGTTTTTTCTCTTAATTAAATTATTAAGCCACATTACAGTCATGACAGTCAACCAAATCGACAGCTTCAGATCTTACCTTACACAAGGTTTTCTCTGTTTACTCATTTAACATGTTTAAACCAGATACTACATTTTGTAAATATTGTTAATTTTTTTAAACTGTTTTGAAAAATACACATGTGAAATTGGTAAATACCACACATGTGCAATGACAATTAATTAAGTAATCTACAGTTCTTGAAGTTTTGTTTTAGAATAAGAATAAGATTCCCATAAATCAACTTTTCAATTCAAAATCAGAATAATCCTGATTTTGTGCATATTCACAGTTTATTTTCCAGTTATCTGAGATTTATTCTCGTCAGACCAATTTTATAATGTAATGATTGTACACATACAATGCATTTGAAGGTTTTCATCCAGATTTACTTTACTTAAAATTTTAATTGAAAAACAATTCAAGTTAATTCAAAACTGATGAAGAATGGTAAGCAGAAGGCAAACCCTAGTACCCAAGGTTTATTTGTTCTCTTACACTTACTCAAAACTCTAACTACATAAACTAGGTTTTACTTCTCTACACACATTTAACAATTTTTTTTGCCTCCTTATTAATCTGGCCAACTGTATTACATGTACAATGTACCTGAGTAAAAAGAAAGTTAGTATAAACCTTACCATGCTACCATTTTTTCTTCTTGGCATTTTTGCTAATTCAAGATCATCAAGTGTCTGAGAGTTTGGTATACACATACATTTTGGTAATATTCCTGGACTTTCTATTGGCAGACCAATTGGTTCAACTGAAGACTGACGAGAGCATTCCATGAAATGAGTAACTGAACCTATGCCCCTCATCCCTAGAGATTCTGTGTTTATAGATGATGGTTCATGCAGCAAATAAGAATGAAACCTATTGCACTGTATTCCGGACTTGGATAATTTGTTACATAATGCATCATCTCTTTCTTTCAAAAAGGGTTCATAAACATCATTCAGAAACAAAGTATTTGCACCAGTTTGTAGAATAATTTGCTTCATAATATTGTAACTGTTTTCAGTCTTTGTATTATAATACAATATCCCATTGCCAAACTTCTCAAGAAAGGACTGGTTAAGAAACTGGAGAGCGTAATGGAGCCATAATTTTGTGGCTCCGCCTGTAGCTACAACATCCAATGGATCTTCTTCATGATCAGACCATATAAAAACTAATAACACTGCTGCATTGGATGAGGCAGCAGCTACTAAAGCAGGATTATCATACATCCGCAAGTCTCTCCTTAACCAATAAATAACAGGAGGATTACTTATTTGTCTTGGTAGTGAGTTTCCTTTCTTCTTTTTCTTTTTATGTTTTGAATTTGGAAAATCTGAAACCTGAAGTCCAGGAATGCTAGCTTTCAGATGTCCCTCATTGTTTGCATTGTTTCCATTTAAGGAATGTGGTACTGGTTGAATGTTTTGTCGTTTGTTAAATCTTTTATGCAAAGCTGAACCCGCAGGTTCATTGCTGGATTCATTCAGTAATGGCGTAATGGTCTTTTTAGGATTACAGTCTGACAGAGACAAAGACTTAGCTAGCTCCATGTCAAGTTCAAAGCCAAAGTCACTTGTAAGAAACCCATTTTCAACACTACAACCTACAGCTTCGTTTGATTTTGAATGTAAAGCTTCTGTTTCAGAGAAGTAGTTCTTGAAGACACCAACCAGACAGTTATGTAAAATTGGCTTTGCAACTTTAAGGTTCTCTATAAAGTTTATGAAATGGTTTCTTGTTTTGTCGTAGCCTTCAAGTGACAAGATCATGCAAAAGCATTCGTCTGCTTCGCAATTCCCATTTGAATATTGATTCAAAATCTCTTGAGATTCCCTACCGAATGAAAACCATACAGAACTCATCGTTCATTCATCAGTTATCATCTGCAATGTTTACGTTATGCAATTCTGTTCGGAACTCATCGAACTCGGAAGTTCTCTTGTTTCTTTATCCGTATTGGAATTGGTGCGTTAGAAATTTGTCTTTAAGCGGTGCAGTGGTCAAAAATAATTTTAGATATATATTTAGTTATTTTTGTTGAAAATATATTATAGCGTACTGACGCGACTGTGTAGAAATGAAAGAAAGACGTGTAGATCTCAAATCAATAGATTATATAATAAATTAGCTACCACACCAGCATTTAAATTGCTATTTCTCGAGTTTCGTTTAAAATAAATTATACCGGTAATTTGGACATTCATTGCAGAGTGTTGCACATATACTTTATGTAGTCCTCGCCTGAGTTACCACTGCAGTTTTTTTTTCTTCCTGAAAATTATAAGAGTACCTTTTTATTAATAAATCTTGTAGATATAATGAACTTTTACCATATACATGATATATATGCAATATTGAAAACTTTCAATTATAGCCAACAGACCGTGTTCATGACTTTTATCGCAGTTAATGAACCTGATTTTATTTGTTATTTTCAAGAGAACTCATAAGACAATATAGTAATAATTAACAGGTACGAGTTTGCATTGGTACGAGTTTTTTTTAGTGGTACGAGTTGACATTGGTACGAGTTTATGTAACAGCCACTATGTTCCGTCAGTTACTTTGTTCCGGCGGAACTTTTCAACTAGTTATTTCGTTCCGATGGAACTTTCCAACTAGTTGTTTTATTCCGAGTGCAGTCGAAAAGTTCCGGAAAAAAGTAGCTAGTTGAAAAGTCCCGGAACAATGTAGCTAACAATGTAGCTAGTTGGATAGTTCTGGCGGAACAGAACAACTAGTTACATTGTTCCGAATATACCATATTTCGTCCTTTTTGTAGAAAGAGGGTGAAGAATGAGTATCAGTATATATAAGAGAAAATCATTAATTTACAAGAATACCAAACGCACTGAAAGGGGTTTCTTTGGGGACAAATATGCAAAATTTAAGTTGTATTTCATAGCTCACATAAAACGGAATGAATTGCATTATCATGCAAATTTAGTACCCTCAAGAGAGGGAAGAATACCCCCCCCCCCCCCCTCCTCATGTGGTTCTTTGCATCAATTCTCCAAATGGAACTTTGTGACTGGTTGATAAGTTCCGTTGGAACTTTTGGGCTAGTTTGTTAGTTCCGGTTTTGACTTATTTGCCAAAGAGGAACTTTGTGGCTTGTTGATAAGTTCCTTTTGACTTTTTTAATCAGTATCTTGGTTTCTCTTTGAAAGTTTCAAATATAATATGTTGCGCTTTTACTTTGCATCAATTCTCCAAATGGAACTTTCTGCCTGGTTGATAAGTTCCGTTGGAACTTTTGGGCTAGTTTGTTAGTTCCGGTTTTGACTAATTTGGCAAAAAGGAACTTTCTAACTAGTTGATATGTTCCGTTGGAACTTTTCAACTAGTCACTTTGTTTCGATGGACTTTTAAACCAGAGGGAGAACAAAGTGACTAGTTAATAAGTTCCTCCGGAACTTTTCGGCTAGTTAGTTCTTTCCGCCCGGAACTTTCCAACGTCGGAACAAAAGAGCATTTACATTTACAATGGTACGAGATAACTATAAGACTAATTAACACAACGAATTTGACTTCATGTTCACATTGACTTCATATTAGACAAATTAAAACTTGTATTTTGTTTTAATTTTTTTGAACCTATTTTTTAAAATTGCTTGGAATATAGATTCAAGATTCAAGATTTTATTCATAGCCTAAGACACATACAGGTGTGCAAGAGGACAATATGATTACAAACATAACATAATACATAGCGAGACAGGACAGACAAAACACAAATACATAGTATGTTATAAAAGACAATTGATATAGTTAATTTATTTCATAATTTTCTTTACGATATGCTTATTATTTGACCAATAATAAGTTATTGAAAATACCATTCGAGAGGCAACAGTAGTAAATTACTGTATGCATGGGAAATTGCTAGAAATCTAGAAAGGGTACCATAATAAAATTGAGAATGGAAATGGGGAAAATGTCAAAGAGATAACAACCCGACTAAAGAGCAGATAACAGCCGAAGGCCACCAATGGGTCTTCAACGCAGCGAGAAAATCACGCACCCGGAGGTAGGCCTCAGCTAAGTTTCTTTTGATTTACCGAAAACGGCCGATCTTAATTTTGTCCTCCAGTGCTCTGATTGTCTCCCTAAATATTGAGTTTTATAGATAATTGGGTTTTTTTCTCAAAAAAAAAAGATCCTAGATGAATTTTGAACCCTGCTTTTTTGGGAAATAAAAACGATTGTCCATATTTTTGCCATCAATATATTGAATGTTTATTTCAGTGTTTATAGAAAAAAAAATAGTGGGATAACCAATGAGACCACTTTCAATCAGAGACTAACAGGACGACGATGTAAACAACGATGGGTCACAGTACGGTCTTCATCAATGAGCAAAATCAATAACTTATAGTGAAGTATGAATGGTGAGTTAAGCTAGATGGTGTCATCCTGGGCGTATGACATTTGCGCCGATTTTATAAATTTTCCATCTCTCATTTGCGCCGATTCAATAATTTCAAGTTTCAATTGCTCCTTTTTGCATTTAGTGCTGTGCTTTTTTCATGGCATAAAGAGGTTTTATATTTTCCTTTTAAATCAAGGAACAAAGATATTTTATAAAACCAGAAAATTGTATTCAATTTGACAAATATTAAAAAAAATACCCCAAAAATGTTTATTAGTTTGACAAATTATCGACAATTTTGTAAATAGATTGTTTATATCATTTCATATATTATTGGTATATTCAGTTATTTAAGTGGATGTGGGCAGGGGGAAACAGTTATTTGCATGTTTTAACTTATAATTCATAACCTATGTATAACTGGCTATCGGAAGAGGTTTATAATGATAAATAAAAATAGTTTTCACCAGTAATTTACCATGGGTACAGAACTTACTAGTATTTGTTAGTCCGATGTCAGGAATCTTATTCCTGATATAATAACTTATCAATAGATTACGTTTATTAAAATCAAAAACTTTACTACAGACACGAGCATAGCCAACGAGTTGAGAATTCGTTTATTAAAGATTACGTTATCTTTTACCAAAATATTAATGATTTCATTCTGCAAAAAACTTTTAAAAAATTGTTGAAAATAATCAAGGGCAATAACTTCTATAAGGAATCAAATGACATTTTCGATCAAGTTGACTTATTTGTAGATGTTACTTTGCTGAAAATTTTTGATGTTTGAAGTTTCATTCTATCTATCATACTTTCTGCGAAAAACTAAAAATCTGGTAAAACTTATCTTTCAATGGCAACAACTATAAGGGATACATTGACAATTTTGGTCTTGTTGACTTATTTGTAGGTCTTACTTTGCTGAACATTTGTGCTGTTTGAAATTTCTGTCTATCTTTCATAGTTTCTGAAGAAAAAGGTCTTTCAAGGGCAATAACTCCTATAAGAGATCAATTGGCGAATTACGTTTTATACTTATTGGTAGATCTTACTTTGCTGAAAATTTTTGCTGTCTAAAATTTCTCTCTATCTATAATAGTTCTCAAGATAACAACCAAAAATTGAGACATTTCATAAAATTTATTATTTCAGAGACGATCAATCAAAATTTGGTTGTCAGATTCGTCTGAAAATATCCTCACTAACAGATCTTGCCATGGCTGACCATTTTTACACCATGTCATTACTCTTACTGTTGAGCTTTTGAGATATAAGCCAAAAACTGGGTACTCGGCGCAATTTGGGTACTGTGACGTTAGAATATTTGTTCCAACAGGAACAGATATTATGACATTGTTTATAACAAAGTTTCCAGTGTAACTTCTGTTAGGCGGAACAAATATACGTTGACAAAACAATGTCTGAACTACATATTTGCGAACCGTTCTTCGTCTATCAGAAGGGTAAAAATCGGTCGAAATAATGACTGAGGTATTTATTCGAACGCATCAAATATTTTAAAATGCTTTTCTTTTCTCTTTTAATTCTTTTTATGAAAACATTTACCGAAAGAAATTTGATCTAAAATATGATTTAGGAAAAATATTACAATTTTCTTTTATACCAATTAAAATGCGCCAACCAGATTTTATGCATTGTGACGTCACATGATAAGGATCCTAACAACTTCCTGTTGACAAAAGTGGATTTTCGATTCTCTAAAGCGTATTTTACCTTATAATAACACGTTAGCATAAAGGTTACATCATACACATTCTATAGTAACAAAACTGCACTTACTACAAAATCATTGTCATGTTAAAGAACCATAGTAGTTGAAAGATACTTGTTTCGGTTAGACACATTTTTTTTTACCAAAGGAATTTTAAACAACACAAATTAAGGATAATTTTGTGGAATTCATTGATTGACAATGGACTTTGCAGAGCTTCCAGTGACTCTAGTCATCAAAGCACCTAACCAACGAGTTGGTGACCACACAGTAGAATGCATGCTTGGTTGGACAGTAAAAAAACTAAAAGCACATTTGGAAGAAGTTTATCCAAGCAAACCAGTAAGTAGGTTCTGGTATCAAGTCAATTCATTTCCTATTTAATCCAATCATAACATTGTCCCAAATACATGCAGTTATAAAAGCTTTTACATACATAACAATATTGACTTTCATCATGTTCATAATATCTGATTGAATTTGCCTCATTTGAGTACTTGTCACTTGTACTTAATCCTCTATCTGCCGGTAGTTTTAAATGGTTGGATTTCGTGTGCCAGAATATATGACACCTGAGCATTTGTGACGTTACATGCAAAACAATTACGTCCTTCTATATACATGATATATGAATTCAAGCCCCAATGAAGTGATATAGGGGACCCGTCACCCAGTGAAGAAAAATAAAACACTGTTTAATTTTGGTATTTTATATGAAAGAGAGACAACAACAATGGGAAGCTTGCATAAATTAAAACATGGACATATGTGTCACTCCGACAGCAAGAGGGTTAACCAGCCATAAGCAGTTGAGCTAAGGAAGTTCTTCTTTGGCTCTGTCGGTTAGTCTCAGCACTGACTTGAAATAGAGATCCCAAGTTTTAGTCCCGGAGGAGACAATGTGATTTTCTAATAAGAATCATGCTCTCCTTTTACATTTGGTGTCGGCTATAAACCCATGGTGGTAAGAGATGATATCGAGATAAGTTTGTGTCTTATTGGTATGATGACTTGAGGAGGGGAAAGAGTGATGGGCTTGCTTCCCATGAGAGTAAAGATACTTAGCTAGCCGTAAGCAGTTGAGTTTGGTAAGTACTTATTAAGCTTAGTCAAGCAGAGCACTGAGATCTAGGGTCCATGAGGAGACAATGTGATTATCTAATAAGAATCATACTCACTGGTTAAACAAGATACAAAATGTACATGTAAACATGGTAAATGGAAATTGGCAAGATAAGGAGAAAACTTATTAACTTAAAAAGTATAAACATCATATATCTATTTATACCTGATCATGATGAGTATCTGATAGAATTGTGTTTTTTTTTCCTTTCAGAAAGAGACTCACCAGAAACTTATCTACTCTGGAAAGTTATTGCAAGACCATTTGTTGTTGAAAGATGTAATCAGACAGGTAAAATCTATTGTTACCGTGATAAAGCTTGTAAAAAAGTAATTTACACATTTGTATACACATTTTGCAATTGTATCTTTACAAAATTTGGAGATATATCCTTATGTGCTACATAAATATAGTACATTTGTTTCAGTATAATTGACTTTCTTCGACATATATTTATTTATCATACATGTATGTAGTGCTTCCTAGGCACATGAAATGGACTTGTCTCAAGAAAAACTTTGATGCAATCTGCCAAATCAGAAGTCAAAATTCTGAGAGTTCTGTATTGGGAATGTAGTTTTAGACTCACCTGGCCCAAAGGGAAAGTGTGATGAGCTTCATGTATTTTCATTATGGTCATGTTGGTATACGTATCTGCCATTTGTTACTTTTACAAAAATCTTTTCCTTTGAAACTGCTTGGCAAATAGCAACCAAACTAAGCCACAATCATCTTAAAGTATTTTTGTGTCTGATAACCCTACCTGACAACCAGCATGTTTGTGAAACATACTAGTATGTACATGTCTAAAATTAGAACAGGGCTCAAATGCAAGTAAATATATGATTGACTCCTTATAGGAGTTGTTACAATTTTAAGATATTTTTGCAAAGTATTTCGTGTACAGTATATGAGGATTGCATGATACCTGAAATGAATATAAACTGTACATTAGTAAATGGTTAGTAATGTATTATATTGAAAATTATAATCGTGATAATTGATAGACAGAAACTATGTCAAACAAAAATGATCAGAAAGAAAAGATTTTGGCTGGAACAGTTTCCATTCAAGTGATTCAACACAAATATTCTATAAAATGTATGCAAAAATTTCAGATGAGCAAAACAGCTCCTTAGAGCCTCTGATTTTTATCCCTCTGCTACGTTATGCCCCTGCCAAAGCGGAGGGGGCATTAAGTTTTACCCTTCATGCCCTTGTCCGTACATCCCAAAATTTGTTTCCATTCTCTAACTTTAGTTTGCCTCAACCAAATGTTATGAAACTTATACACAGTGACAATGCTTGTTATAACCACAAAACACAGATCAAGTTTGAATTTGGGTGGTGTTACATTTATCTTTCTAGAGTTATGTCCCTTTACAAATGGAAAAATTGCTGAATTTTTCGTTTTCTGTTCTCTAACTTCAGTTTACCTCAACCAAATGTTATGAATCTCATACACAATGCTTATTACCACAAAACACAGATCAAGATTGAATTTTGGTGGCGTCGCTTTTACCTTTTTAGAGTTATGCCCAAGGGTCAGGAAACGGTCATATTGTGACCGAAACTGAGAGCAATTTGTCCTGAACGGAAGATTGGTGTTTAGGACAAAATTTTTTTTTTACAGATATAATTTCGGTCATTTCATTGAGATCTTGTTTCTAAATCGCCATTTTGCACTTGTTTTTGTTTTGTAATCCCTTTCCTGCAGTAAAACTGCCTCTCCAGTATAGCATGATAATCCTGAGACCATATTAAAGGCTCCGGGAATTATTTGATTTAATTTAGGTAGAAAGTAATTTTTCACGAGTTACACCATGTGCTTTTCTATACTATATAATACGCATGCATGAAATTGTCTTCACCAGACAACATGCCAGATAAGACACTTAATCGTGAAATGCAAAATGATTTTATGCTAAATTAAGCGAGTGCAACTATTATCTGTTATATTCAAATACCTTTAAAGGTAATAGTATTAAAAATCCGGTGATTTCCTGTCAATTTGATAAACAGAACAAATTCCGGAAATGAAACCGGAATTATTGGTACTTTAGTATTGTCGCAAACTTCCGGTTTTAATTTCTTCTTCAAAATCGAAAGAAACATTAGCAATGTCTGAGAAATTTACCATTTTGAGTCATTCAAATCATTTCAAATTTACACAGTTGCATTCCATAAACCGTTTTTGAAAGTTTTTAGAAAAACGGTAAGAAAATTCATTAGGTAAATGTGATCAAACAGTCAATACAAGTTCGTTGTTGCTATGAATCCAGTGTGATTATGACAAATTGAAAAAAAAGGCCCCAACTTTTTAAAAGTCTTCTCAGACTGACCGAAATTGTGTGAAAATATTTCCGTATCCTTGGTTATGCCCCTTAATAACAAATGGAAAAAATGCTGAATTTTTTGTTTCCGTTCTCTTAACTTAAGTTTGCCTCAACCAAATGTTATGAAACTTATACCATGTGTATACATGTTATACATAATTATTATTACCACAAACGATCAAGTTTAAATCTGGATGCCAGGCGTCACTTTTATCTTTCAAGAGTTATGTCCCTTTACAAATGGAAAAATTGCTGAATTTTTCGTTTCCATTCTCTAATTTTAGTTTGCCTCAACCAAATGTCATGAAACTTATACACAATGCTTATTACAACAAAACTCAGATCAAGTACGAATTTGGGTAGCTTCACTTTTACCATTCTTGAGTTATGTCCCTTTATAACGTTATATGCAAGTGGGGGCATCACCTGTATCCCATGGACACATTCCCCATTTATTTCATTATTCAATTAAAAAACTCCTAGTCAATTTCTCGGTCATTTGGTTCAGTTTTGAATCAATGACTAATACAATGTAGATGATGCACTGTACCAATACAAAATATCTGTATCATGGAGTGAATTGAAAATGAAAAAAGACAGATCATGTAAACTTTTAAATATACATGTATGGTTGGTACATGTACAGTGTAACTTTTAATATACTTAATTTATATTTGTGTTGTAGGATAATACACAGACACACCACACAGTTCATCTTGTGTGCAATCATGAATCTCAAGAAAGGGTATGTTATCTGCATGTATCTTTGGAAATAATATGTCTTTTGTAAGCTTTCGCCTTTTTATACGGCCGCAAAAAAATTTTGTGGTCGTCTATTGGTATGACATTGGCGTCGTCGTCGTCCGAAGACACATTGGTTTTCGCACTCTAACTTTAGTTTAAGTGAATGGATCTTTTTGAAATTTTACCATAAGGTTAAATACCACAAAAGGAAGGTTGGGATTGATTTTGGGGGTTATGGTACCAACAGTTAAGGAATTAGGGGCCAAAAAGGGGCCAAAAATAAGCATTTTCTAGTTTCCATACAATAACTGTGGAACGGTGTATGGATCTCTCTGAAATTATACTACAAGTTTCCATACCACAAAGGGATGGTTAGGATTTGCATTGGGGGGTTATGGCTCAAACCGTTTAGAAATTAGGGGCAAAAAAGGGGGAAAAACAAGGTTGTCCTGGTTAATGGACAAATACTTTAGTACAAAACATTATTTAAAGCAGTGTAAGGGAGATAAATCAAATACATCATTGAAATTATCTCACTTACACTGCTTTTAAATTATGTATAAACTAATGGTTAATGAACAATAAAGATAATTTAAAACAGTGTTAGGGAGGTAATCCAAACACAACGTTTTGGTTACTTCCCTTACACTGCTTTTAAATTATGTTTAAAGAAATGCATATTTATAAAGGAAGACCAGTAAAAATATCTGCAAATGTTGCATCTTTTTTTTTTTACAAAAAAATCCATATGAAAGATTTGACACTATATTTTTAATTCTATTATAAAATAGATTAAGTTAGCACTATGGTAAATATAAATGGGTAATTATGGTTGCCAACTCCATTGGAAATTTGAATTTGAGATTATGACCATATCTTGAGGGAATGAATTTTTTGGGGGAAAAAAGGGGGGGGGGATAAAAAGAAATTGTTGGGGGTCAATTTTTTCTCATTTCAGATTTCAGAAATTAAAAAGAATTATTCTTCAAATATTATTTTTTTTTCAAATTTCAGATATTGAAAAATTTCAAGAAGTAATCTTTAATTGCACAGTATGGCGCATTAGATTTGTAAAATCACATTTATTTATTTGTTATGCAGAATCTAACAGTGTATTTAGATTTTTAATTTTGGATCCAGTTTTCAAATTGGTCTACATTAAGGTCCAAAGGGTCCAAAATTAAACTTTGTTTGATTTTAGCAAAAATTGAATATATGAGGTTCTTTGATATGCTGAATCTAAACATGTATTTAGATTTTGGATTTTTGGCCCAGTTTTCAAGTTGGTCCAAATTGGGGTCCAAAATTAAACTTTGTTTGATTTCAACAAAAATTGAATATATGGGGTTCTTTGATATTCTGAATCTAACCATGTATTTAGATTTTTTATTTGTGGACCCTGTTATCAAATTGGTTCATATTGAGGTCAAAAGGGTCCAAAATCAAACTTTGTTTGATTTCATCAAAAATCGAATTATTGGGGTTCTTTGATATGCCAAATCTAACCGTGTATTTAGATTTTTAATTTTGGGTCCTGTTTTTTAAATTGGTCTACATTAAGGTCCAAAGGGTCCAAAATTAAACTTAGTTTGATTTTAACAAAAATTGAATTCTTGGGGTTCTTTGATATGCTGAATCTAAACATGTGTTAAGATTTTTGATTATGGGCCCAGTTTTCAAGTTGGTCCAAGTTGGGGTCCAAAATTAAACTTTTTTTTATTTCAACAAAAATTGAATATATGGGGTTCTTTGATATGCTGAATCTAACCATGAATTTAGATTTTTTATTTGTGGGCCCCGCTATCACATTGGTTCATATTGAGGTCAAAAGGGTCCAAAATTAAACTTTGTTCGATTTCATCAAAAATTGAATTATTGGGGTTCTTTGATGTTCCAAATCTAACCCTGTATTTAGATTTTTGTCGAGCCTGCGACTTTTGTCGCAGAAAGCTCGACATAGGGATAGTGATCCAGCGGCGGCGGCGGCGTTAGCTAACTTCTTAAAAGCTTTATATTTTAGAAGGTGGAAGGTCTGGATGCTTCATACTTTGTATATGGATGCCTCATGTTACGAAGTTTCCGTCAGTCACATGTCCAATGTCCTTGACCTCATTTTCATGGTTCAGTGACTACTTGAAAAAAAAGTTCAGATTTTTTGTAATGTTAGATTCTCTCTTATTATAAGTAATAGGATAACTATATTTGGTATGTGCGTACCTTGCAAGGTCCTCATGCCCGTCAGACAGTTTTCACTTGACCTCGACCTCATTTCATGGATCAGTGAACAAGGTTAAGTTTTGGTGGTCAAGTCCATATCTCAGATACTATAAGCAATAGGTCTAGTATATTCGGTGTATGGAAGGACTGTAAGGTGTACATGTCCAACTGGCAGGTGTCATCTGACCTTGACCTCATTTTCATGGTTCAGTGGTTATAGTTAAGTTTTTGTGTTTTAGTCTGTTTTCCTTATACTGTATGCCATAGGTCTACTATATTTGGTGTATGGAATGATTGTAAGGTGTACATGTCTAGCGGGCAGGTGTCATCTGACCTTGACCTCATTTTCATGGTTCAGTGGTCAAAGTTAAGTTTTTGAGTTTTGGTCTTTTTTTCTAATACTATATGCAATAGTTCAACTATATTTGGTATGTGCGTACCTTGCAAGGTCCTCATGCCCGTCACACAGTTTTCACTTGACCTCGACCTCATTTCATGGATCAATGAACAAGGTTAAGTTTTGGTGGTCAAGTCCATATCTCAGATACTATAAGCAATAGGTCTAGTATATTCGGTGTATGGAAGGACTGTAAGGTGTACATGTCTAACTGGCAGGTGTCATCTGACCTTGACCTCATTTTCATGGTTCAGTGGTTATAGTTAAGTTTTTGTGTTTTGGTCTGTTTTTCTTATACTGTATGCCATAGGTCTACTATATTTGGTGTATGGAATGATTGTAAGGTGTACATGTCTAGCTGGCAGGTGTCTTCTGACCTTGACCTCATTTTCATGGTTCAGTGGTCAAAGTTAAGTTTTTGAGTTTTAGTCTTTTTTTCTAATACTTTATGCAATAGGTCATCTATATTTGGTGTATGGAAATATTTTATGATGTACCTGTCAGTCTTGCAGGTTTTATTTGACCTTGACCTCATTTTCACGGTTCATTGCTCAGTGTTAAGTTTTTGTGTTTTGGTCTGTTTTTCTAATACTATAAGCAATAGGTCAACTATATTTGTTGTATAGAAGGATTGCAAGCTCTAGTACATGTCTGCCTGGCATTGTTCATCTGACCTTGACCTCATTTTCTTGGTTCATTGGTCAATGTTTAGTTTTCTTGGTTAAGTCTGTATCTTAGAAACTATAAACAATAGGTCAACTATATTTAGTGTATTGAATGATTGTAAGGTGTACATGTATTTCTTGTTTGGTTTATATGACCTTGACCTCATTTTCTTGGATCATGTTAAGTGTATGTGATAGTTGTAGTAAAGCTTTATATTTAGGACTATCAACATAATATCAATGATTAGTAAAGAAGGCGAGACATTTCAGCGTGTGCACTCTTGTTAATTTCGGGTCCCGTTTTTTAAATTGGTCTACATTTAGGTCCGAAGGGTCCAAAATTAATCTTAGTTCTATTTTAGCAAAAATTGAATATATGGGGTTCTTTGATATGCTGAATCTAAACATGTATTTAGATTTTTGATTATGGGCCCAGTTTTCAAGTTTGTCCAAGTTGGGGAACAAATTTAAACTTTGTTTGATTTTAACAAAAATTGAACATATGGGGTTCTTTGATATGCTGAATCTAACCATGTATTTTGATTTTGGACATTGGACCATAATAGGTAAATTAGAAAAATTCAAGTTCTTAGGCCACATTCTTTCTGTGTCAGAAACCTATGCTGTGTCAAATATTTTATAACAATCCAAATTCAGAGCTGTATCAATCTTGAATGTTGTGTCCATACTTGCCCCAACTGTTCAGGGTTCGACCTCTGCGGTCGTATCAAGCTGCGCCCAGCAAAGCATTTTATTTGAACTTATGGTGACCAAACTTGAAGTATAACAATTTAGTAAATAAGTAAAGTAACTATAATCCTAAAAAGAACATCACATACATGTAAATGTAATACAACATGATATTTGTAGAAATTAAATCAAAATTATCATGAAGTATCCTCATTTAAGATATACATATTCATTTGCTATGACCAACATGACCAAAGGCCTGTCACATGTCTGTTGTAGATTAATGAACGGAAAATTATAATACATTTCTATAGAAAAAATATGAATTAATTATTTGAACTGCTAACAGCTTAGACAAACATCTAGGAAACTTATTTGAGTATAGCGGTAATAGTTACCTTAACATGTTCTCACAATGACAATATAAAAGTAAGTACGATTGCCAATAAGACAACTATCAAACACAGTTCATAAAACAAGTTCATTAGTCCTGGACTTAAAGACAAGAATCACCTATTTCAAAAAAGGATGCTTTCCAAGATGCATTAATTGTATAAGCAGGGTTTTAATATTAGCATTAATTTCACTACAATTTTAGTTCTGACCAGAAGACTGGAATGATGTCTTATGGCTTTATCATGTTGTTGATTGAAAATCTAATAGTTAGAACTCTGTTCTCTAAGCCTCTAGATTCTAATCTTATTCAGTGAGTGTTATTATAACCTAGGTAGACAAAGCTGCTACTATGGTTATGCTTTAAGTTATGGTACATGTGTATACATGTACATTGTATATATTTAAGTGTATGCACATATCAATATCCAAAAATCCAACAGAGTAACACCTATCAAATTGTAACACCAAAAACACAGTATAAAGACAAGGGTCATGGACTCTGGAGCATGAACCAACATAACAATATCAACCATTCACATGTGTATCGTTTTCTTCAGATATCCCCCCAGTCTGTGTCTACAGCATCACCAACAGTAAACACAATGCCAAATACAGAAGGATTGCGGTACAGAAATAATACGCCAAGCGTTCAACAAAACAACTATTATGGGTTGGTACTTATTGTAATGTTGTTACACTTTTTAACAAGTAGTCATAAGGTATGGCTGTTCCATTTTGAATAGAATTGCAAACCATTAGGAAGTTAAATAAAAACTTTTCTATGTACATTTGTACATGCATAGCAGCCATTGAAATTCAACATTCTATTAAGAAATCACCACATTAAATGAATATGAATACAGGTAGACATGGTAGATGTGAAGTAAAGATGTCAATGAGACAGAAATTTAACCCCCCCCCCCCCCCCCCCCAAAAAAAAAATCTACAAAAGACTGTCTACTGTGTGTAACATTGTAAGCTCTAAATTGTCCTAAGTTATGAATATATTTAATAGAGACTGGAGAAGATCTGTAGGAAAACAATGAATTCGTGAAAGCTCTTAAAGTGAAAGTACTTATAAAAAATCAATTGTAGTCGTATATTAAACTGATTAAACTGTAAATAAGTGAATTGATTTTAATCCTCCCAAAATACAAGGCAAAATGATAAAATAATACTTATACTTACGGTATTCATGGTATTAGATGTATATTAAAAAAAAGTGAAAACGTTTTGATCTGGTACATTTGACAACATTTGAATGTTGTATACATTTCTTCATGTTCTTATGCCACTTTCTGACAAAACTATTGGTTTAGCTAAAACCAAGAAATAATTATTTATTTTTTTCTTTATTATTTCAATTAAGTTTTACCCTTGTCCGTCAGTACATCCCAAAGTTGGTTTCTGTTCACTAATTTTAGTTTGCCTCAACCAAATGTTATGAAACTTATACACAATGCTTATTACCACAAAATACAGATCAAATTTGAATTTTTGTGGTGTCACTTTAACCGTTCTAGAGTTATGCCCCTTTACAAATGGAAAAATTGCTGAATTTTTCGTTTCCGTTCTCTTATTTTAGTTTTCCTCAACCAAATGTTATGAAACTTATACACAATGCTTATTACCACAAATTACAGATCAAGTTCAAAATTTTGTGGTGTCACTTTAACCGTTCTAGAGTTATGCCCTTTACAAATGGAAAAATTGCTGAATTTTTCGTTTCCATTCTCGCACTAAATTTAGCCTCAACCAAATGTTATGAAACTTATACACAATGCTTATTACCACAAAATACAGATCAAATTTGAATTTTGGTGGTGTCACTTTTACTGTTCTAGAGTTATGCCCCTTTTCATTGCTGAATTTTTCGTTTCCATTCTCTAACTTGAGTTTGCCTCAAACAAATGTTATGAAACTTATACACAATACTTATTACCTCAAAACTCAGATCAAGTACAAATTTGGGTAGCGTCACTTTTACCATTCTTCAGTTATGTCCCTTTATAACTTTATTAGATATGCAGGCGGGGGCATCATCTGTGTCCATGGGACACATTCCCTATTTATTTTTTTCTTTATTATTTCAATTTGCAGAGTCGGGAAACTCCAACAAGCAATAGCTTCATGCTATTTTCAAAACTTTCTGTTGCGTCCTTACAATGAACTATAAATTTCAAATCTAACTGATGTTTTATTGTCATTGAATATTTTAAAATTACTGATTATCAAACATAAATTTATTTATAGAGCCGTACCCAGCACAAGTCAACCCCAGCCTCAGCCTCAGATGATGTCACAGGCAGGTATGACACAGGAACAATACATGGTGATGATGCAGACGTACTACAACCAGATGGCAGCACAGTACATGCAATAGTAAGTACACAAGAAATATTTCCTTACAAGGGCAATTTTGCCGCAAATGTTTTCAAGTTCAGTGAAGTTTGGGTTGAAAACAAAACAAAAGATGGTGGCCATAATCTTCAAATTTGTTGGTGATATGAACATTTGTGACAATTTTTTAGCAAAATTTTGAAAACTAAAAGTTAAAACACTTGTTTAAAAAAATGTGATTTAAGATTGCATTCTATAGGTCCAATTTACATGTATATTTAAAAACAATAAAATCTGAACAGATTGCCATTGATACAGTGGTCATCCAAAATAATGGACTTAAATTAGGACTTAAATTAAATAATCAATGATCTGACTAAACACTAAAAAATGACTTGATCAAAGATATCTGAATGTTTGCATATCAAATCATATTATTCAAACATATACAAGGTACCAAGCTATGAACATGATGAAATAGCAAATGGTAAACTAAACTTATGCACAGACAACTGTTTATCATGTTATTGTGGATTCATTATATTCATGGGATACAAATTTAGTGGATTTCATGTGTTGTAGGTGAAAAGTAAAATAACAAAAATACCGAACTCCAAGGAATTTTCAAAACGGAAAGTCCCTTATCAAATGGCAAAATTAAAAGCTTAAACACATCAAACGAATGGAAAACAACTGTCATATTCCTGACTTGGTACAGGCATTTCCTTATGTAGAAAAACATGGATTGAACCTGGTTTTATAGCTAGCTAAACCTCTCACTTGTATGACAATTGCATAAAATTCCATTATATTGACAACAATGTGTGAAAAAAACAAACTCACAAACAAATTTAAAAGTTCAACGAACTACAAATTTTCTATTCATGATATTATCTGGTATGCTAACTTTTGTTAAACCAGGAAATCGAACTTCCACGAACATACGACTTTTCCTGAATCCACAAAAATAAACCAATCCACGGTATATGATGCTACAGGTCATACTATTTGTTCAATAACTTAGGTTTTTGGAAAATATGTTTATTCTTTTTATTTTAGCTATCAGACTGGGGCGTTTCCCGATATGGCCAACATTCAGATAGCAGCACAAGATATCACACCACAAAACCCCCAAGAACAAGTTCAGCCAAACAATGGCCCAATTCAACAAGATGACAACCAAAATGTTATCCTTGATGCTCGTGGACGTGTAGTGGAAAACGTAGATAATGATGATGAGTTCGGACAACACGATTGGTTGGATTATATTTACACATTCAGTCGATTTATGGTTCTCATCAGCATTGTGTATTTCTACTCGAACTTCACAAGATTTGCTGTTGTTGCACTGTTTTTCTTCATTGTATATTTGTAAGTAATACACAGTTATAGTTCAAATTCTTTTGAACATTATTTACTGATATTTATTTTTGAAAATGAAGTAATTACATTACATTTCCTTTTGAAAAAATTAAATATGTCAAAAGATTATTATCAAGTTAAAAGTGCAAGTTTGATGAAATTATGACTAGATAAAACAATGATAAGATTTTTCATGGTATGAAAAAATTTATGAAATCTTATTAAGTGAAGAAATTTTCTAAAATATAATCTTGGTCTTATACATGTTAGAATATGTGAAGAATATTATAGAAAATGCTAAAAAAGGCATCTAACTTGTTATTGAAAAATAATAATTTGGAAACAGTAATTTTTATTCAAACTTCTTTTCTATCTTTTAATTAGGTATCAAACAGGATTCTTCAGAGTAAGGCGAAGGCATCCAGTACAACGTCCACCACAGGAACAAGCACAACAGCAACAAGAGAATGTACAACCTGATGTTCAACAGGTATTATTTGCTACAAGATTTGCACAACATTTAACTTCCTGTTTATCTTATACTAATAGCAAGGATATCATTAGCTAGCAATAACTCAAAGTTCGACTTGTTTGGTTCAAAATAAAGGAACTACCTCTGTCAATTGATCTATATTTTGAGGAAGCAGGGAATTAAATTCTACACATTTTTTACTACGAACTGCAAGTTGTGCACAACAGTAATTTGCTTTTATAACACCAATGAATCCAATTGACAGCAAATTCTATCATGATTATCATTTGGATTTTATATTTTTACACAAATTCAAGGCTTTATGTCACAGTATTTGTGTTTGAGGAACGAACACAAACTCTACTTGGACAAATAAACATCATTCAGTTCAAATTCATAGTCCAAAATATTTAATTGTAAAATTCATCCTTCGGTTCCATTTTTCCTTCAAGAATGAATTAAAAATAGACACATTAAGTTGTTTACTTTGCATTTTGTTTTTCACCTAACAGTGGCATAGCTTGTTGCTAGAGCATCCTCTTTGTTTCCATAAAATTATCTAATATTGGACCTTTTCTCACCATTTTCATATGGGGGAGTATATATCCACATTCATTTATGTCTGGCAATGCCACTGTCTAAATATTGAATTGTAAGTTCATTCAATATATGACCAAAACGAATATTTTTTTTTTCAGAATGATAATAATGAACAGCCAGAACCTACAGAAGAAAGTACTCCACAAGAACCTCCCAAACCTAGTGTCATATCTATTGCCTGGTCTTTCTTCTCAACCTTCTTCACATCATTGATCCCATCGCCACCACCAGCAGTTAATGCTAACTGAGGGATAAAACACAATATCTTGAATGTACACAAACAATTCCTGTAACAAGGACATCTTATAGTAGAATTGTGTATAAAGAGCTACATTTTCTGATTCTAAACAGTTGAACTGTATTCTGGTCATGAAAAACTGCAGAAATATTCAGAGGAATTTATATAATGTATTTTGGTAATGTTCAGAATCAATAATTTGTATTAAGATTTCGGAAGATAGTGGTAATACATAAAGACTGTGTTCTTCATTTTGAAGATTTTTTTTTATAAGCTTTTCATCATTGTTGAAGGATAATACTTTAGAATGAACACAAACTCATAACACTTTTTCAAATGAGTTTAACGTAAACATATGAGCAGTTGAAATATAAAGTATTGTAAATATCAATTGTACAATGTACTCTTAAAGGAAATTTTATCTGTCTGATACAAAAACTATGAAATCCAAGGGACTGGAGCATGTCTTATAATCAAGAGTATTTCTTTGAAATCCATTCTATGAAACAATGATAATTTTGTCAATTCATTTATAATCAGCCAAGCTGTATAAAAGTCAAGTATTAATTGCAGTGTTGATGGGTTGTATTTTGATAAATTTTTTTATTATACACATATTGTTTTGTCATTCATAAAAAAATCATAAACAGTTACTTATGTACGTTGTAAGCAGCTCTACTTTAAATTATCAGTTTATTTATATCATCACAAACTGATGAAGATTCAAAACTTTTTTACAATTCAGGTATACATGTATTTCAAAATTGTGAAATTTGGTTTGAGTTTTTAAATGATAAAGCTTCTTGTCTGAAAGTGAACCTGCCTTGATGTTTTTCTTCTTAGGGCTGTTCCATTAAATTATATATAGTTCTCAGTGAAAGCACTTTGATATGTTGACCATCTATAGAGGCAATTTTAGAATTTTACTTACATTTTCACTTTACAAAAAAGTATTTGACACCCTTACATGGTGGAGAATTGGAAGTGACTTTCTCGGTCCCATGTGAGTTTTTATGGAATAGCCCATATATGAAAAGGGCATTGTTTTATAAATTTTTATAAAATTTATTGTGATAATCTGCATATTTGATGATGTTATCTACCTTGGTTATTTTCATATATATTATTAAAAAATCATTTAGTTTATAAATGTTTTATGTTAATTTTTTTGTCTGTTAATTACTAAATTGGAGATTAATATTGTGTTAGATACTAATTTTGTTATTTCCTTTTGAGATTTTTTTTACTTCATTTAGTAGGAAATAGTATGATTTTGTTCTATGGGGAAAAACATTTTTATTAAAAAAAAGAAAACATTTGATTTCTAAAATTTTCCATAATTATGAAATTTTATCATATATAAATATGATTTGATGATATTATTTTGTTACTTACATATTGCATTCAATTGTCATTATGAAACTTAGAAGTTCAATTTAAGTTCAGTCATCATTTTAAACATTTCATTAGATTCAACATCAGCAGATTAATATACAATAACAGTTATTCAAATTATGATAAATGATAATGTACTTTATCTCATGTGTCAAACATGTAGGTGTAGATTGTATGTAATTCAAGATTTCATGTAAGTGATTGTAATTATTATTCAACTTCATTTACAAATATTTGTTTTCAAAGGATTTTTGGTAATGGCGCTTCTATACTAGTTGTCAGTCTTTGAAAGTTAGACAAAGTAGTTGCTAACAAAACACATAAATTTAGTTACTTATCAGAATTTCCACTGAAAAATAAAATAAAAAATATTCAAGAATTTTATAGCCAAAACAGATTGCAGACACCTGTAAACACCACTTTGTATAGCATTCATACATCTGCAACTATTTCCCTTACAATAAAAGTTGTTCGTAATTTATAATTAAAAAATGTGGGAGGTGTCTATATGAATATTCATCATTTCCTTATGCTTTAATGTTATGTGTTTTTTTTTGTTATGTTATTAAGATTATCTGTTGCTTGTTAATGTGTTTGTTATGTACATATGTATAAAAATATAACTGCCAAAAAATGGAAAGAAATGAAATCCAATATATGTATGCTCAGTATGCTAAAAATTTCATAATAAGCTTAAATTTGGCACAGTGCTATGCAAAATACATATTTAAAATTTAAATATAGTGCATATTTGCATATTTTATATTCTTTGTACTATTTCATTAAGTAATTATGTTATTAGATCAATAACTCATTTATACAAAAAACCAATGCAATTGAAATTTATGTTTTCGAAAACTTCATGGTCATTTTCATTTTTCAGAAAAGACAAATATATATACATTGTTTGAAGAAAAAAGTTTAAATTATGCACAATTTTAGCATAAATCTACATAATTAATGACTTTTGTAAACTACAGTTATTCTCATTCAAAACAGAATTAAGAATAAAGATAAATGTTTTTGTATGTACATTTTAGGGATTTACTAATTTATTGAAAAGAATTAATCTGAGCATTTGAAAGTGATATGTACATAAATGTATATAAAATGTAAATAAACATTTATAGATTAATATATGTAAATACAGTTGAATCTTGTCAGAAACTCTGTCAAGTTCTTGACTAAATAAAGACAAAACTTAAGTATTAGTCTTTTAACTTTGAGATTGTCAGCTGTCACATATTTTAGAATAGAAAAGTGTACAATGACCTCTTAATAATACACAGTACACTTTGATATCACACTTTCTGGTGAAAAATAATCCACAATCCAGAAAATTTACTGTAAAAAATCACCCATAAGGTTTAAACTAAAATGCAATGTCTGTATACTGAAAAATTGCAACGGTTTAATACATGTAGAATTTAGTGATTTTGTCAGTATGATAAACAGATATAACGTACTAATCTTTGAATTAAACTGTCCTAGATATTAGCAGAAATATATTCTCAAATTGACAGTATGAATGCCTAGAATATTGAAACAGAACTAAGATGGCTCTTTCTTTGGAGTTCTACATAACAAGATTCAACTGCATGTCATCTCATATATGAGAAAATAATGGTGCTTTAGTTATGGTTGAGTGGTTTTTCTCTTATCATTCATTTACCATCATTTTTGTGATTCCTAAAGAATTCCTAGATGTAGATAGTATTATCAGAACTTTAGAACCATGTGGGAAATAAAATTTTTTTAAATATAATTATTTGGTTTTTGTCTTGCCTCAGCGAAGTCGAAAAAGCAAGACTTACGCATGCAGTTTTTATAAGTATTGGCATTTCTCATTTCTATGGAGGTTATTTGACTCTGCACCTTCAGTCATTTATTGTTTATTGACCTTGAATAATTTGCATAGTTGACATGTTAAATAATGGCCATTTTAATTTTAACATTTGCATTACACTGTCAAATATACATCAAGACAAGACATATATCTGTGTCAACAGTTTATTATTCAATTTAAAGAAATATTTAATGAGCTAGTCATATGTCGGACTACTAAAAGCATGAAATTAGTTCCAGTATCTATTGTCTTCCCATCAGAAAATAATCTCGTATATATATTTACATGTTTGTGTAGGTAAAAGATACTGCACTGAAAGATGATATTTTCTGTGTTATAGTTCATTGTTTGGCTGTTGTTCATTTCTCATCTACCCCAAATCATGGTAGAATCTTGTTCAAGTGTTTATCATAGAGATATTACCAATTTCGCCTGATTTATTTCATACCAGGGCTAGTTTCTAAAATTCTTTCAACCTTTTGTTAAATTCACATATAGTAGATTCAAATGGGTACTTTAAGGTTTTAACAACAGTTTGGTGTATTTTAGAACATGTGACAAAAATTTTGATTCCTAAAGATGGCTGAAAACTGCAATTTCGGCAGTTCTGGAGTATATATCCAAAATATGTATCAGATGGACATTCTTTACCTAAACTAAAATTATGTCTGAATTAGAAATATATTTTGTTCCAATACAAATTGATAAATTTTTGTAGAGACATCCTTCGATGCAAATTTTACAAAAACAAGTAAACTTTGCAATATTGTGTTTAACAGCAATATGCAGTGCTAAAAATTTTTTTTATATTTAATGGAAATACTGTAAATTTAGAAATTTGCAATGTTTTTATTGCGAATTATTGCAATGATAGGTTTTATAAAAATAAAACTCCCATTTAGAATTTTGATGGCACTATTTGTATGCAATATTTTCTAAAATCATAAAAATCATTACATTGATAATGTGTGCAAGAATATCAAATTGACAGACTGTTTTTATATTCGAATGCTTAGTAGTAGGTTTTAACAACTTTTGAATTCAGACAATGTTGGAAACAATACAGGGGCAATGTTTAGGTGCAGTGGATCTTGAGTTACTTTTAACAGTCAGGGTAAAGTTCAGGATCAAGGTATAACAATCTTAACATTACATATATGAAGGCTTGTGCAATTTTTTACAAACTTAGTATGAATATTAATTTTTCAGCAGAAAACTGAGACTCCTGTCAAACCTTGCCAATAACATTCATAGAATGGATTTGATCAAATTCTCAAACTTGATATACATAATCACTATTAAAGGATGACCTAGCAATTTTCATGGCCCGAGTTGAATGAGGTCTTAAATGGTCTATATTTTATTCACAAAAGAATGATTGAACCGCATGTCATCTCTGTTTTAAATTTTTGAAACTAGTTCTTCCACTCTACACTGGTAACAAATCGTTCTCTTAATATTTTGTGAATGGGTCTCTAAACAACTATTCAACATAATGCTGACTAAAATGTTTGTTGAATATAGAGGTAATAAGATTTGATTAGACAACCTACAAGTTGGTGTGTTAAGGTCCCACTATGCCATAATAGAGTTTCATTGAACTTGTTACAACTTTTTTGTAATGATAAAAAAAAATATTCTCCGATGTACCTAGGGAAGAAATTTTCATAGGTGGCGGCGGGTGCCCCAATTTAAAAAAATTCAAATTAAGGGTCAGAGGTCAAGTCTGCAGAAAGGTATTAAAAAAAGTCTTGAAGGCACAAAAAATTAACGTTTTTTCTTGTCTAGGACTTGTATGTCTGTATATTGTATTAATAAATATATACCATGATACTTCTTTCATCAGGAATATTATCAACGTTAAAAATTATGCTAACTGGAAATAAACACAGAAAAGTCAGTCAATAATATATCATCACACAGCTTCATACCGAAAATTGGGTTGATACATGTATTTACAATTATGACTAGAAGTGCAGACAAAACCTTTTCATGAAATTTATTAAACGGGGCAGTGTCCAAGCAAAAATCAGGTCATTTGCAGGCATGACAATAATAATCTGGACATTTGTTGCATTTTTGAGTGATGGTTGTGTGTAAAAGCAATTCCTGACCACTAAAATTAACCTTAAAAGAGTTTCAAAGAATCTAGAAAGAGAACTCGTCAGTAACCACAGCTATTTGGTTTGGAAACTGAAACTATCTAAGTGTGAAGACACATAGAGATCACTGATGTTAAACTGAGGTTATCAAGATGCTTGATTTCTAGATTGACAACATTTTCTTTTTACGTTTGGTGGACGTGTTTTTCAACAAACAATCGACATTCCTATAGGAACCAACAGTGTTTCTCATGTTGCCGACTTGTTTCTTTATTCATACGAGGCAGATTTCATATAGAGGCTTCTCAAGATGAATGAAAAGAAGCTAGCATTAGACTTTAATTTCACGTCCCGCTATATAGATGATGTCCTCTCACTACATAATTCAAAGTTTAGTGATTATGTTGAACTCATCTATCCCATCGAACTTGAAATAATAATAATAAAAAAAAACCATCAACGATACCAGGCTTATGATAAAGGATACAGCATATACAGTTAGAAGTTGACGTTGAGGGAACATAACTTTACGACAAGAGAGATGATTTAAGCTTCCCAATTGTGAACTTTCCATTTCTAAACTAGTTATTCTTATTCAGCACAGAATTAAGAATAAAGATAAATGATTTTGTATGTACATTTTAGAGATTTACTTATCTATTGAATAGAAATAATCTGAGTACATCCACTTTATTTGAACTTTGGTGAATAGTTGTCTCATTGGCAATCATACCACAACTCCATATTTTTATGTTAATATATATCTTCCAGTTGATACGATATTCCGGAGCTTGCATTTTCTGTCAGGATTCTCTTGATAGAGGATTGATGCTTACAAAGAAGCTATTAAAACCAAAGGTTCCAATTGATAAAGTTGAAGTTATCCCTTCAAACAAAAATACGAGTTTGTTGACAGTTATGGAATATCTGTTTCACAGATGAAGATGGATGTGATCCAACTGTCGTAACCTCATTCCTGCGCTCTTTTCCTCGAACATAACACCAACAAATTTTAATGAGGAAAACGACGGGTGTCACATGTGGAGCACACTCTGCTTACCATTTCACACAGCACCTGAGACCACCCCGCTTTTTGATATGGTTCGTGTTGCTCCGTCTTTAGTTTCTCTAGTGTGTTTTGTAGACTATTGTTTGATATTTGGTAGTTTTTTTTGCTATAACGTTGTAAATTTGTCTTTGACTTGTTTGTTTGAATATCCCTTATGTATCTTCCGCATCACTTTTAAAGCACAAAGTCATTTGACAAGCTCATACCTCAAAATCTTACGTCTAGACAAGATGTAAAGGAATTCAACAGAAATTGACATGAACACGAAATCCCATGAATAATAAATATATATAGTGTGCAATCAGTGAAATATCTCATATGAGATCCACAAACTTTAATCCTTGTTAGTTTAGTCTAATGTGTACAAAACGCTGCACACTAAAAAATCAACTAAAACAGATGCTTATTATCAATACCGTAAAGACACAACAAAAAGTTACGCGAAATACACTCGATGCTACTGTTTCTAAGAATGTCAGTCATAGTTTTTTTATCTGATGACAAAAACAATGGTTAAAAAAATACTATTTTACAAATTTTGCTGTAGTTTACAGGCATTTCAAACATTAACAAAAACAAATAGTTTAAGAAAAGCTGATGTTTATAGATCCCGTAACTTTAGATACGATCCAAGATTAATTATCAATTTAGCATCGTAATAAGATCTTTGAATATTGTTTTTATCGGTACAAATATTGAACTTTGTTATCAATAAAATAGACATAGCTAAATATTATTGTTATACACCTATGCACATATACGGTCCTTCATTCTGTCGATACTTATATTTTGGCATTTCACGAGATCATTTTTTCCGGGTCTCTTAATGACGCCTTTACCCTAAGGCCATTGGACGTGTACTAATTGCTATTCAAGTCTTGGATACATGATTTCTTTTATCAATTTTTATTTGCTTTGAACTAGCATTCAGTAACTACGATTACTCTCCGGTTGGTTTCTGATGTCTGTTTTTCTGTGTCAATCTGATGAGTCAAGCCTTTTTCGACAGGTTTTTGAGTTTTTTGTTTGTGCTGTTACACCACTGTCCCAAGCTAGGTTAGGGTTGGACATCCACAAACATGTTTGAACCCGTCACATTCTGTATTTGTCCGTCCAAAGTCAAGAGTCAGTAATTCAGTGGTTGTATGTTGCTGTATTTCATATTTGTTTTTGTCTATAATTGTTTTGTACATAAATCAGGCAGTTATTTTTCTCGTTTGAATTGTTTTACATCTGTCATGTCGGTGCCTTTTCTAGTTTGCTATGCGGTATGGGTTTTGCTTACGTTGAAGGCCGTTGACATATAGTTGCTATCTTCTACATCATTTGGTCTCTGGTGGAAAGTTAACTCTCTGGCAACAATACCAAATCTTTTTATTTTTACAATATAGATGAGTCCACAATAAATGTAACTCAAATATTCTTTATTTTGCTACTTTGATTATAAAGTTGGCTGTATGTGTGAGCCAAAATTTGTTCCTGTGAAAAAAGGTCCAGTGGAACTTATATCACAGGAAAAATGTTCTGGGAGAACTTTTTCACAGGTAATTTCTATATAATTTGTTCCATCTCTATAAAATAAGTTCCACACTTTACCTGGTGAAATAAGTACCGGGTTGATGAAATTTGTTCCTTTCCTAGTGAAATAAGTTACGGGTTTATGAGATTTGTTCCTTAAAAAAATTACCTGGTGAAATAAGTTCCTTGTCTGTGAAATATGTTCCACTGGTTATATAAGTTTTATCTTATATACTGAGCATTTGTCATCAGTGAGTTTAAAGTTATCATTCAAGTGCATTATAAAAATAAGTATTATATTAATAATATAATAGATAAAAAGTGTAAATCATCCAGTTTGGATCCTATGGAGTATGGCAAATGTTTAATTATATACTCTGTAAAAAATATCTAAATGACACTTTTGAACCAGAAAAGATTAGAATAAGAAAAATCATTCAAAAAAAAGTATAGTTTAAGAGGAACATATGTACTAATTTGAATTGGACAAAGTGACTTGATCATTTATAAATATCAAAAGACATGTAGAAAAAAAAGACACACTCTTTTGAAACTGTGCCATGTCCTAAGTACATGTATGACTAGAACACGGGGTGATGACAGTTAACAGGAACCAAGGAGGAATACCGCATAAAACATAAATACAAATTATGATACATTACCATCGCTTTTATTTCTTATCTTCATCCTATAGTTACAGTCATGCCTTCAATTGCAAATGTATCCCATGCAAGTACACTCAGTACAGCATTTAGCTAGCATTATAATTTAAGTGTAACAAGAAAATGTTTCGGTGTGCAATAATGATTGAGCGGAACTTATTCATTAGTTTCTATGAAATATTTGGACAAAAAATTAGTTCCGGAACAAATTTTACAGTGCTGGAACATATTTTCTATGATATAAATTCCGGTGGAACATATTTCCTATGAAATTTGTTCCGGTGGAACAAATGTTACGCCGGAACAAATTTTTTGTTACATATGTCCGTTTTATTATTATTATAAATTAATATAAGTCAATTCTTATAATTAATAAAATAAATTTAAACAAATAATATTGTTTTACATTTTTTATTTATTAAATATAACCACTTTTCTATCCAACCTATGCAGATGCAACACCAATTGCCCCTGGAGAATCAGCCCTTATGGGTGGTAAAGCTATTTTTGATTCATCTTTGTCCCCCGAATATGGCGCAAATTTCTTATACCATTTGTCAAAACGGAAGTTTGCTATCGGCATTCGATCATTGACTTTTACAAATATTTTCAACATAATTATTCTGCATTCTTGAGATACAACTGGCTTCCCCGGAAATATTACTTTCTGCTGTGTCTGTCTAAGAAGTTTCTTGTGATTGGAATCATCAAATGGCAACCTTCCATACACCTGTAAATGTTAAATCTTCTTAGTTTAGAACGCACACACACAAACAATTTATTGGCTAAACTTTAGCCACTTGATATTTTTCGAACAATACCTACAGACATTTAGATTATATGTTTTCTGTAAACAATCCAGATTTTTACCTACTTCATCAATGAAGTATATAATTTTCAACTCACTCTTAAACCTTGATATGAACCGATTATCAGGTTTCTATATTGATACTGTAAACTATCAGATGCGAATCACAATATGTACTAATCAAAGTACTGAAGTACTGAACATCGGATGACCTCAAGTTCTTGTGGATTGCCGTCACAAGCACTTGTCTCAGAAAAAAAAATCACATCTCTATACCTGAATGTGAGGTTATATGTTATGTATTATATACAGAGATATATTTTTTTCTGAGACAAGTTCGTGCGTGGATGATGAACAAATGACAGGGAATTCAACCTCACCGTAATAACTATTTTATTGTAGCGATACAAATCAGTATACTCTGGTTTGTTGTTATATATCATATTAATATTTGTATAATTTATAACAGTTACATTTATATATAATTTTCATCCATTTGTATATCATTCTATTCTACTATTCTAATAATAGTGCAGTGCAAGTGAGTGGTGGACACTCTTCTGTAATAATTTGATTTTTCTAATAGATTGGATTTGAGTAGGCATTCATATTTTCCCGCAAAACGTTCTTCAGATATTCTTCCGCATGCGTTAACACAATTTTTCTGTACATTTGCATAGATATTAATGTTTTTTTACTTATATATATATTTCTAACGACAAAACATTTTCATATTATTAATTTATGTTCTAAAAAAAATGTTTTTATGAGTATTCATTGAAGAAATGAATTTATAACAAGCGATAAGGAATGTTATTTTGCACTCGATAATGTCCGCGTATTTTTACGATCGGTTACCAGTCAAAGAGGAAAGTCAAATCTCTGTGGCAACAATACATCGGAATGCCCTTACGGTCATCGCGATGTAAAAATCGTAAAAAAACAATAAGGCAAGTGCAGATGACCAAATTATAGATAAGAATTTGATATCAACATACAAAACATTCATCCATTTATATGTACATTTTTTTAACCTCGTATTTGGTTAACAGGATCATTAAAACCATTCTATAAAAATAAAAGAGATAAATTTCGACATATTACAATAGTGAGCTGTTTCTGAAAACTGGTTTCGTCGATCAGTACAAGACTTAATAAGTTTTCAGAGGACTAGATAAAAGAAAACCAATGCGGCTTTTGAGAAGGCTATTCTTCAATTGACTGCATGTTTTCTTCTAAATTCCCTCTTTGAAATCCTTAGGTGTAAGATTTTTGCGCTTTCATAGACTTTGAAAAGACATATGATACAGTGCATCGTATGTCTCTGAGGCATAACACGATCTTAACAACATAAACGGAAAAATGTATACTGTAATTTTTCATATGTATCACAATATTAAATCTTGTTTTAGAGCTAATTTCCTAATGCTTGTAGCTTGAGCAAACGTTTATACAAACAAATCAAGCAAGCTAACCAAAAGTCTCATTCTGCAAGCATTAGGAAATTAGCTCTAACATATAATAACCAAACATCGGACTACTTATAATGCAAAATTGGTGTCAGACAAGATGAAATTTTGTCTCCTATTTTATTTTCCTTCTTTTTAAATGGTCTAGCGAACTTTTTAAACAACGAAAGAGTTATTGGCATAGAAAATATTAGTAGACACCTAAATAAAGTTTGGAACTTGTGTGGAGTTATTTGTGATTCTATACACTGATGACACAATGATACTAGCGGAATTGCAAATGGGTTGCAATAATCTTTGATTAAACTCCACAAATACTGTTGTACCATGCGCTTAAAAGTATACATAAAAGCAAAGACAATAGTCTTCAGCAAAGGAAAAACTCATACAAAATCTGTATTTCAGATACAACGGAACACCTATAAAAATTGTAAATGACTTTAATTATCTAGGAGTAATCTTTTCAAAAACTGGGTTTTATTGTTTTTAAAATAATGCTGGATTAAAACAAGCATTGGGTTTTTGTTCAGATTGGCTTATTACTGTTGAAAACATTTCAAACGAGTGTGGTTTATCATGCATGTATCATGCAACAACCACCCCATATTGACAAACAGCTTAAATGTGAGATTAAAACAAGACTAGAAGATCAATTCCAACAGACATGGATAACTAATGTTAATAATAGCTCTTTAACTATAGATTACCAAGGAAACATTAACTTTCGAAAATTATTTTAACATATTTTGTTATCAAGATAATTATGTTCACATTTCGTAGATTTAGGACTGTTAATCATAATATTCCTTTCGAGAGTGGACGATGGACAAACATTCCAAGAGAGAATAGGAAATGTCGCCTATGTAAAAGAGACATAGGCGATGAATTTCATTATCTTATGATTTGCAAATTCTTCACAGAAGATAGGAAGAAAAATATCAATATAAAATATATTATAAACTGTAATGTTCTCAAATTCAAAAGTCTGATGAATTTGTCAAAATGTCAGAACTAAAGAAACTCTGTAACAATAATATTTTAGAGAAACGGATTCTCTCTGATACTCAAATAATTGAGTAAGCGAAACAACAACTACATTGTCCACCATATAGAGTTGTATTGTCACCTGGGAAGGACTTTCATTTCTTGCCTGATTTGATTTAAGTTTGCATAAAGGCTCACAACTCCTATTAAGAATTTAAAGGAGTTATATTGAATTGAAACAGAAAAACCTTTTTTACATGCGATTGGACCTTTGCAATCATCATACAATAGGTGATTATTTTAAATTTAGTAACTTTCAGTTTGAAACATCAAATTCATATATTTTAATTTCATACGTACACTCTGGTTTCAGAGTAATTTCATGTTATACGGATAGTTACTTCAAATGTACAAAAAAATAATAAGAAAAAGAACTTGAATTGATAAAGAGGGAACGGTGATATTTTTGAACAACATATTTCAAGCAAAATAAAAAAAATCAGACCTTTCAAAAAGATAAGATTGGAGAAAGTTACAAAATACAACTGACTGCAAAAACCTCTACTAAGCAAACATCTTCATCGCAGTAATTTCACAGAAACGCTACAGTTAACCTTCACAATTGTTTTAAGTCGCGAAAGGGTGTATGATTCTTAGAATGATAGAACTATAGGGAATACAAGTGCTCAGCTAAGAATACAGATTGTAGACCATGCGCTACTCTTGGAAATACAACCTCATTTTAAAACCAATACCTTTCAAATTTGCTTACCATTGTAAATAGGACGACACCCATACTCCAAACATCCGCAATCATTGGATCATACGGAGATCCTTTTAAAATTTCTGGAGGTGCGTATGCGTAGCTTCCGCAATATGTTTCACTAGGTTTAATTTCTCCTAATTTTCCTTTTACAAGTCTCTTCGCAAATCCAAAATCTGTGACCTTCAAGTTTTCATATTTATCAAGCAACAAATTTTCACATTTGAGATCCCGATGTACAATTCCTTTACTATGCATGTAGCCGATACCTTGTGACATTTGATAAAACCATTTTCCAGCAGTTTCTTCTTCTATTGCTTTACGTGAACGTATAACATCTAATAAATCAACGTGACCACATTCCATCACTAAGAAAAATCTTGTCGTCGTCTCTATCACTTGATAAAATTGAATTAAATACGGATGCTTCAAAACTTTGATCACATCGATTTCTCGAGGTAAAAATTTAGATAAATAGTCTTCTGGCGCCTTCCTTTTTGAAATTATTTTGACCGCTACTTCGTGTTTTCGGTTGACATCATACGCAGCACGGACACATGCATATGATCCTTGACCTAGAAATTTTCCTACTACAAATCCTTGTGACTCCAATACTTGGAAACGCTTATGTAGAACTCTGCTTTTTGCAGAGGTCACCGAAATAGACTCTGCTGGTGTTTTCACTCGACTGTCTTCTTCATTTCTCATCTTTTCAAATTTTACTATTAATAAAGTCCATATTGATGTTTCTGCGGCCAAGAGCATTTTTCATTGTTGAGCATAGGAATTCGTGCAAAGGAGTCATCTTGTGGTAACAGACATATGCAAACGTCACAAGCGGTACTAAGGACGTCTTATGGTATATATCACAAACGTTGGGAAGTCAACCATGTTTAACGTCATCATTAAAAATATATTATACAGCAACATCGGCGGTAATCTGACAAGAGCCCGATTGATAAAAAAACAAATTGACAAGAAAGGTATCGCAAAACGGTCTATGCGAGGACATTAATTGCTAGGTGGCGACTGGCGACAATAAATATCGACAACATTTTGAATTCTTTGGTCTGTTGTTGATCTTGTCGTTATTTATTTTTTTATGCCCCCGCGACAAAATGTCGAGTGGCATATTAATTTACCCCTGTCCGTCCGTCCGTCTGTCCGTCCGTCCGTCCGTCCTGATTATGATACATTGTTTGTCCGGCTATCTCCTCCTACAGTTTTGGAGGTACAACTTTAATATTTTGTAGGATGTTCATACACATAATGAAGGTGTGCATGGCCACAGGATTTTGATTCTTTTCAAATATTCTGACAATGACAGGTAGTTGGACTTAGTCATTTTTTTGGTACTAGCTGCATAAAGAGATCATGGTTTGTCCGGCTATCTCCTCCTACAGTTTTGGAGGTACAGCTTAAATATTTTGTAGGATGTTCATACACATAATGGAGGTGTGCATGGCCACAGGATTTTGATTTCTTTTAAATATTCTGAAAATGACAGGTAGTTGGACTTAGTCATTTTTTTGGTCAGGCGGGGCATCATTTGCGTCTTACAGACAGCGTAACAATTTCAAGTTGGTTGCCAACATCACTGTTTGTCAAATCTAAAATATGTGGAACTATACTCATGCATAAGGCAGAGCAGAAAAGGAGGGGGGCATTGCCCATATCTAGTTTCAATTCTAGCCTGCTTGAAATACTGTTGTTTATCATGAGTATTGTAACGATACAATTAATAATTCTCGATACGTTCTCTTGTATTTCATTTCAAGATTGTGGCGCGTCTACGATTTAAAATGTTAAATTCACTGTTTCTGGGCTGCAAATCTAAGTTGTATCCCTTTGCACACCAACAATACTTGTTACCACATAAACAAAATTGCGCTAAGTTGTGTAGTTTTCAGTATTTATGTAATCGTACTAAATCTTCTTTGCATGGAAGACAATTTCTGTATTTTTAAATCTTACATGTTTTTGTCAAAATCATAAGATATACTTCTTACTCAAACATTTCACTTTGGTTAGGTATGTGAGGCAC
This sequence comes from Mytilus californianus, assembly GCF_021869535.1. Classification (NCBI taxonomy): domain Eukaryota; kingdom Metazoa; phylum Mollusca; class Bivalvia; order Mytilida; family Mytilidae; genus Mytilus; species Mytilus californianus. Next base: position 80,366,226 of record NW_026262701.1, on the reverse strand, counting down.
ATATCTTTATTTTTTTCAACATTCAATACATCTATATAAAAATAAGAACATATGGTATGATTACCAATGAAACAACTTTCCACCAGATACCAAATGACGTAAAAGTTAGCAACTATATGTCACCAGACGGCCTTCAACAATGAGCAAACCCATACTGCATACCTTGTTATATATAAAAGGACCCGATATGCGAAATGTAAAACAATTCAAACGCGAAAACTCACGGCTTGAATTATGTAAAAAAAAAACAACAAAAAACGAAAAACAAAGATGATATACAACAACAATTTTTATAAGATATCTCATAAAATATTTAAGATATCTGCTATGATTTATATCTATCTATTTATTTATTTATTTATCAATGAAAAGCACATTTATACCCTTATGCTGAGCCTGAGTCAGCTAGTATAACCATGTGATTGTATCGCAATCTCGGCAAATTATAAAGAATAACAACTTGTGTGTGAAGATTGTAGATTATAATTCCACCAGAAGGGATACAGGAGTTTTTACAGAGTGTGTATTGTTTGGTAAATTGACGGTGATTTGTCACAATATCCTCAGGATCAATTTTGTCGTGTCATCCATTTGCGATTGAAAGGCGAGGAAGAGAAAGTAAACGGTAGTGAACATACGGATAAGTCCAGATTATTTCCGGAAAATATGCCGGAATGTCTGAAAATTCAATCCAATCGACGTTATAGTAAATATAATTGCAAATGTGATCCAGCATAACCCTCAAGGGATTGGAAGCATATATCAAGATATCTTATACTATTTCTAAGATATCTCATATATGAGGGTCTGGATGGGGGAGGGGTCCTTCGTTTCTGTATTCTTTAATTTTTTATGTCATTTTTCTCCATTCTTTATATTTTTGCCCATGATTATTCTCTATTCTCTATACTTTAGCACCTCTTTATTCTCTATTCTCTATATTTTAGCACCTCATTATTCTCTATTCTTTATTTTTTTGGTCCATTTTCTCTATTCTTTATTTTTTTGCCCATTATTCTCTACTCTGTAAACCCCCATCCACACCCTCATATATTTTAATGGGATATCTTATGAAACATGCAAGATATTGAATGTCGAATAGATATTAATACAGCAAGTTATAAGAATGTCCAATAAACAATAAATCGTATATGAAGTGGTTCGACCAGAATGAGTCCCGGGAACTTTAGATTGTAACTGGTAAAAAAGGGGACAGACATTTTGCCTTGCAACAGACAAAAAATGACCCTTCAAAGCTTTGTTTCGTAGTGTGCAGCAAACATAGCAATATTTCTTCACAAAGACGATTCAATGATAGTGTCTTTCAGAGGCGGATTTAGAGGGTTTTTCAGGGGGCCCGGGCCCCCCTTTTGGGGAAAAAATTTGGTTGATTATATAGGGAATCACTGAAGCATGACTGGAGCGGGCCCCCTCTTAGGCAGTCAGTGGGCCCCACTTATGAAAATTTGTGGATCCGCCGCTGTCTTTCATACATGATATGTCGATTTCAATCACCATAGATATATAAATGCTTTATACTTCTATGTTTCTCCTCGGAACCACCTCCCCCTCGCCCTCCCAAAAAAAAAACCAAAAAACTCAACAAACAAAAAACAAACAACAACAAAACAAACCCTCTCTTAACTGTTGAAAATAAATAAATGGCTAAGTCATGATTTTATTTTTATTTTTAAAATAATACGACCGACAAATTGAAACAAAATTATTTGTTTATTTCATTTTATCATTGAAACTGATTCAATATTCAGATAATAACTTTTATTTATTAATTATGTTATCACTCGTCTGGACTAACTGTTCAGAGATAACGATGATTATCAGACAAACAACGTCTGGATCAACAGTTTACATTTTGACACCATGCAATACTATGTATTCTGCGTGTTGCTTTTACATTGTGTTATATGTTTGGGTGAGTATTTTAATAATTATAGATTAATAAAAGCTAATTTTCAAAGGGAGGAAATACATAAATTGAAGACTGCAATCGTGTTTTTGTTGTTGTTGTTGTTTTAGTTTATATTTTTAGCTCACCTGACCCGAAGGGTCAAGTGAGCTTTTCTCATCACTTGGCGTCCGTCGTCCGTCGGCGTCGTCGTCGTCGTCGTCGTCGTCCGTCGTCGTTAGCTTTTTACAAAAATCTTCTCCTCTGAAACCACTGGGCCAAATTTAACAAAACTTGGCCACAATCATCATTAGGGTATCTAGTTTAAAAAATGTGTCCGATGACCCCGCCAACCAACCAAGATGGCCGCCATGGCTAAAAATAGAACATAGGGGTAAAATGTAGATTTTGGCTTATATTTCTGAAACCAAAGCAGTTAGAGCAAATCTGACATGGGGTAAAATTGTTTATCAGGTCAAGATCTATCTGCTCTGAAATTTTCAGATGAATCGGACAACTCGTTGTTGGGTTGCTGCCCCGGAATTGGTAATTTTAAGGAAATTTTGCAGTTTTTGGTTATTATCTTGAATATTATTATAGATAGAGATAAACTGTAAACAGCAATAATGTTCAGCAAAGGAAGATCTACAAATAAGTTGTCATAAACAAAATTGTCAGTCGACCCCTTTAGAAGTTATTGCCCTTAATAGTCAATTTTTAACAATTTTTCGTAAATTTTTGTAATCTTTTACAAAAATCTTCTTCTCTGAAACTACTGATACAAATGTAACCATACTTGGCCATAATCATTATTAGGGTATCTAGTTTAAAAAATTTGTCCGATGACCCCGCCTTCCAACCATCATGGCCAACTTAGTTAAAAATAGAACATAGGGGTAAAATGCAGTTTTTGGTTTATATCTCTGAAACTAAAGCATTTAGAGCAAATCTGACAGGTGGCAAAAATGTTCATCAGATTTAGATTTATCTGCCCTGAAATTTTCAGACAAATCCGACGACCCGTTGTTGGATTGGTGCCCCTGAGTTAGTTATTTTACAAAAATTTTGAAGGTTTTTTTTATTATCTTAGATATCATTATAATATCTAATACTATTAATTATGATTTTAACCTTATTTTACATGATTTCCAAAGCATCAGTAAATACAGGTGAGCAACACAGGCTCTTGAGAGCCTCTAGTTTTATTACACTAGACACATTGGAAGTGGTCAGTCCATTCAGACACCTTTTCCCGAATGTCTGTTGAAATTAAAAAAAAAATGCTCTGATGGAACTGAACATAATTTGAGTTAAAGTTATCTGAATCAAGCTTGCTATTTCACTCCGGCAATTTTGCAATAAATATGTAACAAAGACGCATAGAGCCAATTTCTCCTGTATGTATTTGTTCTCAAAGAGACAACTGTTGACAAGTGGAATCTAAAAATTAAACATTCTATAAAACAATAAACTTAAAAGATTTATCAACATATATATTTATATCCATAAAATCAAGAGGTGTTCACCCGTACACATTGCAGTTGGAGCCAAAGTTAATAGAATTTTGAAATTGAGTACTTTCGAAACCAAAGTATATATAAATCATTATGTGAAATATATTACACATTCATATGCATTGTTGATGATTTGATATGATGTTAGTGGGGTTTGAAATGTTCTCAAATCTTTTTCAATATCCACCCGGTAGATGAATACTCACGTTTTATCAATTTTCTAGATATAAGATAGAATCTCAAAGTACACACATAAAGTTAAGACACTGTATTTAAGAACAAAATGTTCTAGGCTGGTTTCATTAAATCTATTTAGATGTAAATATGATATAGGGAATACTAACCATAGTCCTTTTAAGAGTCAAAGTAGAATTGATCAATTGGTAGTTGAACACAAAAGTGTTTTTCTGTAAAACTATTGCATACAGATAATCACCATTACATGTTATACCCAACGGACCTATTTTTCACTGTTCTCTATATATTGAGGATACTTTACTTTAAACATATTTTGTCAAAGCAAGAAAAAAATAACAATAAACACAAAGGTTATAAACTGATGAGGCTTTCTCCAATACAAAATAAACATTGCTTTAAACAATATATGACACAGTGCACTTAGATGAATTTGGCCATTTGTTTTAGGTATTTTTGTCATATAGCTCTTCAACTGTTTCGGTACTTATACATCCCTCGGATTTCAAATGTTTGGCATTGAGCGTTCCTGATGAAGGTAAATCCAGAAAAGCGCTTCGGACGCATGGAATTACTAAACGTGTTTTTTCCAATTTTTGACTCAGACATATATGAAATTTGTAAAGAAAAGGTTTGTATTATATGAATCGTAGTATATGGTGTTGAAAACTGTAGTTTTTATTTATTATTATTTTTTTTTACTAAAACTTGTTCAGGGAACAATTGAAATAAATGAGTTCATTATATATTTAAAATACAAAACAAAATGAAAATAAATTGAAAAGGCAAAACGAAAATATGAACTTTTGTCTGAATCTTGTATTTCAGGTAACAACATCTACGTAGATAATGGTAACCCATATACAGATCGGCCTTTAAAAGTTGGTGGACTGACACTTAGTAAAACTGGACAAAAAAGTCCTTTACACACAAAGGGTAACTATACAACTTGTATAGGCCAAATGGCAGTCAATTCTTTGACAGTCCATCACCAAGAAACAGTATAAAAATAAAGTCAATGGATCCAAACGAAAGATGTAAAGTACAATTCCCAAACTTGTTAGCTTTATAAATATTAAATTTAACTCGTAAAAGACTGTGTGATGAATTATAATAATTCAACTTTTTATAAGATTTGTAGGACATTTCATTGTTTCGTTTCTTAAAATGAATTCTTCTTTTGTGTGTTTGTTTAGGTAGAATTACTGAGTTGTTAGTTTGTGAAGATAGATTATTTTTCTCAGGGCCAGATAAAATAAACAGTTAAAATATTGTCTTTGTAGCTTATTTCCCACTAGAACCCGGATTTTATCCGGCTGTATTGTTTGTTGGTGGTTTTGACACCTATGTCCTTGCTGAGTACTATGAAACTGTATTGTCAAGGATAGCATCCCATGGTTTCTTTATTTTTGGAATAGACTACGCATTTCCAGTGGAAAAGCAAAATTTGAAAAATGCTGGGGATCTAAAACAGGATATATCGAAGTACTTTGAACAATATACATGGGTGAGTAATTAAATTCAGATTGCATGCATATAATGTATGTTAAGATATATATACTATAACAAAAATGTAGATTTTGAAAAAAGGCACTGGCATTCTAATCTGGTACCAATCCGGTAATTGGCGAATTTGACATTATTTATTTCGAGGTCATACTCAATATTTACGGGGTCAGTCATATATCGAATAAGAAAATATGAAAGAAAATACTTTCGGAAGAACTTGTGACTGCTACGTGATTTAAACTAACCATTTGAAATTTGTAAATGTTGAAAGGGACCAGATAGGTCGTTTCCGAAGTTGTCCTTTTTCTCGTAGTTGATAATGCGGAAAATAATAATAATAATAAAAAAACAGTTGATTGATTGATGTTTGCTTTATGCCGCCTCAGCGCAAAAAAACTTTATCGGGCCAGTTTGCTCAGTAAGTTGAGCATGCTTTAACGAAGTCATTAGCTTTTAATATGATTATTGCTCGGATCAATTAAAAAAAAGGCACAGACATTTCACTTTTCTCTTCAAAATGTATCTCCCTCAATAACATGCAAAATAACCAAGTTTTACCCTAACACATATCGCGCCTGTACTAAGCCGGGCTTCATAGACCATGCACATGTTGTTCGTTGTTGTTTAACTTAATTTGTATGTCTGTTTTATCTGAGGAATCGGTTGCTGATGGTTAGTGCGGTATGTTATACTGTCCAATATTATTATTAATAATTTTGTTATTTTATGTATTATTTCCTGTTAAGTTGTGCTTTGAAACATGCTATAATATTCTTCATACTGTCTGCATTTCAGCTTCAACACTACATGAAAAACAAAACGTTAGGAACAGTTGCATGGAACTCTACCGCTTTGATGTGTCATTCCTCTGGATGTGACTTAACGTTGAAAATGATCAGAGAAAAACCTATTATGTTTACGGTAGGTATGATATCTCGAATTTATCGGTCATTCACATACATGTTTATTATATCTGATCACATGGAGTAAGTAAATAACGAGATCAACAATTATCAGCCTAATTTGCAAAAATTAATATATATGGTGTATTTGAAAGTTACTATCAAAGAGCTAGTCCGCAAAATACAGCTTAGGAACTGTAGAAGTTTTATGACAATTCACAATAATCAGAGGTTGAAAAAACAGATTGATATCTGAGTGATTGGTTGATTGATTGCTGTGTAACGCCACTTTCAGCACTACTGGCTATTTCATGGCTGCATTTCAATTGAGGGAGGAAGCCGGAGTGCCCGGAGAGAACCACAAAACTTCGATAGGAAAACTGACAATCCAAGTCAATCAAGATTGGAGTCGAGCATAGGTGCTACGTGCATGGTTCGTACTCACAATCTCAGTGTTGACAGAACTTTCGGCCACCGATCAATACCTGAATAACCTTCTCTCAACAAGCAGTAAGGAAAGATATTATAAGAAGAAAACATAATAAAAAGCCTAGGACGCTAAATAAAAATTATGCACTACAAAATTAGTAAAAATACTATACTGACCTTACAAATGATTAAAATATACAAATTCTACCGAAATTGTCTGCATGTAAACATTTGCATAAATTTTAAGCCTGTCAATTATGCTTTTAATCGTAGGTTATATAAGTTTGCATATTTTGTAGTCAACAATATTTCTTGAACCAGTGAGTTTTGATGTATATGATAAAGTAGACATACGCATGCCGGCGTTTATGTATGGAACAGAACTTTCCACAGTGGGGCATCAGTGTGTTATACCAGGATTTAGTTATAATAAATTCTACGAGATCTGGGGATGTCCTAAAACTGTAATGGAAGTAGCTGTGAGTATAGGATTAAGATACTCAATGTTAAGATTTTTCTTAACACGTGGTAGACAGGAAATTTAGATGTTATAATTAGTGCTTAACAGGCCCTCTGCTCATTGCTTAGCGAACATATTGGGTCTTGCCTTATGCTGCCGTTGCTGTCGACAACTTACATGTGAAAAAGGTGACTTAGTTTCCATATAAAAATGTAATTATATGTAAAAAAGGGAACTATTTTTAAACAACTACGGTAAACGTCACCTTGCATTGATATTGTATTGGCTTCGCCTCAGTTGACAATGCTTTCTAGGAGTAGCTATTAACCTGCTCTATCACCCTCTCAGCTATGTGTTATCTTTATAATGCTGCTTCAATTGATGAATGACCTAAAAATAATAGATTATTGGCAAGATAATGAAGAAAATGAGGGCATGTCATTAACGGATAAAGTAGTTTTACTTTTGATGTGAATTTAGAGTTTCAGTTCTTTTATTGTATCCAAAAGGCTTGCTATTATGTGTCAATATGTTCATTATGAGCTGCAAAATTTCTCAAGCATTTCGATATTACAAGACAGTTTACATTTCCTTGAATGTATTTAATATTGATAGCAGCCAAGATCTATTGAGAGAATGATTGAAAAATTGTCTGCTTTTGAATATCTATCTGAATGAATGCACCAGTAATGTCTTCAAATTCAGTTTAATCTACATATATAATAAAAGATACTGTATCTGTGTACAACTGGGGAAAAATCACTTAGGTTGATTAGCGAACCTAAAGAGTTATTTTGTGATACTTATGGATAGAGTAACCCTAGTTGAAAATCATTACAACACATACTTAATGGAACCACTAAACAAAACAAAAAATCTTGCTGCAAATGGAAGGTTTAAGGAACTGGTGGCCCCTTCTCTTTTTGAAGAATCAAATATGGATTATGTATAGACCTTTTATCTTTTTTAATCATGTTGTGAAATATTAAATAAATATAAAACAAGTTTTATCCAGATAATGGCCGTGCTGCTGTGTAACAGACATAATGATAAATTATATCCTGTTTATTATCATCTGACAATGAATTTGAAAAACGAATTTTGTTAATTTTCAGAATTTCGGTCATTGTGATATATTAGATACAGTACCATGGACTGGTAGGTATATACGTCCAAGATATATATTCCCAATTTTCATTAAAAACTAGAAGACAAACATATACAATGCCGTCAACATGGTCAGCTGTGCAAATGGTTTAAAAGAAGCTAACAGAACCAAATTAGAGGAGACCATACTATACAATGGAAAACAGAAGATGGATTTTTAAAACAAAACAACCATCCACAAACCATTTAAACTAACGACTGAGTAGATAAAACAAATTTAAAAACAGTAGTCATCCATAAAATTGAGAATGGAATCCATGTTTATTCAGGGCAATCGGTTGTTTTATAGCTGTTTTATAGCTGTTTTATAGCTAGTTATGTTCTAGTTCGCCAGACTTAAACGAACTCAACATAAATTATTTATACAATAAAACTCAACACATGTACCAGAAATGAGCTCTCCTTGTGCGAGTAACATACTTTTATTATCCAATTTATAATATAACAAAAAAACAGTTCATTTTTCTTTTCGAGCACACTACGGCTCATTCTCAGTCGTTACTAAGGTATCAAAACAGTCATACAAATAAGGCTCAATCACAGACATCCAGTCAAAACATACACATATACACCAACCTACAAAACAAGAAATACAAGTTGATATAAAGCATTATAAATAACCATCACTTTCCAAATAAGAACAATAGACTGTCTAGGTGAGGGGGGCTTAATACAGACAAGGCAGTAGTAAGGAGTATGCTACTCAGCGTAAGGCAGAACTTCGAGTACATTGTAATAACATTATAAATTACATTTAATTTATATGAAACAGCAAGCACGAGAAACATGAGTCAAAATCATACAATACCTGTTTAATTCGGAGAATAATACCTGCAGTGACAAATTTCATCCAATTGAAAACCATTGTAAACATTACAGGTTTTCTAAAACACGTGTTGATGTAAACAAACACACGAGTTTTACCAAAACAAATACATGTGCTTCCGTACTATTAATAAATATATATATGCTACGAAAGGTTTAGTGACTGTCGTTTCTGCCACAATTATCAAAAGATAAAAGTTTGACAAAAATACATACAACAGTAATACGAAATAAATGACGCAGTTAAACAAATTTTAAACTCTATGGAACAAATTTATTTCAATGCGAAAAGATCATGATGTAAGTCAGACAATTGACATAAACTCAAAACGACAGAAAATGGATATTATAAAATGACATAGCTTACCACGTAATGCACGACGGTAATCTCCAATCATCTTCAACAGTAATCCGACAGTAAAACATACAATCCTGACACACTCCGAAAACATAGCAAGAATAGGTTGTGTTTGTTTCTCATAAAGGAGCTCGAATTTCAAGTAAAACTCGATAAATTGCTCGGACACAAGTTTAACACAGTGCAGTTTGGGTAAAAACAAGAATAATCATATCAAATGTGTAAAGCGACTGACTGTTGCAAGAAGAAAATACATACGATTTTTTTTGTTATTTTAACAAAAAAAGGAAGTCTAGTTAGATGCATATTTTGCTAAAATATTTTCTTATTAGGTAGATTCAAGCCAGATAAAAAATGTATAATGGTACAGCTAACTGATTCATGAATTGGAAATATAAGGCCCTTTTCACAAAATATCCAGCTATAATCAAAGTACTGAAGTACTGAACATCGGATGACTGCAAGTTCTTGTGGATGTTCACAAGCACTTGTCTCAGAAAAAAAATCACATCTCTATACCTGAAAGTGAGGTTAATGTACAGATATATATTTTTTTCTTAAGACATGTTCGTGCGTGGATGATAAATAAATGACAGGGAATTCAACCTCACCGTAATCAATATGATATTGAAGTGATACAAATCAGTATACTCTGGTTTGTTGTTATATATTATATTACTAATAATATGTGTATATTACAGTTACATGTATATATAATTTTCATCCATTTGTATATCATTCTATTCTACTATATTAATAATAGTGCAGTGCAAGTGCATGGTGGACACTCTTCTGCAATAATTCGATTTTTCTAATAGATTGGATTTGAGTAGGCATTCATATTTTCCAGCCAAACTTTCAATCTCCCATGCAGAGTTATCGGTCCTTGAGAGAGAGAGCTCTGCATGGGAGATTGCAAACTTTCTTGAGATATTCTTCCGCATGCGTTAACACACATTTTCTGTACGTGTGCATAGATATTAAAGATTTTTTTACTTATATATATATTTCTAACAACAAAACATTTTCATATTATTAATTTATGTTCTAAAAAAATATATTTAGGAGTATCCAAAAAAATATTTTTAGGAGTATCCATTGAAAAAATTAATTTATAACAAGCGATAAGGAATGTTATTTTGCACTCGATAATGTCCGCGTATTTATCATGTTTATAGATCGGTTACAATCCCAACACGAAAGTTACTCAATGGAAATCTAGGCGACAGCAATACACCGGAATGCCCTCACGGTCATCCGATGTAAAAATTGATCGTAAGTTATACTGAAATGTTCATGACGAGTATTTTCTCGTGGGATTATTTTTAGATGAGTTGATGGATGTTAAAAATCGTGGTATCTTTTATTTCAGGATGTAAAGACATACATTTTTGCACAATTACACCAAATGTTACTAAACTGCTTGAATACAAGGAATTTGTACAAGGTGCAGCTAGCAGTTTTCTAGTTAGTTCCCTGCAAGGCAGAGCAGATGCGATAAAGTACATAACACAAAAACCTCTTATACCATTACATTTACTAGAATTGAGAAGTGATCTTAACTGCACAAAGAATTAAACAGAAGTTTGCCTAGAACAATGACTTGCCGATGAATATCAAATTCTAAATACAATGATTATTTTTCTTGCAGATTAAACAACTGTTTTTTTTTATTTGTTATATTTTATGCTCAATGCAATATCAGTTCATCTGTACTTTTCTTGTTTGCTTGTCACTATTTCTTATCAACTTCTAGATTACTTTAATGCATCATCGATGTATAGAAAATGTATTTCGCAATATGAAAGTCCGAGCATGAAGAATAATTCCAACGTCATATTAAGTCTTATTAGCTTCCATAGCAACTTTACCACTAATTTTTGTCAACAAGTTAAGCTGAGAACTGATCAACTCGTGACTAATATAAGCTTACATAGTAAACTCTTCCTTTAACACAGTTTGTGAGTTTGTCGTTCGTTTACAGAGTCATGTGTTTGTGAGTGAGATAAACTACCTTCAAAATAATTTATTTTAACTTATAACCAATAGAGCTCTGTCTATAGCCAAAACAACAAAAGTTATTTTGAATCAAGTCTCTCTTCGTCTTTACTCTTAAAATTTAAGATTAAACTTTCTGGTTTTGGTGAAAAGAATCAGATTAATTTTATTAGAGAAGTTTCATTGGTCAAAAGATAAAATTAAAATTGACTTGTTATGGTTAGTTCCGTTCATAAGATTGATGCACAAGGTTGTTTAAATTTTCTCTTATATATATACCATATTTTTTACCCCAAGATTCAAATCCTAACATACCAAAGTTTTTCTGTCATAGATAAAAAAGAAGGATGATAAAAATAAATCAAAGTTTCAAACAGCAAGACAACTTCTGGTTGCAAAAATTCAGTATCAAGCAATGACTATAATAAGATTCCAAAGTCTAAGTTTGTAAAGAAGTCAAATGAATAGTTTCCAAATGAAAAATCAAGTGAAACTTTCGAACCTTTGACCCTAATTATATTTTTTATTACCAACGATGCTCATACTTTTCAACTTTTCAGACTCCAGTAATTACTTCGAACTTTTGAAACCTTCGCCCACTAAGGAATACGGAACGGGCACCTCTTACTTGCCACTAATATGCAAGGATAAACATGAGAAAAGAATAAAATCTATGATATTTGTGAAAAATTACCAGGTTTCATCAGCTCAGTAATTATATGCTTTGGCACTGAAATGTTTATACTTATTTACCTTCTTAAATTCTCCGTTGATAAGTTTAGAAATTATTAAGAATCTGAGATTCCAACTCCCTCATGCAAATTTGACCTAAGGTGGATTTGGCTTTTCTTTAAAGGTCTCTTTTGGTCATATAGCTCAAGTAGTCAAGTATATATACATCCTTGTTTTTAAACAGTTTTGATTTAGGCGTTCCTGATGCAGGTAAAGTACAAATAAAGACTTTAGTTTGACTCGGCTGGAGATCGACCTCGTAACTTCCTGAAATCGAGGTTAGCATGTTACCATGGGACCACTGAGGTATTGATTGATGTTTGAATAATGTCCAGTGTCAAATATTTCCTGCATATTCAGGAACAAAACAAAGAAACAACAATAGCAAAAGTTAAGTTCTGCAGAGTGGATTAACCGGGATGAAGATCGGGAATTTCGACTGCTGCTAGAAAACGAGAGTACCCGGTATGTGGGATAGGCAGAAATTTCGTCTTGCAACCGTCCATTTACGGACACCCAATGAGTCGTTGCAGGGGTTCTTGAACGTGCATAGGGCATGGAACTTTGCTTACGCATTGGATTTAACGTCCCCATATCGACCGGACATGACTGCGTATTTATACATCCCATACAACAAAACGGTTGCCCTTTTAACAGCATAATGGAAGATTTTAATGTATGACCATATAATTACACTCTAGTTGATATAAATAAAAGAGATTAGGCTGCAACCAAACGACAAAATAACTAAAGGACATCTTAAGGCAACAACGGTTTTCAACTGAAGACAGATTTTTATACGATATGTCAAGTTCTAAATCGTCCCGATTATATAAAAGCATAGGGGTGATTTCTATATGATATGACTTTTTTATGATATGATATGTATACCACAAAATATAATGCATGATATGGCATGCATTTTTCGTCATTTATATTACGTTATAAAAGAGATTTGCCAGAATTCAAAACAAACAAAACACTCTTTACAGGATCACTTTGCTAAATTAAAAAGAAATATAACCTAAAATAATGTCTTGTTTTGTATACAAATTACTACTATGTATCATCGTTCTAAACTCTATAAAAATATTTATGTATAAACTGAAGCCATTTTGTACTAAAATGATTTCTTTGAATATCTATTCGGAGAGTCATCAGTCCATAACTAATCATCGGATCGAGATTTAGCATTCCACCAAACTATCACAGGCACTTGTCTCTGAAAAAAAATTCCTATACACCTTAATGTGTTATATTAAGGTATATAATTTAGGATATTTTTTCAGAGACAAGTGCATTTGCAAACTACCTAAATGCTAGCTATGTAAAACACGGACATCCATATAATAATATGCAGATGTACCTTTCTGAAAGTATAGAAAAAATTAGCATGTCCGAATGAGGTAAATAATGCTATCATGTTAAAATGTGTAATAGGAAGTACAAAACTTAATTGTTCAATTTATGCCGATGATGCTGTGCTTCTTTCTAACAGTCAATAAATAAGGATTGAGTAGATGTTTAAATAAATCAGAAGAATATTGTAAAAGTTGGTGTATTCGGGTTAGTCTTAATAAGAAAACAAAAATTGTAATTTTTAACAAAGGTGGTAAAATTATTAAATTTTATGTAACTTATGTTTTGATGAAAATGTTAGAAATTATAAATATTTAGGTGTTATTTTTTCTGCTTCTGAGAGTTTTTCTACGGCTCGATATGAATGGTATCAAAGGGGTTAAATGCTTTCTTGAAGTTAAAAAAAAAAGAATTTTCGGTGAAAACATCCCGAAAAATGGTAGTTGTTTACATATATTTGACCACACGATAAAGTCTATTCTAACATATGGCTCAGAAATTTGTGGAACTTGTACTTTTAAATTTCCAAAATGCCAAACAGACAGTCTCTTTGAAATGGAGAAAAAAAATATTAGTAAGGTTGATTGCGAAGACTTAAGATTAAAGTTCTACAATTACATTCTCGGGGTACATAAACAAATCATGTAATTTAGCTGGTATGGGAGAGCTAGGGCGTACTCCATCGCACATTGACATTATTTGTTCAATTCTAAAACTTTTACAAAGAATTAATGATTAAGAAAAGGATCATTTGTTAAAACAAGCCCTGGTTAGACGTATGGACACTCACAAATGTAATAAGTCATCTTAATATTCTAGTTTTGTATATATTTTAAGATGTATTGATGTTGATATAAAAAGTGTTGACGTTGAAAAGGTTTAACATATTTTGATTAGTAGATATAGAATTTACTGGAAAAAAAATATAGATGATAATGCAAATGTTAAAAAAGGGAAATTGCGTACTTATTATAAATGTAAAAACATCTTCAAGAGGGAGGCATATTTATGTCAAGTTAGTAAATTTCAGTATCGAAAAAGCCTAACCCATTTTAAAATAAGTGCTCATCAGTTAGCTATTGAATAAAAGAATCGATAAAGATAAAAGATTTTGTGGGCAGTGTAAAAATATGCAGGTTGAAGACGAGTTTCATTTTCTAACGGAATGCACTGCATATGAAAAGAAAAGGAATTTTATTCTTGAGGAGATATGTACTAGTACTTAATGTCAAACTTCCCTTATATTTCAAAGTACGAACAGTTTATTTGGTTGATGTCTAGTGATTCTGTAAATTTTAATATATCCCAGTGTCAAGATTTATAGTATTTGTTTTGAAATAAGAGAAAATTTGCATTCCACTGACTAAATATATGTTGTGCGGGAAAGAGGGGACAGGGCAGACTAAGGCAGTTGCCTCCCCTCTCCCGCTGAAAGTTTTATGTTGTCACTCTGCTGTTTACATATCTGTGTTCACTATTTTAACTACGACAATTAGGGGGACTGTCGTTCGCGTTCTTTCGAGGCCTCCTGGTAAATAAAACAAAGATGTCTATATATATATGTTTATTTCGAGTCCAACCATAAGAGTAATTTTAATACTGACTTATTACCTTGTTTTTACGACCATTAGGGAAATCCGATTATTTTGGCACTGTGTCCAGCGCTCTAGACCACTCGGCCACCTATACTGAACTAAAAATTCAGCTTTCGGTGGCCTATTGTTACCTTTCCTCGTTAGTAGAATCTAGAGTTGTAACACAGTACATGATATATTAGGCATGAAGATGGAATTGATTGCAGATTAGCTAAATTATCTATCGTAAAGGATCGTAAGATGCAGTCACAGAAAAAACAAGTGAAACTGCAAGCTACTGCTCACTGATGATACCCCCAGCCCAAATACTTGACGGTAAACAGGAAGTTGTTGAGTGATGAATCTGAAAACGCATCACATGGTATAGCTGACTTATATAAACACTGAAACAAAATTTCAGAAATCCTTGTAATGTAGTTCCTGAGAAAAATGTGACGAAAATTTTCAACTTGGATGTGTTGTGTAAAATGATGTAAGTGTTCGGTAAACAGGAAGTTGTTGAGTGATCAATCTGAAAACGCATCACACGGAATAGTTGACTTATATAAACCCTGAAACCAAATTTCAGAAATCCTTGTATTGTAGTTCCTGAGAAAGATGTGACGAAAAATTTTCATGGGACGGATGGAATGACTGACGTACTGACGGATGGATGGATGGACGGACGGACGGACGGATGGATGGACGGACAGACAGAGGTAAAACAGTATACCCCCACTTTTTTTAAAGCGACGGTATAATTATTTGTTAAATCCATTTGATCACCAGTGAAGGTGATACACGGCTGAAAACACATATTATATATATATGTATATGCACGAAAACGGCCCTTTAATTGGATTTGACAAAGTATTCGTATTGGTATTCGTAAAGTGAAACGTTATACTGTATTCAAGATATACAAAAACGAATCAGAAAAGCATAACCAAACATTGTTATATACGTTAAATACCTTAAACCATATGTCAATAACCCTGCCGGGCGAAGCAAAGGGTTTGAGAGATTTGTTGGTTCATCTGCACTTTGATTTTGCTACCATCTTAAATCTGTAGCCTTTTGCAGCAAACTTTCAACAATATTTGGTATATTTTGTTGTTCGCGGCCTATGCTATTCAAAGAAAAGCAACCATTGGTACTATAATTTAATATATTTATTTAGTGTTCGATTTATAAAATATTCTTATACTTTGTTTCGTCACTGACCTACTTTCGAAGAGTAAACAGAAAAATGAAACAGTATTTTCATCTCCCCTAACCGAGGCAGAAAATTAAAAAAAAATGCTTTAAATGCAGGCATACATATTTACACAGTTAATTTTGTAGTTTTGTTTCGTCCTGTCTTTATCTAAGTTGTTTCATAACTAAAAATTATCATTGTGGATACACGTGTGTATACCATGATAAACTGTAAACTCTCTTACCTGGTCAGTTTAATATCAGATATCAACAATGGAGATCGTATTATTTTGTCTTCTTCTTTGTCGGAATTTGGGAATGTATGGTAAGTACTTACGCTTTGCCAAGACAAAAAGCCGTTACTCAACAAAACAAAGTAACTATTGCATAACAATAGATAGATATGTTGTTTTCATTTTTTACAGCTCTGGGTCGATACCGTTGCTGGTGGACGATCAGTCCCCGAGGGTATCTCTGCTAAGTAGTCAGTACTTCGGTACTGATATGATTTATAACAAACCCGTTTTTTAAATTTGTTTTTAGATTAAAATCACATTGTTGGCAATTAAAACCTTATGACCGAAGAGCGAAAAGTTAGAAAACTATCAAAATCGTGCGTTCAGTTTCATTAATTCTACCTTTGAATAACATTTTGATATGCTTCTAAGAACTCACATTTACTGTATGTACACACATATTTAAAATTTGTTTAACTGTGTTGAGCTGTTATCTTGTAAAAAGTATTGCTTCAGCTACAGACAGCAGTGGTTTGCACTAGAAAATACATGTAGTAAGGACACAAAGCAGCGTTGACGTTTCTAATATACTCAAAACGTTGACATATTTTTTTTAAAAAGTTGGGAAACGCATACAAAGTTGGATGATTAAAAAAAAGATGATGAAAAATTCCATAGAGAAGTTGGAGGATTCCAATTGTCAAATTAGAAACCGCAATGATCTGTCTCCGTAGTTGCGGTAAACAAAATTCTTGTTAAAAATTGTGAATAAAGAAGGGTTTTTAGTGTACGCCATATATATATCCATTGTACTCTTGTTAAAATCAGGTAGTGAGGAACATTTGGTAACAAATCCTATATATGTTGACCACTAGTTGTCTTTTGGTTATTTGAGGTGATTTGCTGTACCATTCATGTATATATATATACTCTTGACCATTAAACTTATCATAGATACCAGGACTCACATTTTAAACGCATGACACGCGTTTCGTCTACAAAAGACTCATCAGTGAAGCTCGAATAAAAAAAAACTTAAAAGGCCAAATAAAATACGAATTTGCAGGGCATTGAGAACCCAAAACTCCAAAAGGTTTTGGTTTTGCCATATACAGGTAAGGTAATATATTCCTGGGGTAAAAAATCCTTTGTATTTCGAAAAGTTCAACGTTAATCTATAATTTTGACCATATCAATGATAATTCATGTCAACACATATGTGGTGACTACAGGGCTGGTGATACGCTCGGAGAGGAAACCTCCACTAGAAGTGGCATCGACCCAGTGGTTGTAATAAAACTCATAGATTCCAGGATTAATAAACGTGAATAATAGTATGAAAAGAAACTACAACAATCAAAATCTGTGACACAGATATTATTCTGTACCGTGCCATATTACCAAGTCTTGATGGCGACCATAAAAGGTTAAGAATCATTGTTTCGGTCGCTTCTTTGTCAGCAACATGATGACATGAAATTTGTTTTTTACAGATGGTGCAATATATGTAGATAAAGGAAACCCTTATACTGATCAACCATTGAAGGTTGGGGAACTGACAATTACCAAAACAGCACAGAAGAGTCCGTTACATACAAAAGGTAATCTTAACTTCATCTTAGTTTACACATACATGAAGATGATTTAAAGTTAATCGTGATTTACACAGAAACTCAAACGTATTGAATATGCATGAAATATTTGGCACTGGACGAAAAGCAAAACCGATCAATCAAAATCATAAACAATTGATGAAAAAAGTTGCTTTTCCACAATCTCAAACAAAACTGTATTTTAAGCAAGTGAGTGTGGCAGCCATAGATTAAGAGAAAAGTGTGACCGACCAAGGCAACTAAAAATAGACAAAGGCTTGCAAAAAAAAATAACCAAAACCAATGCAAGCTTACTATAATAAAATGCAAATGTAAATCACTTGCTATGGGCTTGGTAAAGCTTGTATGATATCGATTCATAGATAAAGTTTTAATTCACTCCTACCACCAGCTATCGGTGCGGTAAATACAAAAGGTGACATAGATTAAAATCTGCTATACACTATTGCAAAATCCTTTGTTTTGCAATAGCAATCGGAAACACAGTAAAACTATCTGCTGTACACGATAGCCAAAACAATTGTTTTTAATTGCAATCATTAACACATATCCTACATATCTGTGGTGCCGACAGCCGGTAAAAGAATATGAGATTACAAATACCAAGCTTGCATGAATCTCATGAAAACTGTTGGCATTCAAGGTTCTTTAGAAGGGTTAGTATACATTGTTCCTTCAACGGCATAAAGCCCAATCGTCTTTATTACTAAGAAATGCCAATTTTACTTTCTGCATTTAGTTGTTGTAATTCTTGATGGCATATATTATAACTTTTCAGATCTTAAATTGTCATGCTAGGGCACTTCTGGTGTTTTTATCAGATTTTAACATTATGTTTACATAAATGCATTTTACAGCTTACTTTCCTCAAGAGGCAGGTACATATCCAGTAGTTTTATTCATTGGCGGTCTGAATGGATACATTTTGGTAGAATTATACGAAACAGTATTATACAGAATTGCTTCTCATGGTTTTATTGTTTTTGGGATGGACTATCGGTTTCCTGTAGAAAATGTTCACTTTGAGAAGGAAAATAAATTACAACAAGACATCTCCAAATTTTTTGACCAATATACTTGGGTAAGTTTTCAAAGTAAATACAGATTTGATCGTGGACAAACGTTGTTGTGATTTTACATCAATGGAACCCATGCAACATATGAAGATACATGTACTGTAAAAAATGAAAACAACACTATATAAATTTCATGCGCCCGAAACGCGTTTCTTGATTTACCTTCATCAGGAATGCTCAAAGCCTAATATTTGAAAGCAAAAGATGTATAAGAACCTAAACAGTAGAAGAACTATATGACCAAAAAGAACCTTAAATAATAGCGAAATTCATCTACGGTCGACTTTGCCTAAAGGAGTCGAAACTTTTTTTTAAATATTATATATTTATAAACGGACACTTTTAGAAAGGATTGTTATAAATTTAAGGAAGGGAATAACAAATTGTATTTTATCTCGTCTGCGTCAAAAGTCACAGAATGCGAGAAATAAGGATCTTAAACCGCCAACGAAATGACAATTGCGATAACTAATTGTGCAAAGTTCAAAATGTCAGAAGAAAAACTAGTAATTGTTGGAACCCCCTTTTTTACGATCAATGCTTTTGAATGGGAACATATGGTTGGAACCCCCCTTTTAAAAATGGCTGGATCCGCCCCTGGCATCGTTGTATACTTGACCATGGAAGTAAAATGAAATATAATTCTTTCATGACTTGACTAATGTCAACTGAATGAAGTTATTTTTTTTTCAGTGTTCACCCCCAAAATCTCATAAACTTTTCACGTAGTTTCTATATAATTATTCTTAAATATAAAAAAAAATTGAATCTTTTATTTTTTAGCTTCAGAATTATATGTCTAATAAAACAGTGGCTACTATAGCATGGAATACGACTGCTTTAGTTTGTCATTCTTCTGGGTGTGATGTTACTCTAAAGATGATCAAAGAAAAGCCTAAGTTATTCAAGGTATTTATGTCAATACGATATTAATCAAGTTATATAATTGTGTACTCTTATTGTGTTGTTCAAAGACAATAGGCAAGTAATGCATGAATTTTAATTTATATCTAAATACAGACTATGGACTTTTTATCGTTTCACATACATGTATGAACTTTTCTGCCGAAGTTCTAAAGTTCTTATGGCTATTCCGGCTTACTCCATCAATAAATACTGGCCTGCATGAAACAGCTAAAGTGGCTGTAAGTGGCGTTAAACAACAAAAAACAAACAAAACAAATCATATTACTTTCAGGAACGAGACTTTAGATCTGGTTCAATCACGTATATCATATACAGTTCATTATACTGATTAACATAACATGAAAACACCCGAAACAGTCGAAAGTACATAGCTATGGATACCAATAAACTCATTATAGATACCAGGATTAAAATTTTATGAGTCAGACGCGCGTTAGTCAAGAAAAGACTCATATGTGACGCTCGATTAAAAAAAATTAAAAAAAGCCAAATAAAGTACGAAGTTGAAGAGCATATAATTTTAGAACTGTAAAAATATTGAAAAATTCGGTCTAGAAGATTCACTGTGAATGTTGCCTTGATTATACAAGGAACTTTAACAATTACTTAGACAATCAATAGATAAAACTCTCACATTTTTTTCCAGTCGACCGTCTTCCTAGAACCTTACAGTCAAGACGTCAAAGACAAAATTGATATTAAAATGCCAGCCTTTATGTATGGAACACAGCTATCAGAGGAGGGAAATAAATGTGCAATTCCTGGTTATGACTATAATACATTTTATGACCTCTGGAGCTGCCCTAAAATTGTAATGAATGTAGCAGTAAGTACCAGTGCTGTTTTTTTACATACAGTTTATGAGTAAATCACATCTGGTGACATTTGATTATATTTGCTACTGGACGTTAAGCAACCAACAGTAAATCAACATTTGATTATAACAAAAATAATAACTAAAATGTCGTTTAAGTGATTATATTCAAAATAATCAGTTGGGTTTCTTTTTTGGTCATCATATTCTAAAAATGTTTAAAGATGGTTTAAAATGGTTTTGATAAATTTTGGATTTTTTTTAGTATTTATCCCCAAGATAAATAAGAGCTTTTCATAACCTAAACCAAAATTCTATTGGTAGTAATTAGATTTATTGTCTGTCAGATACAAATAGAATCCTTTTTGTCCAAATCATGTAACACTTACATGATTTATTGAAATTGTCTTAAACACCACTCAAGCAATTAGAAAGAGTGAACAACAGGATTTTATGTAAATATTCATAATTGTTGAAAAACTTTTCAGTATTTTATATAAACTCTGCTATGATATTCAAATTGTGTACGACCATCTGTTGTTATTTCGTTTTTATAAAAGGTATTTTATGGTTTAGTAAAGTTCTTTTCTTAGTCATTGGGATGGACGAAATGTAACATTATATCGACTAATTATTCAAAGAATGTGTGCCATTTACTCTTTTAAGTGTATTTATTGAGATTTTTTTATCCCGATGATACCCCACGTTATAAAAATTGGCCCCAATTTCTCGGTCTGAGAGGTCATCTCCACTACAAGGAACGTCCGTTCAGCTGTGCTGGATGCATAAATACACGTCATTTCAGAATGGGAAAGTTTAATCCGATTTATTGTTTGTTTGTTTTCGTTCTAATAGCCAATGAAAATAAATACAATCAACAGTCAATCAACGAAACACTTTCCTAAAATAAAAGATTTTTAAAACATAAGAGGCGGGACAAGGAAAGTTGAGGAACAAGATGAAAGTTTACCTTACATTTGAGTATCAAAATATACATCTCGGAGGTTTTCCACTTTAAGAATTTTAATCTTTTTCAAATTGATTTTGCTTGAAAGCACATATATTATATAGTTTTAGAGAAACGACTATTGCTTCCTGGTCTGCCATTTTGACTTTGAATAGGATGTATATATATATATTGTTTTTGGTATTTTCAGGACTTTGGTCACTGTGATATATTGGACCCTGAGCCTTGGGCTGGTAGGTGTTACTTTTTGTCATTTTAGAAAAATAACATAATGTTATTATAATAATAATGAAAGCTTTAACTTTCAATGAAATTATTTATTGCAAAAAAATAAATACTAATTATATCTTTGACCGCTTAGAAGTTCCTACATGTAATTCACATAAATAGTTGCGAATTTAAACTAACCCTATAAAGGTCTCTTGTGGAGAGTTGTCTCATTGGCAATCATACCACATCTTCTTTTTTATATAACCCTATAAATACTAGTATACAACATTATAAAACTGTTCATTAATCGGCATGTACCAGCTTAAGACGACGTGTTCGTCTGTAATCTAGTTGAAAAACTACCATGATTAAGAATTCATTTAGACAATTGACTCCGAAACTTTTACATATTACACTGGTGAGTCATTTCTGTGTGTCAACTGTATACGAATTATACGTCTAAGAGTTTCTATTCAACCAAATTGGACATAAGTTATGTATGTTTTCCAAGTATTGTGTTCAGCCCCTATATGCCTACCCTTTATTTTAAAGCATGTCGAGATGTTCACCATTGTAAAATAACAACGAATACAACAAAACTTCCAGAGTATCGCGAATTTGTACAAGGAGCAGTTAGTAGTTTCCTTGTGAATACACTACAGAATAGAACAGATGCTTTAAAGTATGTTATACAGAAACCATTGATTCTATTAAATTTGCTGGAACTAAAAACGGATCTAAACTGTACCAAAAGCTTTAACTAGTTGAAATAGTTACAGTATTGTGAAGATAAGCGTTCAGATTAAATGAAACTTTTCATCTGTATTTACGTGAGGATAATACAAGTTTGAAATTTTGAAGTAGAATCTGTAATTAATGCATTATTATATAATTACAGGATATAAAACGTTTCTGTTGATAGTATTGTTATGCTTTTTTTATTTTCCTGATAATGATGCATACAATGACAGAGTAATGTAAAATCTATGTAGGAATCATTACGATCTACAAAAGATATCAGAGTTGATTTTTCCAGCCTTACAATTGTAGAAATGCGGGTATTGGAATTTTACTACTATTGAGACTCGAGTATGTTCTTTATATAGTGAAAAACAATGTGTATACTTGTATAGTCGTCCACGATCTAAAACAGTGAAAGTATTTTGGAGCTTGTTATGTGAAATAAGAATATCAGTTTATTGATCATGGTTGTTGTTTTTTGAACAAGAAATATCATTTTCATCATTTTGGTGCTTGTTCTTTGAAAACATCTGATGCATTTTCCGGCTTTATCACTGTTATCCCAGGTTAAATGTATGCCTGAACGCTCATAAGCATTTTCAAACAAACTGCACACTTAATGTCCTTAACCCTAATCAGAAGCCGGGTTATTTTCAAATGGTTTTCGTTCCTGAAAGAGTATTTCCTTCTTCATAACATGTCATTGTCTTAAAAGAAGGTTCGTTTTATTTTTTAAAATTTTAAAATTTAGGTTACCTGAGATCTTTTATAGCTTACCTTATTGTAAAGGGTTTTGCTCGTTTTTGGCAGCACGACGATACCAAAGTGGAAATCCAAAATTATGAGTATAGGAATTATAACACCACTTTGGTCAACTAAAAAAAAGACTAACAACAGTCCACAAAACGTTACAAAGATGATTATAGGTTTGTAATAGCTCATTATCAATCATACCACATCACCTTTTTTGTATATTGTAATTCGCAAAACAGAGACAGATATAAAACTGTTTATTGTTGATGCGTAATGTGTTTTATTGGTTTCAGATTTAAAAATCACAAAGTACAAAGAAAGAGTTGTTTATCCAGTAATTCATATACAAAGATTTCTCAACAAAAGTCTTAACGAACAGTATTATCCAATATATAACGCAATTCGTCTTCATGTTTTATCAAATCAATTCGTAAATAGACGTGGAAATTTGCCACTTCTTTGATATACAGCTTCGTCTACTTCACAATGAACACATGAGTGGTTGGTGTTATGTCTGAAAACAAAGATAAAAAATTTAAATCACAGCTACGTCATCTTATATTTACCACTCGAGTACGTATATTCCGACAGTTACCGCGTTAGAACTAACCCACTTAAAATTCTGAGAAAATTGTATGAATCATTGAAAATAAATATGTAAAAATAAGTGCACCAATGGTTTTATAATTTTGGTTACCAAATACAGAGACAAATTTTCCATTCGTCCATTTATTTTTTGGTTAAATTTGTTGTTTGGATCATACTCGTTCTAACCCAGTCTCACAGTCTCTACTGGTACTGTTCCCAGAGTTTAGATTCTAAAATCTGTTATGATGGGTTTTACAAAAGGTTAAACGATTTACGACCAATTTAATCTGTATAGTTCGTTTTACAAAATGTATTTGTATATATGGATCAAAAATTTATTGTGACTCAATAATGGACAAGATACATTTACCAATCTGATTTATCACCATATATTATTCAAAGTACGTTAAAAGAGTAAAATGGTAGATGTCACTAGCGAAGAAAGTTTAAAGGATTTACGACGAACCCTTCTAAGAAATTTAGTCCTGATTTTTCTACGATTATTGTCTCAATTATATGATAATTTAATACCTTTTATGATCTTGTTTACTTTTTGCGCTGAATAGAGAGTCGTTAATCTCTCAATTCTTTCGAAAGGTTCATATCATATTGTGCAAATTTAAATTAAACTTGCTCTTTAAAATATTTGAATAAATTATGAAGAAAAAAAATCGCAATCAACACTAACCACTTCGTATTATTTTTCATAACTTGCATGCAACTGATTACCTCATATCTGTGAATAGTTCATCACGGTTTCCAACCCTACATCTACATCAACATGCTACGTCGCAATCTCCAGACAGCCAATACCCACACATAAATCATTACATCTTGCTAAATCATCTGAGGTCTCACAAGTGGCTGGTCTATGGCTGGTTGTCATACCCTCAACTTGCTGAAATACTAAAGTAACAAAAAGTCATCTTCTTTTTGTGTACACGTTTACTTGTTGAAATAAAAACTACAATTAAATCAAAATTAAACATTATAATTGCACTTACCTGCCAAAATAACCGGAAGTGAAAAATACACTGGCTTCAAATTTACGTATATTAAAAGTTACAAGTAATCACCAAAAATCGAAACCTTATAAAACACAGGTTTAACATTAGAAATAAATAAAGCATTATGATGATGTAATTTTATTTTGTCTCATTTCGGACAAATCAATCGCCAGAAGTTTACTTGCTAACATAATACGTATTGTAATATTAATTCTGTTTCTAATAAAATCATATCAAACTGTGACGTCTGTCCATATGTGGGTTAATATCTCAAATCATCGATAAATCTTATTATGGTTTTCTACGGTTTATAACTCCGAAACTGTTCTGTGTTTTATAAGCGGCCCCGGTGGCAATAGCAGATTTGACGGTCGCAAATGATATATCATTTGAGAATCGTATCGTGGAACCAGAAAAATTGATATTTCGACCGTCAAATCCGCAATTGCCACCAGCCACGTTTCCAACGAATTACTGTGATTTCTATTCTTATGTGTAATGTATACTCATGAAATGTTAAAAATTACAACGTTGAAATATGCAGAAAACGTTGTCGTTTAGGACTCCAATTATCAACCATGGAATTAACGACATTTGTCTTTTATCAAAAGGGGTGTTACATGTCAAATTGCATTCGAACTAGTCTTTTAAAGTACATGTTCTGTTAGCACTAATTTTACATGTAACTAAAATATGAAAGCCGGGTAGATAAATGATTTACGTCCAGTTGGCATGGGTTCAGTTAGCTGCAAGACCAAAACTATCGTGTAGCAGTTGAACATGATAAGCTTTCCAAACTTAACATTGTGGCACTCGTTGCTCGAATCCAGGACCAATGCACAGCTAGCCATCGCTCTATCAAATGAGATAGTAGTCCAAATAATTATGACGTCTTGAAAGGTTATTTTAATTTTATGCTGTGACGCCTTCCTACGACCAAGATCAAGGATAAATATATAGCAAATAAATAGCATACTATTATTAGATAGAATATGGTCATAGATTCATCAGTTGCCAGCTTGTTGTATTCATCAGTCTTTATTTAGTCACAAAAACGCTTTCAAATTTAATCATTATTCCTGAACATGCCACTCAAGACGAGTGAAATCTTTTGTTTGACAATGCACTTTACTTGTTCGGTTTAAAGTCATGATAGCCAATAACTTAACTTTTATGTTAAGATTTTAATGAAAATAACATACAGAATTCTGAATAGTATGCACACAATGTGAACATTCGAGTGCTTTCTACTATAAATGTTTAAACAATTAGGGTTATGATAAAATTGAGAATGGAAATGGGGAATGTGTCAAAGAGACAACAACCCGACCATAGAGCAGACAACAGCCGAAGGCCACCAATGGGTCTTCAATGCAGCGAGAAACTCCCGCACCCGGAGGCGTCCTTCAGCTGGCCCCTAAACAAATATGTATACTAGTTCAGTGATAATGGACGTCATACTAAACTCCAAATTATACACAAGAAACTAAAATTAAAAATGATACAAGACTAACAAAGGCCAGAGGCTCCTGACTTGGGACAGGCGCAAAAATGCGGCGGGGTTAAACATGTTTTTTGAGATCTCAACCCTCCCCCTATACCTCTAGCCAATGTAGAAAAAACAAACGTACAACAGTACGCACAGTAAAACTCAGTTTAAGAGAAGTCCGAGTCCGATGTCAGAATAGGAAACAAAAGAAAATAAACAAAATGACAATAATACATAAATAACAACAGACTACTAGCAGTTACTGACATGCCAGCTCCAGACCTCAATTAAACTGATTGAAAGATTATGTCTTCATCATATGAATATCAGGCACAATCCCTCCTGTTAGGGGTTTAGTATTATACCATCATAAAATATATGAGAAGAACATAACCCGTGTCATGCCAACAACTGGTTTTAGAATAAATATGTTTAATTCCGATGCAAAGACCCTATAAGTGAATCAATATTAAAGCCAAAATATGCAATCTTTAATGACCCGACAACAGTATCGTAACTATATCCCTTCTTAATAAGTCTGTTTAAAGGTTTTGTTAGCTTTTGAGGTGAATACTGACATTTTTGTGCTTTGTAAAGAATATTACCATAAAAGATTGGATGTGAAATACCCGAACGTATAAGATGTCTGCATGTTGAGTTATATTTACGAATGATGTCCTTATACTGATGATAAAATTTAGTAAATGTTTTGACTAGTTTATGATATCGAAAACCCTGGTGTAATAATTTTTCAGTAATACATAAATTTCTTTCGCTAAAATCTAATACGTTGTTACATACACGAGCGAATCGTACAAGTTGAGATATATAAACGCCATAAGAAGGTGACAAGGGAACGTCACCATCTAAAAATGGATAATTAACGATAGGAAATGAGAAATCATCTCTTTTATCATAAATTTTTGTATTAAGCTTCCCGTTAATGATATAGATATCAAGATCGAGGAAAGGACAGTGGTCATTGTTAGTATTAGCTTTATTTAAAGTAAGTTCAATAGGATAAATTTCTTTAGTATACACACTGAAGTCGTCATTATTGAGAGCCAATATATCATCCAAATATCTAAAAGTATTGTTAAATTTTTGTATCATATGTTGTTTCGATGGGTCTTTGCTGATTTTAGTCATAAATTGTAACTCATAACAATACAAAAGCAGGTCCGCAATAAGTGGTGCACAGTTAGTCCCCATTGGAATTCCGATAACTTGACGATATACGGAATCTCCATTGCGAACAAAAATGTTATCAAGTAAAAATTCAAGGGCAGATAAAGCATGTCCAATTGACATAGCTCTTTTGTTTGTTGCTACTAAAAAATGACCTAAAAGAGTTTGCGACTTTTTAAATGCCCATTTAATTAGGTGTGTGAATTTTTTCTTAATAAGAATATGAGGCAAAGTAGTATATAGGGTAGAAAAATCAAAACTTTGAACAGATTCAAAATCACCAATATATGCATGCAATTTATCAAGTACTTCCAACGAGTTTTTGACACTCCAAAAGTAGTTAATTCCACTATTTTCAAAGGCCTTATTTGAACAATTTATTATCAGGTTTTTGATTGTACCAAGTGTACTAGTAAGTAGAATAGACAATGTAGTAGTGGAACAATAACTTGAAGACGAAATAAATCTATATTTGTAAGGTGATTTGTGTAGCTTCGGAAGCCAGTACATAGTTGGGACTTTCATTGTATTTGGTTCTGCTTGTAAAGAAGTAGCTAATAATTTATGTTTGTTACAGATATCGTTTTCTGAAAATGAAGTCAGTTGGAATGTTGGTGAATTCGTGATTTCCTTTTGCAGAACCTCAATGTAAAATTTACGTCAAACTATAATGATATTATTAGCAGCTTTATCAGCCGGGACAAAAACAAATTCCCTGGCTAGTTCTTTTAGTTTATGTTTGATACGAGAAATAGGATTTTTATGGTTGTTGTTAAGAGTAAAATGTTCTTTAAAATGTTGTATACGTATATCAACTATCTTCATTACTGAATTAAAAAAAGAGTCCAAAGATTTTTTGTCAGCTTTTTCCCATTTTATCCATTTCAAACAGTAAGCACGAAGTGAGTCGTGGATGATATTACGACACTCATTCCAATTAATAATTGACGGGGGACGATATTTAGGTCCTTTACTGAGGAATGATTTTAACTCTCGGTTATGAACATATTATTATTATTATTATTATTATTATTATTATTATAATTATTTACAATATTTATATAGCGCATTATCTAATCAAAATTACTCTAAGCGCTTAACGTAAAAATAATCATTGCAGTCGAAAGAGGTGTTTAACATTAAAAAAAAATATTTGGCATTTTGTACTTTTTTTATTCCAGCATCACTGATTAGCCTTTTGTATTCTGTATTTTCGGTACATTTCACATATGTCTTATTTGTCAGTATAGTCGAGTTAATTTTCATTGTCCATGGATAAAGTATTGTGTTAGTCCAAACAATTATGACGTCGTCACAGCATTTATTAAAAAAACAAAAAGCATTTTTGCGCCTGTCCCAAGTCAGGAGCCTCTGGCCTTTGTTAGTCTTGTATCAATTTTAATTTTAGTTTCTTGTGTATAATTTGGAGTTTAGTATGACGTCCATTATCACTGAACTAGTATACATATTTGTTTAGGGGCCAGCTGAAGGACGCCTCCGGGTGCGGGAGTTTCTCGCTGCATTGAAGACCCATTGGTGGCCTTCGGCTGTTGTCTGCTCTATGGTCGGGTTGTTGTCTCTTTGACGCATTCCCCATTTCCATTCTCAATTTTATTTCAATACCGTCATAGTCATGATAACTGTTTGGACTAGTATTGTGAAAATAATTGTATGAATTTCAAGATTATATATTCGTTACAAAAATACGTCACTGTTTGTGATGTCCTGTGCTGTCGTTAATGAAAGATGTTCGTTGTTATTCTGCGGTTTACATGTTGTAACGACTATTATATTATTTATTTGTGAGTTTCTCTGTGCTGAGTGTTCTTGCGTTTATTTTTTCTGTATTTCTGCCACGTTGTGTTGTCTTTTTAGCGATATTTCTTAACATTGCCATATAAGCGGGAGGTTTGGCTAGCCATAAAACCAGGTTCAACCCCCCTTTTTTTCTTAAAATGTCCTGTACCAAGTCAGGAATATGGGAGTTGTTATCAAATATGTATGTTGGCGTTCGTTTTTGTTGCACTTCAGTGTTTCTGTTGTTCCGTTGATTTCCTCTTATAATTGATGTGTTTCCTTCGGTTTTAGTTTGAAACCCGGATTTATTTTCTCTCAATCGATTTATGACTTTTGAACAGCGGTATACTACTGTTGCCTTTATTGTAGACATATGCTTGAACCTAGTGGGCTATCTAGTGACATATCGTGACATTTTTCCTAACTCATTCAAAATTAGTCTTCTTATTTAGTAATGACCTGACGATTTCAAATACTTGTGCCACAAATATGACATTTTATTCATTTGCACTCCATAACGACCGAAAAGAATGTCTGTGATTTTTATCAATTCATTTTTCATAGTCTGTTATTGTTGTTTCATTGGCAGGAGTATTCGTGCCTCAGCTATGACTACTTTAGCTACCGTATTAGTAGCAGCGATGCTGCTTTCCAAATCTTCCTTTTATATTATATCTTGTTTGTGATCTTTTTGCTTGTATCTGTATTGTGTTATATTTGTACTGTATGTTCTACACTACATATACAACACAACACATGTTGTATATAAGCATGTTTGAGGTTTAGGTTCTTGTAAACTATTTCAACCTCTCTCCTAAAACACCACAGCATATGCTTAAACCTAGTGGGCTATCTAGTCGAAGTTTTTTAATTGTTGTTTCAATGTTTTTTCTTCCTTTGTCGAGCTTATTGTTAGTATTAAAAACAAACTCAGTATTGAAACAGGCTTAAAATTTTGCACACAGGACTCGCGTTATGTTTACAAAAGACTCATCAGTGATGCGTGAATCGAAAAAGTAAAAAAGGCCAAATAAATTAAGAATTTGAAGAGCACGTGGACCTAAAATTCCGAAAGATTTTGCCAAATACAGCTAAAGAAATCTATTCATTGGGAAGAAAATTTAGTATTTCGAAAAATTCAAAGTTTTGTAAACAGTAAATTTATATAGCTGAATGAGATTACCGTCATGTCCAATATATTGTTTAAAAACTACTGTTTTTTTGTTTATTCGGTTATTCGACGCACACTATTCTCTTCGCATTCGTGCACATTGTGTCTGGCTGTGTTCATATATTTGCATGCTTGGATCTGTGCTTATGAATAATGTATTGAAGCATTTTGTATTCGGTTCCATTTGAGAAATTCTGCTTTTGGGCGTGGCTTTTATAGTCACATGATCATACAAATGATACTAGTATACAGTTATAAACTTTAAAAGATAATTTTGCATACAGTTTATCTACCAATCAAGTACTTGTATAAATGTCATCCAAAATGCTAGTGTTTACTCACCGACCGTGCAAGGGCTGTAAAGCCAGTCAAGGTCGTTAAAAACTTCCATTTGTTGTGTTTACTCATACATTCTTAAAAAGAAACCCTACTCCAAAACTGAAACAACTATGAATAGAAATCAATTGTGTAGGTGTATACTCTGCTTGGTTGATATTGACTACATCTGGTTTTGATTCCATTTTGGATAGATAAATTAAAATACTAACATCCCGTATTGTTGTTCCGTTCGCTCTTTGAATTAAACCTTTTTGTGTCGAATGTTCATACCATTGATTTTTCTATAAAGCAGTTGTTCCGACAATACCTGGCCTGAATTTGATAGATAAGCTACTATAACAAATCAATATAGAACATTTGTTAAATCTTGTTTGAGAAATTGTAAGAGATTTTGTCAAATAACACTAGGCGTATGATGATTTGTTTTGAAAATTTTCTGTAAATAAAAGTTAGTACAAAGAAATCGTTAATACAAATAGAAATCATTTTTTTTTATAAAGAAAATTAATACGTACGTTTATAAATTCACAAAGTTGGTAATTTTCGTAAAATCCTCGGGTCTTAATTAATTGTTTTTATAGCTTCGTGTTTGAGGATTTAACATCATCATGAACTTTTTTAAAATCGAGATAGTGAATAACTTTTGAACGAAAGCTGCGAAAAAGATAAATTTTCCGTGATTTACAACCGATGGATCGATACTACTATACTTAACAACTAAAAAACGCACCATATCTTACCATATATCGTAGTTCTACAATTTCTTGTTTTTGCGTCAAATTTGTGGAAATCAAGTATAGTTCAATCATAAACTTCAAATTCATGCAAACTTTACAGAAAAAAAAATCATTTCAGGGGCGACAATGAGGGTTTCAACCACAGAAGTCAATTTCAAATTGGTCATTAGACAAGAATTTGGTTAAGAAACTGAAAATTAAAGTCATTTTAGTTAAAAGAAACACACGACTTAAGTTTTCCCGGCAGTTTGTTTTTGGTTTTTTTGGTGAAAAAAGTGTGTTTTTGTTTAGATGTCAAATATTAAAATTAAGATAAAAGTTATGTTCACAGAGTTTGGTGTTTATGACTTCAGAAACTTTGTCTCAAAACTTTGACTCATTTCAATCATTTTTGTAAAAAGTTACATACAATAGAAATTGTTACTCCAAAGAAACTAATGGATGTGTTGCGTTTCTTTTGTTGTTGAGTATATTTGTGGATTGTTATTCACCTATGTTATCCTCTCCAACCTGCGGTCAGTTTGTTATATTTCCTATTTTGTAAATTGGAAATTTCAAAATATAAGATGTTATCATAGATATATTTTAAAATTACCAATTTACAAAATAGGAAATATAACAGATGTTTCGGCATCTGCCATGATTTAATTACGTTAATTTTGATAAGTCACTTTCAATCGTTAATAATCGTTAGGGGTGGCAATTTTTTTTACAATCAATACAGTCGTCAAGTTGGTTACTTATTCCTTATTCGTTACTTATTCCTCATTCCTTATTCGTTATCTATTCGTTACTTGTTCCTTATTCCTTATTCGTTACTTATTCGATTTTAATATGTTTCCCCCTTTTAATGCTTTATTTTCTTATCTCTGGTAATAGTTCTTGGTTTATCGAAGTGAAATTACCCTTTTAGCGAGTAGGCCAGTATTCATTTTGCGCGCAACTGATCCCCTGTTACTTATTCACTACTTATTTGTTCCTTATTCGAATTTTATACGTTGCACCTTTGATTTGCTTTATTTTTTGTGTCTCTGGTATTGGTTCTTGGTTTGTAGAGGTAAAATTACCCTATTAGCGAACGTGTACCCGATTCCGCGCTGTACTGATACCCTGTTACTTATTCGCTACTTATTTGTTCCTTATTCGTTTTTGATAAGTTGTACCTTTTTAGTGCTTTATTTTCGTGTCTCTGGTGTTGGTTCTTGGTTCGAAGAGGTGAAATTACATTATTAGTGCGTGTGTACCGTTTCTGCGCTCGACTGATACCTTCTTTCTTATTCTTTTTTTATACACAGCATCTTTTAAATGGCTTGCTTTCTTTTCTTTTCTTTTTTTTTGTCTCTTGTGTTAGTTCGTGGTTCGTAGAGTTGAAATTACCCTTTAAGCGCGCATGTTACCGTTTTTGCGCTGGACTTATACCGTTACTTATTCGTTTTTTAATCGCTTTTTATACGTTGCACTTTTTTAATGGTTTCTTTTCTTTTATTTTCATATCTCTGTTGTAAGTTCGTGGTTCGTAGCGGTGAAATTACCCTATTAGCGCGTATGTACCCGTTTCTTCGCTCGACTGATACCCTGTTACTTACTCGTTCCTTATTCGCTTTTTAAACGTTTTATCTTTTTAATGCTTTCTTTTATTTTATTTTCTCTGGTGTTAGCTGTGGGTTTGTAGATTGGAAATAACCCTATTAGCGCGTATGTACCCGTTTCTGCGCTCGACCGATACCCTGTTTCTTATTCGTTACTTTTTCGTTTGAAATACGTTTGTTTTACGTTGAACATTTAAAAAAAAATCTTTCAATTTTTTTCTTGTCTCTGGTGTTAGCTATGTGTTCTTAGAGGTGAAATAACCCTATTAGCGCGTATGTACAAATTCTGTATGGGTCTGTCCCAAGTTAGGAGCCTGTAGTTCAGTGGTTGTCGCTTGTTGCTGTACTTCATATTTGTTTTTCGTTATTGTTTTTCACATAAATCAGGCCGTTAGTTTTCTCAATTGAATTGTTCTACACTTGTCATTTCTGTGCCTTTTATAGCTTGATATAAGGTATGGGCTTTGTTCATTCTTGAATGCCGTACAGTGACCTATAGTCAATTTCAAATTGGTCATTAGACAAGAATTCGGTTAAGAAACTGAAAATTAAAGTCATTTTAGTTAAAAGAAACACACGACTTAAGTTTTCACGGAAGACTTTTTTTTAAAATTTGAAATTACCCTATTAGCGCGTATGTACCCGTTTCTTCGCTCGACTGATACCCTGTTACTTACTCGTTCCTTATTCGCTTTTTAAACGTTTTATCTTTTTAATGCTTTCTTTTATTTTCTTTTCTCTGGTGTTAGCTGTGGGTTTGTAGATTGGAAATAACCCTATTAGCGCGTATGTACCCGTTTCTGCGCTCGACCGATACCCTGTTTCTTATTCGTTACTTTTTCGTTTGAAATACGTTTGTTTTACGTTGAACATTTAAAAAAAAATCTTTCAATTTTTTTCTTGTCTCTGGTGTTAGCAATTGTGTTCTTAGAGGTGAAATAACCCTATTAGCGCGTATGTACAAATTCTGTATGTGTCTGTCCCAAGTCAGGAGCCTGTAGTTCAGTGGTTGTCGCTTGTTGCTGTACTTCATATTTGTTTTTCATTATTGTTTTTCACATAAATCAGGCCGTTAGTTTTCTCAATTGAATTGTTCTACACTTGTCATTTCTGTGCCTTTTATAGCTTGCTATAAGGCATGGGCTTTGCTCATTCTTGAATGCCGTACAGTGACCTATAGTTGCTAATCTTCTGCGTCATTTGTCCTTTAGTGGATAGTTGTTTCAATGGCAATCATACTTCATCTTCTTATTTTTATATTAACTGTTCACAAAACTTTGAATTGTTCGAAATACTGAGGATTTTCTACACAAGAAAAAGATTACATTAGCTGTACTTGGCAAAACCTTTCGAAATGTTGGTCCTCAATGCTCTTCAACTTCGTACTTTATTTGGCCTTTTACCTTTTATGATTCGAGCGTCACTGGTGAGTCTTTTGTATAAGAAACACGTCTCTGGCGTACACAATTATAGGCCTGGTATCCTTGATGAGTTTTTTTTTACAATATACAATTACCATAATTTAGCTGTTGAACACTAACTGATAAACGAACACTTTTACTCCTTTAACATGGACACGGACTCCAATGTGTATATTTAATCATTTACACAGTATTGTTTGTTCATCTTCTGGACATGGTGATTTTATTTAGAATTTTTATCATCGTAAACGGCTTCAAACCTGAGAATACCAGATAAAATTTATCAACCTAGCGGAGTGTTGTGGACACTTACCTATTGTCAATCTCGCTTGGATTTTGTGTGGTTGGAAAAATGCCTCATTGACCGAATAAGTACTTGACAAAAAGGGATGTAAAGTCAACTGTGTACTCGATATCAGGTTTGTTTTTTAATCTACTAAAGATTAAGTGTTTCAATGTAGTTTGAAAACAACGCAATGTTCAATGTTTGACTAGATTATATTTTTTTTCTGACTTAACAGAACACATTCGCCTTCATTACTACATGTTTCTATTTTTGTATCTCATAGCTTCTCGTGGATATAGTAAAACAAGACCGGTATGTTCGATCACTATCGGTTAAACTTCAGTTAAAATTTCTAGAAAGAAAACAATCAAGATGCAATCAAATATCATATAAGAAAATTTCATACAATATTTTTATGATCGTTTGATCTATATATCACGGTAATAAATATATATATATATAAAATCTCATATGAAAATCGCACGTATCAATTCTTTTTTCTTGGAGACATTTTGTAAAATCACCAAGATAGGAATAATTTTAATTCATCTCTCACTTTTGTTTAGTCAGAAAAATAAAATGAGGTTGCAAATATCATTTCAACCAGGATGGTCGATGGAATTGTAACCTAAACATTTGGCTAGTCGTCGTTTCGTCCTAAAAACCTAATTCCAGGTATGGATTTTTCATCTGTGTCATCGTTGTCTAAACCTAAAACTCTAGACGATAGTTGTCTTTTTGTAGTACGACTTCTTAATGTTGGATGTTTTAACCGTCTAACGATGCTTGATGCTCTTCCATTATCCTCCCACCTATCATCCATATCTGAATCATCTTCCCATCCCTCGGAAAGAGACGTTTTCGGTATTACTACTTTACCATTCCCCTGAACTTTGGTGGGATTTGCAGTTTTCCGTTTAAAATTTCGTTCTGAACTATCACTTTCCCATGAATTATCATCATCGCTGTACCAATCGTCACCGTTATCGTCATTTTTGCCTTCCCAACCATTTCTGTCGTCTCTGTCATCGCTGTGCCAATCGTCGCTGTACCAGTCACTGTCAGACCCACCAAAATGAGCCCTCTTCTTTACTTCCGCCTTGATATTATTATTGTTTTTATTATTTCCTTTCTTGGTATTCATTTTGTCGTCCCATTCCTCACTAGTACTGCTATACCAATCACTGTCGGAATCACTAAAATGAGCCCTCGCCTTTACTCCCGCCTTGATATTATTATTGTTTTTATTATTTCCATTTGTGTTAATCCTTTTGTCGTCCCATTCTTCACTGCTATACCAATCACTGTCGGAATCACCGAAATGACCCCTCGGCCTTATTAATACTGCCTTATTAATGTTATTCTGTTTATTTTTTCCATTCTTGTTTATTATTTTACCGTCCCATTCTTCACTACTATACCAATCAGCTGATCTGTCACTGGAATCCTCACTATACAATTCCGAGTCACTGCCTAGTACATTGTTGTGGATTCCAACCGGATGTTTAGGTGCCATAGATATCATCGCTGATTTTCTTATTGTAAATCTACCGTCCGAGTCACTATCCCATCGATCACTATACCAATCACTGTCATCTCTATCAGAATCATATCCAAATCTTGATGCCACTTTGTTCATGTTATTTCTAGCTGGATGATATTCGTCACTATCACTATCCCAACCATTGTCACTTCCCCATCTACTAGAACTCCGACCACCGCGTACTGTGTTTGACCTCCATGTACCATCAGAGCTATCGGAACTGAAATCCCAACTGTCAGGATCACGAACCCATCTTCTACCAGATCTTAATCTCCATTTCATATGTGGCTGACCACCTTCAGTTGGTTGCGATGGTCCACCACCTTCAGTTGGTTGTGATGTCACACCATCTGCAGTTGGTTGCGTTGGAGGTGTTGTTACATCACCTCCATTTGGTTGTGGTGTCATACCACCTCCATTTGTCATACCACCTCCATTTGGCATACCATCTCCATTTGGTATACCATCTCCATTTGGCATACCAACTCCATTTGTCATACCACCTCCATTTATCATACCACCTCCATTTGTCATACCACCTCCATTTAGCATACCACCTCCATTTGGCATACCACCTCCATTTGGCATACCACCTCCATTTGGCATACCACCTCCATTTGGAATACCACCTCCATTTGGAATTCCACCTCCATTTGGCATACCACCTCCATTTGGCATACCACCACCATTTGGCATACCACCTCCATTTGGCATACCACCACCACTTGGCATACCACCTCCATTTGGCATACCACCTCCATTTGGAATACCACCTCCATTTGGCATACCACCTCCATTTGGCATACCACCTCCATTTGGCATACCTACTCCATTTGGCATACCACCTCCATTTGGCATACCATCTCCATTTGGCATACCATCTCCATTTGGCATACCACCTCCATTTGGCATACCACCTCCATTTGGCATACCATTTCCATTTGGCATACCATCTCCATTAGGCATACCACCTCCATTTGGCATACCACCTCCATTTGGCATACCACCTCCATTTGGCATACCACCTCCATTTGTCATACCACCTCCATTTGTCATACCACCTCCATTTGGCACTCCATTTGGCATACCACCTCCATTAGGCATACCACCTCCATTTGGCATACCACCTCCATTTGGCATACCATCTCCATTTGGCATACCACCTCCATTTGGTATACCATCTCCATTTGGCATACCACCTCCATTTGGCATACCACCTGCATTTGGCACTCCATTTGGCATACCACCTCCATTAAGCATACCATCTCCATTTGTCATTCCACCTCCATTTGTCATACCACCTCCATTTGGCATACCATCTCCATTTGGCATACCACCTCCATTTGTCATACCACCTCCAATTGCCATACCACCTCCATTTGTCATACCAGCTCTATTTAGCATACCACCTCCATTGCCCTTAAACTCACCACTTCCATTAAACTCACCACCTCCATTACGCTCCCCACCTCCATTACGCTCCCCATTTCCATTACGCCCCCCATTTCCATTACGCCCACCATTTCCATTACGCCCCCCATTTCCATTACGCCCCCACCGCACCCCATTTCCATTACGCCCTCCATTTCCATTACGCTCCCCATTTCCATTACCGTTTCTACCGTTTGATCCATTATCCCCAGTGCCTCCTGTAGATAGAAGTATATTAAGATTAAAAAAATAGAAATTAAGTTTGAAAATAGTAAAATAAATACTTATGTCTATATTTCAAGACAACGATAATAGATTGATTGATTGATGACTGCTAAATGGCGATCGACAAATATTACATGCATATACAGGACACAAACAAGAAAGGAATGTAAATCATTTATGTAATCTGTCACGTGTTTTACATTTGAAATTTCGGGGCCTTTTATAGCTTGCGATGTTGTATTGGTTTGGCTCATTGTTGAAGGCCATACGGTGATTTTCCAGAAACTCACTTCCAAAAGCCCGAATCTGATTTCAATTTAATTCTAAATATGGGTATAAATACTGGTTCGCTGCAATACAAAGTGATGATGCGAAGTAAAATAGAAAGAATGTGTTACTTTAGTTTACAGACATTTCCAGATTTATAATCGAGTTTGATTATGAGTATGTTGGAACACAAAATACCATTAATATTTTTTATATTTATATAAACCAAATATTATCTTTAAATCAACAGGGACTTAAAATCGCTTTGTCTTATTTTATTACTGTGCTATGTATATTATGTTATCATATTTTGTATATAACTTTTTAGATATATATATATATATATATATATATATGTGACACATTAATAAAATGAATTATTATTATCCTCTTTATACTTTTGAATAGCTTGGTATATTTTAACCGAAAGAATTATTAACAACTGTTTTACTAGTTACCGGATTATCGCCGATTTAACGCACCTTTTTCGGTGTCTTCCTTGAATGCCAACTTTTATGTTACCTATTCCTTGAATGTCAACAAAAATATTTCAATAGATGTTTATATAATAACAATAGGTGTTTTTATAACTATTAAAATGTTTTTATAAGTATTTAACTGTAAAAAATAATTAGTAAACCTGATAAAATTGCAACATTTGATAAATAAAATAGTAGAATTTGGGGTTAAAATTATTATGAATTTGAAAGAAATCAATAAATTCAAACATTTTTATTACTTTTTTTTTGTAAACGAAAGATATTTTGGGAATGGAAATGTTTTTATTAGCATAAGACAAATATTTAAGAAATACTAAAGAATTTTAGTAAGATACAATTATTTCAAACTAAAAAAAGGATATCAGAGATTTATTTAATTCCACATCATTTTAAATGTTTTATTAGTTAAAGTGAACTACATGAAATTTTCTATTTTCAATGAACAATTAATTAAAATTTAAAAATCATAAGAAATAATTAATCAAATTTGATAACTTCCAAGCTGGAAACTGGGTGAGCATGAGTATGCTCAAAGCCCAAGCTGACACCGAGTGAACTCATGTCCAAGCAAATAATGTGCACATAAAAGGGGAGGATAGGCAAGTCATGTCATTCACTTTTCAAGTATGGCTAATGCACAGTTAAAAACAGGTAACTTAACAGGCGGAAACCCAGTTGAAAGAGAACAAAAGAATCGAAGCTCTTTGTTAGAGAAGGCGATAAATGCTTACTGTAATGTTTACTATAGTAACAAAATTTTTAAAAGTTAATAGAAACAAATAAAATGACAGTTTTCGGCTAAATTACGATGTATTTTTTCATAAAAACACAATTTGCATAAGTTTTCAATTTATCTATTACATAATTAAGCAGAACAATTAGATACCAAGTCGACGACATGGTTGTCTATTCAGTTGGATCTAAAAAATGCATAACCTCCGATTTTTTATTTTTTTTTCCACGGACGGAGAACATATCAATCTATTTGTTCCTTAATTTTCGTTTCTGCCCTTCCATTATGTAACTCAAGAAAAAATTCAAAAAATGGGTAACAATTGCATCGAAAAGATCAAATCGAGTGCACCTTTTTATGTCAGGGCGTGTTTGAGTTAAATATTTTGTCTTGAAAACGTATAAAGCAAGAGTATTTGATACATCATCTCGCTTCAGATTCTATTATTTTTATATATCAAGGCTACAGGTACTAAAAAATTAAATATATGGGTCAAGTGAAATACCTTTCTAATGAATCACAAAAACAGAATAGGTGTGTTTGAATAGCAAATTTTTACTAAAAGTACTTGACGACTGACTTTTAAGTTGGATCTTAAAAATGCATATCTTCGAAAAAACTTCATTTTTTGTGTGTGATAATGAGGGTTTATAGTCTTCAACCACTGAAAATTTTTAGTCTGACCTTCCACGAAATATTTAATTAGAATTTTTTTAAATGTTTATGAATTTCCAAAAATTCCACCTGACAACCGATCCGACAATAGTTTTAAGTTGACTGAATGCAGACAAGTACATTAACTGATGCTCATTAGCTAGTAGATACATTTGTCTTTTAAAATACACCTGGCATATAAGGATCGTAATGGTGCTATGTGGATAAATTTATCGGTTTTCAAGAGCTAAATTGGAAGCGCGTCATCCCTACAATGGCTTCCATTTTTACGATTGTAAAAATGAACTGGTGTAATGGGGAGATAATTTTGACGAAGTAGAATCCTGACTGTTAAGTCATATTGTGATTATTGTGTTAAAATTAATTTCTAAACCGTTCAGTCTGAGTGCTCATTTAAAAAAAAAAAAAAAAACAAAACAGTTAAATATACAGTTTGGTGAGAATCGTCTTGGCAAAGAAAACTTGGTCTACGATAACTACAAATACAGAGTAAAGACTAAGACTGCAAAGCTACCATCAACACACTAAATAGAATACCAGTTAACATCAGAGATCAGCATAATCACCCTTCAGATCCAGTTCTACTCAATGTTGATCAAGTACTCAAAAGAATGAAAGAAAGATGTCTTGTTGAAAGCACTCCAGTACCAACAATCTATGAAGACGAATTAGTCAAACTACACAACAGAGACTGGGACAACGACTCTGAAAGACTAGTCCAGAGTATGCCCACCTTTACAACCTGTAAGACATCACTCTTTACCCAGCACAGTAAGACGATACCTCAACTGCAAATTTCAAGACAGGAGATCAACTTAGAGGGTAAATGGAGAGAGACGACAACTGGTGATAACTTCCTACTCATTGATGATGGAGACCAAGACCGTATCCTGATATTCAGCACCCACTTCAACTTGAGCCACTTGACAGCAGCTTCTACTCTTTATGGTGATGGCACCTTTTACAGTTGTCCCTCTACTTTTTACCAGTTATACTTCCTACACAGCTTTGTAGATGGAGCTATGTATCCACTCGTCTTTGCGTTACCACCAGGAAAAGACCAGGCAACCCACATCCGTTTCTTCTAACTACTTAAAGGTTACTGTCAACAACACCAACTACAACTTCAACCAGAGACTATAGTACTTGACTACGAGACAGCAGCACACAATGCAGCATCTACAGTGTTTCCTGGCATCACCAAGAAAGGTTGCTTTTTCCACTACACCAATTGTATCTGGCGCAAAACTCAAGAGTGTGGCCTGCAAGTTCCATATTCGAACAACGAGGACATCCACAGACTGGTGAGAAGAACAGCAGTTCTTCCAATGGTACCAACTGATGAGGTAGAGGACGTCTGGTTTCAGTCTCTCCAAGACTTAAAGAATGTAGATACTGATATCAACACCGTAAGATTTACTGACTACGTGACCGAGTACTGGGTAGAAGGCAACCGTCATCTGTGGAACCATTACAACATTGTAGGACCAAGAACAACCAACAACTTAGAGGGGTGGCACTCACAGATCAAGAAAATCGTCCAGACTCCACACCCAAATATCTACAAGTTGATCGAGCTGTTACAACGCCAGGAAGCTGCTTCCAGATGTCAAATGCTGCAGTACGCCGCCCGTGGTAAACGAATCAACAGAAAAAGAAAATACAGAGAAATTGTCAAACCAGACTCGGTAACCTGAAACAGAGACACGCCAACAGAGAGATGACAACTGTACAGCATCCTATTTTTTACACTTGTAATAAAACTGTTAAATGTGAAAAGTTCTTGTATAAACTATTCAACAATTGTTATCTGATCAAATATGTAGTGCTTTTGTCAATTTTCTAAATGTTTGCTTATGTTATTTGTATTGTTTTCTGTGTGCACTGTGTACAAATAAATAATATGTTATTCAAAATAGATTTATTTATCTTCTTTTTATGCTATAAAAAAATATGAAAATATCTTCCATACCTATACATAGTTTCATTTTAATCCGTAAAATAGGGTAACAAGAATTCTGAAAAGTATAGCGACTAAACAATATATTATACATCACTTACAATAAAAAAAAAGGTGTAATAGTATAACCAAGAAATTATCCTGAACAACTGAACAAAATAAAACAAAGTAATCTAACACGAGATACAAAGTTTCAAAAAATTCCAACAAGTAATATGGGAGGATATTACAGCACTCACAACTATATATAGAAATATTGAAAATAAACCCATCAAAGTCGAAAGACTCTATTGTAGAATGTGCACATATTGACTGTGTGATGCAACACTTTTCAAAGTTCATTTTAAGAAAAATCCATATTTGTCAAGCAGTAACAGTAAAAAATTACTTTCAAAAACTATGACAAATATGAACTAGATTAGTATGATTGTTTCGATAAGCATGCACTTTTGTTGTGATAACTACTTGCACCTATTCCTCGAATGCCAACATAATTTTACAGGTAAATTGTCGGTAAATCAAAGGATGTTGGCATTCAAGGAATAAATCCCTTTTTCAATTCCCAAAAATCATCCTATCGCGTCTCCACATTTTTTATATTTACATAAAATGATTTTTCTTTATATTTACATTAAATGTTTTTCAATTTACATTAAATATTTTCTGTGTATGAAAAATATATATGTACATATAAAAATACCACAACACTATCTGTGCACATACCTGCATCAATATAAACTACAAATAAAGCTAGAATCCATATCACAGCCAACATTCCCATTGTGAAAGATTTGCTGTTCACACTATAAGTCTTCGTAACAACCTCGTGTAAATGTTACCTGACACTAGATGTCATTTTATAATTCAGTAGAGATATGTGTATACTTAATTAAATTAAAAATATATTATATTCATGTACAAAATTTATGACTATTTATCACATTAATATCTGTACGTTAACATAGTATTGATAACTTATTCAGAAAGTGAGGAAATCGTGATCAAATGATGATTAAATACAAATAGAATTCACAAAACTGATCTACCAGAGTAATTTTGAATATTTTGTGAAAGCATCCACTTGTAGAAGAAGCATCCATTTCACACTGAATATGAAATATATTACTGCTTTCAGATAACAAATGTCTAGTGCCATTGCTGTACCCTATTTTTCAATGGTTTTAGGATCCATAACTAATTAACATAAGCGAGTCTAAAGGTGTGTTAACTTCGCAGGTAATACAATTTATTCAGTTTATTTACCGACCGTGCGAGGGCTGTATAGCCGGTCAAGGTCGTTAAAAACTCCCATCATCATCAGTTCTATTGAAACAACTACATAATAACCATCACATCCTTGACCTTTGGTCTTTGGTGTATAGTTTTCTTATTGCCAATTATAGCACATCTTTTTATATTTTAATATTATTGAATGAATTTATAATTCTAATATTCACGGTGGGTAAGATTGTCCTGCGAGAGAACGTTCTGTGCTGGTGATTCGGTCCTGACTGGTGCTGGTGATCATAAAAAATATGTAAACAAAGACGAAAATGACGAATTTTGACGTTTTCTCGCATAAAAAATGGAAGGAAACAGTTGAGATGTTTTAATTTTGTTTTTTATTGGTTCATAGGCAAACAATTACAAATGTGACCA
Source organism: Mytilus californianus (assembly GCF_021869535.1). Taxonomy (NCBI): domain Eukaryota; kingdom Metazoa; phylum Mollusca; class Bivalvia; order Mytilida; family Mytilidae; genus Mytilus; species Mytilus californianus. Next base: position 80,322,159 of record NW_026262701.1, on the reverse strand, counting down.
TCTAAACTGTTTCAGTAAGCGTAACACAAAAGTGCTCATTTTTAGAAAATCTAGAACTGAAAAAATAAAACAAAAATGCTCCTGGAGTCCGCTTTCTATACCCAAATCCACACGACAAAATTATTTTGTGAAAAACCTGTGCAATTTATTAAAAGTGTGCATTTTCTCAGTTAAGACATGTCCTGATTCTGTGCTGGTGGGTCCTGTCATTGTGCTGGTGGGTCCTGATACGGTGCTGGTGATTTTGGGTAAACAGTTGGTTATATTTGAAACAAACGTTACAGAATCAACAAAATTGGGCAGATATTTGTATTCAATCGAATTTGTGACTCCTATTTTTACTTTTGTGCATCCATTTGGCTGTTTAATACGCGTTTTCAAATAATCGTAACTTATATTACATAAAAGGGCAACATCTTCCGTCCAATATCAGATGAAAATATATCTAATTAGAATAGTTTTATTTAAGATATTAAATGCCCTTAAATTGATGATTCTCTACATAATAATATGCTAACTAAAACAGTTTTAAAAGGTGCTTTAGGTTAAGCGACATGTATATTATAACGACAATACACGTTTGACTAGTTTATTTCAGTTAAATATACGAGGTTAGATGATCTTACTACCGGTGCCTCTAATTTCTTTCTTAATATATACACTGTCTCCAATACATTTCGACTGGATAAAAAAAAACCGACCTAGACTTGCTTTTCATACATGACTGATATAAACTTACTAGAATGGAACCAGATGTGAACAATGGCAAGTCAAAGTATGACCTTCAACAACGAGTAAAAACCATAACGAATACAAGCTATAGAAATCACGGTAAACGATTAAAAAATGAAGTCCTTCGGCATGATTTAAAATACAACTTTGAACAAAAAGCAAACATGACAGATAGCAAGCATCAACAGCCACTGGTTTTGGGCACTCGTGACATGGCTTAACATGTTTTTTTTTTAGCTCCACACCCCACCCAACCCCTCCTCATTTCCTCCTTCATTGGTACAGTGGTGTAACAACACAACACTTAGCACACAAAATTATTGAACCACGAGTACTCGCAGCTACTGAAAGCTAGTTCAACTAATAGATAAACCATGTTCTCTTAGATTGAAATCTCAATCGGTACACATCAAACAAATTTCGCAAAACTTAAGTTTACATTTTTAATTTTTGTTTTAGCAAAACTTTAAAACTGTGCAGTGAATCTTGTGCTCACAACAGTTATTGTCATTAATATGTATACATCAGACATTATAAAGGCATGTGGAAGATACTAAGTAGTATTTTACAGTTCAATTTATTGATCATAAAGGGATGGAGATTGTATGGAGGTTAACATAGGATAAGAAGAAATTGATAGTAGTTTTGGCGAAAGACTTTAAACCGTCTTTGCATTAAATTCTGAAAGTTTTCTTGTTGTCGTAAATGGTAAAATCCTCAACAAAATCTCAATAATTTGTTGGAATGAATAATAATCTCAAATTTTCATGGACTTTGATCCACTTTTTAGCTCCCATCCTGACGAGCCATGTGAGCTGTCGGTATCCTGTTGCACCTACCGCCCGTAAACTTTCTCATTTCCATCTTTTTATCCAATTCATACGTGACAGGATTATTATCCTAGTAACCGGTGTTACCAATGTATCAAAAATTTTAAGTTAAAAAATTCCACAATACTATATTCATTTTGTGTGTCAATTTGTTTAGACAAAACAAAACTGCAAAAACTTCGAATACAAGAGAGTATTTTTTTTTAAATGTCATTATTTATTATCTGTCGATTTCTAGATCTATGCATAGTATTTATTTCAGATGACATGGATTTCACACCCTGGTGACCCTGCTTCCCTTCATATATTCATATTTATCGTCCTTCACTACGCCTATATCACCCTGCTCAGTCGCTCCGTAATTCTCGTATCACGGCTTTGAGACGAGAGCAGGCATTATCAGCGACGTCACAATGTCTGAGGAGAAGTTATCAGCGAAGTCATAATGTGATAGGAGACGTTATCAAGCTTGCTTTCGTCAAGCGTAAAACTGTCTTAAGGAGGGGGAAAAGACCAGTTATAGAACGATAAACAGATAATCGGGTTTTCTTCGTATAGATATCTGCCGCTCGACACAATGTGAAGCATTTTCTCTCGTTCGCTGCGCTCACTCGCCAAAAAGGTTCACATTGTGGCTTGCGTTTGATATTTTACGATATCAATGTGTAGAAAACCCGATAATCTATACACATATATAAATAAACAAACTAAAGGCTGCAACTGGTATTTTTGCATTTAAAATGGTTCATTGCAACAAGAATATTTGTATTGAATGGAAACTGTGTGGGTCAAAATATTGTGTTGCTGGACCAAGTTTCGGCATCTGATCTGAATTTTCGGAAAAGTGCAAGGTAGATAGACATTGGCCTGTTGAATATTTTTACTCGGTAATTTTTGCTCTAACCATGCTAACTGCTTGAACTTTTGCGATATAAACTAAAAACTCGAATATATTTTAACAAACAGTGGTCATGTTTGTTGATGAATATTGTTTTTCCTAGATTCACTCAGGAAAATTCATTTGGTAACATTTGGTCAAGCAATTTCAGAGAAGATTTTTTTTAATTACGGACGCCAAGTCAATAGCTCACACGGCCCCTAGATACAGGTGAGCTTAGAGCGAAACGGGTTGATAACCAGTTGAAATTAAACCAAGTTTTGTAAATTTTATATATTTGGATTGTTTAAAACTGTTTTTATGGCTTTTAAAAGTTAAATGTAGGTGTATAATTTAAGATTTTTTGCATCTTATATACTTGTTTATGCGTACTCAATTGGTAGTATGAAGCTACGAGATATTGTAATTTTTGCACATTTAACAAAACAGCCGATTTCGGTAGGTGCAAATACTTCTGGGTTTTTAAGATGCATAAGCATAAATTCAACTGAAAAAAAAAACATACACGAAAAGATAAAATATTGATCTTAAAAAGCATCAATTTTCATCTCTGCCCCCGGCAACAGTTTTTTTTTTTTTGGGGGTGGGGGGGGGGGGTCTAAAAATGGGCAATCATCTTATCTTAAAGAGACAGTCGAGTACACATTTTACGTTCAGTCGAGTACACATTTTACGTTCAAGGCGTGTTTGAGTTGATTGTTTTTTTTCCCTGAAAACGTATAAAATAAAAATAAAAGGTTTGATATATCTGACTTTAGATTCGATTTTTTCTTTATATTAAGGCTACATGTTAATATAATAATACTGAGAATTCACAGTACTTATCAAAAAATGAAATAAATGGATGAAGTGAAATACCTTTGTAACGAGTCATTACTACAGAGAAGGTGTGTTTTAAACCCAAAAATTAAAAGTTTCTTGCTATTACAAATATTTAACTAAAAGTGTATTTCTTAGTTCACTCATTTTCAATTAAAATTCAGGCATATTTTATTTTTATTCAGGAAATATATTTAAAAATAGAAAATTAGGACACATCGTTCACTTACTCCCCCTTAATTCTTTATCAAAAATCCTTGACAACAGACTTTACTTTTGGATCTTTAAAATGCAAAACTTAAAAAAATCTTATTTTTGTGTGTGTTATCTAGGTTATCTAGTCTTCATTTTCTGACAAATTTTAGTCTGCCCTTCCATGAAATATTTATAAATTTTTTTAATGTTTTATTGAACTTTCGAAAATTCCCCCTGACAACCGATCAGACAATAACAATATGTTGACCAGAGGCTTAAAGGTACAGCAAATGATGCTTAATAGCTAATAGATACATTTTTCTTTTAAAGTACAACTTTTAAATCTTACGGGAACCCCCCCTTCCCCTCTTGGAAAATGTTTTTATGGTAAAATTATCAACTGCAGTAATAAAATCGTTCTTGATCATCTGCATCAAATTATTTTTTATCAACAATTTTAGAATTTAAAAACTATTCCAAGCTTCATAACTTTCACCGTGACCTCCCTCTTCCTTATTCCAAAACAAAACATCGCAATATTATTGTCATCCTTTTAGTAAACACTTAATTGTTACAAAGAAATCTGATTTTAGCTGCTGAGGACACATGATTCTTACGCGCAGAAACATGTCTGAGATTCATTTGGTTGAATAAAAAGAAAAGTATCTACAGTATCGTAAAAATTTGTCAGAGAAACAATATCCAGGATGCTAAGGCTACACTGAATGTATTATCTAAACTCATCTAAGAAATGTTCAGACTCACCTGATAGTTTGCCGTGATCAACTTAGGTTGTGCTTGATTTTCATATGATGAAGACATAATCTTTCAATCAGTTTAATTGAGGTCTGGAGCTGGCATGGGAGTAACTGTTAGTAGTCCCTTGTTAATCTATGTATCATTTTCATTTTGCTTAGTTTCTTTAGTTGCCTATTCTCGGACTTCTTTTAAACTGAGTTTTACTGTGCGTATTGCTGTGTGTTTGTTTATTCTACATTGGCTAGAGGTATAGGGGGAGGGTTGAGATCTCACAAAGCATGTTTAACCCCACCGCATTTTTGCCGATTTTCTCGCTGTGTTGAAGACCCATTGGTGTCCGTCGGCTGTTTTCTGCTCTTTGGTCGGGTTGTTGTCTCTGACACATTCCCCATTTCCATTTTCAATTTTATTAGAAAAAAGTCCTTTATTCTATATTTATGCTCTCCATTTTTATGCAAAACCTTTTACATTTTGATTTTTCGGGTCATTGTTGAAGGTCGTACGGTGACGTATAGTTGTTAACACCTAGTTCATTTGGTTTCTGATGGAAATTTGTCCAGATAATCTTTTTTATATAGGTATTTGATATTTTACACCGTTTTTTGATGGTCATGCAAAAGGATCGTAATCCCGCAAATCGTATGCATATTTTCTTATCTCAAAAGGGGCAAGAAGGGTTCAATTAGTAGGTCAATATTTTTTTTATTTTGCTCAAATCAGATTGCAGTAAATTTAAAATATTGATAACCGATAACAGCATTTTAAATCATCTTAAATGAGAAAACAGTGAAATAAAAAATAAAAAAACAGTAAACAGCTAGGGATTTTTTTTTCATAATAACAGTTCACAACAATGTCAATTTTAAGAAAACAGATAACAGCTAATTAGTCAATAACAGTTAACAGCACATATATCTTCAAAATAACAGTTAACAAATGTTTAAAAATGCCAAAATACCTCAACAGAAAGATCTGCACCCCCTCTCAAAAATCAAATAAAAAAAAACAGACTCAACTTGGCTCATATGAAATATCCACCAAGTATATGCTAGGTATATTTTCTATCAATTATACAAATTTTCTGCATCAATGATCTTGAATATTTGCCACTTTTAACTAAAATATAAAGACACAGAACCAGGACATAGGTGCACAGAACCAGGACATTGGTGCACAGAACAAGGACCGTTTTTCTAATCACCAGCACATCGTCAGAACAATTTCGTTTGGCGAATTTGCACGACTTTTTCAATAAAAAATCGTTGTAATATTCCTCGCATGGTACTTAGGAAGTATCAGAGAAAAATTAAGCAACAGAACGATTGTTTTATTGCCGTTCTGGTACAATGTAAACAAACCCACCAACACAGAATCAGGACCCAACAGCACAGAATCAGGACCCACCAGCACCAGTCAGGACCGAATCACCAGCACAGAACGTTCTCTCGCAGGACAACCTTACCCACCGTGATATTAATAGTTATCAAAGGTACCAGGATTATAATCTAAAACGCCAGTCGCGCGTTTCGTCTTCCTAAGACTCATCAGTGACGGTCAGATCTAAATAGTTATAAAGCCAAACCAGTACAAAGTTGAAGAGCATTGAGGACCCAAAATTCCAAAAAGTAAAAGATGATCAGATTAAGATAGAAGATGAGATCTTGATGTAAGATGAGAAATATTAGCACTCATCAAATATGAATACCAGACAGCTTTTGAATATAAATTCTTCACTATGCATTTTTAGGTAAAAGAAAATTTAAACAAAATTGGAGATCCACCGCATACTGTAAACGCACCCAATGTTTACTTGAGTACGGAAATATGGCCACCCGGACCTCTCCAGTCCGATCAAAACACACTGATTGTGAGATAGTTTTTAAAGCAAAGTCACATCCGGAATTCAAACATGTATTAAATCCAAACTCATGTGTTACAAAGTTTTCAATATGAAAATATAAATGATACTAGTATTTAAATCTGATTAGGACAAGATACTGTCGTATAAGTTTTGAGATGTTCCCTGAAGCTCAAACGCTTAGCTGAAAGATTATTTATTGTAATATTTTGTATATCCTTGTCAATAAATTACAAGTTCGCCTGCTGTCTGTGTATATGTTCGTGATGTGCTACAGTGAGCTTCTTACTTTATAAAAAAGGGAAAGAGACTATAAAAAGATTTGTTTAAAAAAAAGTATAAAAAAAACTAAGTACAATACACGTTATCACGGTGAAAAAGTATTTTTTAATTTTATATCCCATGGGACTACAATTATCCCATGGGACCCCAAAAACCCTATGGGATTTAACTAAAACCCCACGGGATAATGGTCAATCCCATGGGATTTTGCCCTATCCCATTGGATATTGTAAATCCCATGTTTTTCTAAATCAAATTACAAAATATATATAATAATAGCAGCAGAAAAGCAATGACCGTTTTGCGCTCGACTGATTCCCTGTTACTTATTCGCTACTTATTTGTTCCTTATTCAATTTTGATAAGTCGCACCTTTTTACTGCCTTATTTTCGTGTCTTTGGTGTTGGTTCTTGGTTCAAAGAGGTGAACTTACACTATTAGCGCGTGTGTACCGTTTCTGCGCTCGACTGATACCTTGTTTCTGATTCGTTCCTTATTCACTTTGTATACGTTATAGGGTACATACGCGCTAATAGGTTTATTTCACCTCTAAGAACCCATAGCTTACACCAGAGACAAGAAAAAAATTGAAATGAAATTTTTGTAAAAGTGCAACGTATAACATACGCATTACAAACGAGTAAGGAACAGGGTATCAGATTAGCGCTGAAACCGGTACATACGCGCTAATAGGGTTATTTCTCATATACAAACCCATAGCTGACACCAGAGACAAGAAAATAAAAGAAAAGAAAGCAATAAAATGATGCAACGTATAAAAAGTGAATAAGGAACGAATAAGTAGCGAATAAGTCACAGGTATCAGTCGAGCGTTAAAATGGGTACATACGCGCTATTAGGGTTATTTCACCTCTAAGAACCCATAGCTAACACCAGAGACAAGGAGAAAAATGATTTTTTTGTTTTTTCAATTGTGCAACGTATAACAAACGTATTACAAACGAACAAGGAACGAATAAGTAACAGGGTATCAGTCGAGCGCTGAAACGGCTAAATACGCGCTTTTAAGGTTATTCCCTATCTACAAACCCACAGCTAACACCAGAGACAAGAAAATAAAATAAAAGAAAGCATTAAAAAGATGCAACGTATAAAAAGTGAATATGGAACGAATATGTAGCGAATAAGTAACAGGGTATAAGTCGAGCGCTGAAACGGGCACATACGCGCTATTAGGGTTATTTCACCTCTAAGAACCCATAGCTAACACCAGAGACAAGAAGAAAAATGATTTTTTTGTTTTTTCAATTGTGCAACGTATAACAAACGTATTACAAACGAACAAGGAACGAATAAGTAACAGGGTATCAGTCGAGCGCTGAAACGGGTAAATACGTGCTTTTAGGGTTATTCCCTATCTACAAACACACAGCTAACACCAGAGACAAGAAAATAAAATAAAAGAAAGCATTAAAAAGATGCAACGTATAAAAAGTGAATATGGAACGAATATGTAGCGAATAAGTAACAGGGTATAAGTCGAGCGCTGAAACGGGTACATACGCGCTAATAGGGTTATTTCACCTCTAAGAACCCATAGCTAACACCAGAGACAAGAAGAAAAGCGAATAAGGAACGAGTAAGTAACAGGGTATCAGTCGAGCGAATAAACTGGTACATACGCGCTAATAGGGTAATTTCACCGCTACGAACCACGAACTTTCAGCAGAGATATGAAAATAAAAGAAAAGAAAGCATTAAAAAGGTGCAACGTATAAAAATCGATTAAGAAACGAATAAGTAACAGGGTATCAGTCCAGCGCAAAAGCGGTAACATGCGCGCTTAAAGGGTAATTTCAACTTTAGGAACCACGAACTAACACCAGAGACAAAAAAAGAAAAGAGAAGAAAGCATTTAAAAGATGCGGTGTATAAAAAGCGAATAAGGAACGAATCAGAAAAAAGGTATCAGACGAGCGCAGAAACGGTACACACGCGCTTATAGTAATTTCACCTCTTCGAACCAAGAACCAACACCAGACACACGAAAATAAAGCACTAAAAAGGTGCAACTTATCAAAATCGAATAAGGAACAAATAAATAGCGAATAAGTAACAGGGTACAATGTATCAGTAGAGCGCGGAAACGGGTACACGTGCGCTAATAGGGTAATTTCACCTCTACGAACCAAGAACCAACATCAGAGACACAAAAAATAAAGCAAATCAAAGGTGCAACGTATAAAAATCGAATAAGGAACAAATAAGTAGTGAATAAGTTACAGGAGATCAGTTGAGCGCAAAAACGGATACCTACGCGCTAAAAGGGTAATTTCACCTCGATAAACCAAGAACTATTACCAGAGACAAGAAAATAAAGCATTAAAAGGGGGAAACATATTAAAACCGAATAAGTAACGAATAACGAATAAGGAATAAGGAATAAGTAACGAATAGGTAACGAATAAGGAATAAGGAATAAGTAACGAATAGGTAACGAATAAGGAATACGGAATAAGTTACCAACTTGACGACCTAACAAATCAATACTCGGGTACTCGGTTCAAATACTCGCGAGTACTCGGCTAATATCCGTATTTATTTTTTTAAGCGTAAAGTTTCCTTGTGTTGTCCTTTTACCATCTCCAAATCATCTATTTACTAAACATTGAGAAAATCAAATTACATTTAATTTAACAATTCAATATGTATTTACAAAAATTGACGACCCATAACCTGTCAATCATGATACCAACACCATTAGAGTCCGAAAAAGTGTCTAATGATCATCCGAATAATGCTCGCCACTAGGCGTTTAATTCTGTTTTATTCAGGAAGACATTTTGGTGTACTACATTAGATTAGGGTCTATTGCGTAGCCCAGCAGATACAAAAATAATAGGAAGAAATGGATTTCGCAGGTACTGCAAACATACGTATTTCAATTAGTAATAGTCGCAGTTATTTTGTGATTTTATTACAAATTCGCTGACTCTTGACAAAAACCTGGGTTGTCTTACTCTAACTAGTGTATTCTTTTGAAAATTTTTACTGCAGAATTAACATTAAGTACTTGCCACTATACATCCTGTACTGTGTTACAACCCTAGATAAAGCCGACGAGGAAAGGCATCACATCGACCACCGAAAGCTATATTTTTATGTAGCTTAGGTGGTCGAGTGGTCTAGAGCGTTGGACACGGTGCAGGCGGTGTTGCCACGATGTCACAGACACAAGGATTCGAATCCCGCTGAGGGAAGAACAAAAATTTGCGTTGCAAATTTGATCATCTTACATTGTTGGGCTAAATTTGAGACGATTTATATATAGTGCCTAGAAAATCAACCTAACAATGTTAGAGTAGATCTGATTCTTTACTTCCTCCCCGACCGGGGCTGGAACCTGTACTTTTCACTTCATACTTCTACGACAACACCGCCTAGCATTGCGCAGACGCCTTATACCCTCTTCTAATCATAGCTGTGTGTGTATATATACATATGTGTTGTCTCGATATCCCAATAGCATGAGTTCGAATCCCGGCGAGGGAAGAAAAAAAAATTTGCTTTCGCAAATTTGCAGATTTAACATTTGTTGTGCTGATATTAAAGTAATTATGAATATAATATGTGTTTTCAGCCGTATATCACCTTCGTAAAGTTGTCACTTGTTTAGACGTATTTCTGTGACTGTATCTTACGATCCTTTACGATAGATATTTAGCTAATCTGCAATCAATTCCATCTTCATGCCTAATACACCATGTACTGTGATACAACTCTAGATTCTACTAACAAGGAAAGGTAACACTTGGCCACCGAAAGCTGAATTATTAGTTCAGTCTAGGTGGCCGTGTGGTCTAGAGCGCTGGACACAGTGCAGGCGGTGTTGTCTCGCCGGGATTCGAACTCATGCTATTGGGATATCAAGACAACACCGCTTGCACTGTGTCCATATATATATATACACGACAGACAAAAATATGTAAATTTAATCCTTTTTTACCTTTAAATACGAAACAAATTAGGTGTTGATGGTTGATCATTGGTCCATAGGTCCATAGTGTGTGAAAGGCTCAACAACACGTAGCAAGGTTAAAATAATTTTGTACTGAACAATCTCCTTGCTTTTACTCTCCATCAATGTAATGCAAAATTACACATAAAACCTTAAATGGTGAAAATCAGTTCGAAAAAGTTATTTAACACTATGATATCAGTAGTTCGGACGACAAAACACAGGTACACGAATAACAATCTTAAAAATTACCATATCAATGAATGTTCACGGCCCTAAGTACTTGCATGGAAAATAGAAAATGGTGAATTCAGAAATAAAAAAAATCTAGTCGAGTAAGAAAAAACTTTTACGCTGTTGCCAAAGGCCATACTACGGGAATTTTCACCTCCTGGAGCCTATGCAGTAGAAGTGTAGAAAAATTCAAGGGACAAATATAAAAAAGGTTTCCCTGACGTTAATAGTGCCCTCGACTTCCTGTCACCTTACTCCTTTCAATGCTTAACACCAGTGTATGACGACCTGGGGAAACTGAAAAACGTTAAAGAGTACCAACATACATGCTGTATTTGTGATACGTCATTGTCAACAGAATTTGTAAAAATCATTCTGAAAATTCAAGGGAGCATAATATAATTAACTCTGCTATAACGAGTATTTCAACATCTGAGCTTATAGATTCCGACACAGATTCCAATATATCCGAACTGGAATACCAGGATGACCATGACAACACCATAATCTCGGGCAACACAGACAGTAACAACAATACCGCACCACCAAAACAGCATGACCTACAGTCACAGCAAACAGAGCTTAAATGGGTGCTTCAGCTCACCAAGACATGCAGTATATGCCATACCCCAGACGACTCGAGCATGATAATATGGTATTCTTGTAACAAACGAACTCACTACTCATGTACAAACCTACCACCTTATATCCTTTTCACCTTAAGCTCAACACAAAGAAAATATACATGCCAAAAGTGCGTTGTTATACCTGAAGATTTTATTCAAAAGATGGAAAACAACAAAAATACTTCAACCACCAACGTTCATGTCAGACATCCACAGACAATCAACCTTCATGTCAGACATCCACAGACAATCAACCTTCATGTCAGACATCCACAGACAATCAATCTTCACGTCAGACATCCACAGACAATCAACCTTCATGTCAGACATCCACAGACAATCAACCTTCATGTCAGACATCCACAGACAATCAACCTTCATGTCAGACATCCACAGACAATCAATCTTCACGTCAGACATCCACAGACAATCAACCTTCATGTCAGACATCCACAGACAATCAACCTTCATGTCAGACATCCACAGACAATCAACCTTCATGTCAGACATCCACAGACAATCAATCTTCACGTCAGACATCCACAGACAATCAACCTTCACGTCAGACATCCACAGACAATCAACCTTCATGTCAGACATCCACAGACAATCAACGTTCATGTCAGACATCCACAGACAATCAACCTTCATGTCAGACATCCACAGACAATCAACCTTCATGTCAGACATCCACAGACAATCAATCTTCACGTCAGACATCCACAGACAATCAACCTTCATGTCAGACATCCACAGACAATCAACCTTCATGTCAGACATCCACAGACAATCAACCTTCATGTCAGACATCCACAGACAATCAATCTTCATGTCAGATATCCACAGACAATCAACCTTCATGTCAGACATCCACAGACAATCAACCTTCATGTCAGACATCCACAGACAATCAACCTTCATGTCAGACATCCACAGACAATCAACCTTCATGTCAGACATCCACAGACAATCAACCGGATGTTTCTTATCTAGACAGTGTAGCCAGCAGATTTCAAGAATCAATAGTTACATCTATCAATACATTAAATAGAGATTTGCCTAATCTTGAAAGTGACTTAACAGCAACCATACAGAAAGTAGACAACATAGAGCAAACTCTAAAAGTTCATAACAATATTAAGTGACTCAAATGTAGAACGAGCACGAAGTGATGCTACATTGTTAGAAATGGGTAAAAAAACAACCAAACCTCTGTGAAGGTAGAACAAATACAGAAAGACATAAAGTGCTTAACTCACTACAAGAACCATCACTTTACGATCTATATATATATAAGAAGATGTGGTATGAGTGCAAATGAGACAACTCTCCATCCAAGTCAAAATTTATAAAAGTAAACCATTATAGGTCAAAGTACGGTCTTCAACACGGAGCCTTGGCTCACACCGAACAGCAAGCTATAAAGGCCCCAAAAGTTACTTGTGTAAAACCATTCAAACTAGACGAGAAAAGATATATGATGATCCCTGTAATTAAGAATGTAACACAAGACTTACCAAAAGACAGGAAGAAAATGGACGGAGTCGCACAGCAAGTTCAAAAATTAGGCAATCAAATAAAAACTTCATCCGAAGAACATCAGAGCAAGCTTGAAGAAATCAATGATACCATACATGCGTTATCAGAAAGTACAACCAAACCAAGCTATGCATGCAAAGTTCAAAACAAATTTGAATTGTTAGAAAATGAAAAGTTATGTACAAATATTGATGTAAAAAAGGTATCTGATACAACATGTAACAGTGATGAAAATCTTTGTACAAATTTTAATGAAAAAAAATGAGCACAATGATAGATCAGTAGGTAATTCACCAAAGGGCAACACACAAAATAAAAATTCAGGCCACAATAGTCAAACAACTAAAAACCCTGATCACACAAGGCAGAGTATAGATAAACAAACCAATAAAAGACGTAGCATAGACAAACAAAACACACCCAAAAAAGATTTTATTGTTAGGAAACTCTCACCTAAGACCAATTAGAACAAATGAGTTTATCAGGGGTTACTCAGTAGGAGAACAGTTATGTTACACAATTGAGAAAGCTAAATCATATATAAAATCTTGTACTGAGGTGTTTGATTGTGTAGCCTTGCACCTCTTCACAAATGATGTAAGAAACAATGAAAACATGGAGAACGTCTGTGGAGAGTTGGCTTCCCTAGTCGATAGCATACATGTAAAATGGCCATCTGCTTCTATAGTGGTCTCATTGGGGATCTGTCGAGGAGACTCTTACATCTTGAACAAAAAAAAATACAAGAATGCAATATAATCTTGCAGCACACTTTTCCTGCATAAAAACACATACACCTTTGTGATAACTCTTCCTTAGGGTACAGAGGCCATGCCAACCATAGATTCATTAATTTTGACGAGACACACCTCAACTTTGAAGGAACCAAAGTTTTTGTCACAAACCTCAAATTTGCCTTATATAAGGCACTTAACGTTAAAAGAAATAGAAACTCTCAACTTAGTTGGATATCAGGTCAGAACAATTATGACTGGAATTATCCATACTTTAATTGAATGAATAGGCATGCGCATATATATGTAAAAATCTAACAAGACTTTACATTGTTTATTATTATTGCATTATTATAATTGATTATATATACTTATAGTTTCCTACATATACATGTACTTCTCTAGTTAAGAGTTTTAGTACCACGTTCACTGTTTGTATGATCTGTGTATGGATTATTATTTTATTTTTTAATGTGAGATTAAGACTCAAAACACTGGTGCAAAAAATATGTTGTAATACAAAAGTTTAAAAATATTTAAATCAGGACGGAGAAAGGTAGTTAAAAAGATCACCTTGACACAGACGTTTATCATCTGTTAAACATGTTAAAAGATACATGACTGAGAACTAAATTTAGAAGAAAAAATATATATGTTTATATATATATATACCAGAAGTACCAGATTTTGTTATTATTATTAATTCTTTTTTTTTAGAGTCTTTTCGCAATATCTTAACACATAATTGTTGCTTAAATCTATAAATGATAGAAATATGTACACACAAGCATCTACTTATATGTATACATTTCCAAAGAAGGTGTACAATTTTATGAATATAAACAAAATGTATATGTAGTTTATTTTTAATTCATACTTCACAAATCACTGTAGCACAGAGTTACGTGCAACTCATATGTTTATGACTTATATTTACTGGTTCCAGTGTATGCTTATTTTATTGATCATTGTAAGCACACATGATTTATACAAAAAAAAAAACTTGAAAATTTCAACATGGAATATCAATGGTTATATCAGTAACGGATTTAACAAATTTGAAAATGATATTTTTGTTGACAATCTTTTACAGCAAGACATTTTTTTGCTTGCAAGAAACCCACTGTGATCTGGATAATTGTAAAGAACTTTCAAATTTTCAAAGACCGGTTCATCTTATAAGATCTAGAACCAAACTTAGTGGGAAAAGACACGGTGGCTTATCAGTGTATATACTTAATACAATAAGACAGGGTGTTAAATTTTAGAACATGCCACAAATGATTTTATATGGTTGAAGTTGGACAAAACATTCCTTGGGTTTCAGGAAGATTTATAAAAATTCGTCCTACTATAGACAATTGGATTATAATATTCTTGAAATGATTGAAAATGATACAGTAAAATATTCCCAATCAAGAAAAATCATGATAGCAGGGGATTTAAACGCAAGAACTGCTTGTGAAATTGATCATATCCAAATGAATTCAGACAAACATATTCCATTATTTGACAATTACAAATGTCATTCTAGTTTAATTCAAAGAAAAAGTAAAGATCGCTCTATTAACACTAGGGGCAGACAACTCCTTTCTTTATGTATATCTTCATCATTGCGTATCCGAATGGCAGAACAATGGGTGATTTAATGAGTGCACACACTTGCTTCCAACCTTTAGGAAGCAGTGTTGTCGAGTATTTTTTAGCATCTGAAGAACTCGTACCAAATTTCACATTTTTTCAAACTCGTAACTTTTTACCTGATTTTTCAGATCATTGTCAGATCTCATGCATGTGAAAATGCAACACAAAAGTATATGAAAGAAACTCAAATCTAGCTTTAATGCCAGATAAATATATATGGGATGATAAGTCAGTCTCAGCATTTTAAGATGCTATAAATTCAAATGAAATCAAAAAATTTATTAGACAGTATAAAGATAAAATTTACGACCAAGATTCAATTAATAATGCAGCAGAAGATTTAAATAAGATTTCCCTAAAAACCGCGGATTTATCACTAAAGAAAATTATTAGAAAACCATAAAAAAAAAAGCAAGAAGAAGAAAATTAAAAAAAAAAAAGAATAGCAAGATCAAGATATCATAAATATAAAACAAACCTTATATCGAAAATACATATTAATGCAAAAATCACAACACAGATCCTTATATACGAGGGTCCATTTTTAAATGCCTGAAATCGTATCGAAAGCAAAGAAGAGCAAAAATAAGAAAATTCAAACAAGACATCATGAATAAACTCGATACTTTATATGATCAAAATCCCAAAGCCTATTGGCAACTATTAGATAAAATTAAAAATATCTCAAATAATAGTCAGAACAACTCTGAGAATACTATCAACCCATATGAATGACAAGAATACTTTCAAAAATTGAATAAGAATGTACAATATAGTGATGATTTGATTAAGAAGAAACTTGAATCATTTCATAATAATAATGTTTTTAATGAACTTGACTACTTGATAACACCTGAGGAAATAGAAAAGGCAATAACAGGTCTTACAAATTCTTAACCAAGTGGATTTAGCATGATCTCGAATGAAATGATAAATTATAGCCAAGCTGTTTGTATCCCTTTTTATACAAAAACTCTTTAATTTAGTATTTTCAAGTAGTATTTACCCAAAATTATGGGGCCAAGGCTTTACCACCCCATACACATGTCAGGCTCTAAACATGATCCAGCAAACTACAGGGGCATAACCATTGCAGATAACATTGGCAAGTTATTTAATCTAATTCTAAATAACAGGTTGACAATTTTGTTTTAAAACTAGAGATATAATTAGAAGTGAGCAAATTGGTTTTACTAAAGGATGTCGCACAACAGACCATATGTTTGCGTTAAATATCATCATTCAAAAATTTGTGAAAAATAATTCTAAGCCTCGTAGATTTTAAGCGTGCATTTGATTCAGTTTCACATCTCCACCTTTTTTATAAACTTAAATGTATAGGTGTTGGAACAAAGTTTTATGGCATTATAAAATGTATGTATGAAAACACAGAAACCTGTGTAAAAATAGACCAACACAGGACAAACCTATTTAAATCAAATATAGGAGTAAGACAAGGGGATAATCTTAGACCCTGCCTCTTTAACATATATTTAAATGATTGTCAACTTATTTTAACCAAACATGTAACCCAGTCCAATTGAAAACACACCGTTTAAATTTTTTAATGTATGCTGATGATGTAGTTCTTTTATCATCATCAGAGCAAGGACTTCAAAATTGTGTTAATAAATTATTTGAATTTACAGTTGATTGTAAAATGACAGATAACACCAAAAAGACCAAGGTTCTTGTATTTTACAAATCAGGACGACATAAAAATATTAAAATATCCTTAGGAAACCAGATTTTAGAATGTGTACAGAACTACACATACTTAGGAATAAATTTTTCAGCATCTGGGAGCTTCCAAATAGCAAAGAAAAAACTTTATAATAAAGGAATGAAAGCTTATTTCAAATTAAGGAAGACCTTTTCAGTGGAAAGCCCAAAGTCTAGTACTTTATTACTATTTATAACCATACTATCCTACCCATCTTGTTTGGGGTTATATACCACATAAGAAACAAAAACATTTGGATAACTTTATATCAAAAGAAACTGATAATCTTGTTCTATAGAAAATTCATACTAAGCTTTGTAAATTTTCACTTGGAGTTAATATAAAAACATCAAATATGGCATGTAAAGGGGAACTAGGTTCGCTCCCTACACTTTATTATGTAATTATCAAGATGATAAAATGTTGGATTCATCTTATGAAAGATATTGAACCTTCAAATATTATCCTATGGGAGGCCATAAATCTATCCCATTCTATGAACAAACCCAACCAGGAATCTTGGATATGAAACATTAAACATATATTTAAATTCCTAGATTTAGACTATCTATTTGTAAACCAGTCAAACTTTAAACAAAACCATATATTAAAAAAAGTAAAAAGTTCTCTAACAATAAAATTTAAAGAAATTTAGGTAGCTAGTTTAGAAAGCAATTCTGGGAAGTGTACCAAGTTACACAGCAAAAAATGCAACGCATGTAAACGCATGTTTACCAGGAATTTACCGTACGTTTCTAAACATGTCAGAAACGCATGTTTGGAGCACCGTACGTTTAACGCGTGTTTGGGGAACTTATAGTTTACATGCGTTTATGTGAAACATGCGTTTGAAAACACATGGTAAACGTATGTTTATATGTGAAACATGCGTTTGAAAACACATGGTAAACGCATGTTCATGGTAACCATATGTCTGAGAACATATGGTAAACACATGTTCATAAACCGTATGGTAAACATAAGTTTGGATAATGGTTGATTTACTTCCAGTGGCAGGTCAGATGCATATTCAGGTTATGAGATCATAATAATGAGACATGAGCACTAACCCTGCTTTGTATGAGACTGACACCCTGAGACAGATTTTAAAAGTGCTAACTCACAAAGTAACAGTTTGCAGGAAGACATGTCACCCTACCTGGACACATTATTCTGACTACCAGTCGATTCAGTATTTGCTCTTATTAATGATGCTTGCCTAGCAGAGACGCAGCAAATACCAGTTTTCAAGTCTTTGCATTGACTCAGCCCCTGTTTGAACCTATAATAACCTCCTGCACTCAAGGCAAACACTCTCAGACTAACCGAGGCAGTCTAACGTATATGTTTGAGAAATATCATGTAGGATATATGAAAAAAACATAAGTCATTATGTGAATTATGCGTTTGAAATTAAACTTTCATGGTATCAATTCTATTGCACCATATGAGCATTTCATCTGAGTGCTATACAATTTGCACTTTGACCCTCTGTTTTATGCCCCCGCCGTAGCGGAGCGGGCATTAAGTTTTACCCTTGTCCGTCTGTACGTCCGTCCGTTCGTCCGTCCGTACGTCCCAAAGTTGGTTTCCGTTCTCTAACTTTAGTTTGCCTCAACCAAATGTTATGAAACTTATATATACACAATGCTTATTACCACTAAATACAGATCAACTTTGAATTTTGGTGGCGTCACTTTTACCGTTCTAGAGTTATGCTCTTTACAAATGGAAAAATTGCTAAAGTTTTCTTCTTTTTTTTTCTAAATATCAAGTAATTTTTAAAATTGGAGTTATCTTCCTTTGTCCATGATTATAGTTGAAACAACTACAATCAATGCTTTATACAATGCAATGTTTAATTTTGCCTTCCACTGATAAATTAAAGCAATTCTTACCCTTCATTTCTAAAAATATTTTAAAGTCTTCTTTGAAAATTTGAGTTATCTTTCTTTGTGCATAATGGTAGTTGAATCAACTACAACCAATGCTTTATACAATGCAATATTCAATTTTACTGCCTACTGATAAATTAAAGCAATCTTTACCATTCAGTGCTTACAAGCACTTTGATTACCGTTCTAGGGTTATGCCCCTTTGCAAATGAAAAAATTGCTGAATTTTTCGTTTCCGTTCTCTAACTTGAGTTTGTCTGAACTAAATGTAATGAAATGTTATATAATGCTTTTTACCACAAAACACAGTTTAAATTCAATATTTGGAAGCGTCACTTTTACAGTTCTTGAGTTATGTCCCTTTATAGCATTATATGCTAGCGGAGGCATCATCTATATCCCTATGGACACATTCCCCACTTATTTTAAGATTTTTTGAAGAGCACTTACAAATTATATTATTAAGTTGAGAACGCCTTAACAATCCTGTCAGCGTAAGTTCAAACCAATTTCTATGCATACACGTTTTTCTTGAAATTGCATGATTGATAATAAATGTTCATCTGTGGTAGCAGAATATATTTTTAAAGTTTGTAAAGTGTATAATAAAATACATTTCAAATATATTGTAACAAAAATAAATCAATTTCTTCATCTTTTTTCTTTTTCTTCAAACTAGTTTCTTTCCATGGCAGATTCTGAAATAAAGCAAGGTCCAAAGTTTATTATAACAGCAACTAACTATCAATTTATCTTTATTTTAAAACAAGCAAAATAATTAAGTTAAGGTTAATATTACGTACAGTGATACATGAACATCTATGTATATTAAAAACCATTAAAAACACATTATATCAGAATACATATTTAAACAGTTATATTCTTCCTTCTCAAATGACTCATTGATAAAGGAAACAATTTCTTTCTATATCATCAACTGTCACCTTTCGAGTTTTAATTGTATGATATACTATACATGTTATTTTTAAAGCATATAGGTACATGTTCATGTGTCTTGTCTAACTTAATATAAACTCCCTTATAATCCACTAGAAATTATAAAATAACTGTTTATGTTTTCAATTTTATTACTATTTTGTTGTTGAGAGTAAAGAAATTCAAAAGTAATATCGTTATCCAACCTGTAGGACTCTGAACCGCGAATGTCATGCTGATGTGCAAAGGTTAAACGCCTAAGTGCATTTTTGATCAAGCCGAAGTGCGATGATGGCATTGTGACACTTTCTTATTGATAGCTTTGCCGAATTGCTATGGTGGTTATGTTGAAGTACGATGGATTACATAACTCATATTTTCAATGTTTTTTTTTAACATGTTTACATGTCGATTTGGTCAAGGTAAATTCTATATACCACCCACTTCATTAAGTGGTGATATAATTTGATTGGTTGAGGTCACTACTTAAACATTAATATATATATATATAGACTTTATAACATAATACCTGGTCTCTTCTTGCTCATGCTGGCGTTCATGTACTGTAATATTTTCTACTTTTCTGTATCACTTATATGTTCCACTTCTCCCAAAAGTCCAAGAAAAACTCGATTTCATCAGGCCCTTTGACATTTAGCTTGTTTTTTTGGAGAAATGACCTCTGAAATTAAAACATTGATTTTATTACAATTTACTGATTTTAATTTTAAGGATTATATGTACCCATCTTATGTCCCTATGTTTAGTTAAAAATCACCCATCTTTATAAGTGATAATTTTATAGTCAACTAATAAAACTACACATATATTATAAAATTATAGCCTTTGTATGAGGTCGATATAGCCTAGGGTTATATCAAGAGAAGCATATTGACTGTTGACAAGGCCAAGGTTGATGTGCTTCTCTTGGTCAATATGATTTCCATGGAAATGAGAAGTGCAGATCTTACTTCAACTACATAACAAGTATTATTGACAAGTTTATCATAAGTTATTTCTTGGTTCCTTTTAAACTGACCAAATCATGAATTTTCACAATTCTTGAAGACTTCGCCTCTGTCAAAAACAATATACCTACGTCTCACTTTCATTACTTTGCTATGGCAAGACAAAAACTAGAGGCTCTAAAGACCCTGTGTCGCTAACCTTGCCAGGTCTAGATCTATAATGCATATTCAACAAAAGACACTCTCCCACATTGCAGACGAGAATAGAATGCATGACAAAAATCTTTTTTTTTTTATATCTTGTAGATCATTTAGTCTGTTTAATTTCTTTCTATCTAATTTAAATTTTTGCTCAAAACACAAAAGATGGTATAAAAATCCTAATTTAAGGGCAACCACTTCTATGAAGAGTGACAGTCTACAAGCTATAGAGCATATTTTGACTTCAGTAGATCTTGCATTGCTGATAATTTTGTGATTTACAGTGTCTACCCAGTATTTATCTATTATAATTATTATAGTATAAGGCAAATTAAAAAAAAATATATGGAAATACAAAATGCATTAAAGGTCAATAATTCTCTTGGAGTTGTTGGATGATTTCCCCCATGTTGTCTTTACATTGGAGAAACGCGAAAAATTGGTAAAATTTTCATCAATGTTAGACTTGTGCATGATTTTCATATGATGAACACATAATCTTTAATCAGTTTAATCGAGGTCTGAAGCTGGCATGTCAGTAACTGCTAGTAATTTATGTTTTATTGTCATTTTACTTAGTTTCTTTTTGGTATAAATGTACTTATCCTGACATCGGACTTAGACCTCTTTTGAACAGAGTTTTACTGTGTGTTTGTTTATTCTACATTGGCTAAAGGTATTATATAGGGGAGGGTTGAGATCTCACAAAACATATTTACACTGCTGGATTTTTGCGCCTGTCCTAAATCAAGAGCCTCTGTTAAGTCTTGTATGTTTTTTAATTATAGTTCATTTATATGTCTTGGAGTTTAGCGTGAAGTCAATTTTCCTGTCAGACCTAGTACACATTTTGTTTGGGGCAAGTTGAAGCAAGCCTTTGGGTACAGGATTGTCTCGCTGTGTTGAAGACCCCACCAGAACGTCATATTTATAGATAGAATTATCATTTTTATTCAATTAGTTGCACTGAAAACATATTTACAAAGAGTTGAACTATAAATTCATTTATTTTACATTTCTTTTCACCGGCTGTCAGTAATAAATAAATACCCCTGCTGAGGGCTGTGACATTTCTTATGTGGGATTAACTTGGGGGGGGGGGGGGGGGGGTATGGAAAAAAAGTCGTAGGATTTGAGATATGATCCCCTCCGTTTTCAACCCCCTCCTCTGCTGTCGCATGCCTCCGCATTTGCTACGATGTTCAGACACTGACCTTATTAACAGGCAAAAAACTATTCTATTATATAACATATAGTTACATGACATTTTTATTAAACGGCATATTGCATTTCCCACACCCAACCAATTTTTAAAGGCAACAAACATGGTTAAAGAAATAACACTAATGTTGTGACCATTTCCCAACAAAAAAGGGGAAAATAGATTGATGAATGCCTTATAAGGCAAATTTATATTCAATTGCGATGATAGTCTAACTTACATGTTTGATTCTAAGCTACCTTTTTGCCATTCCCGCAGTCCAATTTGTTTTCAAAAGCTAAGTGAAGCTGTGTGTTTTATTATGAAAATATAATGTAATATGTATTGCTAATTTGGATGATTTTTTAATAATTACAGATACAATGTGTTCTTGTGGTAGAGGGTTACAATTATTGATACGTACTTTACGAGAATTAGCTTTTAATATTAATTGGTCCAAAATATAGGGACCATCACAACGCATGACTTTATTAAGTATAATTATATATACCCGCAAATTAACATTATCCATGCCAAAAGAGAAACAGTCTGAATTTTACAATTTTTTTATTGACTTTTCAGATCGAAATATTGATTCTGATTTTAGCTTTTTCAATTTGTTATTCCGATCCTTTCCTTTCCACAAAGTACCAATTGCTCTGAGGAATGGGTATTTAACGGAATCAATGGAAACAGACATCTATGTAAAAGACGGTATGATTCATTTTTTTTTACTTACACCTCTTTTTTTAAATGAGTGGTAAGTGTTTTAGATATGCATTCAATTACCGGATCAATATTTTATATGAAATAGGCAACTCAGACAAAAAGTGTTACTCCTTACATTCGTAATTATATCTAAGAAGACATGATATCCAGCCATCCTTTCCGACGGTGATTAATATTGATTCTAATTTTAGCTTTTTAAATTTTTATTCCATTCCGTTCTGTTCCGCAAAGTACCAATTGCTCTGGGGAATTGGTATGTAACGTATCAACGGAAACAGACATCTATGTAAAAGACGGTATGATTCATTTTTTAAATATTTTACTTACAACTCTTTTTTTAAATGAGTGGTAAGTGTTTTAGATACTCATTCAATAACCGGATCCATAATGTATGTGAAATTGGCAAGTCAGACAAAAAGTGTTACTCCTTTCATTCGTAATTATATCTAACAAGACGACATCCCGTCGTCCTTTCCGACGATGATTAATGTTGATCGGATTTTAGCTTTTTGAATTTGTTATTCCGTTCCGTTCCGTTAATAATGCTCATTATAACGATCGTCTAAATATTTACGAATACTTATTTTTAACCGAAGCGTACGGTTAATTAAAGCATTCTCGGCTTTACCAACCAGGGTAAATTCAGAACAGTAAAAAAGCCAGATACTCCATGTACTAATCTTTATAGAGAGGAATACGGTTTGTATTTATTTAAAATATGTCATTAAGTTTCGAAGTTCAAATGGAATCTACAAAATATGCACATTTTAAAATGGATATAAAGAAGAATCATCGGACAAACAGAATTTCGGACAAAAAGAAAAAGTGTCGGATAAAAAAGCAACGGACAAAAATTTTCGGACAAAACGCAAAACGGACTAGAAGCAACGGGCAAAAAGCAAAAGTGTCGGACACGTCTACATTCTGTCCAATAAATGTTCTATTGTCATTGATATTTAATAGTTTTATTTACCCTTTCATATCAAGATTTCTGTTTAGTTGTATAGTGAGTAACTTTTCCTCATTAAATTAACAAATAACTAGATTATCGGTCCCCTTGTCCACATCGTCTTTCGAATTTAAAAAGGTAGGGACACATTAACATAATTTATTATTTACAAAGTTCGGAGCGTTAGCATATAACACATCAAAACATTTACTAAAAAATGACATAAAATTAATAAAACCTCTTTAAACCATTCCACATAACAAATCCGCTAATTTTATTTTGGCATTGCACATAGTGATTGCTTACGTCTTTGCACTTAATCAATTGAAAATCAACCAACTGGTATTTTGGTCTGTTAGTCATTGGTCTATTCATTATCATTCACTTGGTCCTTGAAAAAGTTTTCGGTAACTGCAAGTACCCTTAGATCGGTAGTCTGTTATATGTCTTATATCTATTTGTTTTGTGCTAAGTACTGATGCGATGAGACAAGATGTTTTACTGTGTGCTCTAAAATCGTATTGATACACCACCGTCTCAGGTTGTGGAGGTTAAGCGCTCAAAATATTCTTTATAAACAGGTCACAGGCCAGCAATTGTAATCAAGACGGATTGTGTTAGTCGTTTGTTGTTTTCTGCTATATTTATTATTCGTTCATTGTTGCATTATAAATCAAGCCGTTATTTTTCTTTTGTTTTGAATTGTTTCATACCGGGGCAATGTATAGCTTACTTTATGTATGGTTTTGGTCTTTGTTGAGGGCCATACGATGACCCTCTGGTTTGCTTTTTACATTGTACCTTGGCATATAAATTGGGGTGAGCCACACTTTATTGATTAATATCGGTATTCAAACAAACGACAAAATGTGGAAATTTGTAACGGAAAATAACTGTACAGGACCACATACGACACGGCCAACTTTGTCTGAAAGAGTTCAAACCTTAATTTCTACACAACTTACCAATATTTATCAACTGAATAAAATTAAAATATATTGATATATCAAATTAAGCCACTATGTATTCAAAAGGAATTGAGCGACCTTTCGGACACTAATGATTCCACCACACTACCCCAATGCTGACAAAAAACAGTACACAGAAAACTAAAGACTTAGAAACATGATCCCCATTAAAAATGGAGTGTTCCGGAAGGGTGAGAAGACCCTTATGCACATGCGACACCCGTCGTGTTATACTCTAAAATACGTCGATAAGTTTTATCAAGTGATAATCATTAGGAATCACAAAATAGCTGATTGATAATTGACTCTTATCTAATCCTAAGACATTACCAAATCAATAAACCATCGGTAAAGTGAAATGTTCTAGTCCTGAAACTTGGCTGACTTTGAAAATTTGAAATAGAAACACGTTTATCATAATAAAGGATAGGCGAGAATTTGACCGGTATAAACAACACAGACATTGAAAAATTAAAAAGCACAAGGTACAACACTTAAAACTAAAGCAAGAGCGAAACGAACTCCTTTAAAAAACTAGGAGTGATTTCAGGTGCTCCGGAAGAGTAAGCAGGTCCTGCTCCACATGTTGCACCCTCGTGTTGTTAATGTAATTACAAACCCGGTGAAAAGTTTAATTCGGTAGGTCATATTCAAGAAAATGAGGACGGGATTGTGGTGACGACAATTGGACATATAACTGTATAAAACAGGGATGAAACATAGATACCAGGATTAAAATTGTGTATGCAAGAACCGCATTTCGTCTACAAAAATTCACCAGAGACGCTCGAATCAAAACAGTTAAAAGGCCCAAAAAAGTACAAAGTCCAAGAGCATTGAGGACTCAAAATTCCGAATGGTTTTGTTAAATTCTTCAAAGGTGTAGACAATCCTTAGTATTTCGAAAATTCCTGAGGTAGGTAGAAAATACTAAAGTATTTTGAAAAAAATACAAAGTTTTGTAAACAGCTAATTTCTTATGTTAACACCTCAGGTTTTCTAGATTTGTGTATGCTTAAAAATGGAGTAAATTTTGATGAAAATATATTTTCCGGTTAAAATATGACTATTGTTTTATATAAGAGATATCAAATGCCAATGTATTCCCAAATTTAAAATGGAGGCTCATCTAACAAGTAGTATAGAAAAAAAGTTTGCTAACTAATCGATCCGTCGATCCAAAAAATTGCAAATAATTTGAATTTACCTTTTAAAAATGTTGCATTTGATTGTGTCATCAGCGAATATTGCATTTGTTTTCTCAGATTCAATAGATTTAACTATTGCTGTTTCTTCTGGTATTATTGAAGCAAATATTAAGAGATGTCCGCAAAGTATTCAAGTCCATTGGTTTGAAAATTATGTAAAAGAGGATAAGGGTTCAAAATAGTAAATACAATCAAGAGAGGCCAGCAAATGTCTGAAACCAATTCATAATTCTAAACTGGCTTAATTAAATAAAAAGACAGCGACAAGAACACATATGATTCTGATATGGGACGATGCACTAACAAATGGCGACGGTCAACAAATTTTGTTAGTACTCAATTCACCTATTATTATTTCTACCAGAGATAGAAAAACGGCGGAATATACATGTATTAAAGGGAGAGAATCATAACCCATAAGTCGAAGAGAGACTGACAAAACCATGGTATAAACGAAAAACGACGTAAAGACAAACAACAGTCTACATAACACTACATAAAAAACTAAAGGTACAGCAACATGAACCTCACCAAAAACCTCGGGTGATACCAAGTGCTCCGGAAGACAACTGCCAATGAGACAACTATCCACCAAAGTTCAAATAAAGTGGATGTAAGCAATTATAGGCAACCGTACGGCCTTCCAAGTCAGGAGCCTGTAGTTCAGTTGATTCATGTCTGTCGTATTTGTTTTTCGTAAATTGGTAAATTGGTTTATTATAAATTAGGCCGTTAGTTTTCTCAGTTGAATTGTTTCATATTTTTTATGTCGGGGCCTTGCATAGCCGACCATACGGTATGGGTTTTTCTCATTGTTGAAGGCCGTACGGTTGCCTATAATTGCTTACATCAACTTCATTTGAACTTTGGTGGATAGTTGTCTAATTGACAATCATACCACATCTCCTTATTTTTATATTAATAAAAAAATCATGTATCTAAGACTAAAATATCAATCAGTACACATCCAACATCCAATGGATTTAGTTTAAAGACGTTATTAACAGTCAGAGAAAAACATGACCTTGTGCAATGCCAAAATGCCAAACGATCGACAGATTGTAGTACCATTAAAGTGCATATATAAATAATCCTGACTAGCGAAGCAAAGGATGTGTGAGATTCGTTGGACCCTTTGCAGGTTCACCTATATTTTGTATCCAAAACTTATCTCAAAATTGTAGCTTTTCGCAGCGAAACTATCAAACATATTCCATGGATTGATGTTGTATGGGGCCTATATTATTGAATTTGGTACTATGATTTAATACATTTATTTTTTTAAAGTATTCAATTTATAAAATATTCTTATTCTTCGTTTCGTCCCTGACTTCCTTTCGAAGAGTAAACAGAAGAATGATTTTTTTTTTTCTTTCCCCATAACCGAGGCAGATATGAAAAAAAAGTTTTAACTACAGGCTTACATATATGTAGTTTTATTTCGTCCTGTCATTATCTATTGTTTCATAACTATAGGTTATCATTGTGGATACACATTTGTATACTATGATAAACTGTAAACTCTCTTACCTGGTCAGTTTAATATCAGATATCAACAATGAAGATTCTTTTATTTTGTCTTCTTCTTTGTCAGTATTTTCGAATGTATGGTAAGTACTTACACTCTGTCATAGAAAAAAGCCGTTACTCATCAAAAACAAAGTAGTTATTGCAAGGCAAGAGATACATTTGTTGTTTTCATTTTTACAGCCCTGGATCGATACCATTGCTGGTGAACTATCAGTCCCCGAGTGTATCATCATCTCAGTAGTCAGTACTTCGGTACTGACATTATTTATAACAAACCCTTTTTTCGTTTTTAGATTGAAATCACATTGTTTGCAAATAAAACCCATTCTAATGCAATTCGTTTAGAACGATAATTTTCATTGGACGTTGACAATAATTTAACAGGTTATATTCCACGTTCTACCGGTCCGTAACTAAGGAAAGCCACCGTTTTGAATTCCGAATTTTGTGCCTCAAAATCTTCTTTTTGTCAAAATTTAAACCATTCAGAGGCATACGAAAAGTATAAGTTCGCCTAGTGTTTATATTTGACATCGGGAGTATACCTATGACGTCACATCGTTTCGATGCTAAAGACGATGTAACAGTTTCACGGACTTTTTCATTTATGGCATTTTTTTAGCCAAAATATTTGCTAAATTAGAATTTATTTTAATAGGTGTCATTAGAATGGAGATAACTGTATTGTATTTTAAGCTTGACGGTCGCAAATATCCGTTTACATAGCTCCGCTACGCGTCGTTAGGTAAACTCAACTTGCGACAGTAAAATCTAAGTTTTACGAAGGCCAAGCGTAAAATACAATACAGTTATCTCCTAATCACCGAAGAGCGAAAAGTGAGAAATCTATCAAAATCGTGCGTTCAGTTTCATTAATTCTACCTTTGAATAACATTTTGATATGCGTCTGAAAAAGCACATATACTGTATGTACACATAATTATATTTAAAATGTGTTTCACTGTGTTGAGAGGTTGCCATGTTAATAGGAATTACTTATATAAATTGCTTCAGCTACAGGCCACAGGTGATTACACTAAAAAAATACACGTAGTAAGGACATAAAGCTGCATTGACGTAATTATACAAGACATGTTGAAAATTTTAAAAAGAACTGTAAAAATGCAGTACAAAGAGAAGTCCAATAGACAAAGAGAAACCTAATCGAAAGATATAGACAATACAAAATTATTACACGGATTCCAATTCAAAAGATTGATACATTAACCTCAGGAGAAACCGCGTTACACATATGTAGCTGGGGATTATTTTAAATCCTGGTCAATAATTGTGAATAAAGAAGATTTTTAGTGTACGTTAATAACCTTGATGTCAAATGACTATCTGCGTTGTACTCTTGTTATAATCAGATAGTAAGTTATATTTAGTAACAAATTAAATATAATTATTATATATGTTGACCTCTAGCTGTCTTTCGCTTATTTCTATCAGTGTTTTGCAGTCTCATTCACATATACCCCCACATCTGCTCTTGTTCATTAACGAGAAAAAATAGAATGGATAGAAACCACAACAAACAAATCTGCGAAATAGACACAGATATTACTCTGTACTTTATATAAATGTCCAAGTCTTGATGGCGATATAAGACTTACGTGTTAGTATTAGGAATCATTGGTTTGGTCGTTGAAGTATAATTTGTTTTTATCACAGGTAGTGCAATATATGTAGATAAAGGAAATCCTTATACTGATCAACCATTGAAGGTCGGTGAACTGACAATTTCAAAAACAGCACAGAAGAGTCCGTTACATACAAAAGGTAACCTTAACTTCATTTTAATTTACATAAACATGAAGGTGATTTGAATTTAATCGTAATTAATATAAACAATAAATCGTCTTGAATATGCATGAAATAGTTGCCACAGGACAAAAAAAAACAATCAAAGTCATAATCAACTGACTAAAAAATTATTGTTTCACAATCATTTAAAAAATACAAAACTGTATTTCAAGCAAAGGATCAAAGAGAGCGACAACCACTGATAAATAGAAAATCTGATTAACCAAGGCAACTAAAAATAGACAAAGACTTTAAAAAACTAATAACCAACAAACTATGTAAGCTTACTCTAATAAATCGCAAATCTAAATCACTTGCTATGGGCTTAGTAAATCATGCGCGATAGAGGTTCACAGAAAGGTTTTAAACCACTGTAGTTGATTCCTGCCCTTTTACCAGCTATCGGTGCGGCTATGGCATGGTATTGGTTGCAAAAAAATGATATTTTTCATTTAAATGCAATATTTCTTATTTAATTGGTATATTTCTTCATTTAAATGCAATATTTTTTTATTTGAATGGTATATTTTTTCATTTAAATGCAATATTTTTTATTCAAATGGTATAATTTTTCATTCAAATGGTATAATTTTTCATTCAAATGGTATAATTTTCTTTCAAATGCAATAGTTTTTATTCAATTAGTATAACATGTCATTTGAATGCAATATTTTTTATTCAATTGGTATAGTAGTTTTTTATTTATATGCAATAATTGCATTATGGGAAATTCTTTGACTTCATAAGGTCAAATTTGCAACAACGTTCGTGATTGGTCGGTAATTGTTTGGTTTTCTCCCCTTTCTTTCTAAACTTGAGTGACCAAGAATTAAAAAAACGCGTCAGAAGATCGCCCCTCTAACTAAATTTGGCGTTCGTGCGAGTTCGTGCACTGGCTGTTAGTGCCAATAATGGCCAGGACGAGCAAAAAATGCGAGTGACAAGTAATAATAATTAATTTGACACACAACTTGTTCATGGATAGAAACAGATGCCTGCGTGCATGGCAAAAACATCTCCAATGAAAACCTTTTCTGAAGAAACTCTCCTACAGTCTACACATTGAAACAAAAACAAAAAATACATAGCTAGTCCCCCTCCCCCTTCTAAGTCCAGATACATGTAATCATGACGTTCTTTAGTGCTATATCATTTTTTACTTTTCTTGATCCTCAGAGACGTTGCAGGAAGGCACACATGAAAAAAGAATAAAAAGCATCCAGGACGTTACAATTATTTGTACTAAGCCCCTCTTTTTTACTACATGTAGAAAAAAAATCACCTAATTACGACAGCAGAACCAGAAACCCACAAGTAGAGACATAAGCTGTTATACTCCGGAACTAATTCTTTGATAAAGACAATTCAGGATAAATTGGAACCAGGGGGGGGGAGGGGTTAGGTTCAAATTTAGATATTTGTATAGAGATGAATATATGCGAGTATTTGCAGTAATAGTTATGGTGTGTGTGTGTGTGAGGGTAGGGGTTTCAGATCAAAGATCGTTTCTATAATTCTATATCTTTTAGTTTTTACCATTTCACTCTATTCTTTATCCTTTGATCTCTATCATATTTGTCCTAAACATGCGTGACATATTTGCCACTAGACATAAGGCAACCAAAAGTCAATCAACGTATTTTGTATATTTCATCATTTCTTTATTATGTTATCTATAGGTTTGGTCCCGCCCCTTATCTATTTTTTTGCACATTAGGGAGGACATCAAAAGTTCAATGTAGGATAAAAAAAACTTAATTCATATAGTTTTTTTCACTGACCCCCTATCCCCTCCCCTCCCTCTTAACTTAATTTGGGAAAAATTGATTGACCAAGAAGGATATATATAAATTCGATGTTAATTAAACAAAACTTGCAGCAATTTTGATCCCCCCTCCCCCCCCAAACAAAAACTATTTGAATTAAGTATTTTATCCTTCATTGATATTCTGATGTCGTCCCTTATCCTCTCTATGTAAACCCAATTCATGTCCTGATAAATGGTGACTCATGCATAGCATCATATGTGGTAATTTAAACAAGAAACATATTCATATTATAATAATTAATATATGCTAGGACTTATAGATAGATGTCATTAGTCCCAGGTTATGTAATAAAGTAGGTCTTATAAAAATACAATAGCATTTTAATTTTGATGATTATATATATGTTTATATATTTAATAATGCCATTTTTTTGGAAAAAAGGGTGGGGGCAAGGCGTTTTTAAAACATATCAATGGGGCGCGTTTTTTTTTTTTGTTCTTCGGAAGTGAGCAAGAAGAAGTCCATTTCTGTTTTTTTTTTTTTTTGCATTGGGAAGATCTTCTGGCTCTCTTCCACCTCTTCTTTTTTGATAGGTTGACGGCAGAGGCACATAACAAACATGGCGTCGTTTAGTCTAAATGAAATTAATAAATTTATGAATGCAGATATATTAGAATGTGAAGTGTTTTATAAACGTTTTTATGGTATGACAGCCTTAGTAGGACATCCCTGTAGGACGATAAACTGGATAAATATAAGAACTACACGGACAATAACAGTTAAGGGACGATTATTTGATATTCTAGGGAAGGGATTTTGATTGATTGGTGTTTAACGCTACTTTCAACACTATTGGGCTATTCCGTGGTGGTCAGTTTAAATTTATAAATGAAGGATGGGGAAGGGAAGAGAGGGCATTATTATTCATTTCAACCTGTCACTAATCATGCCTTTTTTTCAGCTCTTACCAGGCAACCATATTCATATATTAAATCCTTCTGTCCCCCACCCCAACAAATAAATAAATATCAAATGGTTTTCCTCTTATTTAACACAAGTTTAAATTGATTGATTGTTTGTTGCTAATTTTAAAGCCCAGTGAAAATTATTTCATGCTTGTTCAGGAAAACACGAGTTTAGAAGTCACGTATATAATATAAAAATGAAGAGATGGAATATGATTGCTAATAAGGCAACTATCCACCGGAGTTCAAATATGAAGTGGATGTAAGCAATTATAGATAAGATAAGATAAGATAAGATAAGAAAAAAATATTTTAAGTCGGGTTACATGAAATACTACAAACATAAGCTCTGTTGAGCTTTTTGCCGTCATGTAGACAAATGCTTTTGGTAGACAATCGTAAGGCCTTCAACAATGACAAAAACCTGATACTGTAAAGTCGTCTATAAAAGGCCCGACATGAAAAGTGCGAACAATTCAAACAAAAAAACTAACAGCCTAATTATACATAACAAAACAATTTACAAACTATCAAATATGAGTCGAGACAGGAACAAACAATAACCACTAAACTACAGGCTCCATCCCTGGGACAGGCAAATAAAGAATATGGCAGGGTGGATATAAAAACGAAGATGTGGTATGATTGCAAATGAGACAACTCTCCACAAGAGATCAAATGACACAGAAATCAACAGCTATAAGTCACCGTACGGCCTTCGACAATAAGCAAAGCCTACACCGCATAGTCAGCTATAAAAGGCCCCGAAATCAAAAATGTAAAACAATTCAATCGAGAAAACTAACGGCCGAATTAATGTACAAAAAAATGAACGAAACACAAATATGTATAACAAAGCAACAAACGGCAACCACTGAATTACAGGCTCCTGACTTGGGACAAGCACATACATACAGAATGTGGCGAGGTTAAACATGTTAGCGGGATCCCAATTCTCCCCCTAACCTGGGACAGCGGTGTAACAGTACAACAACATGGTTGTGAGCAACACATCCCGAATTGCATTTGAATGAAAATTTTACCATTTGAATGAAAAATTATACCATTTGAATGAAAAATTATACCATTTGAATAAAAAATATTGCATTTAAATGAAAAAATATACCATTCAAATAAAAAAATATTGCATTTAAATGAAGAAATATACCAATTAAATAAGAAATATTGCATTTAAATGAAAAATATCAAATTTTTGCAACCAATACCATGCCATAGCCGCACCGATAGCTGGTAAAAGGGCAGGAATCAACTGCAGTGGTTTTAAACCTTTCTGTGAACCACTAAACTACAGGCTCCATCCCTGGGACAGGCAAATAAAGAATATGGCAGGGTGGATATAAAAACGAAGATGTGGTATGATTGCAAATGAGACAACTCTCCACAAGAGATCAAATGACACAGAAATCAACAGCTATAAGTCACCGTACGGCCTTCGACAATAAGCAAAGCCTACACCGCATAGTCAGCTTTGAAAGGCCCCGAAATCAAAAATGTAAAACAATTCAATCGAGAAAACTAACGGCCGAATTAATGTACAAAAAAATGATCGAAACACAAATATGTATAACAAAGCAACAAACGGCAACCACTGAATTACAGGCTCCTGACTTGGGACAAGCACATACCTACAGAATGTGGCGAGGTTAAACATGTTAGCGGGATCCCAATCCTCCCCCTAACCTGGGACAACGGTGTAACAGTACAACAACATGGTTGTGAGCAACACATCCCGAAGCTGGGACAGTGGTGTAACAGTACAATAAAATAACAACCTGCACAAATCAGCAAATTAACACAAAAGATCGGTACGAGACATACAAAAAAAATAACATTAAGACAATAGACACAAAGCACCGACATAAGAGTATTTGCAATTACTAAAAGTTTGCTCAAACATAATTACAACTGGTACTGAAATAAATCTTGTTCTCCCAGACTGAGTTATCAATCAGTACACAACGCGCGGCAAAGGATTTATTAAAAAAAGAAAGCAGTCTGAGAAACGTCTGGTTTACGTTGTATATAGATATAAGAAGATGTGGTATGAGTGCCGATGAGACAACTCTCCATCCAAGTCATAATTTGTAAATGTAAACCATTAAAGGTCAACGTACGGTCTTCAACACGGAGCCTTGGCTCAAACCGAACAGCAAGCTATAAAGGGCCCCCAAAAAATTAGTAGTGTAAAACCATTCAAACGGGAAAACCAACTGTGTCTAATCTATTTAAAAAAACCGATATACTTGCATATAAATCCATATACAATGAAACGGTTTTTGAAAAGTGGACCGAACGTTTTGACCATCGAAATTTTGCAATTGAAATATTAGTTATGACCACAAGATTTTAACAGCCAGTGCAGGACTCGCACGAACGTTAGATTTAGTTAGAGTGGCGATATTCTGACGCGTTTTTTAATTCTTGGTCACCCATGTTTAGAAAGAAAGGGGAGAAATCCAAACAATTTCCGACCAATCACAAACGTTGTTGCAAATTTGACCTTATGACGTCAAAGAATTTCCCATAATGCAATTATTGTATATAAATAAAAAACTACTATACCAATTGAATAAAAAATATTGCATTCAAATGACATTTTATACTAATTGAATAAAAACTATTGCATTTGAATGAAAATTTTACCATTTGAATGAAAAATTATACCATTTGAATGAAAAATTATACCATTTGAATAAAAAATATTGCATTTAATTGAAAAAAAATATACCATTCAAATAAAAAAATATTGCATTTAAATGAAGAAATATACCAATTAAATAAGAAATATTGCATTTAAATGAAAAATATCAAATTTTTGCAACCAATACCATGCCATATGCGGCAAATACAATAGGTGACATAGATCAAAATCTGCTATACACTATTGAAAAATGCAATATTTTGCAACGGCAATCGGAACCGTAGACAAAAGTCTGTTGTACACGATAGCAAAAACAATTGTTTTTAATTGCAATCGGGAACACAGATCCTATTGTATCTGCGATACCGATAGCCGGTAGTAGGATGTGAGATTACAATTAATAATCTTGCACAAATCTCATAAAAATGATGCCGTATCAAATTCTTCAGAAGGGTAAATATGCATCCGTCTTAAACTTGCAGTGAGGTGAGAGATTTTTTTGCTCCGTGTTGAAGGCCTCACTGTGATTTTGAGATGAAGAACAGCAATAAAATCGCTATTCCTTTGCTTTTTGTGTGGTTTTTGCTGTGCATGTACTGATTTTGTGTCATCGATGGATACCCTACATCTTTTGTGTTTCCATTGTTCCTTAAAAGGCATTAAGCCCAATCGTCCGTATTACTGAAATGTTAAATTTACCTTCTGCATTTAGTTGTTGTAATTCTTTAACTTTTCAGATCTTTAATTGTCATGCTAGGGCACTTCTGATGTTTTTATCAGATTTTAACATTATGTTTACATAAATGTATTTCACAGCTTACTTTCCCCCAAGAAGCTGGTACATATCCAGTAGTTCTATTCGTTGGCGGTCTGAATGGATACATTTTGGTAGAATTATACGAAACAGTATTATATAGAATTGCTTCTCATGGTTTTATTGTTTTTGGAATGGACTATCGGTTTCCTGTAGAAAATCTTCATTTTGAGAAGGATAATAAATTACAACAAGACATTTCAAAATTTTTTGACCAATATACTTGGGTAAGTATTCAAAGTAAATACAGATTTGATCGTTGACAAACATTCCTGTATTTATTTATTTATTTTTTTTAATTTTTTTTTTTCCTGTAATTTTTACATTGATGGAACCCATGCAACTTATGAAGATACTGTAAAAAATGAAAACAACACTATATAATTTTATGCGCCCGAAGCGCGTTTCTTGATTTACCTTCATCAGGAACGCTCAAAGCCCAATATTTGAAAGCAAAGGATGTATAAGAACCGAAACAGTAGAAAAGCTATAGAACCAAAAAGAACCTAAAATAATACCCAAATCCATCTAAGGTCGACTTTGCCTGAGTGAATCGAAACCTTTTTTGAAATATTATATATTTATGAACGGACACTTTTAGAAAGGTTTGTTATAAATTTAAGAAAGGGAATAACAAATTGTATATCATATCGCCTGCGTGAAATAAGGATGCTAAACCGCCAACGAGATGATAATTGCGATAACTAATTGTGCAAAGTTCAAAATGTCAGAAGAAAAAATAACTAGGCAATGCATATATCATTATATGTATAAATAGTTGTTAATAGTAATTGTCTGAAATTTCCGTTTGTCATATTCCATTTACTAAGGCATGTGAAGTCAACTTTAAATCAGGTTTACTTAGGGTAATTGTCAACTTTCTTTGGTCTATAGAATATCAATAAGGCGTCAGTATATGTAACACAAGTCATTTGATCTTGAATGACGCTTGTTTGTCGCCGTTACTTTGAGTCACATCTCAACGTTATTTTGTGTAGAGCATCCAGTAGCGGATCCAGTGTGGGGTGGGGTGGAAGGGGGCTTGGGGGTCCATGGGTTGTAACCCCCCTTTTTTTGACGATCAATGCTTTGAATGGGAACATATAGTTGGAACCCCCTTTTAAAAATGGCTTGACCCGCCCCTGTCATCGTTGTATACTTGACCATTGAAGTAAATGATATAATTCTTCCTTGACTTGATTAATGTCAACTGAATGAAGTGATTTTTTTCCAGTGTTCACCCAAAAATCTCATAAACTTTTCACGTAGTTTCTATATAATTATTCTTAAATATAAAAAAACAAACAAATTGAATCTTTTATTTTTAGCTTCAGAATTATATGTCTAATAAAACAGTGGCTACTATAGCATGGAATACGACTGCTTTAGTTTGTCATTCTTCTGGGTGTGATGTTACTCTAAAGATGATCAAAGAAAAGCCTAAGTTATTCAAGGTATTTATGTCAATACGATATTAATCAAGTTATATAATTGTGTACTCTTATTGTATAGTTCAAGACAATAGGCAAGTAATGCATGAAGTTTGATTTATATTTAAATACAGAATATGAATTTTTTTTATCGTTTAACACACATGGATAGTTGTCTCATTGGCACGCATGCCACATCTTCCTATTTATATGTACATGAACTTTTCTGCCGAAGGTCTAAAGTTTTTCTGGTTATTCCGGCTTACTCCATCAATAAAGACTGGCCTGCATGAAACAGCTAAAGTGGCTGTAAGTGGCGTTAATCAACAAAAAACAAACAAAACAAAACATATTACTTTCTGGAACGAGACTTTAGATCTGGTTTAATAACGTATACCATATACAGTTCATTATACAGAATAACATAACATTCAAACATCCGCAACAGACGAAAGTACATAGCTATGGATACTAATAAACTCATCATAATACCAGGATTAAAATTTTATGAGTCAGACGCGCGTTAGTCAAGAAAAGACTCATATGTGACGCTCAATTCAAAAAATAAAAAAGCCATATAAAGTACGAAGTTGAAGAGCATACAATTTTAGAACTGCAAAAATACTGAAAAATTCGGTCTAGAAGATTCACTGTGAATGTTGCCTTGATTATACATGGAACTTTAACAATTACTTAGACAATCAATAGATAAAACTCTCACATTTTTTCCAGTCGACCGTCTTCCTAGAACCTTACAGTCAGGACGTCAAAGACAAAATCGATATTAAAATGCCAGCATTTATGTATGGAACACAACTATCAGATGAGGGAAATAAATGTGCAATTCCTGGCTATGACTATAATACATTTTATGACCTATGGAGCTGCCCTAAAATTGTAATGAATGTAGCAGTAAGTACCAGTGCTGTTTTTTTTACATACTGTAATAGTTTATGAGTAAATCACATCTGGTGATATTTGATTTTATTACATTGGTAGCATTGAATTACATTGATTTCCCAGTCAAATAAAAACCGATAATTTCACATGTGAAATAAACGTGGTTATTTCACTCTCTGACGTCATACAACAATAGGCGTTGTCAAGACGTCGAAAACGTCGGATCAAAACAAATTGTGAATGCGTAGAAAAAAAATATAGTTCCTTACATTTTCTACATTAATTTCATTAAAAAAAAGCCATTTGCCAATGTAATAAAAAGAATAACTAATCAAAGAATTCAAATATCGAAAAATATTCAACTCGTGACCGAACAACACTGATAATTAACTCATGCGCTACGCGCATTCGTGAATTAATGTGTTGTTCGTCACTCGTTGAATATTTTTCTCTATTTGAATTCTTCGATTAGTTATTCTATAATGATCATATATTTAGTACAAAATACAGCAATTTTGTATATCTAATAAAGGTTCTTTTTCCAATCTGTATCACCTACCCTGTATCGCATAACGAAATCCGTATCGCATACCTGGCGTGACGTCATAAATCAAATGACGTCAACGTTTGACCTATGACGTCCAGTTGCTGTATTTCCTGGCATAGGAAAAAAGTGAGTTCCTACTCAAGAAATGTCATATCATCAAAAAAAATTTTACCCAGTAACTGTATTAGCGATTTTTATAAAATAGATACAATAAGTATTTTAGTGGAAACTCACTTTTGTCCAATGACTGTGTATATAGGAATCTCCTGTTTGTCTGTTAATAATCTTTGAATAGATGATACTTGGTAACATTGTTGTCCATATTTATATATACAAATGAGTTCAGATTGTAGTATAATGATTAAACTTAACAACAAATATTGGGAAGGTGGGTTGTATTCTACAGGAGGGAACAGTTGACACTATTGTTAGTGAATGCTTTTAAATACATGGTCTTAAAGTATATTATTTGCCAGTTTCATAGCTCTATATTGAGCATGTAATAAGGTTGTAGGGGACATTACGGCCCTCGGGACTGATATTGGTTTCTCGTGGTGATACAGCATGCGATACGGATTTTGCCATATATTATTCTATATATATTTGCTACTGGACGTCAAGCAACCAACAGCAATCAACATTTGATAATATCAAAATAATAATAATTAAAAGGTCCTTTAAATGATTATATTCAAAATATTCAGTTTGGTTTCTTTTTTTTTGGTCATCATATTCAGAATGCGACCTGGAAATTAAGACAAATACAATAATGGTTATTTTAAAGAGATGATGATTATTATACAGAGGTTTGGCCAATTTCTGGTGAAATTATATCACACCGGGACAATTTTCAAAAAACTTTATACTACACTACAATTCATAGTATCACAGCTTCATTTGTGTAATTCGATATTATGAAAATATTATGGCGTATTTCAAAATAAATGAACGACCTATAAATGTTTAAAGGTAGTTTAAAATGGTTTTGATAAATTTTGGAATTTTTTAGTATTTATCCCCAAGATAAAATAACAGCTTTTCATAACCTAAATCAAAATTCTATTGGTAGTAACTAGATTCATTGTCTGTCAGATACAAATAGAATCCTTTTTGTACAAATCATGTAACAATTACATTGATTTATTGAAATTGTCTTAAAAACCACTCAAGCAATATGAAACAGTGAACAATAGGATTTTATGTAAATATTCATAATTGTTGAAAAACTTTTCAGTATATTATATAAACTCTGCTATGATATTCAAATTGTGTACAACCATCTGTTGTTATTTTGTTTTTATAAAAGGCATTTTATGGTTTAGTAAAGTTCTTTTCTTATAGTCATTGGGATAAACGAAATGTAACATTATATCGTCTAATTATTCAAAGAATGTGTGCCATTTACTCTATTAAGTGTATTTATTGAGATTTTTTTATCCCGATGATATCGGTCTGAGAGGTCATCTCTACCACAAGGAACGCTCGTGTCAGAACAGCCTGTCAGAATGGGAACGTTTAATCCGATTTATTGTTTGTTTGTTTTCGTTCTAATAGCCACTGAAAATAAATACAATCAACAATCAATCAACGAAACGCTTTCCTAAAATAAAAGATTTTTAAAACATAAGAGGCGGGACAAGGAAAGTTTACCTTACATTTGAGTATCAATATATACTTCTCGGAGGTTTTCCACTTGAAGAATTTTAATCTTTTTCAAATTGATTTTGCCTGAAAGCACATATGTATATAGTTTTTGAGAAACGACTATTGCTTCCTGGTCTGCCATTTTGACTTTGAATAGGATGTATATATATATTGTTTTTGGTATTTTCAGGACTTTGGTCACTGTGATATATTGGACCCTGAGCCTTGGGCTGGTAGGTGTTACCTTTTATCATTTTAGAAAAAAAAACATAATGTTATAATAATAATGAAAGCTTTAACTTTCAATAAAATTATTCATTGCAAAAAAAATAAATACTCATTATATCTTTGGCCGCTTAGAACTTCCTACATGAATAGTTACAAATTGCCGAATTTAAACTGACCCTTTTAAATAATACTATACAACATTATAAAACTGTTCATTAATCGGCATGTACCAGCTTAAGACGACGTTTTCGTCCGTAATCTAGTTGAAAACTACCATTATTAGGAGTTTATTTAGACAGTTGACTACGAAACCTTTACATGTTACACTGGGGAGGCGTTTCACTTAGTCAACTGTAAACGAATTATACATCTAAGAATTTATATTCAACCAAATTGGACATAAGTTATGTATGTTTTCCAACTGAAGTCTTATTCTAACACCAAATATGACTATTTTTTATTTTAAGCATGTCGAGACGTTCACCATTGTAAGATAACAACGAATACAACAAAGCTTCCAGAGTATCACGAATTTGTACAAGGAGCAGTCAGTAGTTTCCTTGTGAATACACTACAGAATAGAACAGATGCTTTAAAGTATATTATACAGAAACCATTGATTCCATTAAATTTGCTGGAACTAAAAACTGATCTAAACTGTACCAAAAGCTTTCACTATTTGAAATAGTTACTGTATTGTGAAGATAGCTAATAAGCGTTCAGATTAAATGAAACTTTTCATCAGTATTTACGTGAGGATGATACAAGTTTGAAAATTTAAAGTAGAATCTGTAATTAATGCATTGTTATATAATTACAGGATATTAAACGTTTCTGTTGATAGTATTGTTAATTTTTTTCATTTGCCTGATAATGATGCATACAATGACAGAGTAATGTAAAATCTATGTAGGAATCATTACGATCTACAAAAAATATCAGAGATGATTTTTCCAGCCTTTCAATTGTAGAAATGCGGGTATTGGAATTTTACTACTATTGAGGTTCGAGTACGCTCTTTATATAGTGAAAAACAATGCGTATACTTGTAGTCATCCACGATCTCAAATAGTGTGAAGATCTGGAACGTACCAGTTTCATCTTTGTGCTTGTTGTGTGAACTCAGAATATCAATTTCACCATTGTGGTGCTGGATCTGAGAACAAAAAATATCAGTTTCACCATTTTGGAGCTTGTTATGTGAAATAAGAATATCAGTTTTGTTGATCATGGTGGTTGTTTTTTGAACAAGAAATATCATTTTCATCATTTTGGTGCTTGTTCTTTGAAAACGCCTGATGCATTTTTCGGCTTTATCACTGTTATCCCAGGAATAGATTACCTTAGCCGTACTTGACACAACTTTTCCCCAGGTTAAATGTATGCCTGAACGCTCACAAGCATTTTGAAACAAGCTGCACACTTAATGTCCTTAACCCTAATCAGAAGCCGGGTTATTTTCAAATGGTTTTCGTTCCTGTAAGAGTATTTCCTTCTTCATAAAATTTCATTGGCTTGAAAGGAAGTTGGTTTTATTTTTAGAAATTTTCAAATTTAGGTTACCTGAGATCTTTTATATAGCTTACCTTATTGTAAAGGGTTTTGCTCGTTTTTGACAGCACGATGATACCAAAGTGAAAATACAAAATTATGAGTCGAAGAATTATAAACACCACTTTGGCCAACTAAAAAAGACTATCAGCAGTCCACAAAACGTTACAAAGATGTTAGTAAATATAGGAAGATGTGGTATGAGTGCCAATGAGACAACCCTCCATATAAGTTACAATTTATAAAAGTAAACCATTATAGGTCAAGGTACGGTCTTCAACACGGAGCATTGGCTCACACCGAACAGCAAGCTATAAAGGGCCCCAAAAAATTACTAGTGTAAAACCATTCAAACGGAAAAACCAACGGTCTAATCTATATAAAAACGAGAAACGAGAAACACGTATGAACTACATAAATAGACGACAACTACTGTAATCAGATTCCTGATTTAGGGCAGGTGCAAACATTTGCAGCGGGATTAAACGTTTTAATGGTACCAAACCTTCTCCATTTTCTGAAAAGTAATAGCTCACTCTCAATCATACCACATCGCCTTATTTGTATATTGTAAAAACGCTTCGCAATACAATGACGGAGATAAAACTGTTTATTGGTGATGCGTTATGTGTTTTATAG
Organism: Mytilus californianus; assembly: GCF_021869535.1. Classification (NCBI taxonomy): domain Eukaryota; kingdom Metazoa; phylum Mollusca; class Bivalvia; order Mytilida; family Mytilidae; genus Mytilus; species Mytilus californianus. The sequence continues at coordinate 80,279,766 of NW_026262701.1, read as the reverse complement.
GTTTCAGATTTAAAAATTACAAAGTATAAAGATAGAATTTTCTCAACGAAAAACTTAACGATCAGTTTTATCCAATATATAACGCAATTCGTCTTCATGTTTTATTAAATCAACTCGACAATAGACGTGGAAATTTGCCACTTCTTTGATATACGGCTTCTTCTACTTCACAATGAACACATGAGTGGTTGGTGTTATGCCTGAAAACAAATATAAAAAATTCATTCGTTACCTTATATTTACCACTCGAGTCCGTATATTCCGACAGTTACCGACTTAGAATTAACCCACTTAAAATTCTGAGAAAATTTAATCAATCATTGAAAATAAATATGTAACAATAAGTGCATCAATGGTTTTATAATTTTGGTTACCAAATACAGAGGCAAATTTTCCATTCGTCCTTTTATTTTTTGGTTAAATTTGTTGTTTGAATTATAATCGTTCTAACCCAGTCTCACAGTCTCTACTGGTATTGTTCCCAGAGTTTAGATTCTAAAATCTGTTATGATGGGTTTTACAAAAGGTTAAACGATTTACGACCAATTTAGTCTGTATAGTTTGTTTTACAAAATGTATTTGTATTTATGGATTAAAAAATTATTGTGACTCAGTAATGGACAAGATACATTTACCAATCTGATTTATCACCGTATATAATTCAAAGTACGTTAAAAGAGTAAAATGGTAGATGACACTAGCGAAGAAAGTTTAAAGGATTTACGACGAACCCTTCCAAGAAATTTAGTCCTAATTTTTCTACGATTATTGTCTCAATTATATGATAATTTAATACCTTTTATGATCTTGTTTACTTTTTGTGCTGAATAGAGAGTCATTAATCTCTCAATTCTTTCGAAAGGTTCATACCATATTGTGCAAATTTAAATTAAACTTTCTCTTTAAAATATTTGAATAAATTATGAAGAAAAAAGTCGCAATCAATACAATACAATACAATACAATATTTTTATTTTTCCAAATTAAAGGGCCCATTAAGAGCATAACATTAATAACAACATGACATAGACATTACAGAGTGATTAAAGAAACATAAAATAATAGTTCAAATGCATGAGGAAAGGGTCAGTGGTCAAGTGGAGATAATTTTGCTATCTATTATATCTTTTAGAGTATTTAATTAATTTTCTGATTTTCTAAGTTGCAGGCCTTTATCAAGGTATGCACATAAAATAGATAAAAAACTGCTATCTTCATTACTCATGATCCATATAAAAAGATCATTTCTGTTTAAATTAACTAAACTGGGGTATTTTTTATATAATCAGTCATATCTCTTCTGAGGTTATTGTAAAGAGGGCATTCCAGAAGAAAGTGCATTTCATTTTCAATAAAATTTGAATTACAATATAAACATATCCTCTCATGTCGAGGTAATATTTCATGTTTACCACATACATTGATAATCAATAGTAACCACTTCGTATTACCGGTATTTTTCATAACTTGCATGCAACTGATAACCTCATACCTGTGAATAGTTCATCACGGTTTCCAACCCTACATCTACATCTACATGTACGTCGCAATCTCCAAATTGACAGCCAATACCCACACATAAATAACTACACCTTGCTAAATCATCTGAAGTCTCACAAGTGGCTGGTCTATGGCTGGTCATACCCTCAACTTGCTGAAATACTAAAGTAACAAAAAATCATCTTCTTTTTGTATACACATTTACTTGTTGAAATAAAAACTACAATTAAATCAAATTATAACATTATAATTGCACTTACCTGCCAAAATAACCAAAAGTGAAAAATACACTGGCTTCATATTTACGTATTTTAAAAGTAATAACCAAAAATCGAAACTTTATAAAACACAGGTTTGATATTAGAAATAAATAGAGCATTATGATGATGTAATTGTATGTTGCACAAATCAATCGCCAGAAAAGTTTACTCGCTAAAATAAAACGTATTGTAATATTAATTCTGTTTCTAATAAAATCATATCAAACTGTGACGTCTGTTCCATATGTGTCTTTATATCTTAAATCATCGATAAATCTTATTATGGTTTCTACGATTTATAACTCCAAACTGTTGTGTGTGTTATAACGTTACAAACGAATTACTGTGATTTCTATTCTTAAGTTATTCTGGCTATAGATATAAGAAGATGTGTTATGAGTGCCAATGAGACAACTCTCCATCCAAGTCAAAATTTATAAAAGTAAATCATTATAGGTCACAGTACGGTCTTCAACACGGAGCCTTGGCTCACACCGAACAGTAAGCTATAAAGGGCCCCAAAAAATTACTAATGTAAAACCATTCAAACGGGAAAACCAACGGTCTAATCTATATAAAAAACGAGAAACGAGAAACACTTATGAACCACATCAACAAACGACAACTACTGAACATCAGATTCCTGACTTAGGACAGGTGCAAACAAATGCAGCGGGTTTAAACGTTTAAATGGTACCAAACCTTCACCCTTTTTCTGAAACAATAGTGTAACATCACAACATAGAAAGACACACTATAAAATATCAACTGAAATAGCATTCCTACATAAACAATAGGATTATGTAGGACTATGTTGTAACAACACGAAACTAATGAACCAAGGTAAATCTTGTGGAAAATAAAGAAAAAGAACAGTTTCTATTACAATATTTTAATTAATAATTTCATAGCACATTTTGTGTAAAAAAATAATATTCAAAAGCACAAAATGAATTTATAGGCACAATGTTATTCACAAGCAATTGAAATTATTTAGGTGAAAACATTGATATATACAAGTAAATTATATCAATTGAAATATAAATATATTAAAATTATAGTAATTATTCTCTGAAACAAAGCACTAAATTTTGAGTTACACTACATATTCATTGAAACAAAGCACAAAAAAGTACACTAAACTGACATTAAAACAGAGCACTAACACAGTAATACATTGCACTAAATTAAACACACAAGAGAATACAAAGTCTTAATCAATATGCAGGAGATGAGAAGCAGCATCTCCATACTGGACTGGCGTAAGTTCATCATTCTGTAACCTTATTTTCAGTGTGTGAATATAAAAATAAGAGGATGTGGTATGATTGCAAATGAGACAACTCTCTACAAGAGACCAAATGACACAGAAATTAACAACTATATGTTACCGTACGGCCTTCAACAATGAGTAAATTCCATTCCGTATAGTCAGCTTTAAAAGGCCCCGAAATGACAAATGTAAAACAATTCAAACGAGAAAACTAACGGTCTAATTTATGTACAAAATAATAAACAAAAAACAAAAATGTTACACAGCAACAAACGATAAATACTGAATTACGGGCTCCTGACTTGGGACAGGCACATACAGAATGTGGCAGGGTTAAACTCGTTTGAAGGCGCCAACCCTCCCCCTAACCTGGGACAGTGCTGTAACAGTACAACATAAAAACAAACTATATAAATCAGTTGAAAAAGGTTTAACTCATCAAATGGATACAAATAGAAATACATCTAACATTAGATTCTTTCCGTCATAGCAATTTAAGATTCGTCAAGTAAGAAAATTTCGGTACATACTTTGTTTTTGTGCAGAATAAAATTTGATAAAACAAAGTATATATTGAAATTTCTGAAAAACGGATTGAAAAATATTCAACCCCATTTCCTATCTTTAGAATTACTGCCATACAGTTCCCTTTCGTCATAGAAATATATTATTCGTCAAGTAAGAAAATTTCGGTAAATACTTTGTTTTTGTGCAGAATAAAATTTGATAAAACAAAGTATATATTGAAATTTCTGAAAAACGGATTGAAAAATATTCAACCCCATTTCCTATCTTTAGAATTACCGTTCCCTTTGTGCTGATCCTAGTACAGTCCTTGGTGTTGACAGAACTTTCAATTTAGGTTCAGTTTTTGTGACAAACTTTGTTTATAAAAACAAAAAGGTCATTTCGAGGTCAACTCGTGACCATCCACTATTCATTGGGCCAGTGTTTTTCCATTGGGACGGTTCCATGGAGACTTACTACACTTTCTTTTCACACTTCAAAGCTCGGATACTAACGGAAGTGCAATGTTTCGACGTCAAACTTGGTAGCGACGATAAAGGTGGTTTGACAGTTGCATTAGACAGCGTTTTTTCAAAGCCGGACAGATTACTCTGCACAAAACACATAAAAGACAATGTAACAGATTACATAAAAAACAAGCTGCCTCTAACATCTAATCAAAGATCGCAGATTATGTCCGACATTTTAACGATAATGGCATAGCAACAGCTGATGACACCATAGATTTCGACACCAAGTCCAATGAACTTTGTAACAGCTTTCCGTGTTTTGCCAATTATTATGAGATAAGACTTAAAAACCGCTTGTTCAATTATGTTAATCAACCCTATCGGAAATATGACTCTAACAGACTCTGGACAAACAATAACTGTGAGTCCATGAACCACCGGTTTAAGGTAGCACTGAACTGGAAACCTCATCAATTACCAGAACTTTTAGATAAAATTTACAATGTGATACAACTTCACCACACAGATTTAAGACGCAGTATAATTGGCAACGGCAATTATGAACTTTTTGGAAATTTCAAGAAACACAGAATACAACATTCCAAATGGCAAGTCTTTCCCAAATTGAAAAAGAAGTGCTTTACAGAAAGCTTGCCAGTGACAAAAAGTTTAGTGACAATATGTTAAGAGCGGCAAATGGTTTTGCGATACCGAAGGTTAAACGTCTCGGCAAGAAGCCTGGTCAACGTCACCGGCCAAGGACAGCTGCAGTGAGGACAAAACCAAAATTTTAAATGTTATTGTTAAATCATATGTATTTATTTATCATGTTTGTTTTATCTTAATAAATCATAATTGGAAATATAAAGTTTTGACTTTTTTGTTATAATGCAAGTATTCTTATACTTCACTTAAAAATATTATCATACGTAAGAAAACAAAGTGATGATATATGAGACAACAAAAAACAACAACACATTGCTATCCTATATAATTTTCGAAGTTTTGGGAATGCTTTACCCTTGAAAAATTACAACAATAAAATATCAAGAATAATAATTGACATTTTTATCATTTATGTTAATATATTTAAACTATTTAAAAATTCACATACACGAACTATCACTTAACCCGGATATAAAGTAGGTTCAAACCGATACCGGTGATAACTAAAAATCGTACATAATTAAAATCGCAATCTTTATTGAAATTGATTTTTTTTTTACATTTTTCTTCATGAATTATAATATTTTTATGTTTTGAAATGAATTTCAGGTCCTTTGTGCTCTTATCAAACTCATTTGTGGTCCTTTGTGCTCCTTTGTGCACAAAGGAGGTCCTTTGCGGTGTTTTTAGAGACCCACATGTGAGAGCATGGAAGGCTTCTTCTTGTCTCAACAACGTTATCATGCTGAAGATGTTTGGGTGGGGTGCATTGATTAACTTCTTCAGTTTACTATGCTAACCTTCTAATGGATTTGTTGTTACGGTTACGGTTATATGTTTTTGGTGGACGGCTTACCAACTGGTAATTGCGCCCTGGTAACTAACTTTTTGGAATGAGTCCATTATATTAGTAATATTAAACTTTAGAAAAAAAGTCCATTAAAAATACAAAATTAGAAAAATAAATATATATTATATAATACTTTGAAGGCGACTATCTTTGCTTTGAGGTAGTGCGCCTAATTGACCTATACTAGTTTAAACTTATTTTAATAAATTTAAATCGAAAACAAATTAAGAAAGAAATTAGTGTTACTAGTATTTTGAAAATTAACTTCTATTAATGATTGAGACTTTGGTTTTTGACCTGTACTTTTATATCTAATTTTAATTAAAAGACAAATACTGTATGTTTGTTATATTTTTCTTATTTTTTGTTTGTTTTTTCATCTGTTAAAAAAATTAAATCAAATTAAAAAAAAAATTTATAAATATAATTAAATAAATGAAAATATTAATTAATGATATTATAAAATTCGGGACATTCTACTTCTAAATTAATTACAAGGGTTGCAGTTTGAATTGTACGGGCTTTGTTGTCATTTCAGTACAATCGCTGTACTTTGCGCTGACTCCACTGTTTTCCAAGCTACGTACATGTCAAACTGAATAAACTTTAACATAATTTCATGCCCTGTATATCACGACTACCATGTCCGGAGGCGACCACTGGTTGGCACCGCTAATCTACATGTCTATGTGTAATGCATACGACTTTTTAAATGAATTAGTTTGATAATTCAATACTAGTATTAGAGAGAAAAAAAAATTGTAGCTTTAGCATCTAATTTGAAAACTGAGTAGAGAATATTTTGTTTGTTGCTTAAATGTTAATGTACTATTTGAGAACTATCTGATATGCTTAAAAAGTTTGCTATTTTTTTGGTCGCTAAGGAATGTATTCTACTATATGTTGGATGGTATCTGTTGAGTTTCCAACCCTGACCATTAGTACTACAAGCTTTAGATTATATAATTTGTGTTGGATTAATGTTCGTTGTAGTAATACCTTAAGATGAAAGGCATGTATATGTGTAAAAAAAAAGCAGTATCTTCATCGTCTACCCTTTCTGTTTTTGTCTACTTTTCACTTGAACTATTTAATTGACCTTGTAGTGTTGTTGTTTACATATGTAATGAAACTAAGAAATGTGGGCGTGTTTGACTGGGTATTTGGTTCGTGAATCACGTCCTTGTATCTGAGTGTGGATGTACTATTGTTGGAACACGTGTTTGTGGTATTGGTGTTATTGAAGAAGTGGGGGTAAGTTTTGTGTTTACATATGTACTTTCTAACCTGTTTTCTTTCTTGATTTGTTGTTCTGGGACCTTCCGTTTTTGTTTAAAAAATCATAATTTATTCAAATAATGAGATTAATTAAATCTTTGAAGCTAAAGTTGAAAGTGTTGGTTACTATTAAATGCTTTAACTACCTTTTCTTTTAAATAGTTTTTTTTTCCAGACTTTTAATTGCTTTTACTACCTTTTCTTTTAAATAACTTTATTTTCCAGACTACTAGTTGCTTTTACTACCTTTCTTTTAAATAATTTTCAAGAAATTCCATATTAGAAACACTTAAATATAATAATACTTGATACATGTTTTCAAACAACAAAAAAAAACCCATTTTTTTTCATAAATTTCATATAAATTATTATTATTTAATTTTCACAAGTAAGTTACCTGTGACCTAATTAGACACTAATGACTACAACAACATATTTTGCAATAACAACATCAATTGTTCTTCCCATAATCTCCCATGAAGAAATAGCCAGATTAGTAAAATACAAAATGTAGGAATAGCCAGAAGACACCGTGTAATATATACTCGTAAAATGTTAAAAATTACATCTTTGAAATATGCAGATAACGTTGTCGTTTAGGACTCCAATTATAAGCCGTGGAATTAACGACATTTGTCTTTTATCCAAAGTGGTGTTACATGTCAAATTGCATTCGAACTAGTCTTTAAAAGTACATGTTCTGTAAGCACTAATTTTACACGTATCCAAAATATGAAAGCCGGGTAGATAAATGTTTTACGTCCAGTTGGCATGGTTTCAGTTAGCTGCAAGACCAAAACCATAGTGTAGCAGTTGAACATGATAAGCCTTCCAAACTTAACATTGTGGCAGTCGTTGCTCGAATCCAGGACCAATGCACAGGTAGCCATCGTTCTATCAAATGAGGTAGTAGTCCAAATAATTATGACGACTTGAAAGGTTATTTTAATTTTATGCTGTGACGCCTTCCTACGACCAAGATCAAGGATAAATATATAGCAAATAAATAGCATACTATTGTTAGATAGATTATGGTCATAGATTCATCAGTTGCCAGCTTTTATTCAGTCACAAAAAGGCTTTCAAATTTATTCATCGCTCCTGAACATGACACTCAAGACGAATAAAATCTTTTGTTTGGCAATGCACTTTTCTTGTTCGGTTTAAAGTCATGATAGCCAATAACTGAACTTTTATGTTAAGAGTTTAATGAAAATAACATTGATAAAACTGCTATGTTGATAAGGTCACATCCACCACAGAATTCTGAATTTACAATATTTATATAGCGCATTATCTAACCAAAATTACTCTAAGCGCTTAACATAAAAACAATCAGTGCAGTTAAAAGAGGTGTTTAACATTAAAACAAATATTTGGCCTTTTGTACTTTTTTTATTCGAGCATCACTGATTAGTCTTTTGTAGACATATGCTTGAACCTAGTGGGCTATCTAGTGACATATCGTGACATTTTTCCTAACTCATTAATCTTTTTATTTAGTAATGATCTGACGATTTCAAATACTTGTGCCACAAATATGACATTTTATTCATTTGCACTCCATAACGACCGAAAAGAATGTCTGTGATTTTTATAAATTCATTTTTCATAGTCTGTTACTGTTGTTTCATTGGCAGGAGTATTCGTGCCTCAGTTATGACTACTTTAGCTACCATATTATTAGCAGCGATGCTGCTTTCCATAGCTTTCTTTTTTATTATATCTTAGATCATGTTTGTGATTTTTTTTCTTGTATCTGTATTGTGTTATACTATACACATGTTGTATATAAGCATTTTTGAGGTTTAGGTTCTTGTAAACTATTTCAACCTCTCTCCTTAAACACCACAGCATATGCTTGAACCTAGTGTGCTATCTTGTCGAAGTTTTTTAATTGTTGTTTCAATGTTTTTTCTTCCTTTGTCGAGTTTATTGTTAGTATTAAAAATAAACTCAGTATTGGAATCAGGCTTAAAATTTTGCACGCAGGACGCGCGTTTCGTCTTCAAAAGACTCATCAGTGATGCTCGAATCAAAAAAGTAAAAAAGGCCAAATAAATTACGAATTTGAAGATCATGTGGACCTAAAATTCCGAAATATTTTGCCAAATACAGCTAAAGACATCTATTTATGGGATGAACATTTAGTATTTCGAAACATTCAAAGTTTTGTAAACTGTAAATTTATATAGCTGAATGAGATTGCCGTAATGTCTAATATAATGTTTAAAAACTACTGATTTTTTGTTTATTCAGTTATTCGACGCACACCATTCTCTTCGCATTTGTAAACATTGTGTCTGACTGTGTTCATTTGTTTGCATGCTTGGATCTGTGCATATGAATGATGTATTGAAGCATTTTCGATTTGGTTCCATGTGAGAAATTCTGCTTTTGGGCGGGGCTTTCATAGTCACGTGATCATACTATTGTTATTCAGTTATTCACTATTAACTATAAAAGTTATTTTTTGCATACAATTTATATACCAAATAAGTATTTGTATAAATGTCATCCAAAATGCCAGTGTTTTCTCATACATTCTAAAAAAGAACCCCTACTCCAAAACTGAAACAACTATGAATAGAAATCAATTGTGTGGGTGTATACTCTGCTTGGTTGATATTGACTAGCTCTGGCCTTGATTCCAATTTAGATACATGAATCAAAATATTAACATCCCGTATGGTTGTTCCGTTCGCTCTTTGAATTTAACCCTTTTGTGTCGAATGTTCATTCCATTGATTTCTCTGTAAAGCAGTTGTTCTGACAATACCTGGCCTGAATTTGATAGATAAGCTACTATAACAAATCAATATAGAACATTTGTTAAATCTTACGTAAATTTGCTTATAAAGTCATAATTAGACACAGTAATGTTATCTTTTGTACGGAGAAATTATAAGAGTTTTTGTCAATAACACTAGGCGTATGATGATTTGTTTTGAAAATTTAATTTTCTGTAAATAAACGTTAGTACAAATAAAAATTCGATTTTATAAAGGAAATCAATACGTATAGGTTTATACATTCTAAAAGAAAAATTGAGAGAAATGGTCCTTTTTTTCATAAAAAGAATGACCAACGTAGATACAAGTATATTGTGTCTTAGGAAGGGATCAATAGTGCTTTGTAAAAAATTACTCTGATTCTAACAATTTTTTTTTGGACATTATCAAGATGTTGGATTTTTGACTTGATTGACCACATATTAGTTACGTTTGGAGGACGTGTTTTTAAATAAATAATCGGCATTCCCATTGTGCTCCTCTTCTTGCCGACTTGTTACTTTATTCATAGCAGACTGTCTTCATACAGGAGTTTCTTAGGAAGATCGAAAAGAAGCTAGCCTTATTAGTATTTAATTTTATTTCCAGCTACATAGATGATGACCTCTCACTAAATAAATCAAAATTTAGTGAATATGTTGAACGCATCTGTTCCCTTCGAACTTGAAGTAAAATATAAACCAGAATACGACAGAAGAGATGAATTTAGCTTCCCAATTGTGAACTTTTTATTTCTTTGCAGCGCCTGCATATATTTCACTGTTGCTACAGTATTCAAGAACTTGCATTTCCTATCATGATTACTTTGATAGAGGGTTGCTGCTACAACCAAGAGTTCCAAGTGGTGAAATTGAAATGATCCCTTCGAAAATTTTACAGACGCCATCACGAGTTGGTTGACCGTTATATAATATCTGTTTCACAAATGACGGCGTATATGTTCCAATTGTCGGAACAACAAGTCCATCCTCTTTTCCAGGAATGTGACCTACCGAATTAGACTTTTCACCAACTGTTTACTTACATGGGCAACACGACGGGTGCCACATATGGAGAATGATTTGCTTAATTTCGCAAAATCGTTGGATCTTTATTGACATTTTAATAGTTTGGTGTCTGAGGATTTAACATCATCATGATTTTATAGCATTTTTAAAATGTATATATCCTTCAAAAACGAAATAGGAAAAATTAACATTGACTTCATAACAAATTGCAGGCCTGAATGTACTTTGTCATGCGCGTGATTTGAAATCACAATATAAAAACAAGGAGGTGTGGTATGATTGCCAATGAGACAACTCTACACCTTAGTTCAAATAACGTGGATATAAGCAAATGTTTATAATTTATAATATGATTTATAACTAAACAATTTACGAAAATGAAAAACAAGTATAACGAACATGAACCAACGACAACCATTCTATTACAGGCTTCTGACCTGGAACATATAGAATGTGTCGGGGTTAAACATGTGTGTGTCACATCATTGTTGACATGCTAGTTATAACTGCAGGTGAACTACACAGACCACTTAGTTCCCGAGTCTGCACTAAATATATGACAAGCGTACGGCTTATAAATAAAGGGAGATGTCTAGAACAGTCGTAGACACTTATTAAAGACCTATCATAATAGTAGACAAATGTTATATACATATGTATATGTTGACTGTCTTAACCTTTTGCTCGCCCCTATTTGATGTAAGTTTTGTAACGTTTGACTACCATAGATCAACCATCAATAACTATTTTTCGTATTAAAAGGTCAAAAAGTGTTAGAATTTACATTTTTTTGTAATTAAAGATGGCCACTGATGAGGTTCATAGTGGTGTCATAGCCACATTACCACGAAGCAAGGTTAAAATAGTTTTTTGAAGTACAAAACCATCTCCTTGCTGTCAATCTCGATCAATGTAATAAAAACATATTCGCTTACGACCGTTTGTAATGAAAATCAGTTCGGTTATATAGATACAATGGATAAGCGTGGATTCTTGAAAAAGAAACCATGAGCCCGGAGGGCGAATGGTTTGTTTTTCATGAATCTACGCTTATCCATTGTATCTATAACTTAAACTATTGTGTTAATTTCTTTTCAAAATTAAAGCCTTTTCTTAATTAGAAGGTATTTTAAGTGAGTTTAAATAACCATGTTATCGTGTCCAACGATGCATTGATAAATCTCAGATTACAATTAATTGGTTAACACAATACAAATATAACACTTCTACCTTTAAAGATCTTTATATTACCAGGCATATGAATATTATCTGTTTATACAAAATAAGACATATTCGAAATTATTTCTTATAAAATTGAGAATGGAAATGGGGAACGTGTCAAAGAGACAACAACCCGACCAAAAAGCATATATAAAGTATATATAATAAGTATGTTATCGAAATTGTTCTAGCACTCTAGGCACATCACGATTTTCTCGCATAGGAAATTGCGAACAAACCTTTGTAAAATTGTGTAGTAAAACAGATGAAATCATACTATATTTATAAAACAAAAATTGACAAATAGAATGTAATAATTTTTGTTTCAAACATGTGAAATAGCCAATAATAATAAAAAAAAACGGTAAAACTCGCTATTATTACAAAAATATCCACTTTAAAATGCAAAATTAGAAAAAAAACAGGATAACTTAACAATTGGAACAACAGAGAGAATACAGGGATTCGAACCTAAACCGACAAATCCGTATCTTTAACTCATTGATTTTAACCATGCTAACCTCGCGGCTACCAACTCATACTATACGACTGCCTATTGTGTCTATATAAAGGTACAAGCCCTGTGTGTCCGATAAACCGATGTATATCAGATGTTCATTTATATATATAAAATAGACATCTAAAGTGTAACCCATTGATAGCCGAGAGGTTTCGTCGATGTGTTGATGTCAGTCACACATAACAGATTTCTAAGAAGGGTTCGATTCCCAGTGAAGGCATATAAACATTACAAAAATTAAAGGTAAGTTTTTAAATTAATTCCATTAGTGAACAGAAATCAGTAAATTAGCCAATTCAAACTTAATGAAATTAGGCACACAAAGGAAACAATTGAATATAATTTGGTGAGTCAATTTCAGCGGCAGATTTAGGAAGCGTTGATTCTAGAAAAAGAATCCACGGTAAATGAATAGGCTGACGTCTCCACAATGGTTTAACAAAATGTATTCAACACTATAACATCGCTAGTTCGGATGACAAACCACAGGTACATGAATATCATTTTAAACAATTCCGGCGTATCAGTGGATGTGCGCAGCCTAAAGTATTCGCACGTAATTTTGTAATCTATAACCACTTTAATGTCAACTTTACAGTACTCAAATTTTGATATTTTTGTGACACGAATTTTCCTTTATAAAATGTCGAAACAGAACATTCAAACTAGTCTGAGATAACATTGTTCTAAACGAAAAACTGGTTTTCAGGTTAATCAAATTATGCAAAAAGACCTATCAAATCAAAATATTGTTCAGCGTCAGTGTTCGTCTCTCTTTCCTTTGTTAAGATTAAGACCGGGATATCTATCAAAATGCACTTAATTTCTTGTTCTTAAACAATTCACGCAAGCTGGAAACAAATCGATATTTAGAAACATGTCATAATAAATATCGAATATACATATTTTGTATATATGGACACAATATGATAACACACAGAGAAAACGACCCCAATGGAAAATCTCAGAGAGGATTTTTTTCGAAGTACTTTATTTTGAACTATGCTTTTTTTTAAAACTCTAATACAACATAAGGCTTGAAAACTGAATCATATTCAGGTTTTTCTTTGTTGTGGTGGATCATGATTTTCGCTTTTGTACGCCGATCGTCGACGGGATATGGGATTCAAATAAGTTTATTACATATATCTGATACATTAGGTGGATCAATAATCCTTGAATTTTAATACAAAGACAGATTAATGGAACGGGAAGCTTACTATTGACGATTGTCTGAATTGTCGTTTTAGATCTGCGGAACTTTTAATAATAAAAACTAGAAAGTGCAATTTTTGCAAACTGAAAATAGGCGATATATTCTATCACAAAATCACTTTACAAACTTAGAATATGTCTGCTAAATCTTAAACGACTTAGATTTTGACATATTAGGTAGAATTATTATTTGAGATTTTAAGTGTTTTTCCTGTACTGGTTTTGTTGTATTTCCTTTTATGAACCTGGTGTTGGTAAACTGATGTATTCGTGACAGGGTTGAGATATAAAAAAAAACTAGTTCTACCCGCCATTATTGATGCGCCTTTACCAAATCAGGAATCTACGGAAACCGGTTAGTGTCAGGGTGTAGTTTTATTTTTTAAATCGTTATAACGACTTATTTACTTGTCATAACGACTTAAAATAAAAACTTCATCCTGACACGAACCGGCTTCCGTAGGAATCTCATCAGTTGTTGTCTTGTGTCATACGCTCCAATGGCGGATCCAGGGGAGGGGGAGGGGGGAGTTCCGGGAGTTGGAACCTCTCCTTTTTTGACGTTCAATGATTTTGAATGGGGACATATGGTTTGGAACCCCGCCTCCTCATTTATCCTGGATTGGATCCCCCCTTTTAAAAATGGCTGGATCCGCCCCTGTGCTTAAACGTTTTTTTAGTTTGTTTTGTTATTTGTAGAGTTGTATGCTGAAGGTACATCTTCAATATTTCTGCTTAACTTTAGACATATGACGATCTATAGCTTAGTATATTTCGATTCCAAATTTCGACATATTTTTATTCAATCCAGATTTTTAGTTACATTAGGAAATTTTGATGCAGGAATGCAGTTTATTTTAGAGATTTTATATTAAAACAAACATTTATGCGATTTTATCTGACGATAAATTTTTGTAAGAATACAAAAAAATAAATAAATTGATTTAAAAAAATGTATAACTTTCTATTATATGGGGAGATAGATCAATTAATTTAGTTTTATAGAGGAATCTAGTAAATATTTTTATTCTACAAATTAGTAAGAAAACAAGTACAACGACCCTATATTATATATTCTGATGGCATTTTATAAGAGCTATCTACTCATACATTTTATCAAAATTTTATCATTCATTTTCCCTTCTTTTCATGTAATAGCGCTTTTTTTTTATAATTCATCCTTAAAATATATTAACGTTAATTTTGAGCATAATTAATCTGGAAAACTTGTTATATTTTGGAAATCATGATATGATATTCATTTTGGCAAAATATGAAAAAATCGATCATTTTTTTTATATCCTCGTGCTATTTTTATTCTTTTTCTCCAACTTATTTTCCTCTCGTTGTTTCTAGGAAATGTAAGGAATTCAAAACGTGGACACTCATCAACGTTATCGTTTTAGCAAAAACAAAACAACGGGAACAATGCGATTATATTTGATATAGTATCAGATTCTGAATTATTTAGCTCTGTACACGAATGTCAAACTAATTGTCATTAATACAGAATACCCCTTTAATGATATTTGTTCCCTATTAAAATGCCTTTTATACTGAAAAATAAAATATATTGATAACAAATTATTTTGGTTCAGGCGAACAATTAAAATTTTATTTGTAATATCAAATGGCGACAGATCAATGTATGATTTAATGTATCTCATTGTAATACCGGTAGTACGGATACCAACAGGAAAATGTATGTGTTGATTTTAAATTCAACGGTTAAAAGCTGCAGATATAAAATCGATGCCACTTAAAGGCTATAGAACTCATGCGCCGTACGAGACGACAAATATTGAAATCTGGTCCATTTTCCTTATGTCTACGAAACATACGAGATAAGGATTACAAACAGTTTTGATGATAGGATGGATATATCAATGGAAAAATGAGAAATAAAGAAAACATATTCAATGTAATATTACTTCTCCTTTCTGGAATACTTTTGAAAGAAGGAGGTATGTTTTTAAAGAATTTTATTTAAATTGAAAATAACATATAGATATATTTGATCGTAACTTAATATTATAATGATGAAGTAAGTATATTATTTTATTTTTGATTTATAGCTGTTGCTTATAATTTTGAAGTCTGAATTTTAACTTGACTTCAAAATTTGATATAGATTTCAACAAAAGTAGAGATAAAAGATTGATAAAAGAAAAATACCATGAATACAAATGGTTTACTCGACTATTACAGAAAAAAAATGTAGCGGCCTGTTTTTTTTATACAATTGGGAATTCCTAATAAGTAACGGCAAACACATAGTTTTTCTTTCAAATTCTGTAAATTAATCATTTTTATAACAAAATACTAATGAACAAATAAACTAATTACTTAAATATCCAACGTACACAAGGAGCATCAACGGGAGAAATCCGTTTGCGCCACCAATGCGTCTTTTTGCGCTACAACACGTTTGCGCCAATGCTACATTTGCGCCACTAGTTTTCAAAATGTATAGTATTATTTGCGCCAAAAATAAAGTTTACGATTGCGGCACATTAAAAGAAAATGAATTTCTTCCTCCTTTATCCTGGTTTGGGACATGCAGTTTACAGCCAGACAACATAGTTTTATTAATGACACAAACATAATCTCCATGGCTGAATTCTCCTCTCGTAAAATTCCGATACTTTTCAACGGCAAAAAATATTGTTCGTCCCTATGTCTGACCAAGGTGAAAACGACATGCCTTGGTCATACAAGCTTGAAAAACATTTCACGTCGACATGTATTTTTTCTTCAAAATCAAAATGAATAGTAATAAAATGTATTCTCATATCATATCTTTCACAACATTCTTGAATCAAAGATAACATTTTCCGGTAACAGCACCCTGATTTAGCAGACAAAAGGCATCACACCAGTGGTATGTTATTTCCATGACTGACTCAATGAATTGTATATAAATGCTGAAAGCCTGAAAATACCTCTTAAGGTACCTAAAATAATTCATGATTATTATGTATGAGAAATTCATGTACAGGTAAATTGGCGCAAATGAATCATGTATATCGGCGCAATTGATACCTTTGAAAATTAATATTTGGCGCAAATGATACATCTCAAAAATAGCAATTGGCGCAAAAGGACTGCTGCCGCACCAATACGAGAGTAGACTTGTAAAAGTAACAAAATGAACACTAAAGTTTTTTTCCCTTTAAATTAACAGTAATCTTATGTTAACGCAGATTCATTAATTTTTTAATTTTCTTAAGATTAACGAACGAAGGTATTATCAGCTGAGTAGCCAGTGTCTCGTCACTGCCATGATGTCGTAACATATTTTCTATAATTTCCCGTTGAAATGTTAAGAAATTATAAAGAAAATAAGGTTCCAACTCCATAAGGTAGAAAGTTTACATTAGATAAATTTGGATATTCTTTTTGTGTACTTTTCGGTCATATAGCTCCTACCCTTGCCTCGCGTTTATGCATCCCTGGTTTTCTAATGTTTGGTTTGAGCGTTCAAGATGAAAGTAAAGCCAGAAAAGCGGTTTTGACGAACGAAATTTTATCGAGTGTTATTTTGAATTACTCGTTCTACTAATTTATTTTAGCGCCTATTTTCTGCTTTAGTAATTGGACTCCGTTAAACGTGTAAAAAGATTTTGAGTGGAACTTTGATGTTTACTCTAACCCAATTCAGTTAAACACTTCATGAAATAACTACGAAACTCATTAGGTTGAGGCTTTCAGTTGTTTTTACTACGTATAATTTGTTCACTAAAATATGTTTAGGAACCTAAATTTTAACTGACTTTTGAAGTCCAAATTTTCTGTTGCTTAAATCTGAGACTACAATAAGACAGGAAAGTATTCTATCTGTTTCATAAATAATGGTTCTAAGGTTTTAAAAAAAATATTAATGTGATAGACGGGGAGGAGGGCTTTAGATTTAACAATTGGCCACAAAGTATTAAATATAGATGTCCATCATAAGATATTCAAAAGATGATTTTCATTGTATAGTTAACCTCTTAACATCTACATTATTATTTGAATTCGTGATCTCGCTTTTAAGTTATATTCATGATACTAATTAGACCCCAAATTCTGACTGGGGTACAGAAATATGATCATTTCTGGATTTCTTCCGTCCGGTAGCAAAACCGTAGCAAGCTAAAGTGAGCGTTCGTTTTGATGTGCGGGATGTATAAATACACAGCCACATTCGGTCGGAATGGGGACGCTATCAAATTCGATGCCTCGTGTAGGGAAAGAACCTAGCTCACTGCACGCCAATAAATAAAAATCTTGCGACAACTTACTGAGGGGTCCGTAAATGGCTTGTTTCAATGCAAATTTTCTACACCTTCATCCAGATTGACTTTCCTTGACGAACTTAATAGTTGCATAAATTGTTTATTAATTCTTGTCCTGAATATGCATAAAATAGTTGCATTAAGCAATCAGCAATCAATCAATCATATTATAACACTAGTGGAACACATTTTCGGATTTTCAGGCAAATGCGCGGCTCAAACTGATAGATCTAGAGATATAGATTGTAAAGTTAGTTCTTGCATTTGGAACCTTCTCTTACAGGCATAACAATTACTCGTGTTTTTTTGCAAATGAATTTTATACGCATTCACTTTTTGGAGCGGATTAATCCAAACAGTTGAATATTATTAATCATGTTACTTTTCTTCTTGGTTCTTTCATTCACGGAGTTTGTATTACACATGCTTAATTAATCACTGATAATATTATATTTCTATATGTAAATTCTATAAGCTGTATTGCGTTTGAATAAAGGACTATATTATTATTAAAACGGGATATTTTAAGGACCCATGTTACATCGTATAATAACAATGTCTTAATTCTGAGAACATAATATCCACTCAAAATCTATTAAATATTATCATACAATTACGGACACTGCAAAATGGCGACCAAAAGCGACCAGTTTTATGACGTCACGAGTACTAATTCCTAATCAGGCGAAATAATTCTGTAAGTGTTCATTAATATTTGTTCTGGATATAACTTTGAGGGCATTTTATCGAAGTTGTAAGCGAAAAAAGTATTTTTACGGATTTTTTACGACTATGATAACTCGGCCTTTCACTTACAAACTTTACATAAAGTGAATTGGTTTTGAAAGGGCTCTAGACTTTATACGCACAGAGTGTGGACTTTAACGGTGCTTTTTTGTGGACTTTAGCGGAACTTGTTATTGTGGACTTTAACGGTGTTTTTTTGTGGACTTTAGCGGAGGTAATTTTGTGGACTTTAGCGGAAATTTTGTGGACTTTAACGGCGTTGTGGACTTTAACGGAAAATTGTTGTGGACTTTAGCGGTGTTGTGGACTTTAGAGGAATTGTGGACTTTAACGGTGCCACAGCGCTATCCTTACAACTGCAAAACAGACGCACTATATCCATAATGGGTTTTACTGTCGGGGTTGAGAAGTCCACGTGACCATATTTATATACATTAAATCAACCCTTGGTGTCGAGTCTCTTGTTTTGATCATCTAATATATAAATTGATTGGAATAATAAATATTCTTATTCTTATTCTTATAAAGAGGAAATGTGGTATGCTTGCTAACGACCAGAGACAATAGATCAAGGATGTAAACATATTATCAATTTGATGTACCATGTTAAAGTTAAAAAGATTATGAAAATGTTGAGAGAAAAAAGTTAATTCTAATTATGTTCGGAACGTAAGCAACAACAGCGAAACTTAAGTTTCAGAATCACTCTTTGGTTGTAACACTCTAAACTTTGCGGCTGAAAATTCATTATTGTTCTCTTCCGTTAACGCATCGCATCTGTGGTCTTCTTGTAAATTTTGGTTCATTTATATGTTTCGGAGTTTAGTGTGGCGTCTATTTTTTCTGAACTAGTAAACATTATTGTTTAGGGGCGAACTGAAGCCCTTCTCCGGGTGCGGGATTTTCCCGCTACGTTGAAGACCCATTGGTGGCCTTGGCTGTTTTTCTGCTCTTTGGTCGGATTGTTGTCACATTCCCATTTCCATTCTCTATTTAAGTATCACTAGTAAATGACATTACTTGATATTTGATTTCATATGATGTATATCAACAGAACATAGTATTTGACATCCGAACTTGAGAAATGCACTAAAGTATCATAACCAATAGAAAAATTCAAAACGAGTTGTACGATTGCTTCTAAATAATTAATCAAATTATTACATTGAATCCTCTGAGTAAACTTAAATTGCATAATAGTATACCTCATGTAAATACGTATGCTGTCAGTTATCTTTTTCTATAAAAGTGATTATTTTAAGTAATTAGATTCTAGTAATTATTGACGTTTCTGCTGAAATCTTTCTCATACCTAACACATCAAATGCAAATTTAATTATCTTCATGTTTTGCTGCACTAACATATATGTTTAGATGAAGAGGAAATAAATTCAATAATTGCATACATCTTGTACATAATAATAATAAAATCGTCACACACTCAAAGTAATTATAACACAGACCATAAAACAAAAAACTCATAAACATTATTTCACTTTGAAAAGGAAATGTTATCAATTTGTCATGGCATACAAATAATTGTTTTCATCCTGCAGAAAAAATATGCACCATGATAAAGTCTATTTTAGTAACATGCTAACAAAGGTCTTTAAAACATTATTAATTTATTTACAGATGAACATTTAACCTTTGCATTCATATTGTTAGGTGCATCAAGGTAACCGATGTAATCGAGTACTTTAGGCATCGCACTAACTGATGTAATCGATTACTTTAGGCATTACACTAACCGATGTAATTGAGTATGCCAGATTCTACACTAACCGATGCAATTGAGTAAGCCTTGATCTACACTTTCCAATGTAATCCAGGCACTTCACTGGTAATGCATATGGCCTACACTAACTGGTGTAATCAAGTATGACAGGCTCTACGCTAACCTATGTAATCCAGGCACTACACTAGCCGGCTCAATCGAATATGCCAGGCTCTATGCTAACTGGTGTAATCGGTAATGCACATGGTCTACACTAACACACACACACACACACACAACACTTTATTCTCTAAAATCCAATACAATCAAAGTTACATTAAATGACATGCAAAAAATATATACAAATAACTATGTAATCAAGTATGCCAGGCTCTACGCTAACCTATGTAATTAAGGCACTACACTAGCCGACGCAATCGAATATGCCAGGCTCTATGCTAACTGATGTAATGATAAATCTGTAATGCACATGGTCTACACTAACTGGTGTAATCAAGTATGTCAGGCTCTACGCTAACCTATGTAATCTAGGCACTACACTAGCCGACACAATCGAATATGCCAAGCTCTATGCTAACTGATGTAAGGATTAATCGGTAATGCACATGGTCTACACTAACTGATGTAATCAAGTATGCAAGGCTCTACGATAACCTATGTTATCGAGTATGCTAGACAGTACACTAGCCGATGTAATAAGTTTGCCAGTTATTGAGTTTATCAGGCTCTACATTAACCGATGCAATCGAGTATGCCAGGCATTATACTCGCCGATGTACTCGAATATACCAGGCATTACACTAACCGATGTTATCGAGTATACCAGGCTCTACACTAACCGATGTAACAGAGCATGCCAGGCTCTACTCTTACACATTAAAACGACTATGCTAAGACTCTACACTAACCTATTTAATCGAGTAGCACGGCTCTAACTTGCAGTTGCAATCGAGTATGCCAGGCTTTACACTTACCGACGTCATCCAGTATGACAGGCCTCTAAACTAACCGATCACGATAATCGAGTAAATCAGGTTTAAAATGAATGACTTTTTCTGCAACGATTTTGATTGTCTGTCACTCTGACAATCCTCTTGTCTATTTATTCTTGTAAGCATCGGACAAAATGATATTATTCAGGCATACGGTCTTAATGGTCACATTCATGAATGTTTAAACAGTTATTTTGACTTTAGTAGCTAAGCCTCTTTTTTAACATGAACGATCTTCCAATGGAAATAACTCATTGGTAGAATCCATTGACTTTTATAGATTTTCTTATTTTATGTTCATTTAATCTTGAACACTGGCGGTATCTAAATTCAACAATATAGATATAATCAACAAAAAGATTATATATACAGAGACTCTACTGAAGGACTAGATTCCCAAATAAATTGTTGGTGACGAGCAAGAAGGATCACTATTAACAGTCGCTACTCCTTGGATACGGAATTTTCAGTATTCTAAATACAGTAAGAACTATTAGAGATGGAAGTTTACCGATATATTTTATTTTGGGAGCACGATTTCTAATCCGTTTTGAGGAGATGCATTATGTTACCTTTAACCAGACAACTAGTGAAAAGCAAAACGTAGGCCACATTGGTCTAGACTAACATAGAAACTATTCATTTTACTCAGTAAAAACAGCAAAATTTGCCATATTATCATATAATATCTTGGATATGTTTTTATGAAAACTTCATAATCTAAGATTTAACTGTCGCAAAAACCAGTTTTCCAACCGAGAACCCATTTTGCGACAGTAAAATCAACGATTAACTGGGGCAAGCATAACAATATAAGGTAAAATAACAAAAATACCGAACTCCAAGGAAAATTCAAAACGGAAAGTCCCTTATCAAACGGTAAAATCAAAAGCTCAAACAAATCAAACGAATGGAAAACAACTGTCATATTCCTGACTTGGTACAGGCATTTCCTTATGTAGAATACAGCTTATTTGCAAGGTAATGATAAAAATGAAAGATAAATATCACGTGAAACCTCCCCTCCTCTCCACACTAAAAAACAACCAAACAACAACAAAATACAAACAACATAACAAAAACAAACAAGAAACACTGAGCACATCAATCGAATTTAATATATCCCAAATGAAATGTCATATTCCTGACACTTTTCAATAAAATTAGAAGCTTAAAATATAATAGTTCTAACTTATTGAAAACTAGTCATTCGATGCGAATGAATGAATGTAGGATGGACTAGTAAAACCTATACTTAAATGAATGATGCTTAGAACACTCATGTTATTCAACATTTTAAATTAATTTTGTTTGAATTCCAACTTGAATGAGAATTTATTGAATTGATATCTAATTCACTTTCCAAACAACATGGAAAATCAATTTTGAAATCCTGTCTTCATCACTATAAATTTCTTTTGAAGAGCATGTTTTAAAATACTTTATCTGCATTTGCATAATTGGTTAGATTGCATTTGATTTGTAAATGTACTTTACGAATTTTCTGAAATGTCACATCATGTCATGCAGTTAAAGAACAAATGTTTAGACAAGTAATCGACTAATCATCTATAACGTGAATCCTGATCATCTATAACGTGAATCCTGATAATCTATAACGTGAATCCTGATAATCCATAACGTGAATCCTGATTATCCATAACATTAATCCTGATCATCCGTAACGTGAATCCTTATCATCTATAGCGTGAATCCTGATAATCCTCAATAACTTTGACCCAGACATTTCATCGACGTCATAATGCATAATACATGTATGAACCGACGTTGATAAAGGACAAGGTTCACGTTAGGCCAAATATGGCCTTGAATTTCAACTTCATCATAAAATTTCAAAATGGCTATAATTTGGTTCTGAGATGGATCTATTTCAAAGGCCTTACTTTTTTCTTAAAATAAATCTTTTCAAAAGAGTACATTATTGTCTTCAAAATCAGCACAGTTTAGATATATTGTCAAAATACGATGATTTTGTGCATTTTTCGGACCTTAAAGCTTGATGGAAACCTTTGGCCGCAACCTAAGATCCAAAATGTTCTGTAACCAAAAGTTGCCAATGTCGACATTAAATCCCTAGACACAAAAACATTCTGGATCATCGGTGGCGGCCGAAATAATTTATCCTAAAAACTGCTAAGAATTATATTGAAAATTTGACCAAAACTGACGTTACAACACAAATAATACATACTTAAGGAGTCAATATTTCGTCATTTTCAATGTGATGTGCCAAAATGAACTTATTTTGTATTATTTGAGAAATGTCTAGTATTTTGGCCTGATCATTAAAATCTTATGGCCAATTTTAACCCTTCGGCAACTTACTCCTTTGACTCGAACATATCACCCCATCTTCCGGTTTACTGATGAAACAAAGAAAAACTCTTGTTTCTATCATGCAAATACACAAATACAATCCGATAAATTGATTATCAGGTTGTCTGCATATTTATATTGTAAAATATCAGCTGCTCGACACAATTTGAAGCTTTTTTGAACTCGTTCGCTGCGTTCACTCGACAAAAAACTTCATAATGTGACTCGCAGCTGATATTTCACAATATCAATATGCAGAGAACCTGATAGTCAGAATCCTAATCATTCATTGGTGACTCGCAGCTGATATTTTACAATACCAATATGCGGACAACCTGATAATCGGTACACCTGAATCCTAATCATCCATTGGTGAATTCAAATCAAACATTGTTTTTTTTAAACTAAGGCAACAAAACACACATTTTCTTAAACGAACGAAAAGTGGAAACTGGTACATTACAAAAGCATTTCTCCACTAGACCCTGGTGTGAAATTGTCAACATATGTGTATTCCCTCTTATAGAAGTTCCCCCTGTGAATTTTATAATAAGCAATGCCATAATATCTGTTCCTATTGGAACACATACTATATGCCCTTTATTCCGTAAGGAACAAATATTACAGAATACTTCTTTTATTTAAAACTAATGTTATAAAGTAACTTTTATTTCATGACAAAATAAATTCAGCGGAAATTGGCCTTACCTGTTTCGAAAATGTACAAAACAGCTCGACCTGTAAAATCGTAGACAGAGACTATAGCACGGTATGCTAATGGATAACAAATAATATAAAAAAAAACGGACAACTTTGAAAACTAAGGAATCGGTTATACTTATTTGTCAGTATAGTCGATTTAATTTCCAATTTCCAGGGATTTTAAAGTATTGACGGCGTGCATATAGCTGAGTCTACAAACGTAACGTCTTCAAAATACTTAAATCAATTACGACGTCGACATTTTTGCCTCAGAAAACAAACGCGTAACAAAAACACTGGACACTTAGTTTATCACATAACTTTAAACATAAACGTTAAACATATTTCTTTTTTTTTCGAACAACAAAGTGCAGCAAATACACATTCCGGAAATATAAATAAATATATGCTAAGAGCAGTTTAACGGAAATAATAAGCGACTATGTCGTGGACCCTATTCAGAAAATAGCGTTAAAACATCATTTCTTTAAACTGTAACATAATAGCTGGATATTTAAAATTTTCAGGTGTTCAGCCTGGACTATCGAATCATTCATATTTTGCAGATTTTTTTAAACCACTTGTTATGCACATATGGAATATCAAGTTATTTCGAAATTAAAAAATAGCAATTACATATTTTTTCTTACCGATTCTTACATTTTCGAATATCAATCCTTCCAAATTACTACTTCTTACACATAACGAACTACATTCCAAACTCATCTTCCATGGCCGTTTTTGAATTTTGTTGCATTGAATTTCGTCTGACGTCATAGTCCGAATCCGAAAAATTCTATTATAAGAAAATGCAGGAAAATATGTTGAATTTGTATAAATTTTAGGTCAAAAACTCTATTTTATGCTTATTCAATGTTACAAGTTTCAACTATCTTTGCCGTTTTCTCTATGGTCGTTTCATACTTTATAGATTTAATTTTGATAACCTTACTAGTAATGTGGATTTTAATGGCTAGCATTCATTATTTTATCATAAAAAAACTTCCTATTTAAAAGATATTTTAAACACGGTTGTATAAAACTACTTTTAAAAGCGCATTTTACAGTTGCCGTCAACTTTGTGCACGCCGTCATTGTGTTAGTCCAAATAATTATGACGTCGTCACAGCATTTATTTAAAATAGCCTCTCAATGCCGTCATAGTCATTATAATTGTTTGGACTAGCATTGTGAAAATAATTGTATGTATGAATTTCAAGATTATATATGCGTTACATAAATACGTCACTGTTTGTGATGTCCTGTGCTGTCGTTAATGGAAGATGTTCGTTGTTATTCTGCGGTTTACATGTTGTAACGACTATTATATTATTCATTTGTGCGTTTCTGTGTGCTGAGTGTTCTTGCGTTTGTTTGTGCTGTATTTCTGTCACGTAGTGTTGTCATTTTATCGATGTTTTTTAACATTGCCATATAAGCGGGAGGTTTGGCTAGCCATAAAACCAGGTTTAACCCACCATTTTTTCTTAACTGTCCTGTACCAAGTCAGGAATATGGCAGTTGTTATTTTGCATTTCAGTGTTTCTGTTGTTCCGTTGTTTTCCTCTTATAGTTGATGTGTTTCCCTCGGTTTTAGTTTGTAACCCGGATTTGTTTTCTCTCAATCGTATTATGATTCAAATGACGAACCATTAAAATCCGTAAAATCTGGTTCCAAAAAGTTCTGTCATCAAAACAATCTGAATGTACATCCTACATATACTATTGGTAAATAAGTTTTCCCTGGTCGGCTATCGAATGTAACACCGAAAGTCAACAGGACAAAAATTCACACACAAAAATCACAGACAATAAGTAATAGATAAAAAGTCACGAACACAAAGTCACTGGACACAAAGTCACTGCGGCAAAAATTTGTAACTGCGACAAATTCAGTTTGGAGATAATTTTGTTTTAACATGAAAAAAATTATAGAATTTATTAAAAATCAATTTCTGCATTTTTCTTAATTATATAAACAGCTTTGTAAACACAATATACAATATTATAACTTTAATAATGATATAAAAAAAAAACGAACTGTCGAAGTTTCTTGATGACTAGAGACGGGCTTCATGGTGCCAAACATATATTCCTTCTAAGACGGAAAAATTCATAATTTTTCATTTAACAAACTTATTCAACTGTTCAATGAATTTATCGTAAAAAAAAACCAATAATATTATGTTTAAAAAAAAGGTTACAATGATATTCTCTTATCATATATCTGAAAATGATTGAAAACTATTTTGGCAATTTGTCTGTCCAATCAATGCCTCTTATCGACAAACCATCACAACCAGTTTAAATGTACTTATTTGGTTTCTTGTGTGTTATTATGATATTAATAATTATATTGACTGAGTTTGTTTCTTTTCACGTAATTTTCACACTTGTTACTTGCACTTAGGAATTGAGGATATGAAACCGATAACAAATTTAAATATAATTTTTGAACACACTCCTTATTGTTCCAAAAATGATTAATTTTATAACATTTCTTTTTTAATATGACAGAATGTGGTACCAGTTGGGAGGTGACACACTTTACGGAAAACTCTAATGGTTACACGTGGGAGGAGGCGGATACAATATGTAAAGAAAACGGGAAAATGTTAGCTGTTGTTGATTCACAGGAAAAATGGGAAACGGTTAAATATGTTATAACAGGTGGAAACAGGTAAAATATTAATACATAAAAGTGAAGTTTGTTTGGCGAGAACAAAAAATTACTTGTGTTATATAGGACGTTTAAAAATTAAGCAAATAGGAAAATTTGCAGAATGGAAAACGATGTTTCATTTCTTGTTATTTAGAACTTTTAGTACCTTTTGTTAAAATTTCATTTGGTTTGGAATGTCCCGTTTATTTGTGCTTGGGATTAAGACTCAATATTTATCTAAAGATACCACGTTATAGATTTTCTCCATCTATTAAAATTCATAAATCTGTTTTCAACTTGGTTTAGAAATAAAACTGTTTCTTTTGTAAGAATCTTAAAGTATGCTTAAGAAGCTGTAATACTGTGACATTTAATTATGATTCAAAGATTTTTTTAGTGAAAACAAATGAATGGAAATT
Organism: Mytilus californianus; assembly: GCF_021869535.1. Classification (NCBI taxonomy): domain Eukaryota; kingdom Metazoa; phylum Mollusca; class Bivalvia; order Mytilida; family Mytilidae; genus Mytilus; species Mytilus californianus. The sequence goes on along the minus strand of NW_026262701.1, from coordinate 80,252,333 downwards.
CGTTTTAATTTGTATTTGAATATGTTTGGAAAACAGATCTTGTTGGGTATTACTGAGTATACGTTTAGAAATTTTGTCTGGCGCCAGGGTTCTCTTACGTGCAATGATTGATACATTTGACATACTGACTTATTTGACCTCTGCAGTCAGACAGGACATGACTGCACTTTTATACATTCCAAAATATCAAAAACAGACGTCCCGCTCCCTCAAGAGTAGTCTATATACCAAACGGTTGAAGCCCGTGTGACCTTATTTCTATACCAAAGTCACTTTCGGGTTTTTATATAGTTGCAAATTTAGACACACACAACACCAGAACAAAATGTTTTTCATAAAAGATTAATAAAATAATTTATACCTGCAACTAGTCGTGTTGAATTAAACAAAACATGAGTGTTTTTGTAAAAAAAAAGTGTTCGAAGATGAAAAAGTGAAAAATCCAGATATGAATTGTATTTCATTTCGTCATCCAAAATTGGTTAGTTCAGCAAAAATCTAAACCGATCACTTGCAGTCGTTTGCATTCCAGGATGGCAAAATTCGAACATAAACTCTTGAGTAACGGTACAAAAATACAAAAAAAAGCAACATTACCCCTCTCCCAAAAAACAACAAAAACAAAACAATCAAAAACACACTCCACTACAAACAAAACAATAATAAAAAATATTATGCAGACTATTATGAATTATCATATTGTAGATACACTGCACCTGCCGATGTATACATTGGTTTACAGTTTACTCAAAGTATAAACAACTTTACATGGAGCAATGGGGCACAAGCTTCATGGACAAAATGGGCTGAGAACGAACCCTACTATACTGAGAGAAGACATTGCGTTAGGTTAGATGTGTATACAAACTATAACTTTAGAACATCTGACTGCTCTTACAAGCATCATTTTGTTTGTTCATATGAAGGTAAATACTATTTCTAATTATGTTCACGTTTGAATAATCGAGTAGGGCTTGAAAGAATATGGTTACATAAAAATCGCAATGTTTGTCGACAATGCAGGATATGCATATTTGATCTGTACTGGCATGAAAATGAGAATATTGTGCTATTATCTATTACAAAATTCTGAAAATTATTCAAATTAAGGAATATATCTCCCTCGTGGAAAGCTCTGATTCCTTTCTCGGCTTTGGCTTTTGTCTGTTTTGGTATTCTCAGCTCGGGTTTTGAAATATTTTGGCCTCGAGCATCACCGAAGTAAAATTGGTACCGTTAATGTTATTATAAAGTTCAGACGAAAAAATGTAAAAAAAAACAACACTAAATATTTCGTAGAATTACGAGACAACGTTATTCGTAAGTCATGATTTCGATGCATGTATTTACGTTTATTTTGTCATAAAAGAGTACAGAAAAATGCATATTATCATATAACCCGGACAATAAAACAAATAAGGTTTTTTGCAGTCAATATTTGAAATTTGCGAGATTTGCATGTGCTCTATTTGATCCTATTTAGGGAGCTACCATTTGATTTTTATTGGGGGTCTAGGATGAAAAATTTTGTCCTGCATTTTTTTTTTATTAGTTTATCCTGACTTTTTTTTTGCCAAGTTGCTCATCCTGCCTTTTTTTTACTTAAAACTCCTGTCCTGTTTTCAAATTCCATCCTACCTCCCCCCCTCCCCGCCATAAAAATCAAATGGTAGCTCCCTTAGTAAAACGAATATTGAATAGAAAAAAAAATAAATGCAGTACAATTATACATTTCGACAAACATAATATGGTAGCATAAATATGGCAAGTTTTTCACTGTTTAATTTCAATCGCCTACTTTGTTTATATACATTCGAACAATACTATAGTAATAAGATTTTTTATTTAAATCAGCACATTCCCCTGTTGATTGATCGAGTTCACCTTGCAATTCTCTAATCACCCTAGGATATATGGTATATCGAGGCCTAAAATAAGAAAATAATAAATATAATAAAACTAAGAAATAATTCTTACAACTGAACTACAAATAGTCCAGGAAATATCAGAAAAACCCTGCACAATGTGGTAAAAGCATGAAACTTGGTATATAAGCTCCAGATACCATTCTAAGCAAAATAAGATATGGAGCCAACCTGAAAAAAATCAACTTCCGGTTTTTTCCTAGATGGCGGACAAAATTGCAAAAATTCTAAGCTAAATATCAAAGAAATCATACACAAGGTGGTAAAACAATGAAACTTTATATATTATCTCTTTAGACCCTTCTTAACAAATGAAATTATGAAACCAATATGAAAAACTATCAACTTCCGGTTTTTTCCAAGATGGCGGCTGAAATAACAAAAAAAATAAAACAGGTCAATATGACGTTGCAATATTTACAATAAAAATATATCAGAGGAGTACAATTGAAAGTAATATATATACAGTAGCTGTTATATGCAATAACACGTTCATTCATCTTGTTTGTGTCGGTAAACCCTATACTCTGCAGTCCATCAGGCACAATCCCCACCACACTTGCCTAAAGCTGTATTCGGAAGGGCGGATTTGAAACCCTTGCATTGTCCTCGACAACCTTTCTTGCATCCACAGTGAACAAGTACCTGTAGTGAAGAGGTTGCCTCTGTCAATATTGTTCAGAACGGGTTCTTACATGCCGTTGTTTTGCTTCTTCCAACCATACAAGTCTGGGGATGGAAGAACAGGCTGTAAAAGCAAACACTGTATCCAAATCAATCCAGCTTGGTACACAGAACGTTTGGCATGTTGGTAAAGTGCCTCTCTTGTTGGTGGTACAGACTCGATTGATCTACCTTTATGTGCAAAGAGTACTTTTCTAGCTTCATTTACAGTGTTGGATTCACTTGTCCGATGGTACAAAAGAACAACATATCGCTCCAGCAATGGTAGAATTAAATCACGGTATATTGAACTTGGTTTGTCTGTCATCTGTCTAAAAGCAGCTTGATACCTCGGGGAAAGTATTCCATGTACCCCATGCTGTTTTCTTTCCTCGTCCTGCAAATGAAGATACAGTGTCACAACCTGTAAAGGCGTGGAATATTGGTAAAAGCATGGATTCAAGAGCAAAGATTGTGCAATATCATGAATAGGAATGTAACGAAAATGTTTCCCAGTTGCAAATGCTATCCATATCTCATCAGCTTCTGTGTCCTTAAATACAGATATAGCGATCACAATTACGTCTGTATCCACAGTTTTAATGCTGATCTTTTTAAAACCATCCCTGACTGCATCTGCAACGTGAATCTTGACTATCGTATCTGCTTCTTCGTGTTTGTACGGTTGCAGTTTTGACTTGTCTATTTGTGCCTGGTTTGAAATCCTATTCTCTCCAACTGTACAGATAACATTCTTTTCAGTATTTGCTACTTCTACCAACTTTTCCGATAGAAACTGAAACAGCTCCATTTAATTCGCATCAACCTGTAGAAAGTCATGCCAATTCTAAGGGATATTTGTTTGAGCTTGAACTCGCCTTCGAATTCCCTTCCCTTTATTTTGTCTGATTGCACTTTTGAGGCTGTTTTCTACATATGTGTCCCATACTACATCAACGCGACCAACATCGCTATTTCGGTTTACTATGTAGGGAACAAACACTTTTACCGCATAAAAGAAATAGCATTGGTCCAACCTGACGCTTCCAGCCTATCGCCAATAGTTTTTTTAAATGGCCATCGCGATATGGAGACCTCCAAACAAAATGAATAGTTTATCTTCGCCGTAACCAGAAGAATCCGCCATCATGAGTCAAAATGGGACCATACGTCAGTGTGATAAGTCAGATCTATCAAGAAAATGTCTTGAGCCGTTAATATCTAAAACAATAGTTAACCCTCAAGTGAATGCAACAATAATTGAATGTGCAGCAGTAGTCAATATGCTCAAGCCTGGTGCAGCATATCATTTCATGATTATGCGGTAAAAATGTTCTTCACTACTTAGTAAACCGAAATAGCGATGTTGAACGCGTTGATGTAGTATGGGACACATATGTAGAAAACAGCCTCAAAAGTGCAATCAGAGAAAAAAGAGGGAAGGGAATTCGAAGGCTCAAACAAATATCCCTATAGCTAAGAACTGGCATGGCTTTCTACGGGTTGATGAGAATAAAAGGGAGCTGTTTCAGTTTCTATCAAAAAAGGTTGGCAGAAGCAGCAAATACTGAAAAGAATGTTATCTGTACAGTAAGAGAGAATGTGATTTCAAACCAGGCACACATAGATATGTCAAAACTAAAACCGTGCAAACACGAAGAAACTGTTACGAGAGTTATGCTTCACGTTGCAGATGCATTTAGGGAAGGTTTTAAAAAGATCAGCATTAAAACTGTGGATACAGACGTAATTGTGATCGCTATATCTGTATTTAAGGACACAGAAGCTGATGAGATATGGATAACATTTGCAATCGGGAAACATTTCCGTTACATTCCTATTCATGATATTGCACAATCTTTGGGTTCTCTTAAATATAGGATTTTACCAATATTCCATGCCTTTACAGGTTGCGACATTGTATCTTCATTTGCAGGACGAGGAAAGAAACAGCATGGGATACATGGAATACTTTCCCCGAGATATCAGCTGCTTTTAGACAGATGGCCGACCAACCAAGGACAATATGCCGTGATTCAATTCTACCATTGCTGGAGCGATATGTTTTTCTTTTGTACCATCGGATAAGTGAATCAAACAGTGTAAATGAAGCTAGAAAAGTGCTCTTTGTACATAAAGGTAGATCAATCGAGTCTGTACCACCAAAAAAGGGGCACTTTTCCAACATGCCAAACGTTCTGTGTACCAAGCTGGATTGATTTGGATACAGTGTTATCTTTTACAGCCTGTTCTTCCATCCCCAGACTTGTATGGTTGGAAAAAGCAAGACAACGGCATGTAAGAACCCGTTCTGGACAATATTGACAGAGGCAACCTCTTCACTACAGGAGCTTGTTCACTGTGGATGCAAGAAAGGCTGTCGAGGACAATGCAAGGGTTTCAAATCCGCCCTTCCGAATACAGCTTTAGGCAAGTGTGGTGGAGATTGTGCCTGATGGACTGCAGCGAGTATAGGGTTTACCTACACAAACAAGATGAATGAACGTATTATTGCATATAACAGCTACTGTATATATATTACTTTCAATTGTACTCATCTGATATAATTTTTTGGTATATATATATAATTAATTATCTAATTACTACCACAATTTGATATTAATAGTATTGTAATTTTCATTGTTATTAATGAATGTAATGTCAGTATTACAAATCTAATCTTGAATCAATCCTAATTCTATCTTATTTTTGGGAAATATTTTTACAAATTCAAATGTGACGTCACTTTATGTGGGTTTTTTTAGAATTTCAAATGTGACGTCACTTTGTGCGTTGAGGCTTTGGCTAACTCGGCTGTGTATTTTTATGTGTTGGATTAAGTTGTTTTATGTAATGTATCCGTTTTTATTCAGTAGTTAGTCCCCACTTCGGTTTTATCATGTATATCTATTATATAGTCATTTTATAAAATTTACTGTTTGCAAAAGTATAAATTATTCTAAATAATAAGGATGTTCTTGTCCCAGGCAGAAAACTCTAGTCGTGTTAGGCGCAACTTTTTGGAAGTTTTGGTCCTCGGTGCTCTTCAGCTTTGTACTTGTTTTGGCTTTCAAACTTTTTTCATCTGAGCGTCACTAGTTAGTCTTGTGTGGACGAGACGCACGTCTGGCGTATTAAATTTTAAACCTAGTACCTTTTGTTAGCTATTATTCGTGTGTTTCTTTGTCCTATATGTTCTCCCATTTATATGTATTGTAGTCATGTCATGTAATGTTGTCATTTTAATGTTATATTTAACATTGCCATAAAAGCGGGAGGTTTGGCATGCCACAAAACCAGGTTCAACCCACCATTTTTCTTAAAATGTCCTGTACCAAGTCAGGAAAATGGCCATTGTTACATCATAGTTCGTTTCTGTGTGTGTTACATTTTAATGTTGTGTTTTTGTTGTGTCGTTGTTCTCCTCTTATATTTGATGCGTTTCCCTCAGTTTTAGTCTGTAACCCGGATTTGTTTTTATCTCTATCGATTTAAGAGTTTCGAATAGCGGTATACTACTGTTGCCTTTATTTGCAACTTCCTTTTGACTTGTTTTAACATTTTTGTTATTTCGGCCGCCATCTTGGAAAAAACGGAAGTTAATAGTTTTTTATATTGGTTTCATATCTTTATTTGTTAAGAAGGGTCTAAAGAGATAATATATAAAGTTTCATTGTTTTACCACCTTGTGTACGGTTTCTTTGATATTTAGTTGAGAATTTTTGCAATTTTGTCCGCCATCTTGGAAAAACATGGAAGTTGATTTTTTTCAGGTTGGCTCCATATCTTATTTTGCCTAGAATGGTGCTAGGAGCTTATATACCAAGTTTGATGCTTTTACCACATTTTGCAGAATTCTGATGAAAAATTGGACTTAGCTGCTTGACTAAAAGAAAACAATTGATTTTGCCTATACCCTTCGATAAAACCACATGTTCGCCATGCCGTTTGCTACTATGTTAGTAGTTTCATTTTCTTTCATAAATGACATTAACCTCCTGATGCTCAGGAAGAAGGCAATGATTTTATCCAACAACTTCCATTGTAATGTAATATTGACGTAACATGCCTCCGGTTGACACATTGCTGTTGTACTGTGCTTGGATATACTAAACCGTATCAGGCACACTTATTGATTCTGACAATAAAATCAGTGCAAGATTTTTCGCCCGACAGGAAATGGAACTTCAATGAACAAAATCTTTATCTAGTATCGAATCAAATTTAAGAGTTATATAACAAATGTTGACATATTATTTTAATAAAAAGAATTATTCTGTAAACCCCAATGTGTCAATCGACAAATATAGAAATTCCTGTTATTTTTCATGAAAGTTCCAGTTTTAAATCTAATCTTGCATAGGTTACAGAGCAATAAACAAAGTAACACATTGTTATAATTGTTACACGGCTTTTACAACTAATGACCCATCTCTGTTAGATTGGAGAAGTCAGTTTAATCTTTGTGAATATTCTGTCTCATGGATTGATTTGGACGGAAATACTTCGCTATTATAGTTCAAACATATTGATTATAAAAAAAAAACAAAGTCACATTTAAAAAAGAACAAAAAAATGTCACACTACAAAAGATTCTATCGATTGAAGACATTTCCTTCAAGTGCGTTGTATAAAAGTTATAATGGGAGTGCTTGGAATTATATTTTCATCGATATGCAGTAATTGAAATAATACCATGTCATAGACCGGTAATGTGTACAATATCTGTAATATAAACATTATAAAACATTATAATTACAGTCAGAAGCATAACTTTAGTCAGACAATAGTCCTGATACTCTAAAGCAAATATTGTGGAAACCAAAGTCTGGTTCTTGCATCAATTATCCCATTAAATGTATGTTCTATGATCGTAGCAGTTTTTTTTTTCTGCAAAACTTAATGAAACGTTAAGCAATTCACGATCGTTATACCATTTTATCAAATACCAACCGGCTACAAAAATAGATGGACGAGTGTTTTTTTTTTTTTTTTTTTTTTTTTTAAGATTTACGTGACTTAAAGATAAACAATACAAACGACTCAGTCTGTGTCTGTTCCTTTTTATTATTTATTTAGATAAACAACACAAACGCCTCTGTGTCTGTTCCTTTTTATTATTTATTTAGATAAACAACACAAACGCCTCTGTGTCTGTTCCTTTTTATTATTTATTTAGATAAACAACACAAACGCCTCTGTGTCTGTTCCTTTTTATTATTTATTTAGGACCAGATCAATACTAAACATTCAAAAAAAGATTTTTCTACTTGTTTGTGCCCCCGCCGCATCGGAGGGGGGCATTAAGTGTTACCCTTGTCCGTCTGTCCGTCCGTTTGTCCGTTCACGAGTACGTACATACATACGTCCCAAAATTGGTTTCCGTTCTCTCACTTTTGTTTGCCTCAACCGAATGTAATGAAACTTATACACAATGCTCATTACCATAAACACAGATCAAGTTCGAATTTAGTTTGCGTCACTTTTACCTTCTTGAGTTATGTCCCTATATAACGTTATATGCAAGCGTGAGTATCATCTGTGTCAAATGGACACATTCTCCATTTATTTATTGATAATTCTCTATCCAAATACCGGTATTCTGAAGGGTTTAAATGTGCGTTAACGTTTTGATTTTTTTGGAATCTCATTTGATTTTTCATGCATTCGTATACAAGGTTTTCCAAATGGTCTTGATTATGTTTAATCCTGAAAACTGCTTCGAACGTTTTAAATTCGGTGTGACTAAAATATTTTACTTGCAGAGCTCATTGGTATAGCTGACTATAGAAAAAGAGCAATGTTTTTTTTTAGTTTTTGACAACTTACTTGATCATATGTTTTGAATACTTTGCATTAACAAGATCTCTGTCGTATTCTTTTGTTTAACAAGAGATAAAACAAGTTAGTTAACTTAAATGCACGTGGAACTTCTCTTCTAAATATGTCTTTTAAACAGAGTATACATATTTGTTTCTATATGTACAGTTTATGTACCAGATCCTGTTGTACAAGGTATTAATGCTTTTACTTAATGTATAATTAGATCAAATTCATAATCCTTATCCAAATCAGTAGTAGAAACAGTACAACCCAAAGTATAGTCCTGATCGCTAAGATGCTAAACCGTAAAATATTTGGATACTATTTCAGGAGAAATATGCAATTCTCTGTTCAAAGATTCTGACATCAAAGAAAACAACTGGTATATTGTTTAAAAGAAAATGAATAATTCCTTACTTCGATCAGGATTAAACTTTATGTGTTCTGTCTATGGCTTAAGTACATCGCTTTTATTATCATAAAAAGATAATGCGTAGTCTAGTGCAGCATCCAACAAATAAATTGTTACCTCAACATTGCTTTTTTGTATGTATGCTTGTTTATTTATTTTTGACGTGTTGCTTTTTTATTATTATTCTTATTCATAAAAGGAATATAATTTAAAATAGTTGATGTTTCGTAAAAGGTTTTGCTTCTTAATAAAGAAAATTAAAGATAAATCTGACATTTTTCATGCTCTAGAAACACATCATACACAAACCTAGTATAACAGTCTCGAACTGTTATATCATTCCTACATGTAGTTTATAGAGAACAAAAATAAAGCATTGCCTACTCGTACCATGAGTACTGGTACTCGTACCAAAGTCAGGAGTGTGTAAAAGGGGTAAGCAAACCTGGTGGACAAACATAACTTGATCAAAGATAGTAGAAAAATAACAAAAAGCCCTTATAGAAGATTATAATGTAAATTGATATATACATTACACGTCAGTAGATTACTATTTTTGTGCTAACTCAAATGAATTTCCTTATATAAATATATAAATGTAAAAATGTAACAATAGCGTCGATTCATGACAAATTTGCTGTACTGCAATAATGTTCTTCTTTGGACAATAAACCTATTTTATTTGGTGTTTTTTCACTGTGGTTACACATATAAAAATATTTTGTTTTTAATTTTCAGAACTTGTTACATCCACAACAGCAGTATACACGGTAAGATCTAATTACCGTATATCGCGTTATTTTCGCGTCGGTTTTTTTTTGTGGTTTGGACCCTTGGTGGATTGTTAAAACTTTACTGTATTCATTATTCGCGTTTTTAGCCTCGTACAATGCATCTTAATTAACAGTCAAATGTTAGCGAATATAGCGTAAATTAAACACACGCGAAAATTTCCCATAAAGCAACATACAAAACACGTCTGTCACAGTCAAATATAGATTGAGCAACACAAACCCAACGAAACTGGCGGAAAACTCAGGTGCTCTGGAAGACTTATAAGTTCCAGCTCCACTATAGTAGTGACACCCGTCGTATTACTCAAAATGACGTTTTTTTTATTTATTTTATCATTACCAAACTCAAATATTTTTCGAGAACGGTTTATTTTGTTTTAATCCTAGAAGGGGAAAAGGGGGGGGGGGGTGGATATAACATTACAAACAATTTGCCTCGTACATAACACTAAAAAATATTTCAATGTATTTTGATGAGTCAATTTGAGCTTTTTCCGAAACAAATTCAAGGGTCGTTCGGTCATACTTAAATTAGCATTTGTTTTATAGAAAATTGAAACGAGAACACGAAAATATGGAAATAAAAGCAAAATACACTGGTATTTTTTACCATTAAGTAAGCTGAGATTAAAGAAATCAGATTCTGTATTATATTATAATGACAGTGTTCTATGTTTCCTTATTTTAGGGCTCATCTGGTATAAAATCGGACATGATTGTCGGGATGTCAGTTGGATTCGGAATATTTTTAGGCATCGGAATAATAATTTGCATACTTTGTCGTTGTTGCTGTAATTTCCAACAGGAGAAAAAGTATACGGAAAGTTCTAAGCAGAGCAAGCCAATCCTACCAACCAGATCACAAGCACAAAAGCAGTTTGAAATTTACATGAATCAGATGGAAGGCGTTGATTATTCCCGCGCAAAATCTAGTGCAGCAGCCTCGGTTTCGTATAGCAGAAATCAGACCCATGATGACGTGTTCAATGTCGATGATCACCCGTCAAATGTTATTGATATTGCACCATACAGTCAAATGTCACAATATAACCAAGGTGATGAAATGAGTTTGAATGATTCATCGTCACCGTCTAATAAATCTACCGATTATATGCATTTTATGTAAAACAATTTTGAACAAAACTATGTACAAGGTAGCATGATTTAAACACTAATCATATCAAATTACTAGCAATGATGTACGTGACATTTTCAAGGGGTTCGTTTGTGAATATTCCCCTTTGAATATCGGCACTGGTCTGAGAATAATTATGTTTCACTGAACCTGCTTACAGGGATACTGAATGCATAATTTTATTGAAAAGTTGCTAATGATTTTGACTAAGCATATCACATTACAAACAAGGTCTACCTTTTAATAGCTTAAATGTCTCTTTTCAACTCAAAAGTATGTTTATGAAAATACCACGTGACAATTAATTCATAATTGTAACGTTACATTGAGCAACGTCAGTTTGTTGGAACCGGCAACATCTGCATTTTTATATGTAGGTCGTATGCCTGAATTCACTAAAAAGTCAGACAGAATAAACTATTTCTTCAAATTTTTGTTTCATTTGCGATGATGCTGTATAAAGATGTAAAAAAAAATGCACTAATTCTAAATTAAAATTTTACACGAAGTTTGTGGATGATCTGGAATTGGCTTACCTATGGCGTTCTCAATGAAAATGGTCCTCAAAATGTTTAGCCGTAAACGAAACTATTAAAAAAGGCTAAAGATATAATTTGTTTATTTATTTCATAATGTTAAAAAATAGTTGATAAAATGACTTCGAAGTCACGTTTCATAATGTTCTCATATCTGAGTTACATTACTTGTTCAAAAACATAATGTCGAAAGCAATGGAGGAAATTTTGGTAGTTTGCCAATGTGTTTAAAAATTCAATGGTGTAAATGATGTACTAACATTGTAATTATAAAAGGATAACTATTTTTGATTCTATATGGAAGGTCAATAACAATTCATTGTGATCCAAAGGATGATTGATACCTTTGGCTTTTGGAAAATATTGTAAATTGTCGAATGCAATCCATTTTTTTAATAATAAAAAAAATTAACAATGAAAGGTTTCACATTGAAATGACTTGTGTATAAAACTCAAATGATTCTTGTGTGGCAGTTAAACACCCTGCGGGATGAATAACATGCGCCCAATAATTTATAATCCCCAGTGCTTTGAGATACAGTTAACGCGCTCTTTGTGTGGTAAAGAACTTTGAACAACTTTCTGATTTGTCCTTAGGTCAAAAGTTGCTGGGCAAAGTTTCTGTCCATTAAAAAGAGACAGCGACAGTCCAAATTTTCCTCAATCCCAGTAGACCAAATTTTTAAAGGTTGCATAGATTGTTTATTGATCAACTCCGTCATGAATATTTTTGAAATGTTGGTTACTGAAGTTTCAGTTTCAAACAACAGTCTCTCAACAATCATGTAATGATATAAACATCCTAACAAAGTGGACTGCTGGCAGATTCTCTAGTCTTTACTTTACTTGTTGTAGCAAATATACTCATGTTCAAGTGTGTTACTTTTCATGTAATAGGACTTTGTTGTTGTTTTTAACTGAATCACCTAAGCCACTTTTTACAGAGGATGACCTTCAGGTCATTCCGATGTATTGCTATCGCCTAAATTTCCATTATGCAAATTAGTTTTGGGATTTCAACCGATCTATAAAAATTATAGATCCGCGGTCATTACAAGGGAAAAAAGTGCATTTTTATACCTGCGATTCCGTTTTTCGTTCGTACGATGTTTCATCAAAAAATGGAATCATTTCAGTTCATGATTTAGTACTGAAAATTTGACTGAATTATCTCCTTTTAAATACGGTTTTATATGTTTAATTGGTGTTTAAGAAAGAGGTCAGGTGCTCATGTTCATTCATAAAATTATCGTTCATTCATTCATGAATTTATCGTAAAATCAAAATCACTACACAGGTCACACAGGTTGTATACGTAATGTCAAATGATTACCTGTAACCTAAAAATAAACAAACTTAACTGACTCCCTTTACTATAGTGTGTGATAACATTTTGTGAGGGAATTCGATGTTTGCCATACCACTGTTCATTTCAACGCACTTTATGACGATACCACTTTATCAATATGAATGAAATTTTTTGCAGTGTTTTAAGAAATAATTTTACTTTAAAATCGCGTATCATTTGTGAACTATTAAATGTTTTACATGGACGAATTTTCTGTATAAAGAACACACTAGATAAATTATTTTTGATAGCCTATTGCGAAAAAGTTTACTGTATTAACGTTCTATTCCATTAAATATGCCATTTTTCGCAGAAAAACATTTTATGCACGGCTACGCCAGGTAAAATTGTTGTTTATCCTAACAAAAAAATACAATTTTCAGTTTCATTAGAATATTATAATAATAATAAATCCCAAATTTATGTAGTCATTAGATAAAGTCCTTATATGTCCGATCTGCCTATTTTTGGACATCAAAAGACAATACGATCGTTTTAAGGTCAATTTCGTCTACCTCACACAATCTTGTTAGGCACTATAATGAAATGGACCTGAAATTTATTTCACATGTTTCCTGAAAATTGATAAATATCAAAGCAACATAGAGCTGTTTATTCTAGTTCGTATAATGACAATTTAATGTCATGTTTGTTTGTGATGACCCCCCTTTTCGGGATTGCATCAGAATTACAGTCATTTCGTATCGCATGAGGATGACACATATCAACTGAGCAATTATGTTTGGGAATTAGTTTTAAGAAATGATGTCAAAGTAACATTATGAAAATATTTTTAGTAAGCTGAAATATATATTTATTTTTCACATGTTTATGTCTTGTAAGATATTTTATTTCTTGCCCGTTTTTCAACATTTGCGTCTGGAAAGTTGAAATGTTTTAACTGAATGGTTAATTTAAATTTATTATGAAAATTGTTAAAATTAAATCAATAAAGGAAATTATTGCCCAGTTACAAACACTACCAGGGGACAATCCATATTGTTTTTTTTTTTAGGTATATGTTTCAGCACATGTATAATTAACCCCAACTTTAGCCTGGTAAACTTGTTGTCTCCTTGTGAAATATAAAACATATTTAAAATGGTTTCCTGCTAAAGTCTTTTATTGATATAAAGTTAAAACCGTCTTGCTTCTCACTAGTCAACACTCCTGTCCTGTCAGGTTTAATTCTTATATATATGGATGAAAAATAAAAGTCCACAAAGCATTAACATGGCAGCAATTGCTTTTACAGCCTTTAAGGCTTTGATTTTTTTTACAGAAGAGTGTCCACCATGCACTTGCACTGCACTATAATAATAGTAGAATAGAATGATATACAAAAAGATGAAAATTATATATACATGCAACCGTAATATTAATATAATATATAACAACAAACCAGTGTATTCTTTGGAACTATTATTATATTAGTATAATAGTCTAAGGTATACTGATTTGTATCACTACAATATAATAGTTATTACGGTGAGGTTGAATTTTCTGTCATTTATTCATCATCCAAGCAGGAACTTGTATCAGAAAAAAAAATCTCTGTAAATTAACCTCAGTTTCAGGTATAGAGATGTGATCTGTTTCTGTGACATGTGCTTTTGACCATACACAAGAACCTGCGGTCTTCCGATGTTCAGTACTTCAGTACTTTGATTTCATGTCGTGGCCTTTAAAGCCGACTATACGGTATGGGTTTTTCTAATTATTGAAGGCCGTACGGTGACCTATAATTGCTCACATCCACGTCCTTTGAACTGTGGTGGATAGTTGTCTCATTGGCAATCATAACACATCTCCTTATTATTAAATGTACTATAAAGTCCAAACAAAAATGTTCTTGCATGCTTACAGAAGAATAAATTAGAACTGTGATATTTGATGAATTCAAAGTGTTATGGTATAAACTGTTGACTCTGTTTTAATAATGAGATAAGTGATGTAGTACGTTTATGATACAGCACCCAAACGACACAAATAAACAAAATACATCTAGTAAGAACTTAGTCTTCAACAATAGAAAGTTGTGTATGCAGTTTATATCAAGCTCCAAATCGCCCCGAGTCTAGAAGAGTTTTTAATACTAGTTAATAAAACAGAAGCTAAAATTCTCAAAATAAAAAAAAATAAAAAAAACAACACTAAGAAATATACTAAGATATATCAAGAATAAGATTAAGATATATATACATGACATGATCACTGGCCACGTTTCTTACTTGGGACGGCACATGAATATATCGTGGGGTAAAATGAGCTTTTTAAGACCTCCCTCCTCTCCTTTTACTTACGCTCACCTGGCCCGAAGGGCCAAGTGAGTTTTTCTCATCACTTGGTGTCCGTCGTCCGTCCGTCGTCGTCCGTCGTCGTTAACTTTTTCAAAAATCTTGTCTACTGAAACTACTTGGCCACAATCATCATTGGGATATCAAGTATCCGATGACCCCGCCTGCTAACCAAGATGACCGACATGGCTAAAAATAGAACATAGGGGTAAAATGCAAGTTTTGTCTATTATTTTGAAAACCGTAATAAATAGAGAAAATCTGACAAGAATAAAAAATGTTCAGAATGATGAGCTCTACAAACTGTTCATGTCCGTCAAAACTGTCAAATGACTTCTTATAGGAGTTATTGCCCTTAAATGACACATTTTACCATTTTTTGCCTATTATCTTGAAAACTATAATAGATAGAGAGAAACTTTGAATTGAAAAAGTGATCAGTAAGGCAAGTTCTACAAATCTGTTTAACATGGTCGAAATCGTCAGTCGACTCCTTATTAGAGTTATTTGCCCTTTGATGACAATTTTTATCAAGTTTTGGGGTTTTTGTCTTATATCTTAAAAATTATAATAGATAGATAGAAACTTCAATAAGCAAAAATGATCAGCAAGACACGATCTACAATTAAGACTCCTTATTGGTGTTATTGCTCTTTAATGACGATTTACCATTTTTTTGGGGCGTTTTGCCTTATATGATAACAATTATAATAAATAAATGGACACTTTAAATCACAAAAATGACCAGCAAGGCAAGATCTATATATAGCTACTAACAAGTCAAATGTTGCTGATATAGTTAGTAGAATGTCACTCTGTATAGTAGTGATTGCCCTTAAATGAGGATTTTTTTACTGTCTTTTGTGTTTGGGCTAAAACTAAAGAAGATAGAGAGAAACTAAACAGACTAAATGATCAGCAATACAAGATCAACAAAACAGAGATTTTTGTCATGAATTCTATTCTCGTTTACAAAGTTGGAGAGTGTCCTTTGTTGAATATGCATATAGACCAAGGTGAGCGACACAGGCTCTTTAGAACCTCTAGTTTGATATCCATCAGTTGACTAACAATGGGTACTACACCAGTGACCGAGTTAGTCTGTTTAGTTCATCTTCAGTGATCTCTAGCCTGTACACTCTAAGGATGTGAGTTCGAACCTTGCTCATCGCGAGGTGTGATCGACTCATCGTTCTTTTCGTCCACTCCAGCTTCCTCCACCAATAAAAACTGTCCGATATGATATAGCCAAGGTCACTGAAAATAGTGTTGAATGCTAACAACATAAATAGCCCATATCTTGTAATTATCTCAATTATTTGATGTGTAAATAAAGGAAAATGTGATTTATTAGACTGTTTATATTTCTCTTTATTCGTACACGTTTTTCCATTTTGTTATTTTGTTAAAATGTAAATCATTTCTTTCAATTCCGGATTTTACTTTGTTAGGACAATCATGTAAATCTATATTTTCAATTAAGTTGCATTTAAAATATTTTACTTAATGTGTTTTAGTGGACCAAAATAAACATAGAATTAATGGATCAGTATTGTCCTAATCAAATATTTCATACCAATAGTGTTGTTGGTGTTTATAAATGGTACTTAGTGCTGTCTGTAAATATTAAACCAAGTTTATGTGGTGTTCGCAGCAAAATCAGATCACAAATAGATTCAGGCCTTATCTGCGACAACATTGAATATAAAGTTATAAATATATCTATAACAGTTTAACGAAGATGGAGAAGATAAAAATGTTGAAATCAAAAACAAAGACGGACATACAAGTGTCAAAAGGAAAAAGCGAGCAAAGAAAAGTCACCAAAACAATAAATGCAAAGACTGAATATTGAGCAACATGCATGAGCTCTACAAATAACCCGGGGTAACTAGAATATATCTGCAGCTAGGGTCATGAGCTCTACAAATAACCCAGGGTAACTGGAATATATCTACAAGGTCATGAGCTCTACAAATAACCCGGGGTAACTGGAATATATCTGCAGTTTAATGAGCTCTACAAATAACCCGGGGTAACTGGAATATATCTGCAGGGTAATGAGCACTACAAATAACCCGGGGTAACTGGAATATATCTGCAGTGTCATGAGCTCTACAAATACAATGTAAACCGGGGTAACTGGAATATATCTGCAGGGTCAAGAGCTCTACAAATAACCCGGGGTAACTGGAATATATCTGCAGTGTCATGAGCTCTGTAAATAACCCGGGGTAACTGGACTATATCTGCAGGGTTAACAATTTCTTGTCCACTATAGAGATTCATCATGATGATCATAGCAAGTAACAATATGGTTACAAGTCTCATTCGGTGATGTCATATACGAGGGAAAAAAAGGGGGTAGAATTGTTGCTATAGACACGAGGCATGTATCCTTGGTAATTTGTGATACAGATGTTTCCTATAAAAATCCTGATGGTTACAATTTTGAAGCCAAAGAAGTATAAGCGTAGTGACAACAATAAAAAGCCTCAAAAGAATGGTTAATACGTCTTAGGTTAACTCAACCCGAAGGAAAATGTCACAAATGCTCAACATGTGATTTAAAAGTAATATGAAGTGAAACTGCGCTGTATTTTTGAATTTTTTAGTCCAGTTTACTATTAATGATTGTTTAAACTTCAGAACAAATAATTACATTCAACATTTCATTTCACATTGAAAGCAATTAAAACTGTTCGACATTATATTGACTTAATATAAATAAACATCATGCATTTTTAAACCTAAATTATAAAAAAAAAAAAAGAAATTGAATTTTAAATTTGGATCATTTGAGGAGAATGAAGATAAACTTCCTATAATTACAAAAAAATATTGAAGTTGAAAGTCTCTATACCAAAAAGGGAAAATAATTAACCATAGTCAACCAATGGAACAAATGATAAACTTCTGTTATGTTCTATCTTGATAAATTAATTGTTCTTTGCTTAAAGTTAAATGGTAAATATTTCATGCATATTCATGACGATAACAAATTAACAAAAAATCTAATAGGTGGGCTCTTCAAAGTGATGAAGAGCAGGAACCTTGAAAAATGAATATGTTCATGTTGGATAGAGATTATTTTTTCCTTCCAACAGACCATGCATCTACGAACCCTTAAGTCTTGTTAAGTCTTGGTTCTTTAACATGAAGAGAGCGTGACACTTTCCCTGCATGAGGCATTGGATTCAAAGTCCTCATATCAACCATACATCAAATCGGGCAGACCTCTAGTAGGAGTCGAACCCCTCAGACTGAGAAACTAGGACCAATTTTAATACCCATGAATACTATTCCACTACAGGAGGGTGCGTTTAATCATAATTTCACACGTTTCAACTTAGTGAATTAATGTGAAATTATTTTCTCTTGTCTATCGAACATTCATTTTCCGCCGAAAAGGTGAGTTTTGATCACTCAGCACGTCAGCGTTAAATCGATCGGACTAAAGTACTTGGTATTTTTTTTAAATTTATTTAGTCCTTCCAATGTTATTCTTAATAAAATACGTTTGATAGCACTGGAGGGTTGTTTCTTTTTCTTTTTTGTTTTATTATGTTGTGTGCAATATAATTATATTTATAAACATGTATATATACACATGTATGTTGATTGTACATGTGTAACATCAGGGGAGGATCCAGTCATTTTTAAAGGGGGGGTTCCAAAAAAGGGGGGGTTCCAACCCCCGGAACCCCCCCCCCCCCCCCCCCCCCCCCCCCTGGATCCGCCACTGAACATCTTTGATAAACTCAGCAGTGGCGTTAATTGTCGTGTAGCTTTGCACTTTAAAATTGAGTTCGTATTCTTCAAACTATAACAGTACGTTTTTCCTCGACATGTTTTTTTAAATGCATGCCACTTGACGTACATTAGATTTCAGTTTTTGTAGCGAAGTGCTCGTCAATTCAGAATGACGTTTGTCAAAATAGAACTTTTGTTTTCTTTATTATCTTTGAAGTTTGATAATTTCTTCACGTGACATTTCACAAGATCATATTTTAAAACTCTATTTATCCCAAGATTATCTTGAACGTTACACTATACATTTTACTTTAAAATCGACAAAAGTTATAATGTGAACAAAAGGAGTGACGGAAGGATATAATTCGTACTTTATTTTGGGCTTTTAAATAACTTTTACTGATTCGAGCGTAACTGACGTGTCTTTTGAAACGAAATGCGCGTCTGGCATACAAAATTTTAATCCTGGTATCTATGAGGAGTTTATTGTACGTAAGGTAAATCGAATTGTCTTTCTTTTTACAGATATTTGCTTGAATTAGGACTGAGGGTCTGGTAACATTATACTATACTATAACATTACGAACTTTGTATCACAGGCACTTGTCTCGGAAAAAAATACCTAACTACCTTAATGTTAAGTATATAGATAAAAAATTCAGATACAAGTGCCTATGCGTGGTATGTAGAGAATTTTCAAGGAAGACGTAAAAACTGGTTTTTTTTAACTTTCTATTAATACCAAATTACCAAAAGCTAGTTCCATTTACTATCCATTATTGGTCACTAAGAAAACGTTTTAATAACATACATTTACATGATTTCTGTTATAAAGTACAATGAGTCTCGATGATTAAGCGAGGTTTATTTTTTTAATCTAAATTGAAACATATCTTTTAAGATCAATACATGTAAACGTTGGTTGTTGCTGTGTTCTATTTTTCCTAACATATTTGTTTTACAAGTTTGTATTTTTGAATAGGTTGGGCTGGTACCTTTGTTTTCAGAACTTTGGAATCAATTTTGGAATCAATTGCATTGAGTTCTTATGCAAAACATATCCAAGTCGAGAAATTTTAATTAAAAACTGGATACATCTTGAGTAAATAAACACATATGAACTATCTATTTCAAGCACTTTAAGGGTATCCTATAATCCCTCAATCGCATTCAATGAGATTCCCCAATCGCTTACAAAGGGACTCCGATAATATCCGATACTCCCTCAATCGCTTACAAAGGGATAATATCCTATTCCCACTCAATCGCTTACTGAGTTTCAAGCAATACAGAGTAAGCGAATGCAGAAAACATCACAAATTTTACAGTATTTATTGTTGACATTACGCATTGATTGTTTATTCACAGTAGGTACTTGTTGCCAAGAAACCAGTCCTTACGTACTGGTAGATTTAAATACACTGGTCCACCATTCCATCCTAAAGACCTGCTCCGATAAGCAAACACAACAGGTGTCCAGTTTAAGGATTCTGACTGTTTTCAGCTTATGAATTATTTTATTGTATCAAAACAAAGGTTACTACTTCCTCCGATAGTTGACCTCGTAAAATTTGACTGTTCTGTTAAGGCAAGTTTTAGTACGTTTTGCTTCGATTTTGACAATATAAATTAAATTCAAACATTTACAAGAAGTATTAATTGAATTATTAATCAGTATTATTAGTCAGTTTGGAAAAATTTAGTCAAGGTAAGACCCCCTCACACCCCCCCCCCCCCCTAAAAAAACACACCAAAGAAACACCAAAAAAAAAACGCCTTTTCATTATTGACTTTGAAGACAATGATTTGACATCATTTAGAACCTTTGAATTAACCGCAGTATAAAATAAGGAGATGTGATATATGATTGCTGATGATACACCTACCCAACAGAGTCGAAATAACGTGGTTTTAAGCAAAAATAGGCAACCGTACGGCTTTCAACAATGAACAAAGTTCAGTTATTGAAAAGAATGTCACCTAACAAAGTGAAAATAAGGCCGAACAGGAATTTCGGTTTTGTTGACTGTTACAACTCCCCAAAACAAATTCTCAATATACAGACCAAGGTAAAGTGATGATGTACATTATGTTTTTAATCTTTGATATAAAATCAAACAGAAAAATTGTATTTATAATATTGCACGTGCTACAATGTATCTATATTTCTCTGTTTGTATTAATTTATCTATTCATATTCACACTTGGGTCACATGCCAATCGGACATCTTCCGAGGTTATGGTCGATGGTTAGTTAGATGACACCTTGTAACAAAATGTAGATACATCTTTTACGACTTCATGCATTGTTTATTGTTTCCTGTGGGGACTCTTATATATTATATTCTCGAATGTTTAATATATTATTAAATCAAATTTGAAAGTTTGAGTCAATTAGTAGCTAATGCCCGGCCTTTAAATGTCACGAAGTTATTTTGCTCAATAGTCTCGATAGTGCCTGTTGAAGGTTATTTGACCCACTAGTCTCGATAGTGCCTGGTGAAGTTTATTTGGCTCAATAGTTTCGATAGTGTCTGTTGAAGTTTATGTGGATTGATAGTTTCAATAGTGGCTGGTGAAAGTGTTTTTAATCAAAAGTCTCGATATAGTGCCTGGTGAATTTATTTGGCTCAATAGTCTCGATAGTATCCGTTGAAGCTTATTCGACTTACGTCTCCATAGTGCATGTCGAAGGTTATTTGGTTACATAGTCTTGAAAGCGTATGTTGAAGTTTATTTGACTCAATAGTCTCGATAGTGCACGTTGAAGTTTATTTGGCTCAATAGTCTCGATAGTGCATGTGGAAGTTATTTGACTCAATAGTGCATGTTGAAGTTTATTTGACTCAATAGTCTCGATAGTGCATGTGGAAGTTATTTGACTCAATAGTCCCGATAGTGCATGTTGAAGTTTATTTGACTCAATAGTCTCGATAGCGCATGTTGAAGTTTATTTGACTCAATAGTCCCGATAGTGTATGTTGAAGTTTATTTGACTCAATAGTCTCGATAGTGCATGTGGAAGTTCATTTGACTCAATAGTCTCGATAGCGCATGTTGAAGGTAATTAGACTCAATAGTCTGGGTAGTGCATGATGAAGTTTATTTGACTCAATAGTCTCGATGGTGCATGTGGAAGTTTGTTTGACTCAATAGTCTCGATAGCGCATGTTGAATGTAATTGGACTCAATAGTCTCGATAGTGCATGTTGAAGTTTATTTGACTCAATAGTCTCGATAGTGCATGTGGAAGTTTATTTGACTCAATAGTCTCGATAGTGCATTTGGAAGTTTATTTGACTGAATAGTCTCGATAGTGTCCGTTGAAGGTAATTGGACTCAATAGTCTGGGTAGTGCATGTTGAAGTTTGTTTGACTCAATAGTCTCGATAATGTCCGTTGAAGGTAATTGGACTCAACAGTCTGGGTAGTGCATGTTGAAGTTTATTTGACTGAATAGTCTCGATAGTGTCCGTTGAAGGTAATTGGACTCAATAGTCTGGGCAGTGTATGTTGTAGGTTATTTGACTAAATAATTTCGATAGTGTCTGTTGAAGGTAATTGGACTCAATAGTCTGGGTAGTGTATGTTGTGGGTTATTTGGTTAAATAGTTTCGATAGTGCCTGGTGAAGGTTATTTTGTTCAATTCTCTCTAAAATATCTGTAAAAGGTTATTTTGCTCAGACGTCTCGATAGTGTCTGCTGACAGTTATTTGGCTCAGTAGTCTCAATAGTGCATGGTGAAGGTTATTTGGTTCAATTCTCTCTAAAATGTCTTTTAAAGGTTATTTTGCTCAATAGTCTCGATAGTGTTTGTTGAAGGTAATTGGGCTCAATAGTCTTGGTAGTGTATGTTGTAGGTTATTTGGATCAATAGTCTCGAATGTGTCCGTTGAATTATATTTGACTCAATAATTTCGATTCTATCTTGTAAAGATTATTTGGCTCAATAGATTTGATACTATCCACTGGGGGTTATTCGAGAAACACGGAAGTCGGTTTTTACTTTTTAGTAAAATCCTTCTCTATTTACCAAATGGAAGGAACAAAATATATATAATGCTTTGTAGCTGAATATTGTTTTAATGATAGCAACAAGACACCGATGAATGCGCAACATCTTTAGCTTTTAAGGGAGCTACCATTTGATTTTTATAGTAGGGGGGGGGCTAGGATGAAATTTGAAAAAAAAGGCAGGCAGGACAGGAGTTTTGAGTAAAAAAAAGGCAGGATGAGCAACTTGGCAAAATAAAAAGGTAGCATGACAATTTATGTAAAAAAAAGGCAGGATAAACTAATAAAAAAAAGGCAGGACCGAATAGACTGAAAAATAAAAAGGCAGGACAGAGATTACAACTAAAATTTTATTATCAAGTGAAAAGAAAATTCAAACATTTTGAAAAACAACATAAAGTCACAAAAGCATATACAGTAACTGAGCTTTTGTCCTGTTTCGCAGCGAGTACAAATAAATCTTATATTTTCCGACAATGTACATATATTGTTTTTATCCTGAAATTTACTTCTAATACTTGAAACTATAGTTATTAAAACCAAATCATTGTCTCTAATCTCTCAAAGAAATCGACATGGTTTAAACGCGGACAGCGAAGAGGACCCCAAAATGAACTGGTATGGAAAAAGAAATATCCATATTACCGCTTGCTCAACATGGAAGTGGGGTAACAGGAGAAAAAGCAAAAATTTATTTGTATACCTGTTATTTGTACAATAATTGGCTCATTGCAGGCTAAAATGTGTAAATCATCGTTTTTACCATTACAAGAATGATTTTTATAGGTCGAATCAGTCAACGAAATGTTTTTTCCCTGTGAATCTCTTGTTTCCCTTTCAATGTTGACATTCTTTTCTTTTAAATAACTAAACATGATTAGCACGTGCGAAACCCATCTCCGGCTAATGGTCAAATTAAAGGTCATATACGGATTTAAATGAGGTTGATTTTTTGACTTGCAACATCAGCGGTGTTGTTTAGCATATTTTGACAACATCGAACCCAACTCACTGCCTATAGCCAAATCTTATTTCAAAATTTCGCTTTTATTAAAATCATATTTAAATTAATTTTTTTGTCTAAATCGTAGCTAAATAAATGCCAGTTTAAATGATTGTTCACTTTATATTTTCTGAATGGAACCTCATTGAAATATGAAATTGACTGAATTAGTCATTCAACTATATATACATTGAAACGAGTATTTATAATATTTAAATAAAAAATTACAAAAGTAAATATTTTGAAGACATTTTTATCAGTCATATGGAATTTACCCTCATTAAGTCAAGAGTACAAAGAAAGCGTATTGATTCAATGACTAAACTAAATGTTTTAAATATATTGCTTGCATTTTCTAGAGTAAATAATAATCATTAGCCTTTTGTGAACTTCAAACTAGATATTCAATTATAAACATGCTAGCTTTTATTAGCCATCCAAATATGTTGGTATGTTATGAAGACAGTATCAAATTTCAGCATAAATATGTAAACAAAGCGATTGTTACTGAATTCTTCAAAATCTCTGCTTATTATAAAGCAAATGGCACGTCATATAAGTTTTATTTAAATATATATGTTTTTCTGTTCCGTTTTTTTTCCAAAGTCAAAGCTGTTCACGTCTGCAGCAGTATTAAAGAAACTCCTTCTGTGGTTGAAAATGTAAAAATGCACTAGAATTTCACTTAATTGTATGTTATTTATATAAAAAAAAATCTCAATAAAATTATACAAAATGCATGTCTTGTCGTAGACATATCACATGCTATTCCTGTTGAAGGGTTGAAGGGTTGAAAGGTTTTCAATTGTGTTTATATCGTTATTCACAATATCGAAAATGATTTTTTAACCTCTGTAAGGCTACATCTTTTTGTTTTTAGCCTTGAGGAGGAGGTGGAGGGGGTGCAAATTCCTATTTAACCTATAGTTGATATATGAAATTCTCTTGGTGAGAATAAAGAAAGATAACTGTTAAATAACATTTCTTTTTACAGATATAAACCACGTCAACTTTTGGCATTCGGAGTTTCCGTTTAGCATTATTATAACGGGAAGAATAATTTAATCATACTTGCCCTCTTTTTCTTCTTTTATTTCTCCCCCTTTCCAAAAAAACAAAGACTATGCCATTGAACTTGACATACAATTTGTCAAAAATGCAAATCTGCAACAAACCACCATTTAAAACAAGATTAAAACCGATATAAAAGTAAACGGGTCAAAATTTGGTCAAGTTGACAGGTTTCTTCCGTTGAGCATGTAGAACAAAGTAAAAAGTATGGTTTTGATCATGAGACAAAACATGAAAAATTAATTACTCATTTTCTGCTCTAGCTCGACAGCTCTTTATTGTGACTGGCAGTATATATTTCACAACATCAATATGAAGAAAATATCGTACATGGAACATGTACATGATGTATAAGCGTTACTGATCATTAAAATGCGAAATCAAGGTTCTCTAAAGGTTGTGGCCTGTTATCTATTTCCCGCATGAAGAGATTTTTTAGGTAGCACATTGGACGCAGTTTGATACGGGATACGAAAAATGCGTTCATTTTGTCGGCCACGTTGCAATGTGTTTCGAAATTGCGACATTTCCATATATCAGCTATTCGTTAGGTCAATGGTAACTTTCAAAGGTCATAACGGACTAGATGTCCCCATTGGCAACGATGATTTGTGATATCTTGATAATTTACAAACCACTCTCATGTCTCACCTGAAAACAGTCTTTTTATCAAATTTGATTCACTTCTGAAAAATACAAAAAGCTCGAAATGGTCTGAAAGCGGACTTATATTTGAAGTGAAGCTTGCGAAATCGAAAATATGCCACAATGGTCACTAGTATAATGATATTGTGTTTTGCCATAAAAGAAATATATATGTTTAACAACAAATGAGAATTATAGAAATCGCTTGATATTAACTTTAATGATTATAATATAAACTCGCCAATTCTTATTCTGAAATTAAATAATTCGATTAATATCAAGCGATATTCTCACTCGTTATGAAACCTGTAATTAGTGTATAACTATGACATGCGTGTATGAAATGGCCATACACGCCTTACAACGCATCCAAAAACCAAATAACGTTCTGTCTTATATGGAAACTTAAAAGATCATTTCATTCAAAAACTCGGATCTGGATATCACAAGAGTTTAGGAGTAAATATGATTGACATTATAAGCTTCGTTTTTTTATCTTTATATTATAAGCTTCGTCAATACAATGTTTGTTGACGTAAGTAAAGTTGGTAACAGGATATAAAGAAATTAGCATTGAAATAGCAATAACTATATAAATCTTTTCAAGGGAGGCGACGTAAAAAGTTAATTAAACAGGCTTATGAAACAAGGAAAACAAAAATAATTCAAAAACATCACGAAGAAAATGATACATAAAGTATACATATCTGATTCCCATCTATTCTATATTTATAGAGTAAGTTAATATCTAAATAGTAATGAGAAAAGGGAACATACTCTAAATTTAAAAATATGAAAGACAACGAATAAAAAAATGGGTTGCTTCTCTTTGTAAGCGATGCTTTTAAGAATTTAGGATTAAGGAAGAATTTATGTTTCCTTGTACATCTTAATTTCAGATTCTTTTTATTAGAAAAGTACATGATATGGTCAACTTATTTTCATGACAAACTATGTAAAATGTATTGATTGACAACACAAGCAGTGATAATTAATTTAAAAACTGTTTATTCAGAGTACATTACAATACAAAAATTTCTTTACAAATTCTAAAACTTTTACTCATAGCAATTTAAATATTTAGAACTTTTCATGTTTCTAAAGATAACAGTTTAAACAAAGAAATCGTCATACAAAGCATACTTTTTCCATTCAGTTGTGTCATCTTTGATCTATTTCTCAATGACCATTTCAATTTTGTTCAAACTTGCTCTCAACTTTAAATATTTTTTTCGTTAATAACTATACATCGTTTAAAAAGTAATAAACAAAAGGGCAGAAAGTTACTAATTTGTTGATGGCTCAACAAAATATTTTTCATTTTTTTTAAATTTTTCTAACAAAGAAAATGTTTACGATCAATGACATCAAAGTCTAATAAAGATGCAACACATTGTAAACACATGTAAATATACTCTGTGTCATCTGTTACAATATTGATCTGTAAGTCCATAGTTCAACTGAAAAGCCCAAATCACATGATATTTGTCTAGTAACTCTGTCCAACTGTTGATCAAGTTTAATTTGCATCCCAAAGCCTGAATCCATCACCAGTTATCAAGCTGTCACGATAAACAATACTTTATTTCCAAAGGCAATACAGTTTAAAGACATACAAAAAATTTAATCATATATTTTCAGTACATACATACATACATAATTATATATAAATATCAATATATAGCAAATGATATCAATATACAATTGTTTAATAAAAATAACAATAGGGAAGAGCATGTTTAACAAAATTTAAGAATAAATGTAAATCAATGGGCTATTTTGAGCACCGGCACTCTGTGTCATCTGTTACAATATTGATCTGTAAGTCCATAGTTAAACTGAAAAGCCCAAATCACATGATATTTGTCTAGTAACTCTGTCCAACTGTTGATCAAGTTTAATTTGCATCCCAAAGCCTGAATCCATCACCAGTTATCAAGCTGTCACGATAAACAATACTTTATTTCCAAAGGCAATACAGTTTAAAGACATACAAAAAATTTAATCATATATTTTCAGTACATACATACATACATAATTATATATAAATATCAATATATAGCAAATGATATCAATATACAATTGTTTAATAAAAATAACAATAGGGAAGAGCATGTTTAACAAAATTTAAGAATAAATGTAAATCAATGGGCTATTTTGAGCACCGGCACTTGGGAAATTGAGCCCACTTTTTCTATACATTATTTTTTTGTGTTTTAATTTTTTTTTAGTAAATTTTTAATAATGTAACTTATTTTCACTCATAAAAAAAAATAACCCCAAAATAAATAATATATAAAAAGGTGGATCCATTTACCAAGCGCCTATGATTTTGAGGGTAAAAGGGTAAATGAGATCATCTCATGCGACATTCTAGTATTTATATTATATATACGTGCTATAGGGTCCTTGCAGAAGTTTATTGCTAAAGGGCAACAACATGCAAAATGTTGACAAATGTTAAAATTAGCTTTCTGGATTTTTTTTTAACTGTCTACATATTTACCTGCTTTAGATAATCTTACTGCTTACTTATATTTTGTCATTGCACAAGGTCGTGCGTTTCTCAGACAGTTTTTGACGTCTTTATACTAAATCCGTTGGATGTGTACTGATTGATACCTTGGTCTGGGAGAACATTATTTAATTATTAGTTGCAATTAACTTTAACCTAGCTTTCAGTAACTGCGAGTACTGTTTTATCGGTGCTTTGTGTCTATTGCTTTTATGTTAGTTGTTTTTGTGCTTCGTATCGATCTATTGAGTTAATGTCAAGGTACAATAAATGGTCTAGTCACCGATTTTGTGAAAGTTTGCATACAACTTAGGCTCGTTGAACTTGAAATGAAAATAAAAAAAAATAATGCATTTATCTCTTTCATTTTATAAAATATTACTGAATGAATTTTCGAAAGAAATGAGCATTTGTATAGAAAGGACATAAAAAAGGCGAAAAACGCTCATAAATATGTCATAAAACCATCAATTGTCCAATTACAAATGCATAGAATTTTCTTTAAGAAATATATGTTGTTGAGACATAAATTATTGTTTAATAATGTAAAAAAATAAGCCATTTACAACTGTTTTTAACATAATATTCTTAATTTGTTGTGCTTTTACACCAATGTGCCTGGTTAAGGGAGGATCGAGCGCTCACAGAAAGAACATGGTACTATATAACTGTAAATCTACACTCATGATCTCTCACTCAAACTTAATGTTCCTCTCCGCTGAATTTTCACTCAGGCGTATAATACAAATAATGAGTTCTTAACGTCCAGCGGCAAATATGTGTATCAAATATTGCATACATATTCTCAACGGTAGCATCTTAACATCATGTGTGTATAGCTTTCTTTCCCACAAGACTGACAGACTGATTCAGATTTACAATGTAACAGTATGTCGGAGGCATGTTATCTTACCCGGACAAACTATTGCTAAACCAAATCGCTTTCACTCTAAGATTTTGTTTAGAGAGAGGAAAGTTGGACTGACATGGCTGCGGATCTAGCATTGGACCTCCTAGAGAGAAACTATATCAGGAGAATTAGAGGCGACTATAAGCCACTGATCAGCAAACTAAGAATGAAATTTTTGCTCCGTAAAAAAAGATTTTGAAAAAAGTAAATTTCAGTATTGGAAAATTATAATATTCCCTTTTTGTTTAATCGTTCTTTATTATCAATTTAGAGGTGTAAAGTAAACATTAATGTGTTAGTGTTGTCCAAAACAGCCTACGGGAAGACATGTCACCCCAATATCATTCAGACTCGGGCCAAATAATGTTGTTACTCTTAATGCAACATGTCATTAGCCATTTTGAAGTCTTTGGTTAGACCATGTTGGAACTCGAACCTACAATATCCCGTTTTTGAGGCCAGAACGCTACTATGAGACCAACGAAGCGATTACATCAATTTGAAAACAATTCGTTAAAACAACAACAAAAAAGCAACACCGAAACGACATTTAGAGGTCAAAATAAGATCTTTAACAATATACAAATATGTCAAGCGCTTAATCGTCCACGCTTAATCGTCCAAAGTGAAGACAAGACCAAGTTGTGAATTAATCAAACGAAGAAAAGTCAAGCCATGTCATTTAGTAGATTGTCCGAGTAATAAACTTTTGAATGAACTCTGAACATAAGTCAATAAATCATGTACAAAATGTACATTTGTGGGGATACTCATGGACGGTAGTCAGCAAATAAGAAGTCGCTAAAACACACAATCTGTGTGTGCAAAGAGGTTTTTACACAGGGGGCGTAGGAGCCGGGGGTGCAAGGAGGCAACCCCCCACCACTTTTGGCAAACAAACATATAAAAAAATAAAAAAATGAAAATGAAAGAGGACTTATTAGTCTAAAGAAAGGACGTTTTTGTTTGCTTGTCACTTTCAAAAGTCCCCCCCCCCCCACACACTTTTCAGTATACTCATACGCCACTTTTATATATCTTCTTATCCATTTACATATAGTATATCTGCTTTCGGACTCTATAGCGTGGTCTACCATCTCCAAATAATAAATCAGTTGCTCATTTGGATCAATAAAAAATGTGCGGGGTATATATGTCAGAGAAACAATAACAACACAAATAAACGAAGTCAATGCATGGTCTTCAAAGAAAGATTATTCTCCATATTACATGCCAAGCGTCAGCCAGTTCGCTCTATGCAAGTTGTGAATGAATTAAATACGGACCACAGAAGCTATACAATCAACACACAAAAACCCTTAATGGACAAAGCTACAATAAGCTATAATAAACAAAAACAACCACTGACAAGGTTCCTGACTTCGTACTTTGGACATATCAGTTCTCTGTGAAAAACATAAGATACAGAGGATAACACATATTGAAAAAAAGCGCTTAACTTAATAAAACCCGGTATATAAGACGACAAAACGTACCTAGATAAAAAAAAGACAAGTTATGAATAATTTCGTTTCAAAAAATGGCTGCAGCTGCTGAAAGCTAGCTCAAACTTAATGCAATATATATCAGGCGTCTTTCAACTTCTAATAAACAAATCAATTTTAACACACTCCTCATTTTGTTATTCCGTTTGTCCTTTTGAAGTTTAGCATAAACTGAAACTTATAACTTCAAAGAAACAAATCTAATGTAAGAGGGGTACAGCAAGTCTTAATCGGAAAACAAATCACTAAACGGTATATTGCATCTCCAAAACAAATATTATATCAAGGAAAGTTAATAATGTCTTAAATTATTTTTTATCATGCCCAATAATTGTCTTTTCGCAAGTTACTAGAATTGGAGGAATTCAAATTCTATGGTACACATAGTGACACACAGAGTCAGGGTAAAACCATTTATATAACAGAACTTCTTGCTTGATATAGGTTATGTGGGAAAAGTGTAGTAAAGAAACAACTAGAAACGAAGATAGTCTTGCCAACCTTCATGGGAATGCAACTTGGACAGTACAAAAAACTACACTTACCACCAACGACTGATTTGATTGATTGATTGTTGGTTAATCAACGTCCAGTGGCATATAGTCCATGCATGTTCAGGATGAGAACAAATTAACAATGAATACAATAGGTATAGGTCATATAAAGAGGCCGCCCGGGATGAAGATCGGGGACAGCTGGACCGCCACTGGAAAATGAGGGTATACTGAATAGGGCCAGAAATTGTGCCTCGCAATAGGCTACCTACGGATCCCTAAAAAAGAGTTGTTGCAAGGGTTCTTAACGTGCAGAACGCGTGGCATTCTCTTTACATGATCATAGGATTGAAAGGTTCCATTCTGACCGGACGAGTCTGTGTACTTGTAGATCCGGCACAGTCAAACGGATGCCCCACTTTTGCGAAGGTTTTACTGCATGCCGGTCAGAAGAAGACCAAAGTGACAATATTTCTATTCCCCAGTTACCCTTGGGGTCTCCTCCATAAAAAAGACACTCAATCAAAGACTACAACGAATAGCATCTGGTCCAGAAAGCCTGACTTTATACAGACATGCGGGATAAATGAGTTTTACGCGTGCTCAAACCTAGACCCTTTGACAATCTCCGGCATATCAAACACACAATAAAACAACCTGCAACCAACATTTTTATCACTTACTTGAAAAAAGAAATTAAAGACGGCGCATAATTTGGAAAACTAGGTTAAAATGTGTCCGCTTTACTACAGATAGCTATCTACGAAAGTCACAGTTGTTGCTTGAATACAGTCGCTTAAGAAAACAAAAACTACCAAGATTGTGGACTCAAAAGAAATATAGTTACTAGTAATACCTAACGTGTATAAGCCTTGTCACAAAATCTTGTTATTTGCATGATGATTGTGTTCTAACTGTGAAGATTTTCTGTCTTAAAAGTTAAAAGTTAATCTTTTTTTACCCCACCATATATCCATGTACCTGTGCCAAGTATGGAATCTCATCAGTGGTTGATTAATGACATATCCGGTATGTTTGATTTAAAGATGATAAGCTGTTTAACGTCAAGCGGTAAATCAAATGCATATTCAGGAAGATATCGTGTTAATGAAATACGAATATTAACCCTGCTGTGTAGTACATGTAAACCGACACGCTGCATGAGCCGAATTTTTAACGTTCTAGTTCACGAGGTAATAGTCCATAGGAAGACATTTCACCTATACGGATACATTATTCTCCGAGCCAACCAGTCTGCTCTTGCTCCTTAATGTCTCGTGCCGGGGTTCGTGTGGTGCTGTCTCATTGATGTTTACTCCACATCTTTCTGTATTCAGCAGCATTAAAAGACTCTATAAGATTGATTGATTAGTTGTTGGCGCACTTTTTGCCCACTTGGCAATAGTCATGGCGGTCAGCTTTTATTGGTTGAGGAAGCCGGGGCATACTCTATTAGTGACAGGTTTTGAAACATGAAACCTTGCTATCATCGATCTGAATGAAAGGATATGTGGAATATATATCAATGAGACAGCAACCCAGCAACACACACAACAATCCAAAATACTTCTATAAGTCAACATACGGTCCTCAACAATATACAATTGTCTTTACAATATGTCAAGCGTGGTGGTCCAAGTCTATAGGAAAACTGTGAGTAAATTAAACAGAGACTATCAAAGATCTGTCATCAACACCCAAAATTCTTTAAGATATAAATAAAGACCGTTATTGATGAGTTTCATGACATAGGACAGTCACGTGAACTCGAGAGAGGGTTACACCAGTCAATCTTTCTTACCAATTTAACGTAAATAAAGAAATGAAATAAACCTTAATTCAAGATCAAACATTTAAGTTGTAAATTATTTATGATACGACAAAGTGATTAGCCTAATTCTTTTAACGTTATAAATTATCATAATATTTTGTTATTGTCTTTTCAATTATGCATCATTTGTTTGTCTTACCATTTTGTATAAGTCGTACAGTCTTGGAAAAGTAGTATACAAAACGTACGTATATTATGTGTGTATATATTATAACTTAATAAAATTGAGAATGGAAATGGGGAATGTGTCAAAGAGGCAACAACCCGACCAAAGAGCAGAAACAGCCCAAGGCCACCAATGGGTCTTCAACACAGCGAGAAAATCCCTCACCCGGAGGCGGGCTTCAGCTGGCCCCGAAACAAAAATATGTACTAGTTCAGTGAAAATGGACGTCACACTAAACTTAGACTTCTTAATATACCACTGTGTTGGCTGTTATTTGTTAAAGGTATTTCTAGTAGTTTTTTGGTATGTTTGGTATTTGTTCCGAATCATTATTTTTCTCTGAAGCATGTTTTGTGGATTGCTATACATATTTTCGTCGATTTTCTTTTTGGTCAGGGTATTGTCTGCATATTCATTATCTCTCTCTCTCTCTCTCTCTCTCTCTCTCTCTCGCTCTCTCTCTCTCTCTCTCTCTCTCTGTTTTAATATAAGACAGACGATAACCGATGACAGTACAACACTTTAAAGTTAAATAAAAACAAACACCATAAATAAAGTTACATTTATGCTCCATTTAGCATACTGCATAACATTTATTAGTGTGACCATTTAATAAGAGGTTACATTTACTGTAGATCTATACCAAGAATTATCGGATAGTTTGTAAAGGAGAATTTTAACAATAGGAAGAAAGATTCACAGACAGTGAATCAACTATATTTTACATTGTAAAGACCTAAAGGGCGATAAAATGTAGATGCACTGACTAAACTACAGGTTACTGTGCGGGAAAAGACCAATATTGTAAAATTTTCTATTAGAGGTCCCTATATTCAAACCTAATGCGAAAAACGGGAATCTATGATTCGACGTACTATAAGCTCTACAAAGAATTAATAATTTGCCACTGGACGTAAAGAAAACATATCAATTACAATCAATCAATCAATAATTAATATTGTTTCAAAACCAAAAAAAAAAAAGATAGCATCAATTGGGTCAAAATTTAATCACAAGATTCCACTTGCAGGAATGTAATAAAATATATATGTTACACACTGCTTTTTATGTTTCTATCATTTATGCTAAAGCAAATAGTGTAGGAATTGTCCTGCAATCCGTCTCGTTTGTTTTAAAAAGATGATAATAATCCTGTTTTGTTAAAAGCATAGATACAACGTCTGGTAGTTTAGGGGATACATTCTGAGTATAGTTTGAAGAAGGGTTAAATCAACTTTTTATTTTTCAATTTTGAAGTTCCCTATAAATTTTTATGCACAATCACTTCTTCTTGCACTCTTTATGCCTTTGTAGTATGAAATATACTCTGAAAATGCAAACACCAGTTTGATGAGTAGGACGGCAGGAATTCTATATCAACAGGTTAAGCGTTTTGGGTTTGCTTTCAGGAAATAGTATGTGTTCTTTGAAACGGCATTATTTAGTGTCATGGTTAGTGTTGTATATGATACGTTTTTTATTACTGATATTTTTGTACGTCTTATGTACCTTTTGAGCTCGAGAAGAAAGTATGGCCTTGTGCAATGCCAAAATGTATGTACCGGTATGATCACAATGAGTTTAAACAGGAAAAGAGTAAAGTTAATCACATTTTATTATTGACATATTAATCAATTTCTTGTATACATATCCATGCTGAACTATCATTATAAAAGTTTACCGACCGGAGTTACTGGAAAAATTGTTAAACTCACACTATTGCATATTTTGTAAAAAGGTTCAAATGATAGAACGTTCATCAGTGTATTGGTATAATTTATTAAATACACTTTTATCAATCACTTTGAGATAGAGTATGTTAATATGGTCCAATTTTCCGTCATAAAACATCACAGATATTTGAAAAAAACGTCCGAAAAACTCTTGTATATACCATTTAATCGTCAAGGCAAACTTTTTTTCATTCTCAGTTTCTCCAAAAAAACTAACAATAAATCAATTATTCTGAGTACTAGTATTAACCACTTATTTTCTAAAACTTTTTTTGGTACTTTGTGAGCTATTTGCAGCAATAAATTTGAAGTTCAAGTAATTGAACTTTCGTGTGCCCTTCAGACAGAATACACATCAGATTAGAACGCCATAATAATACGACAAAAATATGATCAGCCTAAAATTTCAAATGTTAATCTATGATAATAACATTTAATGATATAATTTGAGCAATTTGATTTTTGCGATATGGTAGTGTGTGTCAACTCTTCCATGTATAACAGAGGGGCCAATTAGCCTAAAGCGCAAGTGAGAGAGAGTATATCTACACATAATAGTGCAATAAGAGGCCAGCGATAAAAGTGACCTGTCCCAGGGGCACGTAGAAGACATTCATTAAGAAATAAGGATTATTGAACAATAGATAAAATATAATTAATGACCGATAGTTGTGGATATATTTAGGGATAAACGAGTCCACAGCACAAACACTTGTTGGCATTGTAAGCAAGCAGTTGGTGGTCATTATCTGAACTAGATTTAACTATTTCCACAATTTGTGTATTTTGGAAAGATAAGAGGGACCGTTGATTAGTTGATTTGTTAAGGTTTAAATCGTCAACGTCTACTCCATTTAACAAAGAACGAACAGATCGTATCGATTTTACGCTGTTCGTATTGTTTCGTTGATTTTGAATGCAGTAACAGCTTGCTTAAAACTTTGGAAAGATTTATAAAAGTTGCGTGCGCAAGGAAGGCGGTATTTTTATATTCGACAACACGTTGCGAACATAACCACCAATAACATTGCCTTGGGATAAAAAGACCTATACGTCGCACATGGTTGACTCAAGAAAGAAAACACACGGCGATTAATATACACAGGTGAACTGTTTGTGAAGTGACTATTTTTAAGTGGGAACATGGCCACTTCACATCTTCTTATTTTTTTCTGTGCCACCGCTGGAAAAAACGGGGAAGAATTAGGAAATGATGAGGAACAGATAGTCTTGTTTGTTTACCTACTATATGATGTCAGTAATTGCAAGGTAAGTTTTTTGGTCAGGTAAAAATATTTCCCGCACTTCTCAGGTATTCTTCTTATACCCATCCGGTTATCGTTGAATGATAACACCACACAATTATGTGTATATAATTGACACGGTTTATAGAATCTTGTTTTAAAATTTCAAACATATCATGTCTTTGTAAATTTGTTAGATTTTTTAAATTAAGTCTTTTTCTTAGGTGTGAATTGTCTGTATGAATGAAAAGAAAACTCCACGTGGGCTATCTATTGATCAAGTAAACATCGAGAGATTTAATTTTATTGTGATACTTCAAAATCTGCTACCGATTCAAATTAGACCATTTCCGGATTTTTATATTGTTGAAATTGACCCAAAACGTTTGAAATGGACAATTAGATTTTATTTGATACAATATGTTCAACTTGTTTTCACTGCAAATGGTGGCGCAACTGCAAATTGTATGACGTGTTCAAATCAAATATAGGTGAAAAATATGAAAAGAATACATTAAAAGGCAAAAAACAAAAAGTTGCTGCACAATTTGAGAAAAAAAACGAGTTTAAGTAGTTTCGTAAAGTTGTTGATAACGTCTTATTATTTTGAGTCACAATATGTTTGTAATTTAACTGATTTTACAGGTTATTGCTGTCCAACAACATTATGTAAAACCTCAACCAAATGAATTATCAGAAACTGTCTTGACAGAAGATTGTAAATTGGAAACTGGTCTCAATGAAGAAGTCATTAAAAATGCACAACCTCTTGAAATCGTCTTGGACGAGGTGAGAAATAAATTATGATTTATTATTTACATACTACTTAATCATATTTACAAGCCACACGAGCTCAATTTGCGGAGGACAATTATTTACATATTGATATTATAATATGAATATGGATTATGATTTTGCGGCCCCCTTTATGTTGTACATGTATATATAGAGAGAAAGATATTATCACGTTGAAATGGATTGTGAAATAGAAATCCAATGCCACTGACAATCTGTTGCACCGCTTGTTATTGATTTTGGATAGATTTATTACTTTTGTATACGGCTATACAAAGCAACAGATGGAAAACTTTTATTAATTACGACAACTTATGAACAAAAATATCAGTAAAACCGAGAATTTGACGTATAAACTTGAGTTGTTAGAGAGGTCTTATAACAATATTGTATTAGTAATCTTGAGTTATGACAATTTTTTCTCTTAACGGAATCATATAAAACTCAATTGAACTACTAATGACTTCACTTATTTGTTGTTTTTTTTTTTGAAGTAGCCTATTTAAGGACTGGCCATCATGCAAATTTTTCGGATTAAAATAATCACTCATTCTTCAAATTATCTTGAAAAAGACACCGTTTGAATGTTATCGTTGGAAAATACACCAGTCGTTTTCCCAAGACGAGATTATTTTTCCATACACCTGCCAAATTCGCTATTACACAAGACATGACCCTATGTGAATTAGTCCATCAGGTCGTACTCCAATATATTATCTTAAAAACTGCGTTAAAGATTGTGAAATCTGTTAGTTTTAAATGTACCAGACGATTGGATTTTTTTTATTAATCATTT
Source organism: Mytilus californianus (assembly GCF_021869535.1). Lineage (NCBI taxonomy): Eukaryota > Metazoa > Mollusca > Bivalvia > Mytilida > Mytilidae > Mytilus > Mytilus californianus. The sequence goes on along the minus strand of NW_026262701.1, from coordinate 80,214,924 downwards.
CAAGTCTTGAGTTTATTTTGAACTAAATTTAATTTTGTAGTATATATATATATCGAGATATTATCTGGTAATAATGATTTTTGTGCACCACTAGGCCCAATAATTGTCGAAAACACTCTGCCTTCAAATATTTACATTTTAAAATTTTCCCTTCTGTTTTCTGAACCTTGAAATCTACACTTATCAAAATCAAGACAATTTACAATCATACATTCGTGTTTATACTATGAGAAAATGTTAGATTTGACAGAGGACCGGTGAGCTTTCAATGGATAACTGATCGACAGGTCTTTTAAATATGTAGTACACAGTTATTTAATCATTGTATACCGAAACAAAGTGATACAAGTCAACTAACCGGCACCTTGTAATTATCTTGACAAATGTAATAGTTTTCTTTCGTCTATTTTATATCGTCTATTTTCTGTGCAAAATCTGTTTCATTCTAAGGAGTTCATTTAACTTTTGAGGGTGAATTGCCGTACACAGATATATGTAAAAATGCATACAACAAGACTTAGAAATGGATAAGTTTTCCAAATATGTACTAATTACACCCTTTTTGCTTTGGGAACTTTTTGAAACAGACCTCAAAGAATGTCTGAACTTCGTGCTTAACCCACCTACATTCCAAAACACCCCACTTCTGTTGTCACATGTGTTTGTATCATGAATTTGGAACGAAAAAAAATACTGGAATGTTATTTTTAAAAGATTTTTTTTATTTTTCAGTTCGAACGATTCTTGTCAGCCAAAGGTGTTCATCCCGAAAATGGCGGGAAATCATTTTGTTTATTAACCGATGGACAATCACATTTAAGACAATGTTTACACCCAGAAACATGTACAAAGAACTACAGTTTACCAAGTTACTTTTCAAAATTTTATGATTTACGGAATGAATTCAAGAAATATTACAAAACAGACAATATACAGAATATTAAATCGATGTTAGATTGTATCCTTTTTATCTCACATTTGTATGGGTAATGTGTGTATATATATAGAGGGAGCTTTGGAACAAGAAGGGTATGTACTCGGCTATTTTGCTTAGTTTAAAACGTGTTCTGATTCAATTGCAACCACGTTTGGTTGTTAGTTGGTAAACGTTCAGTGGTAAATTTGTTATGAATGGTGTTCTCTGTAAGAGTAGCATGCAGACTTGTTCACTATTAGTCCTACATTTCAGTTGTTTTGTGTCATACGTCCATATTTTTAATTCTACAATAACTGCATGGTGCAAATGTCAGTTTATTGATTTAAGTGAATTACCTGATCACGAACAGATGCTTTTAATATTACCTTTTTTCAAAACTTTGAAATTCACAACTTGAAGTTTTTGTAATCATATATAAACATTACATGTGTGCGTAGTTTTATTTGAAGTGCTGTTTGCTTAGGCGAGTGAACATATTAGCCCCTTTTAAATACCAGAAACGTCTCCAGAAGAAAGAAATTCTATAATTTTCTTTAAATATTTTCATACAAACTTAATTTATGTATTTAAGTGTTTTAAATTGACTAATATGATGACTAAATATTCATTCCTGTTTCGCACTGGAGGACATCCATTAATCCTACTAAAGTAGATGTAATACTACATACATTTATCAATTATCTTGTGGTTATTTTATGTAACATGTTGATATTATATATATATTGTAATGTCCTCCCCCTTCTTATCGAAGAAACATAGACGGATATGGGACTCTCAAGAAAGGGGAACCAGATGTGTATACCGAAAAAAAGTCTGCAGGGTAGTTAAAAACATAAAAAAGTATTGAAAACACAAATTGTCTGCCAAAAGGTGTCTCTCTGGGATAACACACGTCTGGGTAAGGAATATCAACATTGCGGAAAGTTTCAAGTTTGATTAATTGTCAAAATGACTGAATTTCTCCAATATTTTGGTAGATGTGTAAGTTGTAGACACGGCTCTCTACACTGTCCAATTCAGGATTTTCAATTCGTGAAAAAGCCAAAGGTATTTCAAGGTCATATGTATTATTATTTGACGTGATCGCCTCACAGGGGGTAGGGATTGAACCTAATGCCTATAGATCTGATATATTTATATCATATACTAACGGGGTTTATTAAAAACTTGATTCATAAACAAATCATCAATGTCTGTATACGTGTTTCCAGTACCAGGCGATGTATAGAATTTTATCTACCATCACAAAAGCTTTCACCCAGTCTATTCCGGGTAGATGTTTGATTAAATTGTTTGTAATTGTATCATTAATGTACCCGACGATAGACTATTTTTGTAAATTATCTAAATATTGGGTAAACCAAAGATAACGATAAACGTAAAGTGGTCATATTAAAAGGCCAGCTCGTAGTGTATTCAAAGAAGTTTACCATAAATAACATAAGAAAGCTTTTAAGACCTCTATATACATATATATCTTAATTAAAAAAATATATATATCCCGGATAACCAACTAAACATGTTGAATGTGCACTGGGCATTCAAAGAACTCAATATAGGTTGTACGGGTAGTGTGTTTGTGGTTACTAATTAATTTCTAAATGCCCCAAATTGTGTAGGACGTTAAGGAACCATCAATCAATCAATCAATCTCAAAAGTTGTCAGCTTAGACACTGGAATGAAATTTCTACGATTTTCGAAATGGACTATATAAGCAAGTTTATTGGTTGTGTAGTATAAAGACAAAAACAAGTTAAGTCTACCAATAAAGACATATACATGACTAGGTATGGTGATTTATGATGTAAATGAAATATTAAGGCCCTAGGGCTGTTGTCACATAGACTTTACTGTCATAGATCTGAAGTAGCCTAAAGCTATTCCATAATATTCATAACCTGTCCTACTTTTCACTAGATCATCTTGTCTTTATGTGGTTCTTCATGCTTTGTAAAAGAGGAAAAGTAAATTTAATATTGTAATGTCCCCTATGGCCTTTTAATATACAATTTGAAAAGAATATTTTTAAGATGAGTAACTTGTCCGTCGTGAGGTCCTTTGTTTTAAGTTGTATATATAGTGCTTGTACCTGTTAAAACAAATTAACTTTTAAATACAAGACGGTTAAGATATTGATTTTTGAAGATCCAAAACAAAAGCTTTGGACCTTGCTTTTTGAAAGTGAATAACCTTTGCCTTTTATAGAAGAACAATGCTATACCCAGATGTATTGTTTAACTTTTATCTTCAATTTCATCAAATATATTGCGTTCCTAATTTGTTTTGTTATTGACCACCTTCAGTGAAATTAGCGTGACTTATGTTGATTTTTAAAGATATTACATACAAAAACTTTGATTAGACTAAAACATATGAAAAGAATTTTGACTTGGTGGCAAAGATCGCTTATTTTCAAACTTTCTCCTTCATTTGTCGTCTTTTCATTGTGATCTTGTTATTCAAAAGAAAAGAAAACACTATACCGTGCTATTGTTCAGATAGTCTTTAAACAAAAGGTTACATTTTAGTCTCTAAACAAAAGGTTATGTTACACGATCAATTAGATAAGTCTTCTTTAAATTCTTTTGAAGAGAGAAGAATGTCTTTTTTTAGTTAAAATAAAAGTGTATGATCACTGACAAATAACTTCGAGTTGTCAAAATAAATAATGAGCAAACTTTTTGTTTGGGTCAGATCATTGAACATTAGATATACGAGGATACAATTAGTTTTTCGTCCTCCGTTTACCACAGTAAAGTTAACCTTAACCTATTTGTTTTTTAATTTATTAGTTTTGTATTTGTTCATCATTTATTCCTACTGATTTCCACTACAGATTTACCAACCGACAAGGGAGGGGCATTAAATGAACCATAATTGAATTAAAATTCTATAAAATTGATACACAAAGCATATAGTCGGCAAATAAATACATTTTGATTAAATTTCACGCTTCGATAAGATTTTACTTTATTTTTACAGGCCCCACAGCTGATCAACTACATCGTTTATAAAAACTGAATTTTCTTAATTCTTTGAATAAATATTTATGTATATTTTGTATTGTTTAGTAGGTAAATTTTTTTTTTGTCCAATTGTAATCTTCTTAATGCCTTAAACCCCTTAAAATTCCTTATCTGAAGCTAGTCACACGTTTATCAATTGTTTGAAGTGTTTCAAATGATTGAGAATATTTATATAAAAGCAATGTTGATTAAAAGTTTGGTATGTAATAACTATGATGGATCGAACGTCTTTTACTTATTTAGGTTTGTTTATATATTACGGTTTACTTTTTTTCGGTCACATTCCGATCCCATTGAAGGAATAGTGCAATATCAACTAATTGATACTTCCAAAGGCTGCTCAAGTCATTAACTATTTATGTGCGATTCCGATGACTGTGGGCTACATCTTTCTACTATTTCCTGCATAAGAAAACAACACATTGTCCCCTCCCTAAAAATTTCCAACTATGTCTAGTCCTTTAACTTACTGACTTTTCTACTGAGTGATACTACTCGATGTTGTTTTTTTTATAACTTTTACACATGAAGGCATCTACCATATTAAAATTCTTTACAATCTATACTTTCGATTTCACGCTTCATATTTAATTGAGATGTGAAAATGTTTCATACTTTAATTGAACGCCCAACAACCAAATAAACATTCTAATTTCGTTCGTCTTACACTGCAATATACACATTTCCTTAACCATGTTCCCAGATTTAGGCTTACAAGAGGATCATTCTGTAGAATATGGTGTTCGACAGTGCCAAGAAATGGCTAATATTATGCATCGACTTATAAACGATGGTAAGTTTTAAAATCATTCCTATTTAAAATTGATTTTGATGTCGTTATATTAATGGAATCTGTATTTATCATAATACATTTACATTTTGATTAGGTTATATTGCACATCATAAGAAGGAAGTGTATATGACCATTAAACTAGTTCGGTTAAAGAAGAGTAACTTGACAATTAATGAGGTGGACATTACTGGAGTCCTAGGATAGACAGGACGGTCTTTCATGGTTTAACAAGCATAGTACATTGCAGCCTATGTTCATATTAACAACATCAAGCTCATTCATGTTAATTTTTGTCAGCATTTTTGTTTGTGTTTTTGAAGATGGATTGATAGAAAAATATTTGTTGGTAACAACTTCTTAATAAAGACTTCTCTATCACGTCTTGTACAGATATATATCTTAAAGTGCTGAAATGTGTTAATAAAGGTCGAAGTTGTAAAATGTTCAGTAATCTTTATGGGTGTATTCCAGTCTTGCTTTGGTCATCGATTTGTTTCTGGTCTTTGGGCCGTGAAGACCAGATATACCTTTATTATATCATCAAATCAGCACTTTATTGTTATCCTTGTCGCATCTCGTTTACACAATGAAGTGTTGACGTGAGGTGTTTTTGTTGATTTATTTCTTTGTACATAGCTATATTGATGTTGACACAAAACAAATGCTTTTCTCGTGGATTATAAGGCATTATCTACTTACCTACAAGATTAATTTGATAATAACTATTTAAAATTTGTGATGTGTAAATCTATTAAATTATAAGTTTCATGTCCTACAAATATTTGTCTTTTTTCTTAATTGCAATTTTTTCTTTACAGGCCATGTGTTCAATAGTCCAGAAGTTGTCAATGAGAGATTAGAACCAGGGATCTGGTATGTGGACATTTTTGGGGTGCAAAATCGGTTAATTATGCATGAAAAATAAACATACTTAGAAAATATAAAAACTCAATATTACATGAAAGGCGTGCACACTTCAACTGTGTACTCGAAAATGTTATAATTATATGATCTTGTATGTCCCATTGTTTTTTAAATAACTCTCAGTTCACTTTATTCTGTTTTTTTTTACACTGTATCATTAGATGGTTTAATCAATGAATTTTCCCCGTATATCGTTTTGCTATATAAATCCTTGGTTTAACAATTAACGAATTGTTTTAAACTGATTAAACTCAAAAGAAAATTAATGTGTTGATAAAATTAAAATTAATAATTCACAAAAAGGAAAATATTTATGCAATTCTTAACATATTTGCCATCTGTGTATTTTGCTGAAGGACAAAATGCAAATATATTTATCGTAAAACATTTTTTGATGGAATACATTAATGATAGATAAAAGAAAAATATGTTGCCCCAAGCTTTTACATATATGTAAATATGGATAGCAAATCTCCGGATACCTGAGATGTTAGGTTCAACAGAAACTGCTATAAGCTTCCGGACAATTGTGGTCTGAATAGAAAGCTTTTTGTAAATACAAGATACTAAGTCCGTCGGTTTATTTACTAACGGACTCGGGGTAACAGATCGTCAAATAATTGAAACTTCCGAATCACTTTTATTAAAGGCGGTCAATAAACGTTGGTGACATATTGAAAGTTTAAGTCACCACATTTTATTATCTTCAAAAGATCGAACATTTCATTTGAATTAATTAAACACGAAACGTCAAACTACACGGTAAAATGTTCATTTTATGTTTTTAATTAGAAATCTGTTACACAAGCGTTCCGATTCGTAAAAGCGATTTACACAACAACCACTTTTCAAAACTAATAACATATTTCTTGATTTTTTTAAAATACTCTATGTTTTTGGAAGAATTTTTTTTTCTTTATTCATTCTTTTGTGTAAAATAGCCTGTATATTAGGCAGTTCCTTTTATTTATATTAAGACATAGTTCATTACAAATGTACTTTTTTGACATTTTTACCATTTACCAGAAATCCACACAAGAAAATCCCAACTATATCTGCATTTAAAAAACACACTGTACTTTCTTGTTAAAATCTTGTTTTCACAAGCAGTTCAATTTTCGTTTACAGTAGTAAAAGTGATCTTGTAGACGACGAATCAGTAGTCCGTGCACGTGGGTTGCCATGGCAGTCATCAGACCAAGATATTGCCAGATTTTTCAAAGGCCTAAACATTGCCAAGTATGTATAGAAATTGTAGTATTTCCCGAGTTAAGTTTATTTAGGAATAACATCCGTTTCAGCTTTTAAGTGTAATTACTATTAATCGACGTACAAGTCCGTCTGACAGATAATCACATAATACGTTTTGAGTAGACATCCTGGTATTGAGACACTTCAAAAGATTATCTTTTATTTCTTTTATACCCCAACACACAACCGTTGAACATATTTCATTTACCGCAATGACTAGCATGGAGACTGACGCAAATAGGTAATTTTTTTATTTTCTCCGGTAATCATAGTTATATCAGTTAGGAGCTTGTTGTAAGTGTTGTGTTCAGTTTTAAGATTTTTGTTTATTAACTTTGTGGCATTACGTTGCACCGTTGAAATGCAGGGAGAGGACACTCACCTTGTGATGAACTTGTTTAACTTAGGATCCTTCAATCGAAAAATTAAATGATCATTACATAAAATGCATATGATGTAATATTTAATTTGTTTTATTATGGTGTGCGATGCACATTAATTTTCACGGCCCAGTAAACTTTTTTTATCAGGATGAAGTCATACAATAAATTTGTTCAACTTGATCTGTATATAAATACATGTATGTATGATATATGGACATACATGTATGTAATCAAATGGTTTAGTAATCATTTTAAATCTTTGAATCGTCGTTTACAGAGGAGGAGTTGCATTATGTCTGAGTCCCCAGGGACGGAGAAATGGCGAAGCACTCATCAGATTTGACGACGAAATGAACCGTGACCTTGCCCTTAAGAGACATAAACATCACATAGGACAAAGATATATTGAAGTATATAAAGCTACAGGGAAGGACTTCGTCAATGTAGCTGGAGGTATATCTTCTGTTTTTCTTCACATAAAACTTCAATTTTTATATCAGTTTATAATATTTTAATCAGTTTATAATGAAGTTATTTTGCTCCAAAAGTTTATTCCAATCATTTTGCTCCAAGCATTTCGCTTCTAGTGGATTGAAATTTAGTTTCTTTCAGTCTGTTGATTTTTTAAAGACTTATTAATATGCAATCATGTATGAACAGACTAACTAGCACACATTTAACAGTACATATTATAAAAAAACAAGTAGGATGTTTTAATGTTATTGTATTCTAAGGAAAACAAGTAGGATGTTTTAATGTTATTGTTTTCTTAGGAAAACAAGTAGGATGTTTTAATGTTATTGTATTCTAAGGAAAACAAGTAGGATGTTTTAATGTTATTGTATTCTTAGGAAAAGAAATCACAGGTTTGCATGGAAATTATAAAAAATCTTTTTATCTTTTTCGTAGGTAGCAATACAGAAGCCCAAGCATTTCTGTCTCGAGGTGGCCAGATAATCGTACGCATGCGTGGATTACCTTTCACAGCAACTGCCTCGCAGGTGGTAAGTAATTGATTGGTGTTGGAGCTTTTTGCATGTATCTCTAAATTACTGAAGTCGGTCAGTCTTTGAAAAAAATTAGAAAATGGATATTATGAGGTTTATTTTTAACATCAATAAGACCATAGGAAGAAATTTGCCATTGCCTATAGAGAGGCTTGTTAGACCTAAATGTAATGTCCACTGAAATAATTTGATTGTCAAACTATATTTAAAAAAAAAGATGTTATTGGAATACATATATTTAAAATACAAATTGGTCCTAATATCAGGATACTCATGGATGAAGGGTCAGGCACATTATGGATGCACTTTGTCAATGAGTTTTTTAGAACCAAAGAAAATCACATAAAACATACAGAGCATTTAAATCTTGGTGTGGGTTTTGCAATATGATGCAAGGATTAAAATTTGTTTTACAAAATAACTTAATGCGTTTTTCAGCTTTTGGTCCGTTAGCTTAAAATGCTATGAAAGGTAAGTTGATAAACAATAAACAAAACGTGTGGAGGAAGGTAACAGGAATAGTCAACGGTTAAACGTGTTTGGGGTCGCCATATTGGGAAAAATTGGTGACAGTGGTAAACCAATTGTATTGCAAGATTTAAAACGGTGCGGGGCAGTAGGTTGCAGGCTATTGTAACTATGGAAACTTCCACCTAGGTGTGGAGTTGGTTATAACCATTATAATATTTTGGGTGCCCAGGTAACGGATTATGTATGTTAAATAAATCCTTTTACATAATCTAAAACTCACGGACATCTCAATGGCATTCAATTTTACAGTTTGTAAAGTTTCCCCAATAAAGCAGTAGGCATTTTAGTATCAAGACATTTTTCACTTTTTTCTAAGTTCTTCATTATTCGCATGTTGAAATTATTAAGTATTCGTTTTACCATTCCTGGAGAATATACACTAGACTATAGTGTGACATGATTTTCGTCTAATCTAATGCATTTGAAGGCACTTCTAATCATTTATAATCAAGCATGCTTTTACAGTTTCATGTTTCCCCCTTTTAAATAATCCTCAAATATTCTGTAGTTGATAAATCTTGACAATCAAAAGTACTGTTCAGAACGAACCTTACTTCGACATTTCTGCAGATCATGTTTGCTTTTTAGAACCCCTATTTCCATTGAAATTTTTAATTCAGGTTTGCATTGAGATGTCCGGTTAAGTCACTTGGTAAAGAAAGTCGCTTTTACTCTGCTGCATGTTGGTGTGATTTACAAACATTGTCTTCAAACTTAATATGTACAAAGCTATGAGCTATTTTGTGTCTTTGCGCTTCCAGCTAGAGTTCTTTGCCAGGGAGCCACACGCATCCAATGTCCTAGATGGAGAGGAAGGTATACTGTTTGTTCACTATCCTGATGGAAGGTCCACTGGTGATGCTTTTGTCTTGTTTGATACGGAGGATGAATCGAACACAGCTTTAAAGAAACACAGGGAAATCATGGGAACTCGATATATTGAGTTGTTCAAGAGCACCGCAGCTGAAGTTCAACAGGTATTAAAAGAGTCACCATTTAAAAGGAAGTTAATCAATACAATTATGCATAAGTTATTATGATAGGATATATCAGCAGCAGATTTTCTGTTAATGATTGATACTAATGTGTGAAATATTAACCAGTTAGAATTATATAGTCATTGGTGCAGTGCATGTAACACTAACATTAAAACATTCAACTTTTATAAAAATATATTGTACTTTGTAAGACTTTTTTACGGTTGTTGTAAAATGAAGACGAGTATATTGTGATTTCAATTTTATAGGTGTTGAACAGGAGCATGGACCCACGAAACCCGGAGCCAGTTCTTGAAACACAATTACCTCCTCTGATAGCCCAGATTCCACCACCAAATTCGCTTCCATACATTCCACAAAATATTATAACAAGCGGAACGAAGAAGGACTGCATCAGATTACGTAATCTCCCATCAACATCACAAGTAACAGATTTACTCACATTTCTTGGAGAGTTTTCACAGTTCATTGTATACCAGGGAGTACACATGGTCTATACAGCACAGGTTGGTATTATTATTTTGTTTTTCATTCTTTATTTTGTTTTTCATTCACATGCATAATATGTATATCTATAATCACCTTTATTACACATTTTAGATTATAAAATCTTTAGATCAACACAACGAAATCATCCTCTCATTAAATCACCTTCCTTTAATGCCTAAGGCCAAAAAATATATATGTGTTAAATTCACATGATGAACAAAAATAAGGTCACTAGATAGGGAATTATTTGATTTTACATTTTTCACCTTTGAGTCTACCGGCAGTCTTTGTGACTAAACGTCTGCTTAATGTAAAATTGGTAAAAAGCGTAGGTTAAGGGTTAGCAACCAGATATTGACATTTTATTCCGCAATTTATTTACATATATATATATATATTGATCTTTGTTGTAGGGTGAACCTTCTGGTGAAGCTTTCATTCAGATGGATTCAGAAGAGTCTGCCGCTTTGACAACCATTAACAGAAGTAAACGAGCAATGGTACATGCAAACAAAAAGCGAGTTATAGAAGTTATTCAATGTTCTGGAGAAGATATGAATCTCGTTCTGACAAATGGTATACCAACTTTACCTCAACCTGCAGCTCATCTACAACAGCTATTAGCACAACATCGTCCAATTCTATCACCGAGTAAGATATCTCATTCTTGTTTTTAAAATATTTTTTGAAATTTCTTGTTGAATTTGTGTTTTTTATAAGTTGAGTTGTGTCCATGTCAAAGCTCTATATATTAGAAGTTAAATTTAACCATTTATTGTTGCAGTCTAGATGGCTTACTGTCGGTTTATATTGTTTGTTCTTCTAAAAAAAATAAGCATTAATTTGACTTGTACAATTTTATTTCAGGTGCACCCACGTTAATACCACAGCCAGTTTCAACAATGATGCCATTTGCTCAGTTTCCACAGCCACTGCCTGCAGCTTTTCCAGGAGCTATGCCTGCCCAGGCCTTTCATCAACAACGACCAGCATTCTATCCACAGATTATATACTGGTACCCAAGTCCTCCAATATCACCACAGACTTATCTTACTAATACAGGACCCGCAGTTATAGTCATGCGGGGACTGCCTTTTAACGCTACTGTTCAAGACATCTTGAACTTCTTCCAAGGTTTTCCAGAGGTATGTCTTCTTCCTAAAATTTATTTGTTGTATAAAATTATGTGTTTACTTTTGGATGAAACTGTCTTGAATATTCAATCAAGCATAAACAAATTCAAACCATTTTGCTAATTCTGAAGACAAGTATTTTTACAGAAACCTTTGGAATACCTCATAAAAATGGAAAGTATATATACTGTGTGGTTTTGACTATACTTAGAGCACTTATATTTATATACACTTTGCTTTTTAGTCTATAGTTTGGTTTTAGTATTAATTTTTTACCTGCAACTAACCAGAATTGATAACCAATACCGATTTGCTTGACAGTTATCTTGAAGAAATGACATTACATTCATCTTGTTTAATTAATGACATGTAATTTAATTTAATGAAGAAAAAAAATCAAAACTATTTCCAAGTTATTTTTAAAAAAAAAAAATTAATCAGAATTCACACTTCTTTTCTATTGTCATTTCTTCATATGTTTCTTGAACACAAAATTAACATACTGGTAATACCAGACAGTCTTTCTAGTATCTTCCTTAATATATATTCACTAAACATATGTAGCTAGATATAAATTATGCTTGTTTTATATATTTGAAAAAAAAACAATCTTTCTATATTCTATGAAAAACTCTCTGACATTTCATTCTGAATGAGGTGAAATTTTTTAGGCATCTATACTACTGTGCAACTGAACAAAATGTGGAAACTATATGTATATACTCTTTCAAATGATTATTGAAGTTTGTGGTCTTTACATAATTTCAAAATTGAAAAATATACCATCTCCGAAATCCATTTGCATTCTGTAAACGTTCAGTGCTCACGTTGGTCAAATGGTGGTAATCAAGTTATCTGCTAATAACAGCATGATGCACAGAAAATTTTCAAATCTGTTAATTGAAAATCAAATGGAGCAAATCAATGCATATACAAACTTATTTGCATCCCGGGACAAGTTATTGTGCTCTTAAAGAATTATGATTGCTTCCTTTAATAAAGATCTAGCAACTGTAAAATCATTTGTAAGTTGTTCTGATAAGGGTCCCATAAACCAATGAAACTGGAATCGGTCCAAAATGGACTGGAATGAGAAGATGGTCTATTAATTTAGAAAGTTACATATTTCAATCACATACTTCAATAATGCATATAAAACCAAGAAATTTATGATTTTGGCAGCAGAAATTTTTTGTTTTGTTTGCAAACACCTCTCCAGTCGGGTTGGAAACTAGGTTAGCAGTATGTTACTTTTGAATGACAGAGTAATCTTTTCTCATACCTTCAGAAACTTCACAAACACAATTTCTTTAGAAACTAATATGATATCTGTTGAGCAAAACGGTCTTAGTTGATTATTTGTGTTTCTATTTTTTTTTTTTAGAAAAGTTCTTTATTTAACATCACATGAATTCATGAAATAACAATTAATCAAACGCATCTCACTTTAGTAATTTTAATAAATAGATCATATCATTCTTAAAAAGTTTTAAAAATTCAAGAATAATTTGCTGATATGTTTTTATAAGATATATAAGAAGATCGTACAATTTATTAACTTAATGAAAAAGATAAATCCAGAAATAAGATAATGAAATATAGAAATAAAATATGTGTTCAGTAGATTAACTTCTATGTTTCTTTGAAACGACGGTATGTAATTTTGATTTGTTAGTTCTGTTATAAATTTCTTGTTTTCCGCCTTGCAGGTAACACCCGAAGGTATACAGATACAATACACACCAGATGGTAGATCAAGTGGAGATGTTCTTATAACTTTCATGAATAGATCAGAGGCTGAACGTGCAATAAATACACTTAACAAGCAAACTATAGGACAGTTCATCATCGACTTAATCATGGTGTAGACCCTCATGTTATTTATAAACATTTTACATTCCATAGGATAGACTTTTCAGACATTTGAATTTTGTTTTTGTATGAAATGTTATATATGATTCATAGTATGTGTTGCATATTTATTTTTGTTTCTGTTGAAATAGTTAAGCTCATTTTAGTGCTAAGTAACAGATTTTCCTTTCTCAAATTAGACAAGAAATGTACAAGTATATTAGTTTCTTTTATTCATTTTTGTAGAATTTCAATATTGTTTTATTTATAAAAATTGAAAGTTCATTCTTTATATGCAGCACATACTACTTTTATGAGTCGTTATCTTGCCTGTCTCTCATCTTTAGATCTGTTGTTTATGTGTTTACTGCTTCTGGCCATTTGTTTATTATTATTATAATATCTTTAGTGCAAAACAATTTTGGGATACATAAAAGTATTTCTTTTCAAGTAAGCTTAATTATATGCAGTGCCTATGTTGAACATTATTTCGACAGAACATACTTTGTGAATTCAAAAATATTCTCGATTTTCGTAAATTTTGAATTTAAACATTTGATATCATTGACGAGTAGTCTTAGTGAATAGGTTGTGACAAAATGGTAGTGCTTTTTGGAGTCATGAAATGGCCAGATGTATTTGTTTTTGTGTATATTTTATTTGTTTTATTGTTGATATTTTGTTGAGATTTTATTTTGCATGCATATTAAGTGCCTTATTGCGATATTTAATGTCTTTCAATTGAGATCTGAGAGGTATATGAAGCTCAAGTTCTTCCAACATATCATTCAACATTCCATGACTTGTACGCCAGGGTTACCCACTTTAGTGTCATCTATTATTAATTGGTGTTGCAAAATCTATATTTGATAATCAAACATTTACATGCGGCTAATTTGTGTAAAATATGCAAAGAATTTAATCAGGTCTAATTTTGAATCTTTTCATTAGGTAGTAGATATCCTAGCATCATCTTTGGAATTTATGCTTCATTTTAAAACTGTTTTGATATGCAATCTCTTCATTTGAACCAGACTGTATGTGTTCATTTTAGCCCATGTATGTACCGAGTCTAGTCAAATTACATTTTACATATAAGTTGTTAATGAGGAATACAGTGTATGCTTTCTTTCTAATTATTATTATTACTGTTGGTTGAACAATCTCCAATTTAGAAATATTCTAGGAGGGAAAATTTATCATTATATTTAATAGTTCCGCAAAGAGAGTTACCCATGACATTTGTAAAAAGTTGATTATGATTTTAGATAACATTTTGTTGATCTTCAACTGATATTGTTAGTATCTACGAAATATTGTTAAAAGTGCAATATAACTATTAATGCGTGTTTTTATCAAATAACACTTTCAAACCCTAGATGGGTATTTTGGTTTCGTTCTGACTAACCATAATTCTTTGAAATTTATGTTATATAAGATTTTGTTTTTATTTTGTATGTAATATACATGATGTACCTCACTTGATTGTAATTACTTTGTACATTGCTCTACGCAAATGATATTTGCATTGTATATACTATTGTATGCTAATGAATCATTCATTGCAATAAAAACATAATTTGCATATTGGTGGTGGTGCGGTTTTTGGCATTATGGTGGCGGCTTGTGCTTGGTTCTTTTTGAGCATTGGAATAGTGGGACATCACAAGAATCACATTTTTGATACTCAGTTATATAACACAGTTTGATTTGACAATAAGTCAACAACGTATGGCATTCAGCTGTAGCACGCCTTAATGATTCGGCCAGTAGCTTTTTTAGGGAATGGGATAGTTAACTATTTATTGTAGATATTGAAATATTTATTTAATTTATTTGTTTTAATAATTTATAAGCATTTTGTTTTAACGCCAAAGATTATAAAGTTTGAAATAACACAATTTTGACTGGTGACAGGGGAGTTTACTGCAGCAGAAGCACACATATGTTATGAAGCTTTTCTGATCCATCTGTGATAATATTTAAATATTAATTCAATAAATTTTGATATTTTTATATATCAAGGATTTGTTATAAATGAGTGACTGTAAGGTAATTCTTGTGATGGAACCTGTTCTACTCCAGATATCATATTGTGAAAAATAATTGCCAAAGGTGAAGGTTAAACCCTTAAACGGTTATGTTACAAGTACTGTGATTGGGTATATTTATAACTAATAGCATCCGAGGTAACGTGGGTTCAACGTTGTGTGTGAGGCAGATAATATTACACTATGCTGCTTGATAGGCAAGATGGTACGGTAACCCGTATGTGCCATATTTCACTCTTCTTCAATACTCATCTTTTGGGTCTACTTGTGCCAATCTTGCTCCTATCTTTGTCTCCAAACAGTAGCATTATACCATCTTGCTTGTATTCCCTCGTGTGCAATATACTATCCTTCATCCGATTCTTGGAGGTTGGGAGCATGTTGCTGGTGTTTATACTAGTCAGTTTATTTTACTAGATGCATGATTTTATTTATTTAAACACATCATTTTCATATTTTAATGTCACCTCTTAATATAAACATATCATATTTTAAGATTTTTGTTTTAACATATCAAAATTTATTAATTTGTTAATAGAAGGTAAGTTTAAATACCTTTTTGTGTTCTAAATTATTTTGTTAATATTTGTTTTCAAATTTATTATTGAATAAATTATGTCATTAAAAGATGACCTAAATATAATTCCCACATCTTCACCGTGTTCAGTGAAGAACTTCAAACGCAAACTCTATGCTTCATGAAGAGTATAACCGGAAAACGTCATTAATTCATATCTTGCAGTATAATATTGAATCCGATTCGTTTGTTTCAATTCATACAAATATTTTTTGACAAGTGTTTAATGGTTTAGCTTCATTTTGGAGGACGAAATAAACACGTCCGTGTATGAGAGTCGTGATCGGGTTTCCAAAATAGATAATAGTGGGCCAATATTTAAAAAAACCCGTGCCAAAATAATAAAGAATATAGAAAAATAGGATAAGAAAATAAATAATATAGAAAAAATAGGACAAACACATAAAAAATAGAGATCAATGGGGTGCTAAAATTTAAAGAATAGAGAATAATTGAAAGAATAGCGAAACATGACCATAAAAATTAAAGAATACAGAAACGAAAGACCCCCATCCAGAACCTCATACATGTGTTGCACCAGAACTAATGATATTCCGATTTGTTGAAGCCCAATCAAATTTTAAATGGCACATATCGTACAAATGTTGCTGTTATCATTTTTATTTATCAACTCAAAATTACGCCAAGGAAATCGTAAAAGTACAATGTATGTCACGGCTTGTAAAATTCGTCGTCCTGATTATTCTCTTATTTGTTGATATACTGAGAGTATCTATTTTGCATATGAGATTGACTTAGTCTCAATCTTGGTTGTATCTTTGTGTTAAGTAATTTTCGTTGTTCCTCATTTTCTAAAATTTTGAAATTTGAAAACTTCAAATGATTTCTGTCAGATTTTATCAAACATTGATGTATGACCCGCTACGCTATAACTATTTATCAGTACCCGGTATAGTCCTGAACATACATGAAATATTTGCTACTGGACGTTCAGCAAACACCAATCAATTGACCAATCAATCAGAACCCAGTAAAAACCATAATGGTTAAATTCATGTGGTTGCAGAGTGCCATGTATATTACTGAATTCCAGATCTAGACATGGACGATCTAGGTTAACTCTAATAACATGCAATATTTATATTTTTAAGTACCAATTGATAACGGTAATTAATGCCACTTACACCCTTTGCCAAGGACAATTGCCATAGGCAATTTTTTATAACAGCTGCTTCTCTGAAGTACCTTCGGATAATTACATGTGCTGTTTCAAATATTCTGTCACCCACTATTGTCCCATTTTCTCAATTTCTATGACAAGGCATATGATTCATTGACTTAACAGCAAAACCATCTTGTTGAAAATGAAAGAAAATATGAGACCTTGAAGAGTTTCAGTAATGAAAATGACAAGATCGGGTGATGTATATCCTAAGGAGAATTACATACCAATCATTTTTCACGACAATGTATACGTAATGTCTTTTATGCTAAAATCACTTCTTTTTAACTAGTGAATATTTCTTCTCTGATTTCCGGCGTAGTCACTTTATTTAAGACTGGGTTTCCCAATGGTCGAATCTGGGATGACCTAAGCGTAAGTAAAAAAAGGGAGAAAAAACTAAGAAAGCACTTGAGAGCCATTTTAGTTGGCATGAAGGGACAGTTTACTGTCGTACTCTGCTCTACTTTTATGCTACTTTACTGTATGTTAAGAAAAACACACAATGGACACTTGTGAGAAATCTGAACGACCCTCGATTGCTTGAATATCGAGGAATTGGACCATATCTCCCTATAACACACTAATGACAGTTTTTATTTAGATATACGAGTTGATATCCTTTTCTTTTTTTGTTGATTTGCTGTTCTGTGTTGTGGAATCTTAACGAATTACGTCTATATTCCACATCTCAAACAGGACACGAGGAATTGACATTAAAATAAAGATGGAAGAAAAAGAAAAAAAAAACCTAGCAAAAACAAAAAAATTCTATAAGACATAGTTCAGAGGGAAAATATCACTGGTGTACACACAAATAAAATTCGCAGTGTAATGCATGGGCAAAATCAATTGGAAATGGCTCGCATTCTTGCTGAAAATATACTTTTTTTTTAACATGGAGATGATGACGTCCGGTTCAGAAGATTGATTTACATATAAGATATCATATAGAATGTTGCACGACAAAGTATTTAACTATAAAAGTCAAAAGTTTTCCTACATTCCGTTTTATACTGAGTATAGATAAAAACTCAACACCTACATGTATTTTCCAATTGAAAAAAAAAAATCAAAGCAAAGGATCTTTGAAAGTACCAATCATAAAATATTCTCGATTTTATACCTGTCCGTAGACATGAGCCTATAATTCAGTTGTGGTCGTTAATTGGTTGTTAACTGCCTTGTTTGTTTTTAGCATACATAAGGCTGGTGTTTTTGTCTCTTCTCTGCAAAGTCATGAAGGCAAGACTCCGGATTGCTATTTATGATTTGGTCAGTTTAAGAGGAACCGCTAATGGTAGGCTAATGATATTTGGCATGTATTTGTATAACATCGAGATTAGCATTGGCACATCTCATTTCCATGGGGATTATTTAGCCCCGACCCCTTTGTCATGGTTTACTGGCTTTGAATATTTTGCATTATTTATTGACAAGGACAGTTTAAGGGAACTTCTGATGGTGAGTCAATGGTATTTAGTATGCAGTTGAATAAGCATTGGAATTTCCCATTTCCGCAAAAATTATTTTACAATTCGCCTTCAGTCATAAATCATTGACTCAATGTTTTGCATGTTAAAGTATTACCATTTCAATTTCAACATTTGCATTAAACTATCGAAATTACATACAGGCGAGGCATATCTCTGTGTCAACAGTTTATTTCTCTGTTGAATTTACATTTTGTCATGCTGGTGCTTGTATGACTTGCTATACGGTATTGGTTTTACTAATTTTTTAATAGGCAGTACTGTGTCCTATAGTTGTTTACATCTGCATCGTTTGTTGTCTGGCGAGATGTATTATTGGCAATCCATATTCTTATACCTTATAGCAAAGAGGTTATGTATTTAAACAATTATCATAATCATTGGCATTTAGTGCAGTGTGCTCACATCTATTTGACAACCTGTTTCCTTTTGACCCATATATGGCACATATTGTAAGTTTCGGAACTGAAAAAAAAGTCGATGCCAGATCTAGCTGTTAAAGTAACGTGTAGTCAAATGCTTAAGGAATGTCATAACAGAATTATTATGTACTAGTCAATTAAAAAAAGAAACCCAAGGTGGATTTGGAAGAATATATTTTTGCGTTCCAATTGGTACTCCGTATACATTCATTATACACAAGCTATAAATGTGAGCTACACACTAGTCGACTTCCTTTTAATTTAAAGTATTCAATTCACGATGTTTTGTTTAAGTATTTTTTGTTTAATGATCAGATAAATTTGTTTTTATTCTTAAACCGAACAACGCTTTAATATAAGAATAATAGCAGCGGTGAACCACAACGAGGCTACAGACATCAGAGTATCGTCTGCCCATCAACAGTTTGTAAGACGAGTTAATCCTCGGTATTTAACAACATTAACACGGCCAGTAAAACAATGGACGCCTATCAGTAATTATCAATCACGATGTTACTTGTAAACAAAATCTGATAGCCATTTATTTAAATCCTTTCTAAAATCTAAAGGGAAGATGCGAATCTCGAGGTGTCAGAATAAAGTACCGTGAATATTTGTTACCACATGCAGCTAATTGCTGAAGATATTTTTTGAACATGTTTAGGGGGAAAGGATCGATTCTACATGTTAGCTGACAATACTGAAATGATACTTTAATAGTACCTTCTAAAACTCATCCCCAATTGTACATTATATCCATTTTCATATTTTTTTTAAGAAGAAAAGACTTTTTTTTGTGCAACCCTATATCCATGTTGCCGGTTGCCATGAATACCAGTACCTCTATCTGTGAAATGGTACTATGTACGATATTTGTATTTGTATTTGTATGAATACAGATAAACTAGAATACAAGGCACCATCGAATAACCGACATTATTTCTTTAATTCATTTCGAAAGCGTAGACATGGAAGAAGGATTCGTCCTTCAAGCAAATCAATTCATAAAAGAAATGTATATGAAACAATACAAGAATAAGAATAAGAATAAGAATAAGAATTTTATTAGTTTAAAATCCAAACAATAGGATTGTTACTAAATAAACAAACCAATACAAAACCAAAACAAAACAAACAAACAGACAGACAGACAGGCATATTAATGACAAAACGATAGACATTAAACAATATAAACATGTATAGCATTGAAAAAAAAAAAAAATACAAGAGCGACAACTCGTGAAATTAATGTAGCAATCACAATGAGCTAAGTGTTGACAAGTTTGTGTCCTATAACACGTATTTACAGCCATATCTAATGAATGTACCCGATACTGCACATACATTTATCTTCCCCGTAAATATTAATGAAGTGTAAGCATAATAGTGTTAAGGGAAAACCGATGTATAATACATATACTTATACTTTTATACTTAAAAAAATTAGGAGATGTGGTATGATTGCCAATGAGACAACTATCCACCCAAGTTCAAATGAAGTGGATGTAAGCAATTATGCGCAACCGTACGGCCTTCGACAATGAGAAAATCCCATACCGTAAAGTCGGCTATATATATAGCTATAAAAGGCCCCGACATGAAAAATATGAAACAATTCAACTGAGAAAACTAACGGTCTAATGTATAACAAAACAATTTACGAAAAACAAATATGACAGACATGAATCAACGACCACCGCTGAACTATATACAGGCTCCTGACTTGGGACATGCACATAAAGAATGAGGCGGGGTTAATTACTGTATCTGTATATAAGTATTGACAAAATTATCTGTCCCTAATGAAAAATATTGCCATAACTCTATGCCCTTAATAAATTAAATAATCTCAAAAAAGTTTTACCAAGTTTGACCTATATCATAATATACCCAAAATCTCGTTTTATTCATAATTATAGATAATTTAATGATATATATCATATATCTGTAATGCTTACAAGGGATTTAAATCAGATTACCAAAACTGCCCTTACTGAAATAGTTTATGTTGTAGAACAAAATTGATCTTTTGTACAACGTGCTATTATTCATAAAAGACATAATTTTATGTTGTTTTATTGTGCTTTTCACTGTTTCTTTCGGAATTTGTCGTAATATATTTTGTAATTTGACATCATATATAACTGTTCCGGACCATATGAGTATTTGGACCGTACGCGTATGGTCGGGCAATTTGAGTATATATTCGTTTGGTTATTAACGGGCCGGACCATATGAATATTTAGACCATATAGGTATTTTACGAATAAATTTAAACTTCCTTAACAGACACAGCTCGTTCTCTGAACCAAAATCGGCACAAGTTATTAACTGAAATCAGTTATCTTTGTTACATATTGTCTGAATCTTGGAATATGTTGTTGTCTTGCCTTCGACATCTAGAGTCAGTTTTAAGCACCTTTATACTGTGGACAGTTTCGTCTGTACATGAAACCACATGTGTTTGGGTTATGGACATTTTTTCCTTTTCCCCGGCGTTTAGATGAGATTTTCTTTAATTTCTTCTAATTTCCGCTTAACTGATGTGTTCATACTCTTATTCATACGATCTTACAATAACAGTGGTTTCTACATAAGAATTACCGTATAACGTATAAACCACTATAATTGCAAATAGTATAAAGAGAAGCATGAACTTTTAAACGACTAAACATAATTTGAAATGTTTAAGACATTTTAATTTACAAATTGAAACACCAAAATAAAGAAAATTGGGGGTTCAACGCTCCAATTGCTTATGTGTAAAACAGTTAACTTCTTGCTTAACAGTTCATGAAGTTATTTTCGGAGACGACATGTTGTGTTTCGTAAAAACAAATTAATAATGACCGTGCAAAAATGCTTCTACTATAATTTTAACTTGTGAGTAAAATTCTTTTTATTTCATTAATCCCGTTACAATGATTACCAAATTATTATCAAAGTCAAAATTTCATTTTTAGAAACTCTAAATCTATGACACCTTTTACGCATTCAATTCATGAAAGAAATGTATATGAAACAATACAAGAGCGACAACTCGTGAAATTATTGTATCAATCACAATGAACTGAGAGTGTTGACAAGTTTGTGTCCCATAACACGTATTTACAGCCATGTCTAATGAATGTACCCGATATTGAATATACATTTATCTTCCCCGTAAATATTAACGAAGTGTAAGCATAATAGTGTTAAGGGAAAACCGATGTATAATACGTATACTTTTATACTTTTAAGAATAAGATGTGGTATGATTGCCAATGAGACAACTATCCACCCAAGTTCAAATGAAGTGGATGTAAACAATTATAGGCAACCGTACAGCCTTCAGAAATGAGAAAAACCCATACCGTATAGACGGCTATAAAAGGCCCCGACATGAAAAATATGAAACAATTCAATTGAGAAAACTAACGGCCTTATTTATAACAAAACAATTTACAAAAACAAATCTGACAGATATGAACCAACGACCACCACTGAACTATATACAGGCTCCTGATTTCGGACATGCACATAAAGAATGTGGCGGGGTTATACTGTATTTGTATATAAGTATTGACAAAATTATCTGTCCCTAAAGAAAAATCATGATTGCCATAACTCTGCTCTATGCGCTTAATAAATTAAATAATCTCAAAATTTCTCAAAACTCCTGCGCTAAATTTTACCAATAGATAATTTAATGATATATATCATATATCTTTAATGATCAAAAGGGATATATCCCAGAGACCTACCAAAACTGCTCCTACTCAAATAATTTATGTTGTAGAACAAATTGATCTTTTCTACGACGTATACGATTATTCATAAAAGACATATAAAATTGAGAATATAAATGGGGAATATGTCAAAGAGACAACAACCCGACCAAAGAGCAGAAAACAGCCCAAGGCCATCAACGGGTCTTCAACACAGCGAGAAAATCCTGCACCCGGAGGCGGGCTTCAGCTGGCCCCTAAATAAAACTGTGTACTAGTTCAGTGAAAATGGACGTCATACTAAACTCCAAAACATGTAAATGTACTAAAATTAAAAAACATACAAGACTAACAAAGGCCAGAGGCTCCTGATTTGGGACAGGCGCAAAAATGCGGAGGGGTTAAACATGTTTTGTGAGATCTCAACCCTCCTTTTTTACCTCTAGCCAATGTAGCAGCAATACGCACAGTAAAACTCAGTTTAAAAGAAGTCCGAGTCCGATGTCAGAATAGGTAACAAAAGAAACTAAGCAAAATGACAATGATACATAAATCAACAAAGAACTACTAGCAGTTACTGACATGCCAGCTCCAGACTTCAATTAAACTGATTGAAGATTATGTCTTCATCATATGAAAATCAAGCACAATCTCTCCCGTTAGGGGTTTAGTATCATACCATCATAAAATATATGAGAAGAACATAACCCGTATCATGTCAACAACTGTTTTTAGAACAAATGTGTTTATTTCCGATGCAAAGACCCTATGAGTGAATCAATATTAATACCAACATATGCCATCTTCAATGACCTGACAACAGTATCGTAACTATATCCCTTCTGAATAAGTCTGCATGTTGATTTATATTTACGAATAATGTCCTTGTACCGATGATAAAATTTAGTAAATGTTTTGACTAGTTTGTGATATCGAAAACCCTGGTGTAATAATTTTTCAGTAATACAGAGATTTCTTTCGTTAATTCAAATAGGTTGTTACATTCACGAGCGAATCGAACAAGTTGAGATATATAAACACCATAAGATGGTGACAAGGGAACGTCACCATCTAAAAATGGATAATTAACAATAGGAAATGAAAAATCATCTCTTTTATCATAAATTTTGGTATTAAACTTCCCGTTAAAGATATAGATATCAAGATACAGGAAAGGGCAGTGTTCATTGTTTGTGTTAGCTTTATTTAAAGTCAGTTCAGCAGGATAAATCTCTTTAGTGTACATACTGAAGTCGTCATTATTGAGAGCCAATATATCATCCAAATATCTAGAAGTGTTATTAAATTTTTGTATCAGATGTGTTTCGATGGGTCTTTGCTGATTTTATTTATAAATTTTAATTCATAACAGTACAGAAACAGGTCCGCAATAAGTGGTGCACAGTTAGTCCCCATTGGAATTCCGATAACTTGACGATACATACGAAATCTCCATAGCGAACAAAAATGTTATCTAGTAAAAATTCAAGGGCAGTTATAGTATCAAAGCAGGTCCAATTGACATAGTTCTTTTGTTTGCTGTTACTTAAAAATGACCGAAAAGAGTTTGAACATATATATTCGCATTCTGACTTTTTAAATGCCCATTTAATTAGGTGAATTTTTCTTAATAAGATTATTAGGCAAAGTGGTATATAGGGTATATATATTGTGCTTTTCACTGTTTCTTTCGGAATTTGTCGTAATATATATATTTTGTACTTTTACATCATATATAACGAATGTAGTCCGTTGTATTATACAAACACACTGTTTAACAATAACCTTCTTGATTTTATTCATAAGGTAAATTACTTTAAAACTCATAAAATGAAGTTTTTCAACAAACATATCCCTCTCCTCCGATTATAATTTTACTTTTGACTTCGTAGAGGAGATGCAAGAAACAAATTGGCAAAAACCATAGGTTGACTAGATGTCGTTCATTTTGTGTGTTGTTGGGTAACCACCTCATGGTTGTATGCCCAAAATCTCGTTTTATTCATATTTATAGATAATTTAATGTATATATCATGGGTGCCCGCTTATCTTCGAAAGTCAATTTTGTATGTCCATCAGCAATCATCTAATTCAAAATCAATGGCTGAAAAATAGAAATTGGAACAAAAACGTATTAAGTAGTGTCTTTTTTTTTCTCTCATCTCCAATAACATGACTTGAAATGAACATTCTTTTAATTATGCATTTTCTTCGAAACCATTTAACGTCCAATATCACCAATAGCAAATATTTCATTCGTATCCAATCAGCAAAAAATAAGCTGGTTTCTACCAAATGTAATGGTTAAAAATAAAATGGTGGGAAAAGTTTTCTTCCTGTAGAAATAATAGGATATGCAGGGTAGATACCGGAGTTAGAATTTGCAATGCAAAGTGTAATTCATATGGAAATCCTAAGAACTTCTTGGCAAATTTCTTCATCGTGGAGACAACCTGTCACATTTGAAACAGTTCATTAAACGACTCCGTCTGAACGTAGTTGTGCGTTTATAAATGTACATATATCTCAGCCTCGGACCGTTATCCTCAGTATAGGTCTTGCAGGTAGAAGGAAGAAGTCCATGTTTACGTCAGTCCCCAAAATTTGATTTATATGTCAAGTTGTGAGCCAAAGTTTTGCAAAGATGACATTCGTTTTGCCAGCGATTTTGATGCAAATACAAAATCTGAGGAATTCAGATGCTACATGTAACTCTGGGGTTACGGACATCCAAAGATGGCCGATGGAGAAAAATGAAAATATTTTTTTTAGTTCGCAAGAATAAGAATCCATTCTTAGAACTTTTGTGGTTATACACGTAAATCGAGAAAAGGAGAAACGGTGTAAAGTATCTCGTGCAGAGGCGTCCCTTTGGTGAAGAAATCAACCGTTAAAAAGCATGATGATGTCCGTAACGTAAACGAAAAAAAAAAACGCATTGATGTACGTATCATTTCATTACTCGTAGATAATTCAGACTGCTTAAAAACCATTTCATCATAATAATGAACAAAATGTAGTTTATTGTTTGATATGATTACCATTAAAAAGCTAACTTTTTGACAGAGTGAATTATTTTCAAAATTGGCAAATTCCTTTAAATCCCATTAATTTTTTTTAATAATGCTTATATAGGAAACAGGTCTCTTAAAATGACATGAAGGCCATATGAACGTATCCTGACACATAAAAGAGAGACAACCCAAATTTTGAAGAGAAAACATAATGATATGCTGCAGTTGAAGGCACACAAATATTTGTTATAGATATTGCCATAGATCGATAAATGATTAAAAAGTGTGCACAGGGAAACAAATACGAGTCAACTTGGTTAACGAAATATGGTCAACCGAATTTCTCACTACCATATGGTAGTAAATCCATGCCACATCTGTTTGACTGTGCGGGATGAATAAATACGCAGCCACGTCCGGTCGACATCCGATGTCACACCCTCTGCATGTTAAAAATAAAATAGCATCAACTCTCTGAGAGTTCCATAACTGACTTGTTGTAAGGCACCATTATTGACCCTATCTCACATACCCTATTTTCAGCCCCATATCAATCAATCAAAATGGTAAACATATTCATATTGTATATGTTTGAAATATTTTCTACTGGACGTTAAGCAATCAACAATCAATCGAAATGTTAAGCTGATCCTTTCGTGTCAACCGTCTAGTTGTTCGTGGTAAGTCAAAATCCGGTGATAAGTCACATTCAGTCAAGTTACATTGAGGAACAAAGGGTCTGGCTACGACAAGTGGAACATATCCGTGTTCATCGTAATGTTCAATTTTATACCGACAAACACTGCCAATTTCTATATAAAAGTCAAAATATGAAGCAGACTTCATTGTATATTTGGTATCCTTTATATTAAATAAAATGGGATAGATGCGACCAACATAGTCACAAACTAAATCATTAAGTTAGAGAACATCATCTATATAGCAGAAAATGAAGTTGAATAATAATGCTATAGCTTCTGTTCACTCTTATTAAGAAGCCCTGTTTTAAGTCTGCTTCGTACGAAAAATAAAGAAAAAGTCCGCGAGAAAGGAGCACATTTGGTTCCCAAATGAATATCGACGGAGCCCTTTCTATGGATATATATCTGTTTTAAAACTTTAAGCTAAATCTGACAACCTAATTTTTGAGTTTTTCCTTATTACTTTGAAAACTATAAATGACGGAGAGAAACTTTAATAACAAAAAAATGATCAGCAAAACAAGATCTAGAAATAAATCAGTATGGTCGAAATCGGCAGTTGTTTCCTCATAGGAGTTATTGCCCCTAAATGACGATTTCTACCCGTTTTGCGTTTTTCCTGCACTTTTGAAAAGTACAATAAAAATGATTAGCTAAATAAGATCTAAAAATAAATCAAATAAACAAGTCTCTCTTTATAAGAGTTGTTGCCCTTCAAAGATTGATCTTTACCCATAATAGATAGAAAGAATCGATGAACGGAACAAAAGATCAGCAAGCTAAGGTCTTCACATAGGTGAAAATTACTGAATTTGTGCATCAACATTTAATATAAGTTGCTGCCCGTAAACCAAAATGAGTGACCAATTTAAGCCATACTTGCAATTACCTTGAATAATATAGTAGTTTAGATAAACTGTAAGTAGGAAAAGGGATCAGCATCCACAAGGAAATAAAATGATGGATATCGTCAGTTGGCTCCTTATTGGGCTTTTCAATTATTCTTTTATCACTTGACCATCTTTTGAAATATTCTTCAAGTGGATCTGGATACAACATGGTCACAATCTCACCTAGTGAGCGAAATATCGCTACAACAGTTGCAAATGATTTGAATGTTGCATATTTTTATCTATAAGCCTCCATGTAGAGGTACTTTTCTAAAACAAAATATGTGTACCTACGTTGGCCATTCTTATTCAAGAAACAAAGCTGGACTAAAATTTTCAATATTTCTTTAAGTTTAGAATGAAGAGTACTTGTGTGAGGGATACAGAAGTCAAATGTTTATACTTTTGTACAAAGAGAAGGACTTATAGTCATGCATTCTAACAAATCTTTGTAACTTTATAGTATCCACATCGGATTCACATCGCCCGTATTATAGGTAGTTTCACAGTACAGGAGAGTCAAAATGAATACAAATATATACAAAAAGAATCATATTCTTAAAAATGATACAAAAAGAATAATTAATTTATTATAGCGTAATCATTGGTAGTATGTTGCTGAACTTATAGAAACTTAAGAGGTGCAACAAATAAAATCATAAAGAAAATGTGTTTGAAGAAACTTAACAAATACTAAAAGGTAGTTCTAACACTGATTGCACATGGCATCTTCTATACTAGGAAATCGTATCAAGTCACTTCACTGATTAAAAAATAGCTACAAAATTAGGCAGACTCAAGCTAGCGAACAATAAGCCAGCGAACAATAAGGTGTATCAAGCTAGCGAACAATAAGCCAGCGAACAATAAGAAATACGCGCCAAACTGATCTTGCCTAAAAACCGAAGACTTGCAATAACATGAAACGTTCTTTGAAATCTGATAACAATCATTTCCAGTAGGAAGACGAAATGCAATACATTTTCAAAAAGACTATTAATTGAAAACTGTTTTATTTATTTATTTATTTATATATTCAAGACAACATAATTGTTCTTGACCACAGGACATCTCTTGTAGGATTTTCAAAATTCCTTTTAGGTTCTCCTCTCCCTTTTTTGATTACCTTTGAGTAGAAACGGTTTGTCTTTATAATCATGATAATAGTGAATAAATAAAAAAATTAGACCATACTTAACTAGTGTAAAGATGAAATTAAATCCACATGCTTATATTCTTTTTAAAAGAAAACAAAATACCGATTTTGGAACGTAAAGTACAGAATTTTGCAGTCAGAATTATAAGTTGAAATAAAAGCTAATAAATATCCACAGTTTTCGTTAGGAATGATTGAAAACTGGCAATTTATTTATTACATTTCAATAGGAAATGTGTTTTATGTGACAATGACACACGTGACACGATATCTGAATGGATATAAAGATTTTAGCTACTTTAACAGACAAAATTTTCAAATCAAAGCTTTTCAAGGAGGCATATTTAAAAAAAAATCGGGAAACAGACGGAAAAACCGAAATCAGAAGAACAATTTCTTTACACTGATTTAAATTAACAAGAAGAGGATGCAATCACAACAATACAAACTATTTCATTTTAACATTGGAATTATAATCGGGGAAACGGTCCAAAGTTGGGGTAGGGTGACCCAACCCCCTCCCTTCTTTAATTCATAAAAAAGTCCCTACGGCAAAGCTTTTGTCCACACTAGGTACAAATGATAGGCAATTGCCTAAGGTTGCCTGGACCCAAAGACCCAGGTGGGTAAAGTTACGGAACTTTTTTAATTGAGGTCCAAAGTTGGGGTAGGGTGACCCAACCCCCTCCCTTCTTTAATTCATAAAAAAAATCCCTACGGCAAAGCTTTTGTCCACACTAAGTACAAATGATAGGCAATTGCCTAAGGTTGCCTGGACCCAAAGACCCAGGTGGGTAAAGTTACGGAACTTTTTTAATTGAGGTCCAAAGTTGGGGTAGGGTGACCCAACCCCCTCCCTTCTTTAATTCATAAAAAAGTCTCTACGGCAAAGCTTTTGTCCACACTAGGTACAAATGATAGGCAATTGCCTAAGGTTGCCTGGACCCAAAGACCCAGGTGGGTAAAGTTACGGAACTTTTTTAATTGAGGTCCAAAGTTGGGGTAGGGTGACCCAACCCCCTCCCTTCTTTAATTCATAAAAAAGTCCCTACGGCAAAGCTTTTGTCCACACTAGGTACAAATGATAGGCAATTGCCTAAGGTTGCCTGGATCCAAAGACCCAGGTGGGTAAAGTTACGGAACTTTTTTAATTGAGGTCCAAAGTTGGGGTAGGGTGACCCAACCCCCTCCCTTCTTTAATTCATAAAAAAATCCCTACGGCAAAGCTTTTGTCTACACTAGGTACAAATGATAGGCAATTGCCTAAGGTTGCCTGGACCCAAAGACCCAGGTGGGTAAAGTTACGGAACTTTTTTAATTGAGGTCCAAAGTTGGGGTAGGGTGACCCAACCCCCTCCCTTCTTTAATTCATAAAAAAGTCCCTACGGCAAAGCTTTTGTCCACACTAGGTACAAATGATAGGCAATTGCCTAAGGTTGCCTGGATCCAAAGACCCAGGTGGGTAAAGTTACGGAACTTTTTTAATTGAGGTCCAAAGTTGGGGTAGGGTGACCCAACCCCCTCCCTTCTTTAATTCATAAAAAAGTCCCTACGGCAAAGCTTTTGTCCACACTAGGAACAAATGATAGGCAATTGCCTAAGGTTGCCTGGACCCAAAGACCCAGGTGGGTAAAGTTACGGAACTTTTTTAATTGAGGTCCAAAGTTGGGGTAGGGTGACCCAACCCCCTCCCTTCTTCAATTCATAAAAAAGTCCCTACGGCAAAGCTTTTGTCCACACTAGGTACAAATGATAGGCAATTGCCTACGGTTGCCTGGATCCAAAGACCCAGGTGGGTAAAGTTACGGAACTTTTTTAATTGAGGTCCAAAGTTGGGGTAGGGTGACCCAACCCCCTCCCTTCTTTAATTCATAAAAAAAATCCCTACGGCAAAGCTTTTGTCCACACTAAGTACAAATGATAGGCAATTGCCTAAGGTTGCCTGGACCCAAAGACCCAGGTGGGTAAAGTTACGGAACTTTTTTAATTGAGGTCCAAAGTTGGGGTAGGGTGACCCAACCCCCTCCCTTCTTTAATTCATAAAAAAGTCTCTACGGCAAAGCTTTTGTCCACACTAGGTACAAATGATAGGCAATTGCCTAAGGTTGCCTGGACCCAAAGACCCAGGTGGGTAAAGTTACGGAACTTTTTTAATTGAGGTCCAAAGTTGGGGTAGGGTGACCCAACCCCCTCCCTTCTTTAATTCATAAAAAAGTCCCTACGGCAAAGCTTTTGTCCACACTAGGTACAAATGATAGGCAATTGCCTAAGGTTGCCTGGATCCAAAGACCCAGGTGGGTAAAGTTACGGAACTTTTTTAATTGAGGTCCAAAGTTGGGGTAGGGTGACCCAACCCCCTCCCTTCTTTAATTCATAAAAAAATCCCTACGGCAAAGCTTTTGTCTACACTAGGTACAAATGATAGGCAATTGCCTAAGGTTGCCTGGACCCAAAGACCCAGGTGGGTAAAGTTACGGAACTTTTTTAATTGAGGTCCAAAGTTGGGGTAGGGTGACCCAACCCCCTCCCTTCTTTAATTCATAAAAAAGTCCCTACGGCAAAGCTTTTGTCCACACTAGGTACAAATGATAGGCAATTGCCTAAGGTTGCCTGGATCCAAAGACCCAGGTGGGTAAAGTTACGGAACTTTTTTAATTGAGGTCCAAAGTTGGGGTAGGGTGACCCAACCCCCTCCCTTCTTTAATTCATAAAAAAGTCCCTACGGCAAAGCTTTTGTCCACACTAGGAACAAATGATAGGCAATTGCCTAAGGTTGCCTGGACCCAAAGACCCAGGTGGGTAAAGTTACGGAACTTTTTTAATTGAGGTCCAAAGTTGGGGTAGGGTGACCCAACCCCCTCCCTTCTTCAATTCATAAAAAAGTCCCTACGGCAAAGCTTTTGTCCACACTAGGTACAAATGATAGGCAATTGCCTACGGTTGCCTGGATCCAAAGACCCAGGTGGGTAAAGTTACGGAACTTTTTTAATTGAGGTCCAAAGTTGGGGTAGGGTGACCCAACCCCCTCCCTTCTTTAATTCATAAAAAAAATCCCTACGGCAAAGCTTTTGTCCACACTAAGTACAAATGATAGGCAATTGCCTAAGGTTGCCTGGACCCAAAGACCCAGGTGGGTAAAGTTACGGAACTTTTTTAATTGAGGTCCAAAGTTGGGGTAGGGTGACCCAACCCCCTCCCTTCTTTAATTCATAAAAAAGTCTCTACGGCAAAGCTTTTGTCCACACTAGGTACAAATGATAGGCAATTGCCTAAGGTTGCCTGGACCCAAAGACCCAGGTGGGTAAAGTTACGGAACTTTTTTAATTGAGGTCCAAAGTTGGGGTAGGGTGACCCAACCCCCTCCCTTCTTTAATTCATAAAAAAGTCCCTACGGCAAAGCTTTTGTCCACACTAGGTACAAATGATAGGCAATTGCCTAAGGTTGCCTGGATCCAAAGACCCAGGTGGGTAAAGTTACGGAACTTTTTTAATTGAGGTCCAAAGTTGGGGTAGGGTGACCCAACCCCCTCCCTTCTTTAATTCATAAAAAAATCCCTACGGCAAAGCTTTTGTCTACACTAGGTACAAATGATAGGCAATTGCCTAAGGTTGCCTGGACCCAAAGACCCAGGTGGGTAAAGTTACGGAACTTTTTTAATTGAGGTCCAAAGTTGGGGTAGGGTGACCCAACCCCCTCCCTTCTTTAATTCATAAAAAAGTCCCTACGGCAAAGCTTTTGTCCACACTAGGTACAAATGATAGGCAATTGCCTAAGGTTGCCTGGATCCAAAGACCCAGGTGGGTAAAGTTACGGAACTTTTTTAATTGAGGTCCAAAGTTGGGGTAGGGTGACCCAACCCCCTCCCTTCTTTAATTCATAAAAAAGTCCCTACGGCAAAGCTTTTGTCCACACTAGGAACAAATGATAGGCAATTGCCTAAGGTTGCCTGGACCCAAAGACCCAGGTGGGTAAAGTTACGGAACTTTTTTAATTGAGGTCCAAAGTTGGGGTAGGGTGACCCAACCCCCTCCCTTCTTCAATTCATAAAAAAGTCCCTACGGCAAAGCTTTTGTCCACACTAGGTACAAATGATAGGCAATTGCCTACGGTTGCCTGGATCCAAAGACCCAGGTGGGTAAAGTTACGGAACTTTTTTAATTGAGGTCCAAAGTTGGGGTAGGGTGACCCAACCCCCTCCCTTCTTTAATTCATAAAAAAAATCCCTACGGCAAAGCTTTTGTCCACACTAAGTACAAATGATAGGCAATTGCCTAAGGTTGCCTGGACCCAAAGACCCAGGTGGGTAAAGTTACGGAACTTTTTTAATTGAGGTCCAAAGTTGGGGTAGGGTGACCCAACCCCCTCCCTTCTTTAATTCATAAAAAAGTCTCTACGGCAAAGCTTTTGTCCACACTAGGTACAAATGATAGGCAATTGCCTAAGGTTGCCTGGACCCAAAGACCCAGGTGGGTAAAGTTACGGAACTTTTTTAATTGAGGTCCAAAGTTGGGGTAGGGTGACCCAACCCCCTCCCTTCTTTAATTCATAAAAAAGTCCCTACGGCAAAGCTTTTGTCCACACTAGGTACAAATGATAGGCAATTGCCTAAGGTTGCCTGGATCCAAAGACCCAGGTGGGTAAAGTTACGGAACTTTTTTAATTTAGGTCCAAAGTTGGGGTAGGGTGACCCAACCCCCTCCCTTCTTTAATTCATAAAAAAATCCCTACGGCAAAGCTTTTGTCTACACTAGGTACAAATGATAGGCAATTGCCTAAGGTTGCCTGGACCCAAAGACCCAGGTGGGTAAAGTTACGGAACTTTTTTAATTGAGGTCCAAAGTTGGGGTAGGGTGACCCAACCCCCTCCCTTCTTTAATTCATAAAAAAGTCCCTACGGCAAAGCTTTTGTCCACACTAGGTACAAATGATAGGCAATTGCCTAAGGTTGCCTGGATCCAAAGACCCAGGTGGGTAAAGTTACGGAACTTTTTTAATTGAGGTCCAAAGTTGGGGTAGGGTGACCCAACCCCCTCCCTTCTTTAATTCATAAAAAAGTCCCTACGGCAAAGCTTTTGTCCACACTAGGAACAAATGATAGGCAATTGCCTAAGGTTGCCTGGACCCAAAGACCCAGGTGGGTAAAGTTACGGAACTTTTTTAATTGAGGTCCAAAGTTGGGGTAGGGTGACCCAACCCCCTCCCTTCTTCAATTCATAAAAAAGTCCCTACGGCAAAGCTTTTGTCCACACTAGGTACAAATGATAGGCAATTGCCTACGGTTGCCTGGATCCAAAGACCCAGGTGGGTAAAGTTACGGAACTTTTTTAATTGAGGTCCAAAGTTGGGGTAGGGTGACCCAACCCCCTCCCTTCTTTAATTCATAAAAAAAATCCCTACGGCAAAGCTTTTGTCCACACTAAGTACAAATGATAGGCAATTGCCTAAGGTTGCCTGGACCCAAAGACCCAGGTGGGTAAAGTTACGGAACTTTTTTAATTGAGGTCCAAAGTTGGGGTAGGGTGACCCAACCCCCTCCCTTCTTTAATTCATAAAAAAGTCTCTACGGCAAAGCTTTTGTCCACACTAGGTACAAATGATAGGCAATTGCCTAAGGTTGCCTGGACCCAAAGACCCAGGTGGGTAAAGTTACGGAACTTTTTTAATTGAGGTCCAAAGTTGGGGTAGGGTGACCCAACCCCCTCCCTTCTTTAATTCATAAAAAAGTCCCTACGGCAAAGCTTTTGTCCACACTAGGTACAAATGATAGGCAATTGCCTAAGGTTGCCTGGATCCAAAGACCCAGGTGGGTAAAGTTACGGAACTTTTTTAATTTAGGTCCAAAGTTGGGGTAGGGTGACCCAACCCCCTCCCTTCTTTAATTCATAAAAAAATCCCTACGGCAAAGCTTTTGTCTACACTAGGTACAAATGATAGGCAATTGCCTAAGGTTGCCTGGACCCAAAGACCCAGGTGGGTAAAGTTACGGAACTTTTTTAATTGAGGTCCAAAGTTGGGGTAGGGTGACCCAACCCCCTCCCTTCTTTAATTCATAAAAAAGTCCCTACGGCAAAGCTTTTGTCCACACTAGGTACAAATGATAGGCAATTGCCTACGGTTGCCTGGATCCAAAGACCCAGGTGGGTAAAGTTACGGAACTTTTTTAATTGAGGTCCAAAGTTGGGGTAGGGTGACCCAACCCCCTCCCTTCTTTAATTCATAAAAAAAATCCCTACGGCAAAGCTTTTGTCCACACTAAGTACAAATGATAGGCAATTGCCTAAGGTTGCCTGGACCCAAAGACCCAGGTGGGTAAAGTTACGGAACTTTTTTAATTGAGGTCCAAAGTTGGGGTAGGGTGACCCAACCCCCTCCCTTCTTTAATTCATAAAAAAGTCTCTACGGCAAAGCTTTTGTCCACACTAGGTACAAATGATAGGCAATTGCCTAAGGTTGCCTGGACCCAAAGACCCAGGTGGGTAAAGTTACGGAACTTTTTTAATTGAGGTCCAAAGTTGGGGTAGGGTGACCCAACCCCCTCCCTTCTTTAATTCATAAAAAAGTCCCTACGGCAAAGCTTTTGTCCACACTAGGTACAAATGATAGGCAATTGCCTAAGGTTGCCTGGATCCAAAGACCCAGGTGGGTAAAGTTACGGAACTTTTTTAATTTAGGTCCAAAGTTGGGGTAGGGTGACCCAACCCCCTCCCTTCTTTAATTCATAAAAAAATCCCTACGGCAAAGCTTTTGTCTACACTAGGTACAAATGATAGGCAATTGCCTAAGGTTGCCTGGACCCAAAGACCCAGGTGGGTAAAGTTACGGAACTTTTTTAATTGAGGTCCAAAGTTGGGGTAGGGTGACCCAACCCCCTCCCTTCTTTAATTCATAAAAAAGTCCCTACGGCAAAGCTTTTGTCCACACTAGGTACAAATGATAGGCAATTGCCTAAGGTTGCCTGGATCCAAAGACCCAGGTGGGTAAAGTTACGGAACTTTTTTAATTGAGGTCCAAAGTTGGGGTAGGGTGACCCAACCCCCTCCCTTCTTTAATTCATAAAAAAGTCCCTACGGCAAAGCTTTTGTCCACACTAGGAACAAATGATAGGCAATTGCCTAAGGTTGCCTGGACCCAAAGACCCAGGTGGGTAAAGTTACGGAACTTTTTTAATTGAGGTCCAAAGTTGGGGTAGGGTGACCCAACCCCCTCCCTTCTTCAATTCATAAAAAAGTCCCTACGGCAAAGCTTTTGTCCACACTAGGTACAAATGATAGGCAATTGCCTACGGTTGCCTGGATCCAAAGACCCAGGTGGGTAAAGTTACGGAACTTTTTTAATTGAGGTCCAAAGTTGGGGTAGGGTGACCCAACCCCCTCCCTTCTTTAATTCATAAAAAAAATCCCTACGGCAAAGCTTTTGTCCACACTAAGTACAAATGATAGGCAATTGCCTAAGGTTGCCTGGACCCAAAGACCCAGGTGGGTAAAGTTACGGAACTTTTTTAATTGAGGTCCAAAGTTGGGGTAGGGTGACCCAACCCCCTCCCTTCTTTAATTCATAAAAAAGTCTCTACGGCAAAGCTTTTGTCCACACTAGGTACAAATGATAGGCAATTGCCTAAGGTTGCCTGGACCCAAAGACCCAGGTGGGTAAAGTTACGGAACTTTTTTAATTGAGGTCCAAAGTTGGGGTAGGGTGACCCAACCCCCTCCCTTCTTTAATTCATAAAAAAGTCCCTACGGCAAAGCTTTTGTCCACACTAGGTACAAATGATAGGCAATTGCCTAAGGTTGCCTGGATCCAAAGACCCAGGTGGGTAAAGTTACGGAACTTTTTTAATTTAGGTCCAAAGTTGGGGTAGGGTGACCCAACCCCCTCCCTTCTTTAATTCATAAAAAAATCCCTACGGCAAAGCTTTTGTCTACACTAGGTACAAATGATAGGCAATTGCCTAAGGTTGCCTGGACCCAAAGACCCAGGTGGGTAAAGTTACGGAACTTTTTTAATTGAGGTCCAAAGTTGGGGTAGGGTGACCCAACCCCCTCCCTTCTTTAATTCATAAAAAAGTCCCTACGGCAAAGCTTTTGTCCACACTAGGTACAAATGATAGGCAATTGCCTAAGGTTGCCTGGATCCAAAGACCCAGGTGGGTAAAGTTACGGAACTTTTTTAATTGAGGTCCAAAGTTGGGGTAGGGTGACCCAACCCCCTCCCTTCTTTAATTCATAAAAAAGTCCCTACGGCAAAGCTTTTGTCCACACTAGGAACAAATGATAGGCAATTGCCTAAGGTTGCCTGGACCCAAAGACCCAGGTGGGTAAAGTTACGGAACTTTTTTAATTGAGGTCCAAAGTTGGGGTAGGGTGACCCAACCCCCTCCCTTCTTCAATTCATAAAAAAGTCCCTACGGCAAAGCTTTTGTCCACACTAGGTACAAATGATAGGCAATTGCCTACGGTTGCCTGGATCCAAAGACCCAGGTGGGTAAAGTTACGGAACTTTTTTAATTGAGGTCCAAAGTTGGGGTAGGGTGACCCAACCCCCTCCCTTCTTTAATTCATAAAAAAAATCCCTACGGCAAAGCTTTTGTCCACACTAAGTACAAATGATAGGCAATTGCCTAAGGTTGCCTGGACCCAAAGACCCAGGTGGGTAAAGTTACGGAACTTTTTTAATTGAGGTCCAAAGTTGGGGTAGGGTGACCCAACCCCCTCCCTTCTTTAATTCATAAAAAAGTCTCTACGGCAAAGCTTTTGTCCACACTAGGTACAAATGATAGGCAATTGCCTAAGGTTGCCTGGACCCAAAGACCCAGGTGGGTAAAGTTACGGAACTTTTTTAATTGAGGTCCAAAGTTGGGGTAGGGTGACCCAACCCCCTCCCTTCTTTAATTCATAAAAAAGTCCCTACGGCAAAGCTTTTGTCCACACTAGGTACAAATGATAGGCAATTGCCTAAGGTTGCCTGGATCCAAAGACCCAGGTGGGTAAAGTTACGGAACTTTTTTAATTTAGGTCCAAAGTTGGGGTAGGGTGACCCAACCCCCTCCCTTCTTTAATTCATAAAAAAATCCCTACGGCAAAGCTTTTGTCTACACTAGGTACAAATGATAGGCAATTGCCTAAGGTTGCCTGGACCCAAAGACCCAGGTGGGTAAAGTTACGGAACTTTTTTAATTGAGGTCCAAAGTTGGGGTAGGGTGACCCAACCCCCTCCCTTCTTTAATTCATAAAAAAGTCCCTACGGCAAAGCTTTTGTCCACACTAGGTACAAATGATAGGCAATTGCCTAAGGTTGCCTGGATCCAAAGACCCAGGTGGGTAAAGTTACGGAACTTTTTTAATTGAGGTCCAAAGTTGGGGTAGGGTGACCCAACCCCCTCCCTTCTTTAATTCATAAAAAAGTCCCTGCGGCAAAGCTTTTGTCCACACTAGGAACAAATGATAGGCAATTGCCTAAGGTTGCCTGGACCCAAAGACCCAGGTGGGTAAAGTTACGGAACTTTTTTAATTGAGGTCCAAAGTTGGGGTAGGGTGACCCAACCCCCTCCCTTCTTCAATTCATAAAAAAGTCCCTACGGCAAAGCTTTTGTCCACACTAGGTACAAATGATAGGCAATTGCCTACGGTTGCCTGGATCCAAAGACCCAGGTGGGTAAAGTTACGGAACTTTTTTAATTGAGGTCCAAAGTTGGGGTAGGGTGACCCAACCCCCTCCCTTCTTTAATTCATAAAAAAAATCCCTACGGCAAAGCTTTTGTCCACACTAAGTACAAATGATAGGCAATTGCCTAAGGTTGCCTGGACCCAAAGACCCAGGTGGGTAAAGTTACGGAACTTTTTTAATTGAGGTCCAAAGTTGGGGTAGGGTGACCCAACCCCCTCCCTTCTTTAATTCATAAAAAAGTCTCTACGGCAAAGCTTTTGTCCACACTAGGTACAAATGATAGGCAATTGCCTAAGGTTGCCTGGACCCAAAGACCCAGGTGGGTAAAGTTACGGAACTTTTTTAATTGAGGTCCAAAGTTGGGGTAGGGTGACCCAACCCCCTCCCTTCTTTAATTCATAAAAAAGTCCCTACGGCAAAGCTTTTGTCCACACTAGGTACAAATGATAGGCAATTGCCTAAGGTTGCCTGGATCCAAAGACCCAGGTGGGTAAAGTTACGGAACTTTTTTAATTTAGGTCCAAAGTTGGGGTAGGGTGACCCAACCCCCTCCCTTCTTTAATTCATAAAAAAATCCCTACGGCAAAGCTTTTGTCTACACTAGGTACAAATGATAGGCAATTGCCTAAGGTTGCCTGGACCCAAAGACCCAGGTGGGTAAAGTTACGGAACTTTTTTAATTGAGGTCCAAAGTTGGGGTAGGGTGACCCAACCCCCTCCCTTCTTTAATTCATAAAAAAGTCCCTACGGCAAAGCTTTTGTCCACACTAGGTACAAATGATAGGCAATTGCCTAAGGTTGCCTGGATCCAAAGACCCAGGTGGGTAAAGTTACGGAACTTTTTTAATTGAGGTCCAAAGTTGGGGTAGGGTGACCCAACCCCCTCCCTTCTTTAATTCATAAAAAAGTCCCTGCGGCAAAGCTTTTGTCCACACTAGGAACAAATGATAGGCAATTGCCTAAGGTTGCCTGGACCCAAAGACCCAGGTGGGTAAAGTTACGGAACTTTTTTAATTGAGGTCCAAAGTTGGGGTAGGGTGACCCAACCCCCTCCCTTCTTCAATTCATAAAAAAGTCCCTACGGCAAAGCTTTTGTCCACACTAGGTACAAATGATAGGCAATTGCCTACGGTTGCCTGGATCCAAAGACCCAGGTGGGTAAAGTTACGGAACTTTTTTAATTGAGGTCCAAAGTTGGGGTAGGGTGACCCAACCCCCTCCCTTCTTTAATTCATAAAAAAAATCCCTACGGCAAAGCTTTTGTCCACACTAAGTACAAATGATAGGCAATTGCCTAAGGTTGCCTGGACCCAAAGACCCAGGTGGGTAAAGTTACGGAACTTTTTTAATTGAGGTCCAAAGTTGGGGTAGGGTGACCCAACCCCCTCCCTTCTTTAATTCATAAAAAAGTCTCTACGGCAAAGCTTTTGTCCACACTAGGTACAAATGATAGGCAATTGCCTAAGGTTGCCTGGACCCAAAGACCCAGGTGGGTAAAGTTACGGAACTTTTTTAATTGAGGTCCAAAGTTTGAGGTATATCACCTTTTTAATTTAATTCATAAAAAAAGTTGCGCACCATACATTGATACATAATATAGTTCTCAAGCCTTTAACAAAAATAAAAACGAAATCCGCTTTTTCAAGAAAAAATCAATTTACTTAAATACTTTTGTCTTGAAATGTAATCATTTACATAGTTTTTACATTGTCTATACGTTTATTCTACAAAAAATGTTATTTTAGGAACTATTTGACAGGATGCCGAAAGGACGGAAAGCCATTTCACACAACACATAATTTATAGTTGAAAAGTTGATAAAATAACAGGGAATGTTGTTTACACTTTCAATTAGATTATTTAACAAAATATAGAAATTTATCTGCAAAAACCAGCAAAATATAAACAATCAACTGACGACAATAACTAATAAGTAGATCATAATTAGGGGATCAGTTTTATGGAAAATCTTTTGTAAAAGTAAATGGATGATGACGGCGGACGACTACGGACTACAAACAACAGACGCCAGATATTGTAAAAAGCTCACACTGAACCTTTAGACCAGGTTAACTAGAACTTTCCATTAAGCTGGACTAATAACCCCGCATCTTGGATTGACTGAGTATTCTAGTTATTGAAAAACATGTTGTCAAAGAAGCTGATAATAATAATTTGGTCCTTTTCCCAGTATGGAACTGTAGATTCATTTGATATATATTTTTCTTTGATTGCGTGGGAAAAGGTGAACCAGTAGTATTGTCTCTGATTTTTTAACCCCCACAACCACCAGTGCTGCTGTGGTTGTCCCAAATATGGTTTTGCCCCGCCCCTTAAAGCCAAATATGGGCATGTCCCGCCCCCTTATGTTATATGATATATGGGCATATACGCCCCCCCCCCCGCATCTAATGACGTCACTGGAAGTAAGGAAGAAGAATCACGACGGATGCATGTTGACCATATTTGGATGTATATATACAGCCCCCCTTTCCCCCAACCTAATGACGTCACCGGAATTAAGTATATATATTATTTTATTCTGATATCACCTATGTTGAACAGAGGTAAGGAAGATGAATCACGACGGATGCATGTTGACCATATTTGGATATGAATATAACAGTAGGACTCACGTAGAACCATGCCAATCCCCCCTCATGAGTCATACCGAATGCACGCCCGCCATTTTTGGTCATTATGCGATCCGACCATTTCGATACTACGAGTCATCAGGATGCAAGATCAGGGCATGACGCA
Organism: Mytilus californianus; assembly: GCF_021869535.1. Lineage (NCBI taxonomy): Eukaryota > Metazoa > Mollusca > Bivalvia > Mytilida > Mytilidae > Mytilus > Mytilus californianus. Next base: position 80,173,982 of record NW_026262701.1, on the reverse strand, counting down.
CCACATGACAATAACATGAGTCACACCAGATGTACGTTGACCGTATTTGGTCTTGTTGTGTAGATCTGACGAGTCAGACATCAGTATGAGTAACAAAGTCGATATTGTTGGTACGTTCATTATACAAGGGCATCATGTCTCCCTTATTGGAAAATTTAATAAATTATCAAAAATTCAAAACTTCAAAAATCCATAAAATTCAAAATTTTATATTTTAAATATGTAACTTTTGTGAAGTTGAATCGTAAATGCGCCACCGTTATTATTTTCAAAAAGCATAAAAGAAATCTGCTGGATACGTAAAGGTAAAATTCATCCATCGTTTTGCTTCAGGCATTCTTATAGATAGGTTGATCAATGTATGCAGTGATTTTTTTTTTCGATTTTCAAAATATTTTGATTTGTTTTATTTGATTTTTTTTTTTATTTATTTTAAAAAAATTATGACTTTTTTTTTTTTATTTCAATTTTTTTTTCTATTTTTCAAATTTTGAATTTGAATTTTTTGATAATTTTGCATTTCAAAATTTTTAACAATTTTTATAAAATTTTGAATTGTGTGGATTTTTGCATTTTTAAATTGTATATAATTTAAATTTTCGAATAAGGGAGACATGCCCTTGTATAATGAACGTCCCAACAATGTCGACTTTGTTACTCATACGGATGTCTGACTCGTCAGACCTACACAACAAGACCAAATACGGTCAACGTACATCTGGTGTGACTAATGGTATTGTGTCATGTGGTGCGTCATGCCCTGATCTTGCATCCTGATGACTCGTTGTATCGAAATGGTCGGATCGCATCATGACCATATATGGCGGATGTGCATTCGATATGACTCATGGTTTTGGCATGGTTCTACGTGAGTCATAATATGATCAACATGCATCCGTCATGATTCATCTTCCTTACCTCTGTTCAACATAGGTGATACCAGAATAAAATGATATATATATACTTACTTCCGGTGACGTCATTAGGTCGGGGGAAAGGGGGCGGTATATGCCCATATATAATATTAGGGGGTGGGACATGCCCATATTTGGCATTAAGGGGCGGGGCATGACCATATATGGGACAACCACAGCACCACATGTTTTGGTGGATGGTTAAAAAAGCGAATAATTTGTACGGGTGGGCCATGACGCAACCCCTACCTACAGAATGTTTCAAATGGCTGGAATCGGAAAAGATTGAGGCCGTCTTAAACTTCCCCGACGATCATGAAGCTATGGTGGAATGTGACCTAGAGTATCCCCATCACCTCCACGATGATCATAACGACTACCCTTTGGCGCCGGAGACCATGGAGATCGATGGGGTGCGCAAACTTGTGTCTCATCTAGGCAAACGTGAAAAATATACCCTTCACATTCGTAACCTCAAGTACTATATCTCCCAGGGGGCGGTGTTAAAGGAAGTCTACCGCATCATTGGGTTCAACCAATCTCCATGGCTCAAACCGTACATCGACAAAAACACCGAACTCAGAGCCGTGGCCAAGTCCGACGCCGAGAAAGATTTCTTCAAGCTCATGAATGATTCGGTCTTCGGCAAGACCATGGAAAATATCCGCAAGAGGGTCGATGTCCGGCTGGTCACCAACGAGAAGCAGGCGCTGAAGCTCGTGGCCAAGCCCAACTTCGATCGTCGGGTCGTCTTCACCGAGAACCTGGCAGCCGTCCATATGTAGAAGACGAAGCTCAAGTTCGATAAGCCCGTCTACCTGGGAGCATACTTCCTGGATATTTCGAAGATCCTGATGTGTGACTTCCACTACGGATTCGTGCGGCAGATGTATGGCGACGACGCCCGGCTGCTTTTCACCGACACCGACAGCTTGGCCTACGAGATCCGAACCGAGGATTTCTACAAGGATATCGCTCCCCACGTCCAGGAGAAATTCGACACGTCGAACTATCTGGCCGACCACCCATCCGGAATTCCGGTCGGTGTAAATAAGAAGATCATCGGCATGTTCAAGGACGAGTGCGGTGGCAAGAGCATGACCGACTTTGTGGGACTCCGGCCGCAGCTGTACGCCTACAAGATGGATGACGGCGCCGCCTTCAAGAGAGCCAAAGGAGTCGCGAAGACCACCATCAAGCGCACCTTCGACGACTACAAGAGATGCCTCGACACGCAGCAGGAGGTCTACAAGACCATGAAGATTATCCGCAGCCACCTCCACCAGATCTACACCCAGGAGATCAACAAGGTCGCCCTCTTTGCCAAGGATACCAAGCGCCACATCCTATCCGACGGCATCAGCACCCTCGCCCACGGACACTATCGAATCCCTGACGCCAGCAACTGAGGTGAGACTCTTTGCAATTAGCAGGCTCTGATGGGTGCGGATGCCAATCTCTCCTCTTCTGCACGGGTGTGAATGCCCATACCTAAATAAATGAGCACCATACGCATGCACGGCATCCTCCTCCCCCACAAGCCCCTGTCAAATAAGGAATTGGAGAGACTATCCGGCCACCCTAGGAATCCCAAGTTTCAGAGGGGTGTTCATGCGAGATACCCTACCATCCAGCCCGCACCGCATCGAATGTGGAATCTTGAATAACGATAGCTGGGAAGGTCCTGGAACGCATTGGACTTGCTGGTACAAGCGCGGACCGACAAAGTATTATGGATTGCCACCGCCTGAAGAGATGGTAGACTATTTACAGCCTGAGATCCGATACAACACCGATGAACTGCAGAAGCGAGGGGATGTGGTGTGTGGTCATTTTTGCCTGTACGTGTTGAAGATGCTGGCGGCCGGAATGTCGCTGGAGGACGCAGTCTTCTCACTCTATAAATAAATGGATAAGTTTGGATCCCATGCAAGAAAGCGTGCATCCCTTCGGCGAATGCTACAGAATTTTGATATGAACGACAATCGCATTTCTAGCCTAGGACATCCCAAGGACAGCTCGGATGCTGTGACAAAACGGTGGGTAACCCAACAAATGAAAGATGGTATAAAAGACATCAATGACATAGAGGCTGCGCTTGAAGCAATCTCGAAAGAGCTCGAGGCGTGGGAAAAAAACACCTGAACGGTCTCGAGAAAGATGTGGCGAAGTGTTTGCCTATGGCCGGCGGTATGATGAGTGGTGCCCTGGATATGCGGGGACACTCGATCGTTAATCTTCCAGAAGGGGTGGCGGCACATGAACCGGTGACCAAAGGATGGTATGCAAAGAACTATGTGGATCTAAGCATGGCGGTTCAAGAGAAAATCAACACCATCGAACAGAAGGTGAAGTCTTATCACACGACGGACAGGAGCCGGCGCGAATTGGATTCCATGACTGAGGAGGACCGGCGCATCGACAGAATCAAGGCGGAACTCATGAAATTATAAGGTAACACAGCAGAGTTTTCCTGTCCTATGAATTAGGACAAGAAAACTTGACTAGTCTATTGCACATCTGTGGCTTTGACCCAAGAGTTGAATTCTGTGGGATACCCCTTCCATTTAACGTAAAGCTCTTTCACCCCTTCCCGGGTTCTCCGGCGCAAAACCTTCTCGATGCGGTAGATGTTTTGATCAGTCTTTTGAAGTTCGGGCTCATAGAAGGATCCCTGAATTTCCTCGCCGCTGAAATCCTTGAGGCGATAAGTGGGCGGCTGAGTGTTCAACACTAGGGAAATTGTGAATACTTCCTCGGTCCAGCGGGGTGTGTATCCCTTCTCGAATGTACCTTTCTTCTTTGTGATTCGGACTTTGTCGCCAGCACGAAATCGCGGTGGTTTCATGGGAGGTATGCTGCCGTAAAGGTTCCAATACACCTTGTTTTCATGCTCCTTGTGACTTGCGGCGACAGGGGTCATCTTGATGGAGCGGTGCTTGGTGGTATTGTACTGGCGAATAAGATCGTCCAGGACATCGATATAGGTGCGCGTGGAGTTGGCCGAGAAATATTTGAACATCTTCTCTTTCATGGTGCGATTCCAGGGCTCAACCACACTCGACTTTCCCTCATTCTCGGTGGAGTAGAGCTCAATATCATGCTTTTGAAGCAGCAGCCTTACATCCTTGTTGTAAAACTCAGTGCCTTTGTCTGTCAAAAGCTTCTTGGGCACACGCTCCTTGAACACCGCTTGAAAGGCATCCCGCACCGTCACCCCCTTCTTGTTTTTGAGCGGTATCAACCAGCCATATTTGGAGAAGACATCGATGTTGTTCAGGATGAACTTATTTCCCTTGTTGTCCCTAGAAAAGGCACTCATATCAACAAGGTCGGCCGCCCAGGTCTCATCCACACCACCCACTAACACACGGCGTTTTTGAAACTTACGTCGAACTGGTTTGTGCAACTCCTCAGCTAAATCATCGGTCTAGCGAACATCTTTTTTTTTTAACACCCAGACCGAATCGAGCTTTGGTACCGATGATGGGTCCGACGATGCTGCGGTCCATGCGTTCGCGTGTGGTAGGGTTGGGAATAGTGTTGAGCGAGGCTAGCATAGCTTTGTCACAGATGGAGTTGCGTGCGGTTGTATCCTTGTGCTGGGCATAACAAAGATCGTGGTGATATGCAGCCTGGTCCACTCGATTAATGGGTTTTAACCAAGCCTTCGGGGTGCCATCGGGGAGTAGTCGCTTGCTAAGTTTAGTCCCTGGCCCGGTGAAGTTGTGTCCGGGCAGATGCATTTCCATGGGTAATCGGTTGATTAGCTTGTTCATGAACCCTGCACCGGTTGTAGCAACAAACTGAGACTTCTTGGCACCGCACACCTTGCAGTTGCCAAACTTCCTCCGTCGCCCGTTGCTGGTAATTGTTTCGCCAGGGTTAACTGTGTCCGTCTTCCTACGACATTTTACGCAGAAGATCATCGTTATTTTATTTAAATAAATGAACGTCGAAGACATTTCCTACAGTGCCAACGCCCCCAAGAGGAGCAATCACTACCTCCTTCCGCAGCGGTCGATCAGAGGGTTGATCATTGGGAAGTCGGACTGTGGTAAAACAACGCTGTTGAACAACCTACTCCTGCGCGATGGATGGCTCGACTACGATCGATTGTACGTCTTCGAAAATCACTTCACCAGCCCATCTACCAGCTGTTGCAGCAAGCGCTTGGAAAAGGCTTCCCTAAGGAAGATATTCGAGACCTCCTACAGTGCAAGAGCAAGTCACCCTACTCGTTGATCGATGTGGTCGACGCCTTACCACCACCACGACACCCGAGTGGTATCGACACTTTTTTCTTCGAGCAAGCGAGCGATGTACCAGACCCCCGGGAACTCGATCCCAGCCGCAAAAACCTCATGGTGTTTGACGACTTGATGCTGAGCAAACAGAACACGTGTGAAGACTACTACGTGCGCGGTTGCCACAACAACGTCGATTGTTTCTACCTGCGTCAGAACTACTTCAAACTACCCCGACAATCGATCCGAGAAAATGCAAACTTCCTCTGCCTCTTCCAGCAGGACGCAAAGAATCTCGACCATATTCGGCGCGATCATTGCAACGATCTTACCAAGGAACAATTTGACGCTCTGTGTAAGCATTGCTGGTCCCAACCCTATGGATTTGTAACCATCGATCTCACAAGCCCCAAGTCAGCAGGGAAATACCAATGCAATTTAGATGAGTTCTATGAGTTATAAAATAAAAAAAAAATGGATCACTTGCAGGAATTTTTCCTGGAGAATCAACGGGATCGGGAGTTTGAGTTTGAGAATGCTCCCAAGCCCTCACGACCACCCCTTGAATGCAAGCACGATTGGGACTCAGTCGATATGACAAGTATGTGTTGGAAATGCGGTGTAACAATCATCCGCCCGATCGATAGCAGTGGAGGTGATTTCGACGCATGGAACTCTGGCCGTCTGTATGGTAAGGTGGAGCGCTTTCCTCAACCCCAATTCCCTACCAAGACGATTCGATGCCATCAGTGCACATACCCATGCCGCCCTGGTAAAGACCTATGTGGTAGACACTTTAATCTTGCAAAGAAAAAGGGGGCCGTAGAGGATACGGTCGATACCCCTAGCGATTGGGAAAGGCGTCTGAACCTTCCCCCAGGCGCTTGGGAGCGTTTCTCCTAACGCTTAAGGGCGATCGACCCAACGCTCAGAGGCGATCGAACCAACGCTATGGGACGTTCACACCAACGCTTAGGGGCGTTCAAACCAACACTTAGGGGCGTTCGATTCAACGCTTACGTTTATCAAGATTACCGACCCTAAGCAGCGTGAGGCACTTGCCAGGGAGTTGCAAGACACCAAGCGGAAGATTCAAGCCAGTAATATGCAGCATCGTCTCGACAAGATTGGACTCAGCCGAGACCTTTCCAAGGTGTTTAAGCCTGTGGTTGAGGCTCAGCGGGAAGCGGCTTCAAAGATTACCAAGACGATTGAAGATCTTCCTGCAGCGGTGCCAGCCCTTCCTCCCCCACCAGCCGAGTTTGCTGATCCGCTATCCATTGCATTTACCACAGACACCGTACTTGGACCCTTAGCTCAGCAATACCTCAAACTCGGTACGACTCCGGAGGCTGACCATACATTCGGATTGAGGGTGGAAGACAACACCTACATGATCGGGAATTCACCGGTGGAGTTCAGTGGTGATGATATTTTATATATACGGTGGTAAAGGACTGTTTGACACAATCGCCAGTTTGGCTGGACGCATGTTTACTTCCTCTGCCGCCAAAACCCTAGGAAGTAAGGCCGTGAGTGCTGCCACCAATGCGGCCTTGAAAGGTGTTGAAAACGGAGCCTCCAAAGGCGTCGACCATGTGGTTAATAAAGTGATCCGCCCCAGAAAACGCAGTAAAACCTAGTGTTCAACGCAAGAAGCCAGAGCAAGTTCGGTAAAACAATCTCATCTCCGGCTCTGGTATCAAAACCATTCACGACTTCGTCCAACGCTATAAACAAATACATTATGTCTAACATTCTTACAATCACCGAAGGATTGACCTTCGACGAAAGTCTCCAGGAATATCAGGTTCGAGAATACGAACCACAAGCCGGTGCCCAGCTGAACAATGCCGGTGCTGAAATCCGAATCAACATCGAAACCCTCGTTATCTCGTGGTGGAAGGTCGACTTCTCAAGAATGATGACACAGCATATGCCGATGGCGATCTTGTGTCGCTCACCCATAATGGTATCATGTATCTCTTCAGGAGCATCAGTTACAGGCTTTCCGGTCAGCAGATCGAACATATTAACGACCCCGGCATCGCCACCACTATGCTTGGAATGTTAACCTACCCTGACGACTTCTCCAAATCGCAGTGTCTCAACCAACTGTGGTATAAGGATTCTTCCACCGATGCTGAGGCTGAGAAAACTGGATTTGCAGCCCGCCATGGATACATTATCACCAAGCCCACCAACAAAGGATCGTTTTCGTTTGCCATCCCCCTAAAACATATTTTTGGTTTCGCAGATGATTACAACAAAATAGTGTACGGGTTCAGGCCAGAACTCTCATTCGTTCGCGATTCAAATGCTAATGCCATTCTGAGAGCAGCTGCCGTCAACGATCCGGCAAAGTTTGTCCTGAGTAAACTATCGTGGTTCGTCCCTCACGTCACCCCCTCAGACGAAAATAAGATGCAACTGTACAAAACCATCCAAAGTAAATCCAAGATCCACTGTGGATTTCGCATGAGACAGTGTGATTCCCTAGCCGTTCCCCAAGCCTCACAGTTTAACTGGCGCCTAGCTGCCAAGAGTGGTCGCGAAAAGCCTAGATATATCATTGTTGCCTTCCAAACCGACAAAAGTGGTGACCAAACCCATAATGCTTTCGTGTTCGATCACTGTCGATTGCGAAATATCCATGTCACCCTCAACGCTGAACGTTATCCGGCAGTTGACTATAATGCAGTTTTTAACGAAAATAGGATCGCCAGAGTGTTCAAAGAGGCCTCTGACTTCAGAAAGAAATTCCACAACATGGACAGTCTCCTCAGTAATGGTGGTATTAATCCCTCCGATTACATCGACTTGTACCCCTTGTTTGTAATCGATGTGAGTCATCAGTCTGAGCGTCTCAAAGAATCTATGGTAGACATTCAGATCGGTGCCGAATTCGCACGCAATGTTCCAGCCAACACCGAGGCGTTTGCACTTGTTATTTCCGACAGAATCCTACAGTTTGAATCCGAGGGTCAGAAGATGAACGTCGTGTACTAAAAAGTAAATGGATAAAATTCACCTACAACTCCTCTTTACCAGTCGCCCCGCCGAAGTCTATGCGATCGTAGTGAAGGCTGGTAAACAACTCAAGGAGCAGTATGACGGTATCGAAAAGTGGACGCAAAAATATGTGACAATGGTATACCATAAATAAATGGACAACACATTGTTGCAGCAAATTGTTGATAATACCGACCCAAAGCATGGGTTTTCCTTCATCGTCTCTGGAAACGATAGCCAAATCCTTACCCGGATTAACCCCCCACTACATCTCAAGGAATCCAAGACCTACGAAATGGCATTGGTGAACCTGGAAACCTATAACTCCATCCCCAACATTCATACAGGTAACAATTCCTTCCGTTACTCCCCCGACGATGGTGCCAACTGGTTTCCCATCGCACTAAGCACAGGTTCCTATGACATCGAAGACATCAACAATGAGATCCAGCGGCGGCTACGGCTCAACAAACACAAAACGAAGATCATCATCGATGCCAACCGGGCGACCCTAAGAGCAACGCTGACCCTCGCCAGACACTATCAAGTAGACTTCAACGTTGTCAATAGCATCAGCACCGTCTTGGGATTCGAGCGGCAGATTTACATGTTCGATATGATCACAAACGGCTATACTGAAGGGGAACACATTGTAAATATCATCGGCATCAACAGCATTCTGGTGAATAGTGATATCATCCATGGAAGTTATGTGAATGGTACACAGCAGTCTACCATCTACAGCTTCTTTCCCGCAGACGGTCCTGGTATGAAGATCATTCAAACCCCTAAGAATCTAGTATACTTGCCAGTGACCTTGCGAACCATCAATCGCATGCAAACGTATCTCACCGATCAAGACGGTAGGCCCATCGATTTCAGTGGTGAACATCTCACCATCCGCTTTCATCTTCGTGAGGTATAAATAAATCACGAACATGGTTTAAATTTGACAAAAGGTCAAGCTGATAAACTACAACGGGCTGCCAAGAAAGGTTGTCCGGTCTCCATTCGTTTGTCCCACGCAAACCTGCAAGGCGAACACAAGATGTGGCTCACCCCCCGCCAGGTTCAAAAGATCGCCAAGCTTCTACAGAAGGGTACTGGTGGAATGGTCCTAAAGTTAAGTGCGACCCAATTGAAGGAAAACATGCAGAAGGTAGGTGGCTTCCTACCCATGTTGGCGGGGCTGGCAATGAGGGCACTTCCCATGTTAGCAAAAACTATTCTACCCGCCTTGGGTGTTGGAGCCTTGAGTGGTCTGGGTGTGTAGCCGTCAACAAGGCCTTAGGGTCTGGATTGTACCTGAAACGTGGTGGATGCGTTTGCACCGTGAAACCTAGTGGCAACGGTCTCTACCTCAAACCCTCAAACGCCCGGATCACCTATGGTGATGGACTTTACTTGAAGCGTGGTCAGCAATTCCACGACGGAGCCGGTCTGATCTTAGGTGCTAACAGTCCCTTCAAAAATATTCCCCTCCTCGGTATGCTCCTATGAATAAATGGATCAAGTAGATGCCAGTCATATCGCATGCCTGGAAGAGGAGCTCACCGCAGAAATCCGGAGATATGAGCATGCGTTGAAGATCTACAACCGATTGGATAAGGTCATCTCCATTGCCCTGGGTGGGTGCTGCGTAGGCAGTCTATTGCTGACCAGTGGTACCATGGGGTCTGCTCTGACCGGTGTGGGTGCCGTGGCATCCATTCCCCTAGGTTCCCTCGCCTGTGTATGTGTCACGGGGATAATGGTTCTGTCCTTGATCTCACGCCGAGTCGCCAAGAAGAAAAAGAAGCATCGAGACACCTTGCGATTAGCCAAAACCTACAAGTTCCAGCTGGCAGGTGAAGACGGTGCTCCTGCAGTCTGCCTGAAGAACTGCTATGGTGAAAAGGATCAGCTTCGTCAACCTTCTACCCCAATTAGTGAAGAATTGAATGCGCATGCGCCGTAGGGAGGTTCTTCCAATCGCGCCCCGCTCCCCGTTCATTCCCGAACCCTTCAGATCAAAGTGTTAAGTGACCAAAAAAATGTCCCAACCCGCTTTGGATTGGGAAATTTTGCGTCCTTACCCCTAGCCCTCGGTTATTTTTTTTTTTTTTTTTTTTTTTTTTTTTTTTTTTTTTTTTTTTTTTACTTCCTCAACAGATCGTATGAGAGATACTCCTGTTTGGACGTTTTGCTGAGCTTGAACCCAGTGCTTCGTACGAAGGCTCCTTGCAAAGAATATTTCTCCTTATTAAGCGTGGGGCAAGCTCAATGGCATACTCTACTGGTCTCTCCTTGACGGTCCCTCAGGGTGAGGATTTTGCTATTTCCAAACTTACCATCCACTTCAGCTACCTCCAAGATCTTATAGATCACCTCGGTGGGCAAGTCTTTCCATTTGATGGCTTTCCTGATTCTGGTCCTGCACCTTTTCCTGAAAGGTGTCTTCGCTGATGCAGTCATCTGTGTCGACGAAACCATTCTGTACAAAAGTCATGATTTATTATACGCTAAGAAGGGACGCTGTCGGATTGCATCTTAGTCTCGGGGTTAGGGGTCCTATGCAGGATTTCTCCTTAAAATGGGGGAGTGCGGCAGAATCGGCCTTTTCACACTACTGTCTGGGCAAAAGACAAAAGGAATCTGTTAAGGGTTACATGTAAAATTGGGAGGTTTGGGGTCTCCATACCCTAATTTTGAATCTCATTTGAAGAAATTCGGTGAATTTACCCACCTCCGCTATCTGGTTCGGGCAACTTCAGGGCCTAACCTATCGTTTGTTTATAGTATGGACAAAATCAAAGCTTTGTCGTAGGAAATTTTATAACAATTAAAGTTTGGACGGAATGATCTCCTTATCCCAACTTTGAACCTCAGTTGCAGTAGTTCCGTGAATTAACTCACCAGGTTCATCTATAATCCGGGCAACTTTATGCCATTGAATTTCATCTGTACCTTATGTGGTCAAAGCTTCGCCGCGTAGAGAATTGTTTTGACGAATTAAAGTTTTGAGGGGAAAAGGTCTCCATTTCCCAACTTTGGACCTCAGTTGCAAACGTTCCAAGAATTTATCCACCCGGCCCATCTGTTCCAGGTAACACGTAGGGAATTGCCTATCATTTGTACCTAGTGAGAAAAACGCTTAGCCGGAATGATTTTTTGACAAAATTAAACTTGGGATGTGATAGGGTGTGCAAACATCAAATGTGAAATCAGTTGTAGAAGTTCAGGAACTTTACCCACCTGCGGGTTCTTCGAGTCCAGGCATCCTTATCAATTAATATCATTTGTTACTAGAGTGGACAAATGTTTTGCCGTGAGAAATTTTTTAAGAATTCAAGTTGGGAGATACGGTCTACAAACTTTGGACCTAAGTTGTAGGAGTTCCGTAACTTTACCCACCTTGGTCTTTGGGTTCAGGCAACCTTAGGCAATTGCCTATCATTTGTACCTAGCGTGGACAAAAGCTTTGCCGTAGGAAATGTTTTATGAATTAAAGAAGGGAGGGGGTTGGGTCACCATATCCCAACTTTGGACCTCAATTATAAAAGTTCCGTAACTTTACCCGCCTGGGTCTTTGGGTCCAGGCAACCTAAAGCAATTGCCTATCCTGTATACCTAGTGTGGACAAAAGCTTTGCCGTAGGGACTTTTTTATGAATTAAAATTGGGTGGGGTTGGGTCTCCCTACCCCAACTTTGGACCTCAATTAAAAAAGTTCCGTAACTTTACCCACCTGGATCTTTAGGTCCAGGCAACCTTAGGCAATTGCCTATCATTTGTGCCTAGTGTGGAGAAAAGCTTTGCCGTAGGAAATTTTTAATGAATTAAAGAAGGGAGGGGGTTGGGTCACCATATCCCAACTGGACCTCAATTATAAAAGTTCCGTAACTTTACCCACCTAGGTCTTTGGCACCAGGTAACCTTAGGCAATTGCCTATCATTTGTGCCTAGTGTGAACAAAAGCTTTGCCGTAGGGACTTTTTTATGAATTAAAATTGGGTGCTGGTAGGGTCACCCTACCCCAAATTTGGACCTCAATTTCAAAAGTTCCGTAACTTTACCCACCTGGGTTTTTGGGTCCAGGCAACCTTAGGCAATTGCCTATAATTTGTACCTAACGTGGACAAAAGTTTTGCCGTAGGAAATTTTTTATGAATTAAAGAAGGGAGGGGGTTGGGTCACCCAATCCCAACTTTGGACCTCAATAATAAAAGTTCCGTAACTTTACCCACCTAGGTCTTTGGGTCCAGGCAACCTTAGGCAATTGCCTATCATTTGTGCCTAGTGTGGAGAAAAGCTTTGCCGTAGGAAATTTTTAATGAATTAAAGAAGGGAGGGGGTTGGGTCACCATATCCCAACTTTGGACCTCAATTACAATAGTTCCGTAACTTTACCCATCTATGTCTTTGGGTTCAGGCAACCTTAGGCAATTGCCTATCATTTGTACCTAGCGTGGTTAAAAGCTTTGCCGTAGGTACTTTTTTATGAATTAAAATTGGGTAGTGGTAGGGTCACCCTACCCCAACTTTGGACCTCAATTAAAAAAGTTCCGTAACTTTACCCACCTAGGTCTTTGGCACCAGGTAACCTTAGGCAATTGCCTATCATTTGTGCCTAGTGTGAACAAAAGCTTTGCCGTAGGGACTTTTTATGAATTAAAATTTGGTGCTGATAGGGTCACCCTACACCAAATTTGGACCTCAATTTCAAAAGTTCCGTAACTTTACCCACCTGGGTCTTTGGGTCCAGGCAACCTTAGGCAATTGCCTATCATTTGTACCTAACGTGGACACAAGTTTTGCCGTATGAAATTTTTTATGAATTAAAGAAGGGAGGGGGTTGGGTCACCCTATCCCAACTTTGGACCTCAATAATAAAAGTTCCGTAACTTTTCCCACCTAGGTCTTTGGGTTCAGGCAACCTTAAACAATTGCCTATCATTTGTACCTAGTGTGGACAAAAGCTTTGCCGTATGGACTTTCTTATGAATTAAAATTGGGTGGGGGTTGGGTCACCCTACCCCAACTTTGGACCTCAATTATAAAAGTTCCGTAACTTTACACGCCTGGGTATTTGGGTCCAGACAACCTTAGGCAATTGCCTATCATTTATACCTAGTGTGGACAAAAGCTTTGCCGTAGGGACTTTCTTATGAATTAAAATTGGGTGGGGGTTGGGTCACCCTACCCCAACTTTGGACCTCAATTATAAAAATTCCGTAACTTTACCCACCTGTGTCCTTAGGTCCAGGCAACCTTAGGCAATTGCCTATCATTTGTGCCTAGTGTGGACAAAAGCTTTGCCGTAGGAAATTTTTAATGAATTAAAGAAGGGAGGGGGTTGGGTCACCATATCCCAACTTTGGACCTCAATTATAAAAGTTCCGTCACTTTACCCACCTGGGTCTTTGGGTCCAGGGAACCTTTGGCAATTGCCTATCATTTATACCTAGTGTGGACAAAAGTTTGCCGTAGGGACTTTTTTATGAATTAAAATTGGGTTGGGGTTGGGTCTCCCTACCCCAACTTTGGACCTCAATCTAAAAAGTTCCGTAACTTTACCCACCTGGGTCTTTGGGTCCAGGCAACCTTAGGCAATTGCCTATCATTTGTACCTATTGTGGACAAAAGCTTTGCCGTAGGGACTTTTTTATGAATTAAAATTTGGTGGTGGTATGGTCACCGTACACCAACTTTGGACCTCAATTTAAAAAGTTCCGTAACTTTACCCACCTGGGTCTTTTGGTCCAGGCAACCTTAGGCAATTGCCTATCATTTGTACCTATTGTGGACAAAAGCTTTGCCGTAGGGACTTTTTTATGAATTAAAATTTGGTGGTGGTATGGTCACCGTACACCAACTTTGGACCTCAATTTAAAAAGTTCCGTAACTTTACCCACCTGGGTCTTTGGGTCCAGGCAACCTTAGGCAATTGCCTATCATTTGTACCTAGTGTGAACAAAAGCTTTGCCGTAGGGACTTTTTTATGAATTAAAATTGGGTAGTGGTAGGGTCACCCTACCCCAACTTTGGACCTCAATTAAAAAAGTTCCGTAACTTTACCCACCTGGGTCCTTAGGTCCAGGCAACCTTAGGCAATTGCCTATCATTTGTACCTAGTGTGGAGAAAAGCTTTGCCGTAGGAATTTTTTAATGAATTAAAGAAGGGAGAAGGTTGGGTCACCATATCCCAATTTTGGACCTCAATTATAAAAGTTCCGTAACTTTACCCACCTAGGTCTTTGGCACCAGGTAACCTTAGGCAATTGCCTATCATTTGTGCCTAGTGTGAACAAAAGCTTTGCCGTAGGGACTTTTTATGAATTAAAATTTGGTGCTGATAGGGTCACCCTACACCAAATTTGGACCTCAATTTAAAAAGTTCCGTAACTCTACCCACCTGGGTCTTTGGGTCCAGGCAACCTTAGGCAATTGACTATCATTTGTATCTAGTGTAAACAAAAGCTTTGCCGTAGGGGCTTTTTTATGAATTAAAATTTGGTGGTGGTAGGGTCACCCTACCCCAAATTTGGACCTCAATTTAAAAAGTTCCGTAACTTTACCCACCTGGGTCTTTGGGTCCAGGCAACCTTAGGCAATTGCCTATCATTTGTTCCTAGTGTGAACAAAAGCTTTGCCGTAGGGACTTTTTTATGAATTAAAGAAGGGAGGGGGTTGGGTCACCCTACTCAAACTTTGGACCTCAATTAAAAAAGTTCCGTAACTTTACCCACCTGGGTCCTTAGGTCCAGGCAACCTTAGGCAATTGCCTATCATTTGTACCTAGTGTGGACAAAAGCTTTGCCGTAGTTATAAATTAAAATTGGGTGGGGTAGGGTCACCCTACCCCAACTTTGGACCTCAATTAATCAAGTTCCGTAACTTAACTCACCTGGGTCTTTGGGTCCAGGCAACCTTAGGCAATTGTTTATCATTTGTACCTAGTGTGGATAAAAGTTTTGATGAAGGGACTTTTTTATGAATTAAAATTGGATGGTGGTAGGGTCACCCTACCCCAACTTTGGACCTAAATTAAAAAAGTTCCGTAACTTTAACCACCTGGGTCTTTGGGTCCAGGCAACCTTAGGCAATTGCCTATCATTTGTACCTAGTGTGGACAAAAGCTTTGCCGTAGGGACTTTTTTATGAATTAAAGAAGGGAGGGGGTTGGGTCACCCTACCCCAACTTTGGACCTCAATTTAAAAAGTTCCGTAACTTTACCCACTTATGTCTTTAGGTTTAGGTAACCTTAGGCAATTGCCTATCATTTGTACCTAGTGTGGACAAAAGCTTTGCCGTAGGGTATTTTTTATGAATTAAAGAAGGGAGGGGGTTGGGTCACCCTACCCCAACTTTGGACCTAGATTAAAAAAGTTCCGTAACTTAACCCACCTGGGTCTTTGGGTCCAGGAAACCTTAGGCAATTGCTTATCATTTGTACCTAGTGTTGACAAAAGCTTTGCCGTAAGGACTTTTTTATGAATTAAAATTGGGTGGTGGTAGGGTCACCCTACCCCAACTTTGGACCTCGATTAAAAAAATTCCGTAACTTTACCCACCTGGGTCCTTAGGTCCAGGCAACCTTAGGCAATTGCCTATTATTTGTACCTAGTGTGGATAAAAGGTTTGCCGTAGGGACTTTTTTATGAATTAAAATTGGGTGGGGGTTACGTCACCCTACCCCAACTTTGGACCTCAATTAAAAAAATTCCGTAATTTTACCCACCTGGGACTTCAGGTCCAGGCAACCTTAGGCAATTGCCTATTATTTGTGCCTAGTGTGGACAAAAGCTTTGCCGTAGGAAATTTTTAATGAATTAAAGAAGGCAGGGGGTTGGGTCACCATATCCCAGCTTTGGACCTCAATTATAAAAGTTCCGTAATTTTACCCACCTTGGTCTTTGGGTCCAGGGAACCTTAGGCAATTGCCTATGATTTATACCTAGTGTGGACAAAAGCTTTGCCGTAGGGACTTTTTTATGAATTAAAGAAGGGAGGGGGTTGGGTCACCCTACCCCAACTTTGGACCTCAATTAAAAAAGTTCCGTAACTATACCCACCAGGGTCTTTGGGTCCAGGCAACCTTAGGCAATTGCCTATCATTTGTACCTAGTGTGGACAAAAGCTTTGCCGTAGGGACTTTTTTATGAATTAAAGAAGAGAGGGGGTTGGGTCACCCTACCCCAACTTTGGACCTCAATTTAAAAAGTTCCGTAACTTTACCCACCTGGGTCTTTGGGTCCAGGCAACCTTAGGCAATTGCCTATCATTTGTACCTAGTGTGGACAAAAGCTTTGCCGAAGGTACTTTTTTATGAATTAAAGAAGGGAGGGGGTTGGGTCACCCTACACCAACTTTGGACCTCAATTAAAAAAGTTCCGTAACTTTACCCACATGGGTCTTTGGGTCCAGGCAACCTTAGGCAATTGCCTATCATTTGTACCTAGTGTGGACAAAAGCTTTGCCGACGGTACTTTTTTATGAATTAAAGAAGTGAGGGGGTTGGGTCACCCTACACCAACTTTGGACCTCAATTAAAAAAGTTCCGTAACTTTACCCACATGGGTCTTTAGGTCCAGGCAACCTTAGGCAATTGCCTATCATTTGTACCTAGTGTGGACAAAAGCTTTGCCGTAGGGTATTTTTTATGAATTAAAGAAGGGAGGGGGTTGGGTCACCCTACCCCAACTTTGGACCTCAATTGAAAAAATGCGGTAACTTTACCCACCTGGGTTTTTGGGTCCAGGCAACCTTAGGCAATTGCCTATCATTTGTACCTAGTGTGGACAAAAGCTTTGCCGTAGGGTATTTTTTATGAATTAAAGAACGGAGGGGTTGGGTCACCTTACCCCAACTTTGGACCTCAATTAAAAAAGTTCCGTAACTTTACCCACCTGGGTCCTTAGGTCCAGGCAACCTTATGCAATTGCCTATTATTTGTACCTAGTGTGGACAAAAGTTTTGCCGTAGGGACTTTTTTATGAATTAAAATTGGGTGGGGGTTAGGTCACCCTACCCCAACTTTGGACCTCAATAATAAAAGTCTGTAACTTTACCCACCTAGATCTTTGGGTCCAGGCAACCTTAGGCAATTGCCTATCATTTGTACCTAGTGTGGACAAAAGCTTTGCCATAGTGACTTTTTTATGAATTAAAATTGGGTGGGGTAGGGTCACCCTACCCCAAATTTTGACTTCAATTTAACAAGTTCCATAACTTAACTCACCTGGGTCTTTGGGTCCAGGCAACCTTAGGCAATTGTTTATCATTTGTATCTAGTGTGGACAAAAGTTTTGATGTAGGGACTTTTTTATGAATTAAAATTGGATGGTGGTAGGGTCACCCTACCCCAACTTTGGACCTCAATTAAAAAAGTTCCGTAACTTTACCCACCTGGGTCTTTGGGTCCAGGCAACCTTAGGCAATTGCCTATCATTTGTACCTAATGTGGACGAAAGCTTTGCCGTAGGGACTTTTTTATGAATTAAAATTGGATGGTGGTAGGGTCACCCTACCCCAACTTTGGACTAAAATCTGTATGTCAATTCTTTTTACGTTCTATTTGGGTGCCTCTCTTACACTTATCACTCTTCCTTTCGAAATATATTAACTACATTACCAGAGTGACGACATACTTTTGAATAATTAGAAAAATGAACTAGTTCTTTGACAAAAGAAGAAAACTGCGTATAATGCTTTTATTTCTAAAGAAAATCTAACAAAAAATACTGGACGTTTTCTTTTCAAACGCATATGTAAAGTAGAAGATTTATTTGTATCGTTACATGTACACTAGTTTAGTTTCATTATTATAAAAACAACAAACCCATCTCTAATCAGACAGCACTTAAAAGAGAAAGGATTACCTAATAGGAATTTTAGATGTCCGGTTAAAAAACAGTTGTATTAGATACACGAATAACTAATTAACTTTGTCTGTGTTAAAATGGAATTGCATTTCGTTCTCCTACTGGAAATTAGTTTCATTAGAATTAAAAGGACGTTTTGTGTTATTGCAAGTCTTCGGTTTTTAGGCATGATCATGTTGGCGCGTTTTCTTATTGTTCGCTGGCTTATTGTTCGCTAGCTTGATGCATCTTATTGTTCGCTGGCTTAGTGTTCGCTAGCTTGAGTCTGGTACAAAATTATCTACTTAGAAAAAGATGAATAGAGTCTTTAAACGGGACCTGACGTTCACTTAAACCCCTATTTTGGTTTTCTTTCTATGCAAATAGGACATTCAGCTATGTTGTCTTGTTTCTGTAAAATATAAGTAAATTCAATGCTATCAATTATACTTTGACAACTGATAAGTATGATTACATTTATACGATAAGACAATTTTGACTTTGACGAATTGAGTTTATTTTTCTTGTTTTTTTTTGGAAAAGTTCTTTTTAGCAAAAAATATTGCCATCATTGCTATATCGAGATTTTTTCCTTGATATTGATATACATGTATGACTTAAAACTAGAACCTATGACAAAGTATTGATTTCAACTTTCCCAATTGTCAATGTTCCATTTCTCGGCAGCAACATACCATCTGTCTCGAGATCTCAGTAAATACGTTACTTTTGTGTTTTTGCTCATTATACTTTATTATCAGTTTTGTGCTTATACAACATGTTTTAGCGTTCTGAGTGCTTTAGATACCAGTATAGTCGTCTAATCTTTGAATTTACCAAGTGTGTCGTATTCGCTATTGTGACATTTTGACCGAGTGTGGATTCGCATGTCTGGTAGCACATGCACAGACGGGGACAATTACTATGTCGATGCACCTGGTCTCGCTCCCTTTTTTCACAGTTTTTGTTTTTATACCTTGATAACCTTAATTATTCCGCTTCGTGCCTGATATGGTATCTCCAGTTATGATTCTTCCGGAGCAACATAGTTCATTTCCGGTTAAAGTCTTTTCTTAAATGATAAACGTTAAATGTATCTGTACATTACAATTCCAATTTGAAAGTACTACCAAATTTGTTAAAAAGACAGACTTTAAAACAAAATTGAGAATGGAAATGGGGAATGTGTCAAAAAGACAACAACCCGACCATAGAGCAGACAACAGCTGAAGGCCACCAATGGGTCTTCAATGCAGCGAGAAACTCCCGAACCCGGAGGCGTCCTTCAGCTGGCTCCTAAACAAATATGTATACTAGTTCTGTGATAATGGACGTCATACTGAACTCCAAATTATACACAAGAAACTAGTATTAAAAATGATACAAGACTAACAAAGGCCAGAGGATCCTGACTTGGGACAGGCGCAAAAATGCGGCGGGGTTAAACATGTTTTTTGAGATCTCAACCCTCCCCCTATACCTCTAGCCAATGTAGAAAAAACAAACGTACAACAGTTTGTATTGTTCTAATGTATACATTGTAGCATTATGTCATATAAAAAGATAGTGTATATTCTAAAGTCGAATTCAACGTATAACGTATATTTAAATGTCACTTGTGATATTTTTCTCTCCAATGAAACAATACATTAATCCATATTGAATATATACACTATACGTACAAATTTATATACTGACACCTTTGGATACTTACCGACTGTACTTTTACTGATATACAGCATTTGGATCATGCATTATGTGATTCATGGGTGCACGGCCTACAAATTAAATTTTTTGATATGTTATTTAGGATATACAAGGATGTTGAAATTCATAAATAATTTTTCAAATGAGCCCTTACCAGGTGATATATAAATTTTAAAGGTGCTTTCAACTGTTTTGTATAAAATACAAGCGGCAACAGAGTAAAATCCCTTTTGATTTACATAATTGATGAAAAAGTATCAAGCTTTGTTTTTGTTTTTGATGGTAATAATAAGTTAGTTAGCTTTCAATTAAAACATGCTGAATGATCAAAATGATTTTAAAAATTTGAATAGATTTATTTGGTTGAAGGGGAGACAATACTGTAAACTTCTTGTTTTTGAAAAAAAAAAAAATTGTAACTACTGCAGTGCTTTCCGGAGTAGGCGAATGTATCCTCAAGCAAAATTTCTTCAATGAACCAGGTTAAATCTATGCAATCTATACATTTTTTATTATCTGAAATATGTCTATCTTTTCTTCATGTTGTTACACATGCCCTGATTTCGTTCATGTTGTGAGCAATTTCATATCATGTCCTTTAGGTAAAACTTTTTTATTATGTTAAAATTACACTTTATATGACAGTTGTGATCCATTCGTTTGATGTGTTTGAGCTTTTGATTTTTCCATTTGCGTAGGGTTTTCCCTTTAAAATTTTCCTTGGAATTCGGTATTTTTGTTATTTTACTTTTTTCTTCATTATACATGTTATAAACTTGAGAAGATTCTGATTCAAGTGATATTTAGTTTTATACAAGTATAAGTATACACAATAAAACAACTACGGGGTCTCTTGTGAATGGTCTCCCACAATATTACGCCATACAGAACATTGTTGATTTCACCTGAGATATAAGTCCTTAAGAATGCATTATAGAAATCAAGTTCAGGAAGACAACTCTAATAATATCCTATAGAATCTGTTATAAAATGAATGCAACTTAACTGTCCTAGTCAGGCAGTATTCATTCCTTTCATCGACACCATATTGTAACTGATTGACAAATATAGACATTTGTAGCCTTTCATGAATTGTATCACAAAATTGGATTTTACATGATTCTTCTATTGACTACTATTTGAGTACTGCTTATTTATCCTTCTGATTTCTTGAAAGATAACGTGCCCCATACACCAGTTCACATCACGCGGTCTTGAATAAACATTTACTTTAACTTCAAGTTCAAATGTTTTACCTTCAATAACTTGTTCGTCTCCTAATACGTTTTCAATTGCGGATGAAAGAGCTGTAAACAGAAAAAAGGTTTAAATTGTTTTTTTAATAATATATGTAATTGTCTTTGAAATTATCAGATCGTCAACAGATACCACAACATTTAATCTCCTCTATACATCGTTAAATATTTCAAGTAATCCTATCCTGCATAATTCAGTCCACATATGCACAGAATTCAGGGTACGATTTGGTCCAATCAATAGTAATTCAGATACAAATATTTCAGTCTGATAAATGGTGAGTCGAAAACAATAGAAATGTAACTCTTAAACAGACATTATATGATAAAATGAACATTTCATCTAAGTGTTATTTATATAAATATATTGTCAATAATATAAGTTTACTGAATTATCTCACTAAACATATGCATTTTAGAGTGTATTTAACTCGTCTTAGATTGTCTTCACATAATTTGTTTGTTGAAGTAGGCCGTTATCATGGAGAAAAAAGGTTAGACAGAAAATGTGCTCTTTGTACTTTGGATACCATTGAAGATGAATTCCATTTTGTTTTACAATGTGAATGCTATAGAGATTTAAAAAGACAGTTTATTAAACCTTATTATTATAGGCGTCCATCGTCGTTCAAATTGGTTCAACTTCTCAGCACTGAAAATGTCAAAGATTTGCGTAGTTTGTGTAAATTCCTATTTAATACACTTAATCATAGGACTTAACTGTTAGTGGACAATACTTGATGTTTATTTGCTTCTCTGATGTATTATGCCATTTTATGTTATAAAAATGTATTTGTATTTATTGTACTGATAAGCATAATGTGCTTAAAGTAATAAAGAATTGAATTGAATTGAAAGTCACTACTTATTTCCTACGTTAACCACAATGATTTAATGTTAATTTGAACCACAACTATAGCTCGTCGGTGCTTGCCTGGTGTCTTATTAAATATTTTTGTTATTTGGAGAATTTAGTGTGTATGGCAAATCTTCGATATATATAGTTGCTGTCTAATTTATTCATACTTTGCAGGGACTCGCGACGATTCAGAGCTTCCGTATATTGTAAAGACACCGTTCTATTGTTGAAGACTGTGTGTTGCATTCTGGATGTCTTTTACTTATTTATTGTATTGGGCTGTTGTCTAATTCACCTGTATACCACAAATAAAGTATGCATTCCCTGAATGGAAAAATCTTGCAGTACTTTGTGTAGTCCTTGGATACTATGTTTCATATTCAAAAGAAACAGTCTTCACCTTTTTCTCAATCATTGAGTGAGTGGAAAGAGAAGGTTCATTCAAATCCGGAACGTTTGATAAAGCTACAATAATAAGACTTTTTATTAGATTATATTTGTCGGCAATTATTTCTTAAGTAACTAATATTTTTGCTATTACCGTCGAGAACTGTCACATGACAGTGAGATATAGATTCCTCTTCATGACTTGACGTTCCCTTTGATTTTGCTTCACATGAGTACTTCCCCGAGTCTTTTACAGTAGCATTTGAAATTTTAAAAATTAGTTTTCCATCCCTCAATAATAACTTCCTATTTCCTTTTGAAGAGGTAACATCTTCCCCTTCGTGTAGCCAGGTAACTGACGTGACAGATTCAGACGGTCGTACTTCAGCTTCTAGATCAAATGATTCTCCAATATTTACGGAGGTATCTACTAATTTCTTAAGAAATTCCGGTTTCACTGTAATTATAAAAGTTGTTATTCAATTTCCCTCACAGAACATGATGACATTTTCATTTATAATATTCTTTAATATTTAGAAATGGTATAGACTGTTATTTAGTATCAGACTTAACCATGCTGTTATTTCACTGTACAGCAAACAGAAATGTTACATCGGCATTTTTTTCTGAAGAAAAAAAAAACAAACCCAAAACTATTTATTATGTAGAAATCTAAATGTTACTTATAAGCATTATTTATTTCATAAGTTGAATGACTATTTACTGCTTGATCGACACAATATCACTTATCATTTAAAATTTCTTTTCTTATAAACTTTTAAAGTAGATATACATATTTATGTGACGAAGGCTATTTGTTCACCCGAAATATTTGTGAACACGATTTTATACCATCATCTTCGTATATTGCTATCTTATATAAGTACCGTTGCGTAATTCTTAAAACTTATATATGTATATGTGTTTGTCGATTTTGTTAAATGTCTTGATGGTTTGCTTTTTAAAATTTACGTATACGGCAATAATTTTTCAATATTTATAATAGATCTTCATTTCACACAAATGCTGATTATTTTATTAGCTGAAAGGCGAATTATTTGCTTTTATTTCGTATGAAAATCGCCCATGACGTATGAAAGAACCCCAAGATTATAGAGTCATCAGCTTCGATTACTAATCAATCGACACCACTTTTCGCATTGTTCGTGTACGTCTTGCGAACGATTAATGGGTTTAGAAAAAAGTAGTGTACAGTATATCTGGAAATATGGATAAATGATTTAAATATGATAATTATAACAATATATAATTATCATATGATACACATTTGCAATAATGATTGAAATTTGCTAAATATTTCTTGGACTATCTACTTTAAAAACGACATCTTCATATGCCAGTTTCAGCTATATGATGTATTGTAATTGATTTCACGTGGGTTATACTGCCTTCATCTCACAAGACATTTGTGTTTTAAGTTTTACTTTCAGATTCAAAATGTACATAACATATATTTATTTATTTGAAAAATCGGCAAATTTAAGAATTAAATTTGTGCTTTTCAAAACTTATAGGTTTTATACGAAAGCAAGTGCATGACCATGCTTTCCTTTTCTATAAATTTAAAAAATAGGAAAGCAAGTGACCAATACTTTTTAGGACGTAGTGCTTCCGCACTTAATGCAAAATGTGATGGTCTCATGCTATCATTTCGTATTATTTTTCAAAATACAACATTCAATTACATATTAATAAATTGAACTATATTCATTTAATTGTCATAAAACTGGACATATTGGAAAAGAATGAAATTTTGGAAGCTGGATTTAACATTTGATGGTTTTGCTTGTTAATCATTGTGTTAATGTTCAAGATCTAACTGTTCTCGTCTTAACTGAGAAAAAAAAAACGAATTGACAGCAATACTGAAAACAAACTGAAATACTGAACAAATCGTCAAAAGTAAACTCTCTTATTGCAACGGAAAACATGAATTAGAGTATGATATTATGATATTCCGTCTAACATTAATAACCTCTTTATCAATATTTATATGCGTTAACTAAATGGAGAACATACATACCAGGTAGAACATACAAGCGGATTTCATGGCGAACTTGTTTTGTGATTTTCCCGTATTTTTCAGCAATACAAACGTACATGCCATCATCTTGAAACCTAGCTTTGGTGATGCTTAAAGTGGCATGCCCATTGGTTTCATTAAAACCCTCTCTGTGACATGTTGAAAATTTGATAACTCGATCGTTTCCTTTATTCCAAATAACACTGTTTGCATTTTCTACTATCGCATGAATTGTAATGTCGTTACCTACACTAACAGACTGGTCAGTTGGTGGTTGTTTGAATCTGGGAACTAGCAAATGTAGAAAATAATGTTTATTTATTTAATTGAAACAAATCATCATGGCATTATTTAAGGCATCAATACCATAACAGACCACGAACTAGTTCAAAAAAGACAAAAATATAAATGCAAAATTAAAAATACGACTTCGTTTCATTCTGAATTTTATTGACAAAATTTAATAGATTTTGGAACCACTTTAAATGAAATAAACACATGGACTAATTCAAGCCAATGACATTAATCGAAAAACAATATAACAGACGGTAATAACCACAACCACTGGAAAACAGGCCCATGGCATAAGACAACAATTTAATGGGGTTGAACGTGATACTTTAACATTGTTATGAATTTGAAGAAAGGACCAAAATCATTATGTCCATAAAGCTAACAATTAAGGAATTATCCTCTGTCTCTTGGGCTTCAAAGGTTTTTTGATAAAGGTTATAAAAACAAGTAACTTTATTCCCGCCACAAATGCATGTTCCATTTCAGGTTCATCGTCAGTAGTTCATCATTCCATCATGTCTTTTGTTAGTTAGAGAATTGGAAGTTGATGGCAGATCATTAATTTGTTTTGTTTCATTTATTCACCCCTTTCATAGACTTTGAATGATATAGGGATTTGACATATTTCTCTAATTGACGTATATCCTACATCTACTTTTATTCACATATAAACTTTTTGTAGTTGTTTTAAAGCAAACTATTAGCAATTCTTACTTTCGTCTATTACATCAACAGTTGCACTGTCTCGACAAGAATCATCTTTACCTGGATTTAAACACAGAAAAATATAACTTAATATGCATCCGGTTACAGAACATATATTTATTATTGTTTGTGTCAATATTTTAAATGATCTTTTTTACTAAGATACTTCAATTCCAATTTGAGTTTTCATTAATTAAGAGTGACACATGTGTAATGTTTTTGTTTTGATTGGAAGGCTGTTACACTATTTTCGAAATAAATGAGCCCTAAAGTGGCCTTATCATACTTTCTTCTTTTTGAAAAAATATAAACAGCATCTTTTTACTATTACAAAAATATTACCAACAAATGAAAATACCGTATTTATACTCACAGCAGCACCAAGTAATGACTTGTGTAATAAGTAAAAACCATGATATACAAAGTGTGGTACATTCCAAATACAAGGACCATCCAACATCACTTACACTTGCAGAAAGTTCTGACATGATTGCTGTAACAAATATAGTCAAAGCTGCACCTTGTATCATGCCTGAAATATACAAAAATATACGACTAATTGTATCATTGCAGTCCACAAGTAATAACAGAGTACAAGAAATCGTCTTCTTTGTAAGAGGTTTTAAATATAAATGGATACCGTAGGAACGTGAAGGTTTTAGTTTCTCCGACTTAGGAATCCGGGCCATTCATTTCCTTATTCTGGTCGTCCACGGTCGTGTGGAGTGTATCGGAAACAACGCCCGCCTCTTAGAAATGGATGTTTGTACCATGTTAGGGGAGTACCCCGCTCCTACCACGGAAAGAACCTGCCAGCATTTATCGTTGATAGTACCGATGTGAATGGAAATTTTCCTATCCTATTATACTTTCCATAAATTATCTGTGGCAGAAAAAACAATCTTTCCCATTTTTACTAACCCACTAACATTTCATTTTATGTTCGTTTGACATCATCCATTTCATGATCTTGGCCTCGACATAGTCTGTCTCTTAATTTAGAATTATTTATAAGGAATTTGCCCAGATACAGATATGTGCAAGAGATAAATACTTTTTGTGGCAATCACAAACGTGTCTTGCAAATGTTATGATATAGTCTTCTTTTCAAACTTTTCATAGAACTTTTTTTCAATAATTAATAGTTGACTACACGTTCGTACATAAAAACAGCGTTACTTGATTAAGTAAATAACAAAGGAAAACAAAACTATTATATAGTTAAAGTGATAAGAAATTACTTACACCAAGCAAACATGACAAAGCTGGTACATCTACAGGTCTTTGATCCTTTACAACCATTACAAAATAAAGAAAACAGCATTACGATAATAACCAAACAGACCCAGCTACATGCCCCAATTGACAGATAAAACACTGTATCAAGCATATCTGAAATTAGAAAAAATAAGGAAATACTAAGATCAGCTATAGAACAAAAAGGAAATACTAAGATCAGCTTCAAATTAGTTACGATCATCGAGTGACATGTTGATGTTAGCTGTAGCTTTACCGTTGCAATAACTAGTTTGACCTGTTCATACACTATATCAAACCTAGTATTTTGGTGTTTGTAATGTCTTTTTAAATGAAATTATTAGGTAAAATTGCAATGTTTTTTCTTATATTTCTTTGTACGCTTTAGTCTGTAGTTTGTTAATACTATCAAAATCTGTGCGATTCAGCTCACTTCGGTACTGGCATGAAAATACGGATATTGTCCTATCAAAATTTGCTATTACACAATTTTGGATTTCATTTTAGATTAAAGAATATATTCCCCTCACGAAACGCTCTGATTCCTTGTCCGTCTTTGGCTATACTTTTTGTCCTACTTGGTTTACCAGCTCTTCATTTTTTCAATACATTTTTATTTTTAAATAGTTAGGTCTCGATCATCAATGAAGAGACATTTATTGTCCAAATGCGCATCTGGTGCAGAACAATTGGTACCGTTTGTGTTATCGTAGCATACTCGCCATCTATCAGAGACTTTCGATCAAGCCTGTACTAGGAGTCCAAGTAAGGAACATGACTGTTGTTTTCCTAGATGTTTAAGTCAGGAACATGACAGTTGTTTTCCTAGGAGTCAAAGTCAAGAACTTGACACATTTTTTCCTAGTAGTCTAAGTCAGGAACATGACATTTGTTTTTCTAGGGGTCCAAGTAAAAAAAATGACAGTGGTTTTCCTAGAAGTCCAATTCAAGAACGGGACAATTGTTTTCCTAGGAGTCCAAGTCGGAACATGGAAGCTGTTTTCCTAGGAGTCCAGGTCAAGAACATAATAGATGTTTTCCATTCGTTTCGTTGGTTGATATATTAGAACGTTTGATATTGTCAGATTTCATGGACTTCCTCTTTTTGAATTTACCTTCGAGTTCGGCATTTATGTTAATACCTCTGTACAAGGAGACTGCAGTGATGTTTGAGCTTTTGTTTCCGGTCAAGGTCTTACTGTGATTTTGAGAAGAAGATCAGCAATTTTAAGCGCTGTTTGTTTTCGTTGTGTAATGTCACGTACATGTCATGCGTGTATAGGGATTTTTTTAACCATTAGTTAGTTCTTTCTAGTCCTTGTTATCGCTATCAGTTAAAATGCTTTACATTTATTGGATTTCTAAGCTTCACATACTTATTAGAAACTTGTTAATTGTTGAAAACTCTGTGTTGACATCTGCATCTCTTATTGTTTTTATGTCATTGAGGTATATACCTAACATTGCTTTTTTATTCAATCTTATGTATACATTGCCTTTTGAGCAGGCGTAATCATTACACGTTAACATAAAAGGTTTCATCAGTTTACAAGAAGTATTATAACGAAGCAGACGTGTTTTTTTGCGTGTCTTCTTTGTTAATGCAAACAGGGAATTTTATGGTAGGCAATATCTAAGATAAACTCTGCACTCTTGTATTTGTTTTCAAACAAGATTATTAACATCCAAGTTTGTCCAAACATTAAATGCACAGGATACTTGGATATAAAACAGAGGGGTTTTTGAATATTTAATGTATCATAACAGAGTGTATTTTGAAATAAAATGAAATTTTCAAAATTTGATGATGTTCGATGATCGGCTTAGATCACATAATTATTTCAGAATTGTATGATTTTAATTAATTATTTAATTTACATTCAATAAAGAATAATTGATAAAATGATCGAGGAGGGTGAGTTAGTTAAAAAATGAACATGAAACTTATGTTTTGAAAATCAATTCGAATGAAAAAGACAAAGAATTTATCAGAGACCTTTTTTGCAGTTTGCTTTTCAAGAATCAAACGAATCTGTTTTTGTAAAGTTGTGTCTTTCAAACAGTTCCAAAACATAAAAGTATATTTCATTCACGTGCATATGTAAAGTCTAAAAACATATGAAAAGTGTTGTTCCTATATCGCTCCTGTATTTAAAAAATATGATCAATTATTTTACAACATTTCTTTTTTATAGGCCCATTATTATCATTATCACTTACATTTAAGATTTGGGAGTTTATCCACAACTTTCTGACAGCTGGTATCATGTTCAGTATCGTAACAATATAGCCTTAAGCCGAGATGATATTCTTTTTTCTTTATCCATTCGTTTGTAAACAGACCACATAAAAGAAAAATCTCAATAAACAAATATCCAGCTATTATTGAAATTGCCAGTTTTTTCCTTAAATCCATTAGTCGTAAATTATGAACTAAATATAAAAAGTCCAAATTGACGCTAAATATTGCTTGTTGTATTAAAGAAATTTTTAGCGACGTTTATTACCAGGTCTTATCCTTATATTGAATATTTGTCACAAAGAATTTTTGAAAAGAATGAATGTACAGTTGTATAAAACGTTGATCATATTACTTATCATTTAAATGTAATTGTTGCGCTTTACAGCTCTTCGAAAGAATAATTTTAGTGACATCAAGCGCATAATTTTCAATCCACCCACCTAAAACGCTGCTTTTTATTATATACCATTGACAATGACATCGCATATCCTTTCTCTTTTCCAGGTCGTCAAATATTTGTGAAGTGAAATTCTTGCAAAGCACGTCACAGATCTAGGAAGGCCATTGTTCTCTCTTTTTGTTTTAGGATAGCAAAGAACTTATATGTAGTCAATATAAGATTAAAGATTGAAAGGAGCGTCAAATAACTGTCTTCAAAAAGAGGGAAAAAATACAGTGAATAATACGATTGTAATTCGTGCTTAAAGTTAATTGGTGAATAAAGGGCGCTATAACTTTGTTTTCATTATATACTGTATTGTGGCCGTATTGCATTTTGTACCAACTAAAAAAAAAACCCTTAAAACTTAATTGCGCCATTTTAAAATGCCCAGGTAAGATTACTTCATTTTATATAACTGTTTTCGTTCATTACCACATGGTCAATGACACTGATAGAGATTTCATAATCGATGAATCTCAAACTGCGGTACATAAAAGGGGGGAGGGGGGGGGGGGGGGGGGGGGGGGGGGGGGTCGGTAAACATAAAGAAAATATGTAGCCCTTCTCCTTACTGTTTTTAAAGTTAACGACTGGTCTTTTAGAAATAAATGTTTTAAGAAAATTAGTCTGATACGTTTTGAAATTACTTATATGATCATCGGATTTTCATAAAATTCATAAAATTTTATTTTTTTGTTGAAGCAAATGATAAATAATAATAATGCTATTAAGAATCACTAGCCTAGAATCGAATCTCTTATTGTTATGATGCCTAATTTATTCGAAAACCCTCTCTTTTGTAAAGGCAAAAAGTATATAACATTTGTGTTTTATCGGCACATGGTATATAGGCGTTTCCTTATCTCCCTAAGTTTTACATCTTTATCGCTAGACTTTCCCTAAGCAAAGCTCAGTCTAATATCCTTTTCAGCAAAAGAACCAAAAATAAGGACGTGTGGCATAGCTAGTTGAATTCCAATTAAAAATAACATCACGTAGATTTTTCATAAAGATGTTCCAATAAAACTGAACATCCATGAATGCACGTGTTGACGTTGACAACATTACAATAATCGTAGAATTGTCAAAACAACAAAACGAACGAAAAGCTTTATTTACCACGAGTTTTCTTGATTTAATCATTAAAGTGTAAAACTTCCCTATGTCTCATAAAAATTCTGTCAATGAATATTGAAAAGACTGTAGGCATGCATTAAGAGAAGGTGCAATAAGAATCCAAAAAGCAAAACATTAAATGGACTAAGCAGTCTGTGAAAGTATTAAGGGTTTAGCACGGATATGAGATGAATTTAGATCAAATATTGGTTAGAAATGAATGTCGTAACATTATCAACGACTCACTCCATACTGTAAAAAAATGGATAAAAGGAGAAAAGCTGACAAACAATCCTTAGATTTTTTTACAATACAGTAATGCAAATAGAGAATATTCGTATTAAAAATGTTTAGAACATTTTACTCTTAACAATAACCATAATAGCTTTATTTTTATAATACTAGTAGTAACTAAAGGAACATAATAATTGAATATTGACATTATATATTTTATATACAGTGGCTGTATTTTGCTTTTGTTGTCTCTTTCAGTTCGTTCGTTCGTCACTTAATATTGACGTGAAATGCGATGCTTACCGATTGGACTAACACAATTTCCATGTTTGTGTCGTCCGCGCGCGATAAGATGACTGAACCAAAAGAACGAAATTTTACTCAACCAGATGATATGCATTTCGACAATCAATGTCTTTTCGGTGATGCTCCAGGCCAACATATTTGAAATGTAAAACTTGATTTAAACGATAATGAACGTATAAAACCAAGAGTAGCCAAAAAAGGTAAGCCCAAATTAGACAAGGAATCAGAGTCATGCATGAAAAAGATATATTCCTTAATTTAAAAGGATCTCACAAAACAAACAAATATCAATAAAACAATTTCCATATTTTCCTGCGAGTTACGAAGTACTGGCTACTGGCCTGGTGATACTACCGGGGACTCCAACTCCAACAGTAGACTTATCGTCCTAATGATAGTAATAACGATAACTGTACCAATTTTACTGCACCACGATTCAACACTGAACATTCAGCATGCGAGACAAACACAGTACAACACAAATATACGAGGCATTTAGGACTGACCACAGCTTAAATAGAGTATTTTTTCTGTCGCTTCTCCGGTATACCATAATGATATAATGACAAATAAATATTTCGGTAGTTTTGTTGCAAGTCATTTCGATTCGGTACTAATCATTTCCTAAATATAGCTCATGCAATTGGCTTACAGAAATTAGGAATTACTTTTAATTGATTTGGTAAGGTTCCTTATTAAAAATAATGTTTTTATGCAAACTGATAGCCGGGTTATTATGATGGTTTGCTGTATAAGAATTTTTTTCATTTTGCTACTGCATTTAAACAACAATACAACAGATCGGAATTCCGACCTTGTCAATTTTTTCAACTATTCCAGAATACAACTAAATAATAAGAAACTTTTTTAAACAAACGATTTTGTAGCTCGAACACTAAACAATATATTTCTACTCTGAAAAGTGATCATTTTATACATTTAGGGCATATAATATTAAAATATAACTGATGGAGCAAAGCATTAGATGATCTATGTACTTATTTGTATTTGAATCTGATATAGTATCGACATACAGTTGCCACATTGGCATTTTCATTATGGTTTTGGTTGCTTTACACTTGGTATTTATGCTATGCTATTTAGGTCATCTATTGCTTGATATATTCATGTTACTGCTTTTGAGCATGTTCCACAAGGAACTGTTGGTGTCCCCGACTAAGGATTTGTTTCTGTGTAAAAGCCGTTTGTTAAAACAATCTTGCTAACTTCTACGTTATGTGGTCTCTGGTGGAAAATTGTCTCATTGGCAATCATACCACATCTTCTTATTTTATATTGTACAAACATTTAAATATAAGAAAATGTATGAATCTTTTTGAATCCTGTAATAATCGAACAAAACAATCAATTTCATCAAATGTCAGTTCTTTTTCAATATCTAGAATATTAACTGGTTTGTAATCGAGAATTATCTATAGTCAACTTTCAGTTTCAATCAAGTCATATCTATGAATGAAAAAAAATATATTCTGCATATGTAAATGGTTGTAGGTTGTCTATACGCAGCCCTACAAGTAGGGAAAATGCCACTGACCAATATATCTTATCTATAAACTCTGCACAAAAGGCGTGTGGCCACATTTTAGAACCCTGTTTTATAGGACACTCAACAACATAATCCTGCTTCTTTAAAATATAAAAATAATAAATAGTGTCAACAGTTTGACAATTCGATAAATGTAAAAAAAAAAGATGTTTTGGAGACGCTATGGTATGTGCCCAACATATGCAATCTAAGGAAAGAAAATTATACGGTGAAGTGCAGATTGAATTCTATAATACATAAACGTATTGTAAATGCGATTAAATTAACAGTTTACACAAATCATGGCTATGATGAAGCATATACCCCGTCTGATGTCTGTCTGATATCACTATTTTCATTATAAAACACATAGGAATGTACGATGTTTCTATTCAATTATACTTTTCTATAAACTGCTGTTCTTTACGAAGAGAATGTTTTCAACGGATGGACGTGTGAAGATGATCAGTTTCCAATTGGCGATTGTTTGTACTTCCATTTTCCGGACATAATGGTCGGAACTCTTAAACGAATTCTTTATAATTTTCTAGGGTTATTTGTTACGACACCGTTTTTTGTTCTTAAGCTGAATGACGTCTCCTTCGAAATAGATCTCTGCGATCGTCGGTCCATTTTCGTCGTTGCTGTGTTGACGGTAGGTTCTCAATTGGAAAAGAAAACACTGGTCAGATATTTTTAACATCTCCTTCCGGCAAGACATAGATCTCTTGCTTTGAATTCTCTGAATGAATCTAAAGTAAAGATATGGTCGGTCTCCTGCCTTTACAATATAGGAGTAATGATTGACGAACGTCTATCTTGGAAGTCAACCAATAATCATCCGATCCGATCATGGGACAAATCATGAGGCGTTCGTTTCGCTTCAAAAAAAGAAATTAGAAGTAGAACGTATAGGATTGTGTTTTTTCCTATCTACAATAACATGACTTGGTATGAACATTTTGAAATTATGCTTTTTCTTCCAAACCATTTAATGGATGATATATTGATGGTGTTTACTAATCGTCCAATAGCAAAATAAATAGTGTATGCGTATCTATTTAGCAATAAATACACTTGGTGCTACCGAATCTATTACCAGGGTAAAATAGCGTGAAAGAAGAGGATATGCAGGGTCGTGGAGTTACATTTTGCAAGTTCTAAAACGTGAAAGAAGCCTGTAATATTAAAAACAGTTAATTTTAACGACTCAGACTGAACGCAGTTGTGTATTTACACATGTACATATCTCACAGTCTCATACTGTTAGCATCAGTATTGGTCTTGTAGCCGGTAGGAAGAAGTCTAGATGATGTCTATATGTTTATGTCAGTCCCCGACCTCTGAGTTTCCATGTATACTTCTTAGCAAAAATTTCGCAAAGATGTGATTCGTTTTTCCAGCGATTTTTGTGCAAATGCAACATCTGAGGTTAAACGAATGGTTGTTACTGCAGTAAGCTACACCAAAAGAGGACAAATGAAGAATATACGACAATGATTTTTCTTAAGCTTTGCAAGAATAATGAATCATTCTCAGGAATCTTTTTTTTAAACGCGTACATCGAGAAAGAGAGAAACGGTATACCTAATCTCGTGCAGAGGTTTCGATTTAGTGAAGAAATCGACCGTTGAAATATAACGGGATGATGTCTGTTATGTAAATGCAAAACATAGTAATTGATGTCAGTAACTGATAACATTTCATAACTCGTAGATAATTCAGACGGCTTAAACATCCATTAAATATAGAAAATGATCAAAATGTAGTTGTAGTTCAGTAATTGATATGATAACCATTATATATCCATTTTTTTTTAGCTAAGTGAACGATTTTCAACATTGACAAATTTCTTTAAATCCCATAAACTTTTAAAAAAAACCAGATCTACTTATTTGGAAATTGGTCTGTCAAAAATATAAAAAGGTCATATAAACACATCCCGAAACATAAAAGGGGACAATCTCTATTTTGATGTGTTTGAGCTTTTGATTTTGCCATTTGATAAGGGACTTTCCGATTTTAATTTTCCTTGGAGTTCGGTATTTTTGTTTTTTTTAAGAGAAGCAATTATAACTTGGTGTAGATAAAAAAATAACTATTTTGTTCGAGGTATTGCCATAGATTTTTAAAATTGATTTAAAAAGTGTGTACAGTGAAACCTATACGGGTCAACTGGGTTATAGAAATATGGTCAGCTAGATTTATCACTACCACATAGTAGTAAATCTTTGCTTCAGAGGGGCAACCGTTTGGCTGTGCGGGATGGAAAAATACGCAGACAAGACCAGTCGGGATGGTGACGTTAATTCTGATGTCACGCCTTCTGCATGTTAAAACAAACTAGCAACAATTCTTTTATGGTTCATTTAGTTTGGCAGCTCTAATTTCCATCCCCATCACGGTCGACCAAAATTGAAATGTTTAGATAAAAGTCAAGATATGAAGCAGACTTAATTTTTCTGTGGTATCCTCTAGATAAAATTAAATTAAACATAGTCCACATTTTCTATATATCGGAACGTAAAGCATCTGTTCATTCTCATTAAGAAGCCCCTGTTTTTAGTCTGCCTCATACGAAAACAGGAAAAAGTCGACCATCGATTGGGAATGGACCAAACGTATGTTTGTGTCTGTCCCAAGTCCGGAGCCTCAATTTCAGTGGTTTTCATTTTTTGTTATTTTTTTTATAGTTTTTTCTTATTATTTAACATTTTGTCATGTCGGTGCCTTTCATAGCTTTCTAGACGGTTTAGGTTTTGCTCACTGTCGAAGGCTGTTCAGTGAAAGATAGTTGCTTACAATTACGTCATTTGAATTGAGGTAGATAGTTGTCTCATTGGCAATCTTCACACCTTCTAATTTTAATACAGACCAGAATCATCATTGGGTTATCTACTAGCTCTTTAAAACGTGGTAATGTTACGGACTCCACAGTTCTGTTTGACCCCTGAGCCTGCGTATCTAGAGAGTTAATCCAATTTTTGGAGTCCAGAGCATTATGAGTAGAGCCTTGATCTATGGATATAGATTTTTTTCTAAATATTCTCCGAGTGGATCTAGATCCAATCTAGTCATAATCTTACAAAGTGAGCGAAATATGGCTACCACTGTTGCCTTTGACATGAATGTTGCATATTTTTAACAGATGACCTAATCAGGCTCCTAGAAGCATCCATGTACAAACAAAGTACCTTCTCAAAACATGTATGTGTACCTACGTTGGCCATTGTTTTAAGAAACAAAGTTGAGCTAAAATTTTCAATCTTTCTTTAAGTTAAGAATGAATAATACTTGTGTGAAGGATAGAGTAGTCAAATGTTTATACTTTTGTACGAAAAGAAGGTCTTAGATATCTGCACTCTAATAGATCACTGGAACTTTATAGTATCCACATTTAATTTCCATTGCCCCTGTTGTTAGAAATCTATTAGTAAATCTGGAGCTAGGTTTTGATAAAAAAGATTTTAATAATTTGGAAGTTGTTTCGTGGAGCATTTGGTGGTAGACTTATTAGTATAACGATGTGTGTAAGGACACTTATATTGTGTAATTTGCGTATCCAGTAGAGTGAAGGGATATTCAGTTTTTCATCTTTTGACAATATTCCAAAGGATTTTCTTTAGATAATAAGAATTCATTTAATAATTGAAAATTATTATACGGTCTTAAATAAACAATACAAAAAAAAAAAGAAATTTATCCAAATTAGCTATAAGCAAGTCGTTTTTAGCTTGAAAATCATTATCATAGACTTTTTAATACAGATATTTGGTAAGTAAATTAACTCATCTATAACATACTAATACTCTCTATCAGTACTCCAGTCTAATTGAAAAAAAAAACATGCAATTATAGTTCATATTTTAAAACAAGATACAAATTTTAAAATAATGAATTAATAAGCATAAACAGTTGTATTAAACATAATAAAAAACATACTGGATGAAATATCAAAACAATGTTTCAATATTGATGGTTTCTTCAGACCTTGAGATAAATTAAAAAAAATATTATGAATTTATTTCGACTTCAGAAAAAAGAAACAATGTATAATATGACCATAACAAATAGTTGAACTTCACTGAATATCAAAATAACTACAAAATAATCAGCTGAGAAAAGGTAAGAAGGTTCTCTATACGGATCACGACAAGTGGGGCATATTCCAGTGATCCCATCTTAACACACTTCACAAAATGCGTGAACACATTCACTTAGACCCATATTTGGTTTTCTTTCTATGCAAATAGACATTCAGCTGTGTTGTATTGTTTCTGTAAAATATAAGTATATTAAATGTTGCCAATAGTTTGACAATTGATAATTATGATTACGTTTATACGATATGATAACTTCGTCTTCGACTTATTGTGTTTATTTTTCTTATTTTGTCGGAAAATAGTTTTTTTCAAAACATATTGACGTCATTGATATATCAAGATATTTTCCCTAATTTTGATCACAGATGGACGACTTCAAACAGGAGTCTATGCCAAACGTGAAGATATCAGTTTTCTCAATGTCAATGTCCCATTTCTCTGCAGTTACATACCATCTGTCTCTATAACTCAATCAATACGTTACGCTCATGTATTTGCACATGATACGGACTTTATTAACTGGAGCGTACTTATACGACATGTTTTTGCGGTGTATACCAGTGTAATAAATAGTCAGCTAATCTTCAAATATACCGATTGTGTCCTATTCCCGATTTTGACTGAGTGTCGATTCGCATGACGGATGAAGGTACGGAATCGGCCGAGTTGTGACGAATGAGCCAACAAGGTAATCGTCTCCGGCTTTGCATGCGACACAGAAGGAGAGTAGCGGATTCAGCCGAGGATTGCCGATTGCTTGTTGGCTCACCCAGTCTCGCTTTCCTTTGCAGTTTACGCGGTTCCTACAGTTTCTGTATTTTACCCTGATGACAATAGTAAATTTATGTTGTCTCTATTTGATCCTTGATGTAGGAAACTTGGTTTATATTTCAAACATTCATTTTCTGCATGTAAAAATCAGTTACATTTACAAATGTTACATGTATATAAGTTCAGTAATGTCTTGGGATTAAACAAGACACAATTTAAATTCCGATATGTGATTGAAACGGTTTCACTTGTAATGATCCTTCCGGAGCAACAGATTTCCATTCCGATTATAGTTACTTAATTTTACAACCAAAAAATTACATTTCCATCACCCTTTTCTTTTTGGTCAACTTTACATAGATAAACTCATCATAGATACAAGGCTTAACATTTTGTATGCCAGACGTACATCTAATTATACTTCAGAATTCCGATTTGACAGTACTACCAAATGTGTATAAAAATACTCTGTATTTTCACAATGTGTTAGCATTATGTAATATCAAAACATAATGTATATATATTCTAAAGGATAATTTAAAGTAAAATGTATATTTCAATGTCAATTGTGCTATTTTCTCTACAACGACACAATGCATTAATCCATATTGAATAAAGAATATATACACTATAAATACAAATGTG
This sequence comes from Mytilus californianus, assembly GCF_021869535.1. Taxonomy (NCBI): domain Eukaryota; kingdom Metazoa; phylum Mollusca; class Bivalvia; order Mytilida; family Mytilidae; genus Mytilus; species Mytilus californianus. The sequence goes on along the minus strand of NW_026262701.1, from coordinate 80,136,053 downwards.
TATACTGACACATTTGGATACTTACCGACAAAACGTTTACTGGTATACGACATTTGGATCATGCTCAATGTGATTCATTGGTGCACAGCCTACAAATCGTTTTTTTGACATCTTATTTACGATATACAAGGATGTTTAAATTCAAATAAAAATTTTCATATGGACCCTTACCAGGTGAGATATCAATTCTAAATGATGTTATAAACAGTTTTGTATAAAATAATGGGGGTTATTCCCAGAATAAAAATAGCCATTGAGGGATTTCCCTGGTAATTTGCTTGATTGGTGAAAAAAGGAATCATGTTTTTTTTGTATTTAATAGTAAGAATTAGTTAGTCAGCTGTCAATTAAAATATCCTGAATGACCAAACTGATTTTAATATTGTAATAGATCTATTTGGCTTAAGGGGAGACAATACTGCAAACTTCCTGGTTCTGAAAAAAAATATGCGTAGCTAGCGCTACTGCAGTTCCTTCTGGAGCAGGCGAATGTACCCTGAAGCGAAGTTTTTTTCCATGGATCAGATAAAATCTATTCGTTGTTTTTTTTAATTATAACGTCTCCCCTGTACCAGTAAACATTACGCGGTGTTGGATAACCATTTACTTTGACTTCAATTTAAAATGTTTTACCTCCAATAACATGTTCATCTCCTAATACGTTTTCAATTGAGTATGAAAGAGCTGTAAAAAGAAACAAAGGTTGAAATGGTTTTCTAATAATCTATAGAATTGTCTTTGAAATCGTTAGATCGTCATCAGATCCTACAATACTTATGATTTTTTATTTACAGCAACTTTTGGGACTATAACATTTTAATATCCTTTATTCATCGTTAAATATTTTATGTAATATTATCATGCATAATTCAGTCCATATATGCACAGAATTCAGGGTTCGAGTAGGTCCAATCAAAAGTCCTTCAGACACAAATATTTCAGTCGGATAAATGGTAAGTCGAGAACAATAGAAACGTCACTCTTAAGGTCACTATTTATTTCCTACGTTAACCACAATGATTTAACGTCATTTTGTACCACAATTATACCTTGTTTTAATTATCTGTTATGTTTTGTGTTTGTAAAATATGTTACTAGTATTTAAAATATGCTTGCAAATGCATATTGTCCTCAAAAACTTACATTATTCTTCGAACAAAATGCAAATTTCAAACGAATCGTGTAACATTTACGCTGATATTTTAAAGATGTTACTCATTGCTGTAATATTGATAGAAAATTATGGAGGAAATATAATACTTGTACATACAGAATCTAATAAAACGTCCTATCATTAATTTAATTAAAAGATTATGTCCGGATAAGGTCCGTTTAAATTTGCCTTAGTGACGTAAACGTAATAATCTATGCTTCACAACATTAAATTGTTTTAAGCAATTATGAAAGCTGTGGAACAATTATTAAAAAGTCAAATGAAGACAACTCTTTATACAAGACTTACGAAAATACCTGATCAGAACTTGAATTACGAATCCAAATACTTTCATTCCTACCACAGCTATTGAAGATAAGATCTAAGATGAACACGCGTCAACAAGGACTGCATTTAAAGCTAATGATAAATACCACACTGTCCCCACTATTTAGTTCCTAAATTACGAAGGGAACCTCATCCATTTCGTTTTATACTAGTATCTGTATGAATTAAGCATGTTTCAGATCTTACGATCATTACGGACCTCGATATAAAATACAGTGACAATTATGTCAATAGTGGCGCTAACTGTTTCTGGAGTGTGAAAAACTCTTCGAAAGTCTCGGATAAGCTATTATCCTTTGAAAGTACGTTTGCTTCCGTTGATAGTTATCTCTATAATTTATCTACCCTTTATAGTACACTGTCACATAATCGTATGTTCCAATTAAATTGAATGGTCTATTGATAAATCTATGTTTAAACTTTCCAAAATACACAATTGTACATGCAAAGAAATGACGAAAAGCCAGTAATTATTTGCCTGATATAATTTGTGTGTTTTTTTTAAGATCAGATAGTGACTTATACTCAGATGCTGAAGCATCCACATCATTTTGACAAAAAAAGAAATAAAAAAAATATATATTTAATTGCATGTGTTCGCAGTAGATAAACTCAGAGGTCTCCGAATGTAACAAGGGTGAGGATATGCGAATAACGCCCAATCAATTTCGAAGCAGTATGCGTGGTAGGTCCGTGTTTGTTCTTCATTTAGTTTATGTTAACTCGATAGATAAATCGCAGAAAAGTGTCGGCTACGGCAACGCAGAGGATGATAATACGTAGACCCGCGGACATGTTTCATCTGAAATCTGAGCGATGGCTTCTACATCTGACGTAGCAACGTTATCAACAACTAAACCACCATATTCTGATATCGCTTCCTGTGACATGAAAGACGACGTGATAAAAACTCAATTTGTGACAGAGTGTGATCATTCCTGGGCTTATAAATACCCGTTTCAATCTAGACACAAATATTTATTTTATTTTGAAAAAAATATATCTGTTATATTTTAACAGAATATACATTTTGTAACATTGCACACACACACAATGTCTGAACAGACCGTCTCTCGGCGCTGACTATGCTACACATCTAAAGAGATGTGGCGATCGATAGACAAAACGTGATTACAAAATTTGCATCTCTAAAGGGAAGAAAGCTGAACTTTTTGTTGTAAATAATCTAAATTGTTAATTTTGTAAATAGATTATAAATATCATTTGAACTCTATTCAATATTTTTAAGGCGCTTATTCATTGAAATGAAACACATATCTAACCAGTGTCGGATTCTTGGGGAGTACACATGCATACAGGGAAAATGTCCGAAAAAATATCATTTTCTGCACAAAATGGTCCAAAATTTTTTTCGCATGGTTTCGCTCGGCCATTTTTTTCGTCTCGCTACGCTTGACAACAGTTTGGCAGCCACATCATTTCAGCCCTAGCTACGCCCTTGGATACAGATAGATGATTGGTATTCTAATATGAACTAAATGTGCCCCTCTTATTGCAGATTTATTGTTTTACACTTAAGAATCCCAATTTATATCAAAAAGTCATAATGACCCAACAAAACAAAAGTGTTTTAAGTATACAAATGAAATGCATAATCAATTTGAATTTTACCAGGTAATATACATACCAAAATGTAAGATTAATGGGACGATTTTTCCTTTCCTATGGATGTTAGCTTTCCTTTTTTTTTATTGTGATATTTCATTTCGCTGGCTCCATCTTATGCAGTGTATATTTGCTAGTTGGTTAAATATGCGCGTGTTTGCAGTTAAGACTCATTTTTATATAATCAATACATTTTACAGGGATAAGAATATCATAAATTGGTCAAAAATTTTAATAAATTTTATCACAATTATAGTGATGTCATGTGGAAGTATGATTCCACGTGCAAGGCATTATACGGAAATATTATCCATAAATCCCACAAATTGTCAGCAGTCACTTGAGCTTCATAGACGTTTTGATAAAGGTTATAAAACAAGTTTCATCCTGATACAAATCCATGTGCCTGTCAGGTTCCTCGTCAGTTGTTTTCGTATGTCATATCTAAATGTTTTTCGTTAGATGGAGAATTTTGTGATGATGGCAGATCATTAATAAATTTTGCTAATTTTTTCACCATTTTCCTAGACAAAACTTGACATATTGTATAGGCACCTGTTTATTGTTGAAGACTGCACGTATGGTGTCCTCTATATGTCTTTTGATTATTTTTGTCAATGGGTTGTTCTATCATTGACATTTATACAACACTACTTTTATTCACATCTAACATTTTTCCTCAAAGATTTTTTGGAGATCTTTGCATTCGCCATATGCTATTCTACATTTTGACATTACGTGCATATCCGATGCCCATATAGTGTAAGTGCTACGCTTTGTATATCATAAAGAACCCTTGCAATAACTCTATGAGAGGTCCGTAGGTGGTCTGTTTAACTTTTTTATTCAAGCATCACGGATGGGTCTTTTGTAGAGGAAAAGCGGGTCTGGTGTACACAGTAATTAAAGCCTGGTTCCTTTGGTAAGGTTTTTAACAACCACTAAATCGATACTACTGCTGGTTGGGAATTCCTTCCACGAGGGTGTCACGAGCGTAGTAGTCAGGACTTCTGTGTTGAAATGACATATCATTGATATGGTCATAATCATAAATTAACGGTTTACAAAACTTTGAATTGTTCGAAATACTTAAGTATTCGCTACCCAAGGAATAGATTATCTTAGCTGTATTTGGCAAAACCTTTTGGAATTTTGGGTCGTCAATGTTCTTCAAATTCGTACTTGATTTGACTTTTTAATTTTTTTTATTCGAACGTCACTGATAAGTATTTTTGAAGACGAAACGTGCGTCTAATGTATACAATTATATAAAACTGGTATATTTGATGAGTTTTTTTGCAAGGTTCATTTTCCAGTGGCAGTCCAAATGTATCGTACTTCATCCTGATAGACATATCTTGCAGATTACGTTTTGCATTAATTGTTGGTCTTGTTCTGAATATGCATGCAATCTTTGCCATTGGAATAAGGAAAGGAACAACCAATAAGTTAATCAATGTTTTGTACGTGTTACTTATTTACCAAAGTATTGAAATTTGTCACACAGAGCAAAGAAGACAATTCAAATTTTAAACAAAGGTTTAAACACGAACAAGGAACTATCAATTTAAAATACACGAAGAGACAAGGAACGGAACAAAGACAAACAGATGTATTGATATTATAAAGACGAAGCCAAAGCTGGAAGAGGAATTGTTATAATTTAAGAAGCTAAATTTGGAATAAGCATCAGCCATGCATATAGTTATGAAGGTAATCCCCTTCCACAACTACAAAGTGATAGTTTCCCTACCAAATATATATATATATATATATTCAAATAATGTAGATGTTAATCCAATTATTCGCATTTCTTACTTTCGTCTATTACATTAACGGTTGCACTGTCTTTACCAGAACCATCTTTACCTGAATTTAAATTAGAAAAAAAATAAAATAAAACTTAATGTGCATCTGGTTGCAGAACATATTGTTATTATTAAAATTACTTGGTGTCAATATATTTTTTTTACTAAAATGCTGCAATTCCAATTTGAGTTTTAATGAATAAAGAGAGCCATTGTTAACCTTTGAAGACATGACTTGTTTATATTGGAATTCCAACTATCTAATTCAAAACCGTTTTTTTTTAATTTTATACCACTTTTGTCGTGCATTGTAAATAATCAGTATGATGCGGATGTTCGCTTTTTAATACGTGAATGAAATATTTAGTCCGATCACTGAAGTGTTATGTCACAGTGACGTTATAAACATGCCCAAATTGACATATTTGACCACAAAACCCAATCTAAAATAGTTTTTGGTAAAATTAAATATGATCTACAGACTGATCCGACCAAAAATTAATTGATCTCGCATCAACATATTATAACAAGATATCTTGTAGTAAAATTAACGACAATATTTTAGAATGAGGCTATTTTGCAGTTTCGCAGTTTGTGCTTAAGGCATGACGTTGGACTTTTAAAGCAAATATGTACACGCGTACGACAAAATTCAAAAATCAAAATACTTGTGTCTTGTAAGAATCTGTAGAATAGGACTTGATAGATTTATATTTGATAATCGAATTCAAGGTGCCGAAAAGTGGCCTTAGCATATTACCTTCTACATTTAAAAAAAAAAAATGAATTTCAGATAAAAAATTCAAAGCAATGATTCGATTTTTTAAGAAGGGTGAAATTACTAGGCTACACATCTTTAATTGTTTAAAAAAAACTTCCTACGTCTTTTAAAATTTGAATGCTTTAAATTTTAATAACTTAAAAGTATGATAGGTTATTAAAATCTATCGGATGTGTTAAATGAATTAAACAAGGCATATTTTAGTCAACTCTAGACTCGTATCTAGTTTAACAATACATCATGGATGTCGTGTTGTATTTGGACAAGAAACATGACTTGAAAAAACCCAATTGTTTTTTTTTTGCAGTTAAGCACGAAATGTGTTTAAGTTCCTAGCCCTAAAGCAACTATGTAAGGTACAATTCATAAACATAAATACTGATATTGCTATCTGAGAGACTTAGTGAATTTCTTGTTATCATCTGAAGGATAATTTATAGATAGATTTGTGATACATTTTGATTTTCGAAATCAAGCGGCTTATTATATCTATACAAATATAATTTCTTTTTTTCAAATAATCTGACCAGTATCGTTTTACTAGTACAAAAATATGACCAACAATTGAAAAGATAAATCTGCACTGATTATTTGCGTTTAAAAGTGAATGTCCTACTTTTAGACTCCTCCATTCACCACTCCGATGCCTTAAGATGACACATTATGTTTTGTGTATCGTGTCATTGTTCTATTCTCCGTTTCCATTGCCGATATTTTTTATTGTTTTCTACTGAATTTATATTTTGTTCAAGTAATATTTATTGTCTGACTGAATGATTTTTTTATGTGGATTTCAAAAACGTACATTTCAAAGCGTCATTTGTTATAAAAAATATCATCAAAAATATAACACGTCGTATTATTACTCACAGCAGATTTGTATAGTTAGTAGAAAATATGATATTACAAGCGTAGTACATTCCAGATATAATGACCATCCCACATCACTTGCACTTGCAGAAAGTTCTGACATAATTGCTGTCATAAATATAGTAAGAACTGCACCTTGTATAAGACCTATAACATACAAAAATATACGAAAATTTGAATCATTACAGTCCAAAATTAAAGTCAGTGTGCAAGACATTGTCAAACCAATTCTTTGCAAGAGGTTTTAAGATAAATTTATACCAGTAGGAACGAGAAATTTCTAGTTTTTTCGATTGATGGATCCGAGTCCCTTTTCTTCATTCCACAAGGGTCGTCCACGGTCGTGTGGAGTGTATCTAATATGAAATGGAAGTGTGTCCCGTGTTAGGGGAGTACTCCAACACGAAAATAACTCATGAGTTTTATTCGTTGATAGTACAGATGTTCATGTAAATTGTCCTATCCTACCATACTTTCCATAAATGTTCTGTGACAGTCAAAGATCGTTCCGCTTTCTATTCAACTTAAATTTCGTTTTATGTTCATTTGACATCATCCGTTTCATGTCCTTGGCCTCGATATAGTCGTTCGGTTAATTTACAAGATATGAAAACAACAATTTTTAAATTTTAGGCGTCCAATGCCGAAATTAGAGGGAACACATAATATTAATTACTAATAGCAAAGGTAAATAGAAATGACTTACACCAAGAAAACATGACCAAGCTGGTGCATCTACGGGTTTTTGATCCTTTACATCCATTACAACGTAAAGAAGAAGCTATCACGATAAAAACCAAACCGACCCAACTACATGCTCCAATTGAAATATAAAACACTGTATCAAGCATATCTGAAAGTAAAGAAATGGAGGTTCATCGATGTTGAAGTTACCTGTCGGCTTAGTTTAACCGTTTTTGCAATTAGTAATTATTTGCCCTGTTCATACATTATCTCATTCCAAGTCATATAACAGACATCTTGATGAGTTCCGTGGTTGCCTAAATGTTTTTTTTTTTTGTTTCTGTTTTTTTTCCTCTCTAATATACAAAGAAATAAACAGCAATTTAAGCGCTATTTTGTCACTATCGGGTACACTGCTCTACACTTGTTGACGTTTTTCTTAGCTTAACATACTATATAGACACATGTTAATTGTTGAAGACTGTATTTTGACATCTGGATTTCTATTGTCTTTTTTTTGTCACGTTGACGTATATACTTAAGATGTTCTTTCCCAGGAAAAGCTCAGCTTAGCTGTATTTGGCAAAAACTTTCGGAAATTTAAGTCCTGAATGCTCGTCAACTTCATGCTTTTATCTTTTTGATTAGAGTGTCACTGATGAGTCTTTTGTAGACGAAACACGCGTTTGGCGTACCAAATACTAGCGTTCGCAAAGAATAAACGTTCCCGCTAATAAAATAAAAGGTTTACAAGAAGTATTCTTATACACACTGAACCGTTCTATTTAAAGAACCAAAATATATTTGTATAATACAATTGTAGTAAAGTCCTTATCTTTGGTACAAATTTTGCTTTTTTCAGGATCTGGCAAATATGATAATCTTTCGAATGCAAATCAAGCTATGTATTTTGTTTGCATGTTTTAAGATTAAAATTTATTTTAGTAAATATTCAGATTTACTTGGTATCGGGTGAATTATTCCTTTAATTTTTTTTTATTGCAACCGTAAAACACAATTTAAGTATTTTTTTAAGATTAAGACACATACAACTGACACTGACGCGATACAGGATCATCATGGTAACTGCCTTAAAATTTTATTAATGAAGAATTGTATATTTATTTCAAATATATTTTTTTGTGTTAATTATCAAATGCGCGGCATTGTGAATAAAAGAAGTAATAATTAAAAGAAAATGTTTTCACCTTTTTCGATCTCAGATTTTTATTTTTCGAATCTAGAATTATATTGAATAGTGCTTAATTATGTCAATGGCAAAGTTTTCTAAACATTGTCTTTAAACAATCAAATATTTACTTTCTTGAATTTCTTACATTATATTTGTTACTTTCAACATTTGAAATTGTAGTTATGGTTTCATCATAAATATTTGAAATCGCGTCTTTCTAACTATACAATTAGATATATGTAATTTCCCGTTAATTCAGAGATTGTAATTATGATACAAAACATTTAATCAAAGAAAAAAATAGTCTTTGGTATAATGCAAGGTCAAAGACGCCACTATACAAAGCTGTAAAATCTTCTACAAGTAAGAACATATTGTATTAAGGAAATGGACCAGAATTGGCACAACATAGTGATTAAATATAAAAATGAAACCTCAAAGTATTCCACATTTATCAACGCCGGTTTAAATCAGACGCACTTTTCTTATCTTCTATTCAGCATTATAACGGCATATTTTTTTTTATTGAAATAAGATATCAAGAAGGCTTTCAAAAACTATGAATCGAACGAATACACACAATGAAAAAAAGGGAAACGATAATAAATAAAGGCAACAGTAGTATACCGCTATTCAAAATTCATAAATCGATTGAGAATAAAACAAATCCGGGTTACAAACTAAAACTGAGGAAACACATCAAATATAAGAAGTGAACAACGACACAACAGAAACTGAACACTAAAATGCAACACACACAGAAATAAACTATAATATAACAATGGCCATTTTCCTGACTTGGTACAGGCCATTTTAAGAAAAAAATGGAGGTTGACCCTGGTTTTGTGGCTAGCCAAACCTCCCGCTTTTATTTCAATGTTAAATATAACATTAAAATGACAAGATTACATGACAGGACTACAATACAAATAAATGGGAGAATATACAGGACTAAAATCAGACAATAAACTAAATAAAATATTGTAGGAAGTCGTAAAACTAAAAATCGTCCAGTATAATATTCCCCTAATACACAGGGATGCATATATGTATAATAACACCAAAAACTGTCCCTCTACAAAACTATAACGATATTTAATTTATGTTTCAAGTTATCGAATTCTGTCTGGACTAGTATTTTCCCAGAGAAGAACAGTTGTAACAATGTTAAGGTCACCAGTAATTCCATGGTCAGTAGGATTATCAATGAATGTGGCAGTTGTATAGTGCGGAGCAAGACTTGTGGTCATGAATGCTGAAACCCTGAAACACTACCTCGTTGATGAAAATCTTTATCGCTATATGTATAGTAATGCTTTGGAATAAAAGATATAATACATTTTTTAAGTGATTTATAAAAAAGGATATTACCCCAATTAATGAAACAAAGCAAACTTTTGGAAAGGAACGTTTTATTTCGTATCATCTTTCGGTTGAAAACAAAACTTTACGACAAAAGAGATGATTTCAGCTTCCCAATTGTGAACTTTCCATTTCTATGTAGCAACATTCCAGCAGCGCCTGCATACAGAGTATATATCTCCAAGTTGATACGATATTCCCGGGCTTGTATTTCCTATTATGATTTCCTTGATATAGGGTTGCTGCTCACAAGGAAGCTATTAAACCAAGAGTTCCAAATGGTGAAGTTGAAATCATCCCTTCGTAACTTTTACGGACGCCATCACGAGTTGGTTGACCGTAATGGATTAACCGTTTCACAGATGATATCGGATATGTTCCTTATGTCGTAATTACAATCCACTTCCTTTTTCACCACGAATGTGACCTACCGAATTAGGCTATTTACCGGATTTGTAATAACATGAGCAACACGACGGGTGCCACATGTGGAGCAGGATCTGCTTACCCTTCCGAGGCACCTGAGATCACCCCCAGTTTTTGGTGGGGTTCGTGTTGCTTAGTCTTTAGTTTTCTATGTTGTGTCTTGTGTACTATTATTTGTCTGTTTGTCTTTTTATTTTTTAGCCATAGCGTTGTCAGTTTATTTTCGATCTATGAGTTTGACTGTCCCTCTGGTATCTTTCGTCCCTCTTCTTAATGCATAACAGTTTGAGAGGTCGAAATAGGCAATATATAAAGATAATATCTGTACGCTTGTGTTAATATCAAACAGGATTATTCACATCCAAGTTTTTGCAAACAATATCAGCCAAAAAGGTGTTCTACAAGGATCACAAGTCCTTCATCTTTCATTTGATAAATACATTATCAATATATATTCTACATAGTTTTCTATTTACACCTATGCGTAGGAACCATATGGTTTTAAATATGTACTACTTTCCGGTATGTTCTTTTTGACCGGGTCAGAGTTTGTGGTGATTCATCTTACAAAGTCTACTCGAATTATTTGCCCTATAAATACATTGTTCATGCAAAGCTATCTAACATATATATCGATGTGCCCCGTGGTTTTCTCAATTTATGTATTGGTTTTGCACGTTTCAGTGTGATTGTCAGGCTAAATTATGACAGGAAATGTTTCATTTCTTTGCCAGATTTATTTTATTGATATGGCTTTGTTCTTCAATTCACAGTTGTGGTGTGATCGTCAGTTTGCTAAGAATTCCGCTCAAACCAGTACTACGGATTGTCTTAATCTTGGAAGTGAGGTGAGAGGTTTTGTTACATGTTGAAGGCTTCATTGTGACTTTGAGATAAAGGCGCTGTTCCTTTACTTTTTATGTTTTTTGCTGTGCATATACTTTTTTTTCTATCATGGATGGATACCCCATATTCCTATTTTTTTATTATATAGTGTACATACTACTTGGCTTTAACACAGGAAAGTTTTCTAATAATTTAGGCATCATAACAATAAATGATCAAAACTAGTGTTTGTCAAACTGCTATATATCCAATGAATTTTTTTTCGATAAAATGTGTGGTAAAAGTTTTTTGAAATTTTTATATTTTTGTCAAACGAGCCAAATTATTTTAGTCAAGGTGTTTGGTACCACCTTATAAGAAAATATTTCGTCTAAAAACATAATAGAATATATAAGAGAACTTTTTGCAGTCACTAAAGAAATGTAGAAAAAAAAAGTATCTGTATTTTTAAAGTTGTGTCATTCAAATAGTTCGTAAAAATAAAAGTCTACGTCTTGCACATGCATACTTAAAGTGCTTATACATATATGTATTAATAGTACCTGAAAACATGTCTGTGTTTGTTTATGTTTTTTAGTATATTATCTGAATAAAGTATTAAAGTGTGCTACTCACTAGGAGAGCTCACTCCTATGGTATACATGTGTTGCATTTTATTATTGAATAAATAATTTATGTTCGGTTAAGCTTGGCGAATAAGAACATAAATATGAAAAGGCATTTTACTACATCGCATCTGTAGTTTAAAAATACAATTAATATTTCTAACTCTTTTTTTCATAGCTCTATTATTATCATTATTACTTACATTTAAGATTTGGGAGAATTTCCACAACGTTGTGACAGCTGGTATCATTCTTAGTATTGTAACAATATCGCCTTAAGCCGAGATGATATTCTTTTGTCTTTATCCATTCGTTTGTAAACAGGCCACACAAAAGGCCAGCCTCAATAAACAAATATCCAATTATGACTAAAACTGCCAGTTTTTTCATAAATTCCATTAGTCTTAATTTATTAGCCAACTTTAAAAAGTCCAAATTGGCGCTAAATATTGCTACTTGTATTTAAGAACTTCTCTAGGAACGTTTATAACCAGGTGTGACCCTAGTATTTAATACACGTCACATAATATTTTGAAAAGAATAAATATACAGTTATGAAAACTTATCTGATCATACTACTTATCATTAGACATTTTCAAAAAGTCGTCTATACGGATATGTATACGGACACTAGTACCAAACTCTGTCTGATATACAGAGGGGCCGTATCAAAATGTTGAAATATTCTGAACTAATATTAATTGGATTTCCATTTAAACTTGTCAGAAAATCAGTTTCAAAAACATATTGAATGTTTTCTAGACCAACTTTTCAGTTTTGTGAGAGAAAAGAGGGGCTATGCAATTGTAAAATTGCTGATTCCGTTAATGAAATCGTATGTTTTTCAAAATACAGTATCACTTCGCTTTCTCCTAGTCTAGCTCTCAATTGTTTTAAGTTTCTTCTTTTTTTTTAATTTTCATTTCGCTGGGTAGAAGCAAACTGCACAAAATAGACAGTGCAGTATAGGCCAATGGTAAAATCAGGCAAAATTGTAAGTTGAGAATAACCTATTCCAACTTTTGAATATTTATCTATGATCGTATAAAATAATCATATAGAAAAATGTTGCTTTAGGAAATATTGCTTTAGAAAATATTTGAATACAGATCTTGTAAAAGGACCATAATTTTGGAGATTTTTTTTCCCTAATTCAACCACAAAATTATATCTAAAACGCAACTATTTTTTGATTTACTGAAGATTCATTTAATAGTGATACTACTTTTAATTCTGCTAAGAGATGGATTTTTTAGAACCCAAACATTTTTTTTTCCAAATTTATCATCTACAATGAGTGGGCTGGATTTGTTTATCGTCAACGTCAGTTGTTCTCATGAAAAAAGTATCACATCATCTATATAAGTTATGATTCACATCATAAAATGCTTCACACTTTCCTGTTTTTGTTCTGCTATTTTATTTTCTCCTTTTCCTAAATTTTTCACAAGGAACATTTTGAGCATCAGGAAATTCCATTTTTAATGAACAGACAGATAATGTAGTAGTTATTTAAAGGAATAAATCATTGAAATAAATAAATGTTTTATATAGTATCTAAAATATTATTAACCGATCATGTAAATAACTATGATCATTTTAAATCTTGAGATAACCCCTCTTCAATAGGTTGTTTCAGAACATGTCCTATTTAAATGCTTATTTAAATGTTAATAATAGTCTTTTCTCCAAAAGCAATATATAAGATTTAGATATACAAATATAATAACATCAGTGATTATACACATACTTGTTTTACAATTACAAATAAATTTGATCCATTGAATTATCAGCGGAGAAGGAAAACACTTATTATAAATAATGAAGTACAGACATTATATTATCAATAACGAATCTGATTAGTGATATACAGTTTGTTAAACTCTTCGATGTTATGAACAGACAATAATTTCATAAATCTATAACAATTTTTTTTTTAATACAATGGTTTTATATATATTTTTTACTGTTATCAAAATATTTGCCACATACGTAAATATAATTGATTTTTATCACACATATTACAAAATTGGTGTTGTCTTTCAATTAGCAAATCTACTGTGTTTAATAATTTACAACCAATATTTAAGCATTCTGCAATATCTCTTTATATACAAAGTGTATTTACCAAACTAAATATATACCATGTAATTAACAGTACAAGTTTGAACTTTTAATATACTTTTTAAAAAGCTGAAGTTAACTTGCTCAATATTTCAGCTTTGTGTGGTTTCCTGACTTCACAATTTTAACTTAATATACTTGATACATATGTGTCAAAGAAGATAACACAGTTTCATGGTTAAATCAGTCGTCATGTATTTTATTATATAAACTAAATATTGCTTTTCTACCCTGGATTGCTAACATTTTCTGTTTATACACAAAATTACCATTTTATAAAAGATTATATAAAATACCACATAATTGAATTGATTCACCATTTAAATACCATATTTCAGTCGCTTTAGTTTGGCTTATAACACAATAATTTTGGATGTACAAATGACACTTTCTGGAATATATGTCATCACATATCTATCAGTTTTTGTTAACATCAATTGTTCCACTAAATTACACTATGTCATCTGCATACATTAGTAAATATGAATATAAATTAACCATCTTCAACTCATATGACTGACAACCTTGACTTAATTTCATTGTCAATGATATACAAAGAATATAGAAAAGGGAATAAATATTATCCTTGCATCAGACAAACATTACTTTGGAAGAAATAGGGAAAAAATACATGTGTTTCCTTTTTAACACAGCATTTAATTTGGGCATATATAGATTTATATATTTATATTTAACAGTGACACCACTCCTCATGAAGTCTTAACCACAGTTTGAAATGGGATAAACTTTCAATTTTTGTTTATAGTATTCAACAGCAATAAAAATCTTTCCTACGCAAAGACTTGGAAATTAGGGAATGGAGTGCGAAGATGTCATCGGTTGTTCCATAATCTGGTCAAAATCCAAACTATAAATTGGTAATTATATTTTGTCTTTCGCTCTATGTGTTAAACCTGGGTTAATAATTGATACGAATAGTGTACCCACATGCGATACAAGAAAAATATCACGATAATTGCCTGGGAACCGATTGGTCCTTTTTTATAAACTGGAATAATAATAATATTTTCAATCGTATACCTGGAAAATCATCTGCAACAGTTAACACATGATTGGCTTGATAAAATTCCTGTTCATTAATATCTCTTCATTCATTGTATTCATTATATTGTCATATCCTGTAGATTTCTCAGGTTTTAAAGACTTTATAGTCTTTTCAAGTTCTGATTCTGTGAATGGGGAGTCCTTTTTTCATAAACGTTCCCGAGAGTTATATTGCTATTAAGATCTTCCTTAGTGACATCTTTCCAAATCAAGTTTTAACGTGTTTTTTTTAAAATTTAAAATCGTCTACAATAAGGGTTTGAATAATAATTTTTTTTCGCTTTTTAAATGTCCTGAAAAATTGATTTGGATTAGTTTCTTTGGTAATCTAGACAACATATTGCTTGTTGAATTTGATGCTGTCTTTTTAGTCGAGCGTTCAAGCGTTTGTAATTTTTTTTTTTTTTTTTTTGGTAAGTTAAAACGTAGTTTCGACTGGTATTTTTTTTTAAATTCTTTGTAGCTCGCAGATAATCTTTATAAAAATTTTACATTCTTCTGTGAATAAACTCATAGATACCAGGATTACATTTTTTACGCCAGACGCGCGTTTCGTTTAGAAAATTCTCATCAGTTACGCTCGAATAAAAACAAATTCAAAGGCCAAACCATGGTTTAACCTTATTTTGGTTAATTTCAAACCATTCGCAGTGCCGGAATCACATTTCTATTTTATATTTTATTTCTCTCCTAGTGTATTGTTAAAAAATATCTGTCAAAAGTTTATTCAATGTATCAAATATCGCTAACTTGGTCTCTATTTGTAATTAAATGTTCAAACATTTGAGGGTTAACAAAAACTATCTCTGTTTTGATCTCCGCACTCCTCGTTCAATTTAAAAATATCAAAAACGAGGTTACAACAATTACACTGGTATTTTTTACCTGTATTATTAATAAGGTCAAAATCAACTTTAAATGGTGCATAACAAGAAAAATGATTAAATGAGCAAACATAAAATGTATTTATAATACTAAACATATTATTTTGTGAAATGAACATATAGTCCATTACACTACACCCATTTGTATTGTTAAATAATATTTTTATAATTTTTTTTTTACAAAATTAACCGATACGAACGCGTAGCCCAAAGTTTTTACAAAATTGTAGGATGCATTGATCAAAACTATTTGCTGTTTTATTATCTTCCGAGTATCTGTTTAAAAATGCATCCTCCTTTACAGGATTAATGAATGAAATATTGTCTTGTAAATGTTTGTTTATAACATCACCTGTTATGTTGTCGGGTTCTAGACCAACAGGGCCGTTTAGATCACATATAATAGCCCCATTACTAATATCAGAGAAGTTCTATATGTTCTTGTAGATTTTCAAAGACATCAATGTCATTTTTACGATAGTACACATTTGTATCTGGATGCATATATATAGAACACACATAGAAATCAATATTATTACGCATAATACTTTTATTAATTTCAAACCAAATCGTGCAATCACCTTGGGCTGTTTTCTGGTCTTTGGTCGGTTCTCTAATCTAATCAACACAGCCCTTAACAAAATAAATAAATGGATTTAACCATTTTTTTATAAACCATAATTACACCTCCACCGTTACTTTTACCCTGACGTATTCTTTTCCATTACCCAATATATCGAATTTTTTCGGACATTTAACCCCACATTCATTTGAATACAATACATCGAATTTGATCACTATCTGCAAGAATTTGATATCTTTCAATTTTCTTAAAAAACCTTTTGAAATATTCCATAAACATAAGTTAAATAATGCACTATTATGAGTCTCTGGTTTAAAACAGTCTTGTATGAAATTAGTCTCCGAAGACCCCAATCTATGCCATACGTTGCCGTTTCTTCAAACATTTGTTTTTTTCCAACACATATTCGGAAAATGCGGACTTATACCAAAAAGTGTTTTCTTCAGGCGGTTTGAAACACTATTTACATACTCGCGGTCAGACATTTTACAAAATTTAACAACAATTTCTTCTTTTACCACTATTTTTTCGAATTTTTCATCTAACGCATAAACAGATGATTTTGTTTCAGACTTTGTTTCTTTGTTTTTTCTATTTTATCGCATATTTATTATCTATTGGTCCGTTTTTGTTAACTCGATACCACTACTGAGAAAGTATTACCTTTTCTAAAGAGCTAAATGTTCGTCTGTCACGTCTATGACGTTAGATTTTAGAAATGGGTGCAATTATGTTGTTTCTCCATCTGTTTATATTTTGTGTTTTTTTTATCTAAATAAACTCATCATAGATACTAGGATAATTTTATACGCCAGACGCGCTTTTTTCGATTTTGATAAGGGTATTAACTTTTTATTTCAACTCTTCTCATACTTTATTTTTACAACGCACATGCATCAATCCCTAATGAATTAAGGGGTTGTACCCTTTGATTGTGAGGGGTGATGTCGTGTACGGCAAACAGTTTCAGAAAGGCTGTATCCCAATATATGGGCGAACTTGTCATTGGTGTTGTGTTTCGTAATTCTTGAATTGAGTTATTCATTGTGATGTTTTGATCTATGACTAAACTGTTTTCACTTACAGTATTAAAATTTACCGTGTTATTGTCTGTTTTGTTCGTGCATTGTCTTTTGTCCTTTAGCCTTGAATTATCCCAAAAAAGATGAATCATTTATTTTAAACTTTTTATTGAAGTTTTTTTTTTTTGGTAATAATTGTTACATAACAATCAAATCAAACCCGAAATAAAGCACAATTGTAATAAATATGAGAGGCATAGCAAAAAAAACCTTAACGTGTGGCATAAGATCTAGTTGAGTTGTTTATCACGATTCCAAGATAATGTCAAATATCTTGTGCGAATTCCTTGTAAAAATTACATCAAATAGTCGTTTCATAAGAATTTTCAAATAAAACTGAACATCAATAAAAAGTAAAATACTAAGTAACAAAAATACCGAACTCCAAGGAATATTCAAAACGGAAAGTCCCTTATCAAATGGCAAAATCAAAAGCTCAAACACATCAAACGAACGGAAAATAACTGTCATATTCCAACATTGTGTTATAATATTAATCAATATAAAAACAAAAAACAAATATATCAACAAAGAAAAATAAAATGGCATACAGACAAAGCACATAAGCAAAAATGCAAGACAAGAATACAAAAAATGACCATAGCACAATAACACAATGGCGGGATGTATAAGTACCTAGCCACGCCAAAGGATATTACCAACAAAGCCAAATATAAGAACACTATAACACGTAATTAAGATGATAAACAACGTCAGTATCTAGAATCTATTCTTCAAGACCGTAATGTATTATTTGTGAAGTTGATACGGAATATTTATCAACAAGGTCTTAGTATCTTCTGATGAACATTTTTAGAAAAAGGACGAGACGTTCTTTGATATAACCCTGGTTCATCAACTTTCTGCTCAGACACTGGTGACGTTTTATAAAGTCTGAGTAGCAGCTACAAGCTCTTGAATACCGAATGAGTTAGGAAATGTATATCCCATATGCAAATCAAAAGTCTTGATAGAATTAATTTTAGAGAAAGATCGAGATTTAAAATTATCTAGAAGGTCTTTAGAGTTTTTTAGAATCCACATATGTTTAATAATACTACGCGAGTAAACAGTTTCACGGTATTTCTGAAGACCCTCTTTCACTGCGGACAGAATCTAATGGACAATTCCCTTGTAGAACATGCAGATGAGCCGGCGATGTACCGCGGTATGTACGAAATTTTGTGAAGCTTAGGTATCCAATACAAACAAGGTAAGTCCTCAGATTTGCTGTTCAATGTAATGTTCATTGAAACCATGAAGGACTTATGATTCGCCAAATCTCATCCTTGTCAAATGATATGTTTTTGTATGTGGGATTACCTGAGTGCTCATTTATTCCTAAATTCTTTTACAAGACACTCGTAGTAGTACGATTTACATACAAAGACAATATTATTTGAAGCTTTGTCCGCAGGAACAACAACATATTTATCGTGAAGAGATGATAGACATTTAAAAGCTTCTTTGTCTCTGAAAATGGACTTTGGTCGATCATTCATACTGTTTTTCAACTTATGAATTCGACGTTTTATCAGAGACCTGATTGTTTTGACACATTCTGACACAGTGTCCAGTTCAACTTCTTCTCGCTTAGCCCATGCTCTGGCGTAGTCAATGGAATCCATAATTATTTTGAAGTTATGGTTCCATTTGAGGTGTTGGGGTTCTTTGAACTTAAGACATGAGATATCACCTTTCGGAGATGTTCATGTTGAATTATGTTTAGATCCCCAGTAATAACATGGCCAGAGAGGCTGTAAATATAAGGCGAGTGGTAACAGTCACATGTCAGAGGTTTTTTTAGGTATTTTTCTTAGTCAAGGTCCTGCAATGCTTGCTTATAGTTAAATACTTTAGGTGCAATGGTTTTGGTGTAACTATAGGATACAATAGAAAAAGACTGATTTTGAAAATAAAGTGGAATTTTAGATGTTACCTCCTTGTGATGAAGAACGTAGCTAATGTTGATTGCATCAATTCCTTTATTAGAAAACTGAACTGGAAGGAATTTCCTCTTTTCATCATGTAAAGGTTCCGATCTTACTGGTTTAAAAAGACGAAAAAGAGCTACATCACAAATTATACTGACCAGTCTATATATTGAAGAAAATGTATTTATGTATCCCTTGTCAAGTGCATAATCTCTAAAACATTTTAGAAATTAACAGGCAGTGAAAAAAGAATAGTTCTAATGTAATATAACCCTAGAGGATGACGAAGATGTGAAAGAAGGTCATCAAAGCTCCCAAATATTATAATTATTGCTCCTATAAATGCTCCTATAAATGCACGCGTTCAACTTGACAACATTACAAATCGATATTCGTAGGTACTTTAAAAAACAAAACGAACAACAATATTTTTAACACGTGTTTTGTTGGATTTAATATTAAACTGTAATATAAGAGCATATTCTCAGCAGTAACATACCAACCATTGCT
Organism: Mytilus californianus; assembly: GCF_021869535.1. Lineage (NCBI taxonomy): Eukaryota > Metazoa > Mollusca > Bivalvia > Mytilida > Mytilidae > Mytilus > Mytilus californianus. Next base: position 80,116,170 of record NW_026262701.1, on the reverse strand, counting down.
CTATCGTATGGTCTTTACGTATACGTATTACAATTAAAACGGAACACTAGTGCATGTTCACACTTTACGGACTTCAATAACAGTGTTGCGCCATTGGTCAAAAACACTGCCCAAAAGAGTTTTGAGGAAGAACGACTGAAATTGGCATTTCACAAGTTTTACGGTCACCATCACGAATTGGTTTTGTTTAAGCATATTTTATTTACCCACAGTAAAATGGATAGGAGACAAGAAAGTCATACGTTGCAAGTCAATTTCGTGCTAGTGAAAAAGTAGAAGAAAAATAATAACTACGATTCAAGAAGGAGGAGGAGCCCTTTAACTGAGTTAGAATTATATTCAGCTTTTTCAATTAGCTTTAAAAATTTTGATGAAATGTGCTTTTCGAAGGGACTAATTAGTTTTATAATTGATTGTATAAAAGATTCGTTTGTAACAAAAATATCATCGCCATTTCTCAAGGGATATACTTAAAGTGTGCTCTGTATAAAGGGTGGACAAAGATTGCATAGATTTTTTGTCTTCTCCTCCTGTAAACTAATAAAGAAGTCCCACGCAACTTCTTCATATATGCTTTTACTTTTGGTAAATAAAGGCATACCGGTAATACTAAGTAAAGATTTTCTAAATTTTTCCTACAAAGTCGGTACTTAAGTTATCTCTGTTTATTTTTAAAAAGTTTTGTAACACTGGATATCAAATTGTCTATAAGGTTAATTTACCGAGCATCAGATCAAAACGTTACCCCGAGATGTTTGTGCGATTTTCTAACAGGGATTTCCTTATCATTTATGGAGAATTTAAGATCTGATGCGTCATTATTTAAAAAAACAAAAATTGTTTCTATGTTGTCTGGATGAAAAGACATAAGCTACTCCGTGACCATTTGGACAGTTCCCTAAAGTCAAGATCATTAACAGTTTTGATATGACCTTCATCGTGCCCCGAGGACCTAAAGGAGGTGTCATCCTCATGTAGTCTGGTCAAAGATGCGTATACTTTCCAATATAATTTATATATATTAAAAATAACTTTATTGTCTTTTTCTTATGATGTGTTGTTGCACTACTGTCCCAGGTAAGGGGAGGGTTGAACACTCGGAAACATGTTTAACCCCAGTGTGTGTCTGTCCAAAATCAGGAGGCTGTAGTTCAGTGGTTGTCGTTGGTTGCCGATTGTTATATATATTTTTGTTTGTTTGTTTTTTTGTTTTGTCATAAATCAGTCCATTAGTTTGTTAGTTTGAATTGGTTGACAATTTTTCTTGTCAGTGACTATTATAGGTGACCTACATTTAGAAGCTACCGATCTTTTTTAGATGTATTGTTTTCACAGAAAAAAATACAACAATCATCCCGATATGAAACATGGCAGACAGATTGGACATGCACGATTGGCATATATAGATGATCGGCTGCAGTGGTTTGCTCGGACAAACCTATTTTGCCAATTCAGCTTTGAAATAATTGCAGTTGTGCATGATGGTGTATGATTTATAGCACGAGCAGTGGTACATTGTTTGTAGTCATTACACCGAAGATGGTTTAAGTCGAACACATCATGCAAGACCCTAACATAGACTTGACCTTTCCAGGCCCCATCCTCGTTAAGGCTATTTTTGCTTATGCCTCTCATATTTATTACAAATGTACTATAATCTAGGATGTATTTGATTCTTATACTACAATTTAAAAGAAATTGAATGGCAACTGTTCTAGTTAATGACCTTATAGTGTAAGCAACAAAATGTTTAACGGCACGGGATAATTTGTGTTGAATCAATGGAAACATTTTGACTTAATTTGTGTTTTTAATTGTTAATTACTTCATAACGACTTATATTACACACATGAAATTTGTCACACACGTGAACTATGTCTGATTGTCTTAATCAGAATAAACAATCTTAAGATGATACACGTTATAATTTTGCTTAAGATGAAGATGTGGTTAATTGTTGGTAAAAAATCAGTCTTAATAAAATGCTGATATACTTATACTAAAATTACTTTAATATTTTCTACTTTCATTACATGATATATTTAACACATAAACTATATTCGAAGTACTATTTCAACCACCAATAAAGAACGCAATAATTTAATTTTGTATGTTAAAGATTTCTCGTACAATATTGTATCAAGGGTACCCTATAAAAAAAAACGAAATTTAAAAAAAATCGTGACCACGGTCTATCAACGACAATCATGATTGTAATATAATATACTGATTTTCCTATATTTTGTAAATAAATTTAGCCGTGTGTTAATCCGTTAACTTAAACCCGTTAACTAGAGGCCTTTTTTTACATTGAGCACCCTACTAAATAGGAACATTTTCATCCTCGAGTTTGAATATCAAACCAAAAAATTTCTTCAACAGGTTGCACTTTCATCATCCTCGTATACAATATCACTGAAATCCTCATCGTTTATGATATTTTGTATAAGAGGAATGGTAAATGAACTTTTATTAGATTTAATTAACATTTTCATTATTTTCCAAATATAATTTTGAATTCAGAGCATTAATCAATATAATGTTATCTTAATTAGAAATTTCTTTTTTAAGTGTTAAACTCTATTTGTTTCTTGTACTTTGCAATATCCGATTGCCTTTTGTATACCAGGGCAATTTTTCTTCAACGGTCTCGTTTTCGAATATCTCTTTTCGATTCACCTTTAAACCATGGTTTATCAGACGTATAGTAGCTCATTTAGTTGGAATGCATTCCCTGGTGATATTAAAGACTGTTTCAGTAAAAATAGCAGATAATTCATCCTCGTTCTTACTATCAAGAAGAAGTGCATTCCAGTCAACTTCTTGCATTTTCTTAGAGAATTCAGAGAACACTCCGACAAATGATAGGTGCATCCTGGTCTCTTATGTTAAAAGTGTTGGTATATAACATCTGAGATGTAATACGGCAATTTGTCACTTATAATAATTGGATCTGTGTTTCGTTACTTGAGTTGGGTTTTCAATTACATTTCGTTGAACAAATATATTTAGTATTTCAATTAGTTTTTTGTATTGCATCCTGAATAAATCAATGTTCAGGTGACTCAAATTTACAAAATGTTCATTAAATTGATAAGCCAATCCTATTGCATGATTTAAGCTAATCAATAATTACAGTCAATTCGATACAACGGAAAGTACGATGATGCGAAAACAATAGAAAAGTGACTCTTCATATATAAAAGTTATTTCTAAACCATAATCGTATATTTTTAAGAGCTATATAACGTCTTATTTTTATTATTTATCGAGATAATTGCATCAGTAGCCTGCTACACTGAAATTCTAAAAGAATGTTAATCTTTGCTCCTTATTAATGAAGGAAAATGGTAAAAACTCACGTACATACAAATCTAATGCTCTTTCCAGTCACAAATCTTTGGAGTGTTCCCCAAAGTCCTTATCATGAAACAATAAAAAAAATATACAAACAATTTCAATATAAAATATTGTCTTTATGTGAATATAACGATTTAAAAGTTATGGCTATTCAGAATTAAAAAAAAATTTAGAAAATTGTTTTGACAAAGTAGATTACCCGTCAAAAATTTTCATTATTTTTAATAACTCTAAGAAATGGTAATCTAGACTTTTGAACATGTATGTGCGGTCGTCTAGGTTTATTCGCATTAAATGTTTACATCGGAATAAGGTTCTTTTGAATTTGCATAGTAACGTTAACCTAATTTCAAAAAATTGAACATTTGCTGCATACTGATCGATTTGGTTTTTTTCAGAACTTCTCTGATCTATCTGTATACAAATACGGATAATTTGCATGATTCAGAGAGGTAAACTACCAGTAGATAATAAATTGAAATTGGAACTCGAGGAATGTATTCAAATAGCAATATTTTAAATCAATTTTACGCGGTGATGTTAAGGTTGTTCGCCACTTGAAAATGAACAAAAATGCAGTGTTTTCACATTTAGTGTCCAGTAAATGAGAAGTTGTCTTTAATCATAGTATAGTCGGTCATTGCATGTAGTTCTCCGAAAAAAAATCTAAATCTATATTTTGACCCATGGAAAATTCACGTGACCACCCGAAATAGAAAGTAAAATACTGACAAATAAATTGTAATAGAACAAGGGCATCCTCATGTGTAAATATGTCATTGAAGACACCTTGAATAGCTTATGATCTAAAGTTTATAAGAAAAATAATGGCGTAGTGTTGTTCTTAAAGATATTGTATATAAAAACAGATTCAAAGGTCTATCATTTCACAATGTGTGCCTTTCTCGCAGTTTCTGGTACATTTTTTATACTACTCTGATGTATCTGTTTTCTTTGCCATATGTGAGAGTAGTGTACTTTCATTTACTCTTTCTGGGGGAAAATCGGCTATAAAGGCCAGTATGCCCTTGTTCTATTTGTATTTAATTGTTTTGACTGAATTATCAGTATTTCAGTTACATCAGTGATTTTAAAACGCTCAACTGACTTCAAAACGAGTTACTCCCCTTTGTTAACCGAGAACGTTTTTTTCTATTGTTTATATTGTTTGCCCGTTATTGTCTATTAAAAATTAAGCACCACATTGTTCTCTATTCTTTATTTTTTGGGGCCTATTTTTCTCCATTTTTTTTTAATCGGTCCATTTGTCTGCAGTATTGGCCCAATATTCTCTATTCTGTAAACCCCACCCAGACTCTCGTAAATGTATCATAAATTCTTTGCCTAAGAGTTGTTGAATTTGTTCTGTTGTACTTGTTTGATCTATAGATTGGTTTTATTAAAAGTTAAAACAAATAAAGACTTATGTTGTTATTTCAGCACGGCTTAAACCGTAAATCCACAAACAATTATAAAACAAAATATAGTAATAGTAAACAAACGATAACGGAATTTTCAGTAAAGAGAGATTAGCTTAATATGGTCCTTCATCGGGAGGTGGTTCATAAAGTTTTGTCTCAGGTAGATTATCAAGGTCACTCATTTATTATTTTTTCCTGCTTCTTTGGGTTCTTTCGGCAAATATTTTTTTATCTGCAGTCCAGCAGGCATGTGTTTTACCGTCATATTTCATCTGGCCTAATCTTTGTACAGGAATGGTTCGAAATTTCGTAAACGTTTTCGTGATAAATGTACCATTTTCAGTATTTTTTAATAACTATTTATTGGAAAGACCAGATTTTTCTTCCTGTAGAAAACAATCTGGAGATAACTTTTGATTAACCATGTCATGCCTTCCTTATTCCCTGGGTCCTGTCAATGTCATTGGTGTTAATGTCCAAATTATATTTTATTCTAACATATTTTAAGCATTAACTGGTAAGTGTTAACTGGGTGTAGGATTTTACCTTTACCATCATCTGGAATGGAACATTATGAAATCTGATACTGGTTTGTCTAGAATATTGGACTAAAGCTTTGCTTGATATTTTTCAGAACTGGTATTATGGTGTCTACAACTTTCGGAGCTGGACAGAAGTATCGACATTTTTATTCAGAGTTGTTGGCTTCTTTAATGTCCGCAATTATCTCGCGAAGATCACTACTAGAGTTGCGTTTATGGATTTTTCTAGTTTGTCGTCTTTGTGTACCTGGTACGTTTTCTGAACTTTGTGGTACCAGGTTTACCACGTTTACCAATTATAGACAGGGGTTGGTTGTGAACAAGCTAGTAAAACTTCTTTCTCCGTGTCATTGCTTTTACTCTTTGAAGCATCCATATTAGTTTCATCCATTGTTAGCAGTGACCGAATGGTTGTAAATCTGTAGGCAAATGTCATTTAAATCTTAATTCACGCTAGTATTCATTTCATGGTATCAGCAATAACATTTGAAATCTAATATAACATCACCCATCAATAATATTACATCAAGTATCACTTTTTTTTCGAAGAACTTTTTTAACCTATCATGTCTGTTAGGCACAGGTATGCCCGGTGCGCAGACGTGCACTCGAATTAGTTATAGTTTAGTGATGTAATTTACAGACTGCTTTTCAATCTAGAAAGTTTTTTTTCATTTATTTTCATAAAATAGGAGACGCGTGTAATCTGTTGTTTTTTTTTTTTCATGTAGTTAATACTGAATAAAATTTGTTTAGTTTATAGTAAAAAAAGTGGAGTTTTTCAGCTGTCTGCTTCTAGTATAGGTTAGCTTTATTATAAACGAATATCCGTAGTCAGTATCCTAGGCAAATTAGGAAATTGTAGAAAAGGCAATTTTAGAAGAACAAGTTTCTTAGTAGCTAAATGAATACATTTTAAATGTCATACAAAAACGATAATGTAGCATCATAAATTGCAATTCTGAATTTACCTTCAAGCGATCAGCATCCAGTTATCGCTTTAAAGAGCCCATTTTGAGCTAATTTTTCAGTGATATTACATTTGTCAGGCATGCGTTTCCCCGGAAAGCATTTCTTATATTTGTCGTGGCTACAAACAATATCTATAATACGACAATTGTCTGTTTTGCCAAATAACCAGGTGTTGAAAAGCCTTAAAAACCTAAAAAATGTATGTCACATTCTATCGTATGTCCCCCCCCGGATATGCTGCATAATAGAAGAGAAGTTAATACACTTATCACAGGTACTAGGATTAAAATTGCGTACGCTAGACAAAAGAGACTGATCCTGAATATATAGGGGTAGATATCAATGAACAATCAAAAACCATAGGTCGAAAACAACACCATGCTTTAAGACAAACTACAAAAAGAAAAACTTTAATAGCATGAATGACTAACAAGACAAGATTTACAAATATCAACTTGGACGAAATCTTTAGTTGACTCCATGTAGGAGTTATTGTCCGAATTTAACGATGTTCCCTAACATTTTGCGTGTTTAGCTATACTCTTGAAAAGTACGATGGATAGAGAGAGAAAAGTTTAACAGTAAAATTTATAAGTTAGACAAAATCATGAAAATCTACAAATAAAAGTTAAATGGTCGAAATCTTCGGTGACTATTCATAAGAGAAATTAACTGCGTGTTTTGGGTATTAAAATTGTTTTAAAATGACCTTACTATCGTTTTTGTTGAATAATATGCGAGTGGATCTAGTTCCAACCTGGTCGCATTCTTAACTTGTGAGTGAAAGATGGCTACCACTGTTGCAATTATGCACATTTGTACCAGGTGATCGATTCAGGCTCAAATTATGAAACAAGATATTTGTACCTACTGTGACCGTTTTAATTTAAGAAACTAAGTTAGAGTAAAATGTTTTTAATCTTTCTTTGAGTTTAGAATTAGGAGAACCTGCATGTAGAATAGAGAAGTAAGTCAAATATGTTTATACTATTTACGAGAATTAGGACTAAGATATATGTTTCCTTACAGATTTTTGGAATGTTTAAGAATCCAATGATTCACATCACCCCTAGTGTAGGTTGTTTCACAGTTAATCTGGAGCTAGGTTATGATAACTGATAAATGAAATGTTAATAATTTGGAAGTCTTGAGAATTGGTTCGGCGTTTGGTAGATTCGTCAACTCAACATTGTTTGTTAGGACACCTTTGCCATTTAGGTATCCATTTATAAGAGTGAAGGAATATTTTTTTTTACCTTTGTTTGATATTCCAAAAAAGAAGTTGAATAGACCTTCGATTGTTCAAGATTTCCTGTTTAATAAGGTTATTTCATTCAATTTCTATATTTTTTTTAAAATTCATTTTATATGATTAAAGATTTATTATACGGCCATCAATATACAGCACAGGAAAAGAATTTTTTTTTTAAAGAATATAAATTTGCTTCATTATCCAAATATAGACCAAATCGTGGCTAGCTTGAATAATCTAACTGATATTTACGAGTACCATAATGCTTTCCTTCTAAAGATAACTGATATTTATATGTATCATAATTCTTTCCTTTTAAAGATAACTGATATTTATATGTATCATAATTCTTTCCTTTTAAAGTTAACTGATATTTATATATATCATAATTCTTTCCTTTTAAAGATAACTGATATTTATATGTATCATAATTCTTTCCTTTTAAAGATAACTGATATTTATATGTATGATAATTCTTTCCTTTTAAAGCTAACTGATATTTATATGTATGATAATTCTTTCCTTTTAAAGCTAACTGATATTTACATGTACCATAATGCTTTCCTTTTAAAGATAACTGATATTTATATGTATCATAATTCTTCCCCTTTTGTGAACTTTTCGTTGAAATAACCCAGCATGTTACTATTATGTCACATATCGCTATTGTCTAGTTAATATTTTAGTGAAACTTCGAGAATTAGAAACTTTATAGACCAAATTTAACTGCAATACTTTGCATTATTTGTAATAATAATTTTAACAGAATTTCCAAGCTGGTTTTAGTAAAAGGTGAATGCAGGTAAATAAAACGACAAACTGGTGCAAAATGTTTGCGTAAATACTAAGAACAAAACAAATTACTTAAATACTATTTATTGTATATAAAAACGACAAGAATATCAAACTGATTTTACTTTATAACTGAAGAATGGTCAGAATAAATATTACCCCATGTCATACATAATAGCTACATGTAAATAAATCAGATCTTTGGTAGGTAAATACAATTAACAGAAGCATTGCAGCTCCCTCTATCACAAATTTGAGGGACACGGACAAAATACAGAACAACAAGTTACAACTTATTTCAAATTCAGTCCAAATGATAACATAGATATGCCATAATTTTAATTCATATTAAAAAGTATATGTAGAAGTTTAAGAATTATAAAAAAAACTACAATAACCAGTCATTTATTGAACTAAATAGCAGTATGTGAATGATCAAATAATGAACAAAATTGATCCGATAACGATGTTTTTGTCGGACCGTAATAGAAAATATAGTGAAAAAAAATTATTGTGAATTTAAAAAAAGGGAACAATGTAAAATAGGACCATTACAAATATTCAAACTCAAATATAGTCAATCCATAAAGTAATAAAAAAAATCACAAAATCGGTGATAAATTTTGAATTCCTTTTATCTGACAATCCTTATACTATCTATCAAATAGTAAATGGTAGTTCATTTACCCTACACTATCTATCAAATAGTAAATGGTAGTTCATTTACCATAATCGTTCAAATTTTTAAAATCATGCATATATAGGTTTCTATGACGATCGGAAAAGCTTAAATTAGTTGATTTGTAATAAATATGTGGTCTATAGAGCATCTATTTATTATTTACACACAATAAAAACAATGTATCCTGAAATAAGAGGTATTTTGTTTAACTAATGGTATCTTCAGATATTCGTCAAATAAAACTACACTTTATATACTGCGCATGTGTGAGTTTTAAGATAGAAGGTAATAACAAAAATACCTTACTCCAAGGAAAATTCAAAAAAGGGATGTCCATTATACCTTACAAAAGTATATTTCAATAAAGTTAACAAATACTATAAGGTAGCTCTTAAACTGAGAGCACACAAAGCCTTATATACAAGCAAGAAAAGCGTATAATCAATGACTTTCAAGTCGCTTCACTTATAAAAATATAGCTTCAAAATAATCAGCTCAGAAAAAGACGAGATGTTTCTCTGAACGGAGCCCGACAAGTTGGACAAATTCCACTGATCCTATTCAGACACTCTTCACAAAAGGCGTGACCACATCCAAGAACCCTATTTGGTTTTCTTTCTATGCAAATAGGACATTCAGCTATGTTGTCTTGCTTCTGTAAAACATAGGAATATTAAATACTATAAATAGTTTGGCATTATTGATATATCAAGATTGTTCATATTTCAAATTTCATTGTTGGTGCTATTTATGTATGTAACGGTCAATATCTTTGGTCTAAGAACCTTAGTTAATGTTTCAAACATTCACTTTTGTCCTGTAAGGGGAATTTACATTTACCAATGAGAAATGAATTTAACAATGTCTTTGGATTAGACAAGACACATTTGCCTATCAGATACATTCATCAGTTGTTTTTCAACAACGGATTTTATCAAAGTTAGGGTGTCCTTAGTTGGAGAGTACCAGAAGGCCCTTACTGGGCAGTCGATTACAACCCCCATTTTTGTGGGGAATGTTTTGACCTATCTTTTTTCTGTGTAAAGATTTTGTGGATTTTGATTGCCTTTTGTTTCCTTTTACTTTTTCACTTTTTACTTTTTCTGCTTTGTAGTTAGATGAACTTATATCATTTTCAAAACTAATGCCTCACATGTACAGTGGAGATCACTTCTAACCTCTCATCAAATCTGTCAGAATCTGTCAGGAGAACTGTTCTGGGACAGTATGTAGAACTGTCATCCTGACACCTTTTAGACAGTTCTAGCTAGAACATGTCTAACCTAGAACTGATTTGGTCAGTTCTACCTAGAACTGATTTAGACAGTTCTACCTAGAACTGATCCTGACAGTTCTACCCTAGAACAGTTTTAGACAGTTCTACGACTAGAACTGATTTGGTCGGTTCTACGGTTAGAATTGATTTAGTCAGTTCTATCAATAGAACAGTTTTAAGAACTCTTTGTCTTAAATATAAATAAGTCAAAAGAATATAATATATATTAAAAAATTCTCATCACAGCACTGTTTTAACATTTCTCTAACTGCAGTGACGTCATTTAGAACTGTTCTACAATCCTGACAGTTCTACGGTTAGAACTGATTTAGTCAGTTCTGCTGACAGTTCTACGGTTAGAACTGATTTGGTCAGTTCTGCTGACAGTTCTACGACTAGAACTGATTTGGACAGTTCTACCTAGAACAGTTTTAGACAGTTCTACCCTAGAACTGATCCTGACAGTTCTACCTAGAACTGATTTGGTCAGTTCTACCTAGAACTGATTCTGACAATTCTACTCAGAACAGTTCTAGGGTAGAACTGTTCTAGGTAGAACTGTTCTAGGACAGTTTAGAACAGTTCTATGACAGATTATTTTGACAGTTCTAATGAGAGGTTAGAAATGATCTCCACTGTATTTAGAACGGGAACATGTTTTTGAGAGAGAAAATCCAGTGCCACACATTGTCACAATTACCTGGGGGTTTTAACGTGCCAAATAACAAGATATCAGTTTACATTACGACCTGTCTTCCTATTCCATCACTATTACAGTTTCAAACCCTTTGCTACTGAGTCTCTGCTTTTACTCCAATAGGTCGTCTACTCACAGTGGGGAAGCATTAAAAACCTTTTAACTATAAACCGTCGTAAATTGAACACATTATACATACACAAGAATCAATTTTGCTAGTGCCACAACCAACAATTCGTAGACTTTCGTGATGAATATTTCACATTCTTTTCAATTCCAGAAAATATGACTGTAATGAAATTCGTTTTTGTTTTTGTATGACATTAAACAGGAATATGACAAATATGTCGACAGAGGGTACACTTATTCTATCCGTTAGACAATGCATTACAATATCTAGATATCACAAACTGTTTGGCTTCTTGCTTCATATTTTTTCCAAAATTTTAACCAAAACAAAACCAAATTATTTCCCCGGATTAAGGCGAATGATAAGTTACATTCAATCAAAGTTCTTCCTTGTGCATTCAGTTTGATATACATGTATGTAAAAGAAGTTGTTTCTAAAATTAGTTCTAACAAAAACTTTTGATTTTTCAACCCTGTATACCACCATTCCCCATGTGAAATTATAATTTTGAAAATACTTAGCGACAGAATTATTTTATATTTCTTCCTGTGTGACGTTTACATTTTCTAGCGTCAAACACGCGACTCTACACTACGAGTAGATGTGAATGTAGTCACAGGACTTTAAATATTTCAATCCTTTATGGGTTGATTTATAATACATATATAAGTAAGCAATGAAAGTGGTTGTTAAATTTGATAGATGCTTTTTGTGCTTCTTTGTTAAATGTTTGTTTGTTTTGAGATTGTGACACAGTGATGACTGCTGTACCCATATTTTGACAATGTTACCTATTATGTCTGTTTTGTTCACGCATCGTTGTAAATATAATGGGATTTGATGCGACTGTCATACAAGTGAGAGGTTTAGCGCTATAAAACCAGGTTCAATCCACCATTTTCTACATTTGAAAATGCCTGTACCAAGTCAGGAATATGACAGTTGTTGTCCATTCGTTTGGTGTGTTTAATCATTTGATTTTGCCATTTGATTAGGGTCTCTCCGTTTTGAATTTTCCTCGGAGTTCAGTATTTTTGTGATTTTACTTTTTTCTAGGAAAATTATGTTTTTAGACTTTTAGGTATTTTTCTTCTTTCGGACTTTTTTGACTTGCATTCAAGAGATATAGTGAGAGTATCTAACTACAATTCAATTTCAAATTTAAAAAAAAAAAAACATGTTTAAATGTGATAGTGTATTTAGTTCGTTTACAATTTAAGTCATAAGTGGCACAATATATTCTTATTGTATCATAGTTTTATTTTGGTGTTCCTACTTTATTGGTTTGTGCCAATACTTTTTTTATGTTATATAATTCGGGTTTGTATTTGTTCAGTTATGTCTGCTGTTGCATTATCGCTGGTATCTACAACAGATCCGAGGTACGTGAAACTGTCCTCCAATTCTTTTTTCTTCGCTGTTCAATGTAGCAGGCTGGATTTTATTTACCTTTACACACGTTATATTATATTTCTTTTCTTATTTATTTTTAATCTTGAATGTATCTTTCCTTAGTATATCATTTGTTTCGGTTTGCAAATAAGAATAACACTTTATAAGTTTCGTGCGTCCAAAGCGCTTTTCTGGATTTACCTTTACCAGGGACGCTCAAAACCAAACAATTGTAAGCTGCAGATGTATAAAAGCTAAAAACATGAGGCGCTATATTAAAAAAAAGTGACCAACAAATTGCTAAATTCATCTAAGGTCAACTTTGCCTGTGCAAATTTGTACTTGTTGCTGGCAGGAGAGTTATATCATCTGCAAAATTAAGATTGTCTAGTACACTTCCCAGTTAATACCACGTATTTTCTTTGTTGTCTCTTTTATTCCCCAGCAAGAAAAAGACACCTGACATAAATATTTGGGTGACGATATTTGATGTGGACCTTTTCATTTGTTTACCTTCATGTTCAACTGCACAACTGAAGTGATCCAAAACGTGTGTACCATCCTATTGATTTTACCTGAAATTTCATAATTGGCCTTTTTCAAGGGTTCTTCCGAACGCCCTTTTGAAGTCGATAAAGTTGATAAATCGGAGACTGTTCCATCAAATTGTAAAAAGTCACTAAATTTTACACCCAAAGGATGCAATTACTTTATCCTGTTCTTATTATATACGTTATCTAAACATTAGATTTCTCGTTTAATAGTATCACCAAATTTTCGTAGAAAAAAAAGACAACTTGAACACTATATTTTTAAGTATAGCGTATAGTCGAAGTACAACATGGAAATAAAGAGATGTGGTATGTTTGCCGATGAGACAACTTTGTGCATTTCAATGGGACCTATTTGAATTTCTCTTCAATGAAACAGTGTTTTAAACTTAAGAAGTATTTCATAATATATACATACTTTGTATACAAAGGATAGCGGGCGATAGGGACTTCTTTTGCCTAACTGAAGTTTGAACTTAACATTTATGTTTTAAATTTACCTGTTTGTCTGTTTTAAAGTTGAGTTGTGGCAAAATTTTAAACCAAGATATGCTTACACATGACGTCACAATAAATTCAGTTTTAACATCACGAATGAGGCCATTCTACGTGTTTTCGTAAAAAAAAACAAAGATTCTTGTCATTTTTTGCATAGTTTTTTTACTCGCAAATATGGAGCGCTTGGAGGCACCAATGTTTGTTGTACTTGCATGCGGTCAATATTTCCAAATAACCAAATTTGTGTTAAAATATGCAAATTTTGTCCTTTTATTTAAAAAAAATAGGAATATCTTTTGACTGTAAAATCTATTTAGATATTCATGTTTTTTCAATAATGTTAAACAATAAACGTTGCGCATACTTAACGACAATTTTTAATCTAAAATAACCTAGTTTTGAAAAACTTCATTTTTATTGACCTAAAACAGCAATCAAAGCAAATCCCCCATTATATATGGACACCTTTAAATACTTACCGACTCAACTTTTACTTTTACTGATATACGACATTTGGAAGTTCCATGTTCATTTGTAGCAATGCACTCGTAAATACCAGAATCATTAATGCAGGAGTCGTATACTGTCAGTTTACCAACACCATTTAAATACTGCGTATGCACTCTTCTGTTTTCTTGAATGATACCGTCTCCCCTATACCAAAGAACAGTACGCGGTCTTGGATAACCATTTACTCTGATTTCTAGTTCAAATGTTTTACCTTCAATAACCTGTTTATCTCCTGGTACGTTTTCAAATGAGGGCGAAAGAGCTGTAAAAAGAAAAAAACGATTTAAATGGTTTTTCTAATTATTTATGTAGTTGCCTCTGACTCTTATATGGTTGTAATAATATACCACATTGATTATTTACTTACAACAAAATTTGGGTTTACATCATTTTAATCTCCTGTATTCATCGTTAAATTTTGAATTAATCCTTTTTTGCATAATTCAGTTCATATATGAAAAGAATTTAGTATTTTTCGAGTTGAGAATTAGTTTATCAATAATTTCTACAATTTATCAAAAGACATGTTATCAATCATGTCAGTATGGATGCACTGACTACTTAGCTGATGATACCCTTGTGTATGAGCAATCCACAAATAGTTGTTTTGACCTAGTGCTTTAAACTGAAAAAGAATTAATTTTATGCGTTCGAAGCGTTTTTCGGTTCTTCTCTTTATCAGGAATGCTACAGTCCAAAATTAAAGAATGCATAGAAAGTGTATTTGCATCCTCCTATTTATGGAAACATTATTCATAAAGCTTACGATTTTAGAGAATGTCCTTCAAGTCTGATTCGTGGGCTTAATTACTATATATATATATAAAAATATTAATTTTCGCGAACCATTTAGGTCACGGAAATTCCATTTTTTGCCATCAGTAAGGAGAGTTGTACAAATAATGTGAATACACAGAACCCCGATCCAATTCATCTTTTGCTAAAAATATTTTTCATTTTCTGTTTTATATCTCCTAACATCATTCCATTTTTCTCTAATTTCGATAAAAATATGCCAAAACCTGCAGTAAAAATAGATGTATGCCCCAAATAAACATTCCCCGATTGGTTGAACTGCTATGGCGTCGATGTAAAGCAACGAAAGCCTCGATGTAAAGCAACGCAAGCCTCGATGTAAAGCACACGCTTCCCAAGAGTAAGGAGAGTTGTACAAATAATGTGAATTCACAGACCCCCGATCCAATTTATCTTTTGCTAAACTGAGTGTTCATCATTTTCTGTTCTGTATCTACCAACAACATTCCATTTTTCTATAATCCCGATTTAAACATGTCGAAACCTGCAGTAAAAATAGATGTATGCCCCAAGTAAACATTCCCCGATTGGTTGAAAAGCTGTGGCCTCGATCTAAAGCAACGCAAGCACACGCAAAAATTTCCGTTGAAATGTTGAACTTCGACCCCGAGCCGATTCACATAGAGATTTTCTTGCGCTCAAATGTAATTCTAAGTGAAGTATACTGGTAAAGTAAAATTATGTTTTTTTACAAAAATATTTACACATTTTATTATTAATGTATTGTCATGCTTCTGCATATTTACGCTGAGCTTTAGTTAAATATAATTCTATACCAATTTTGTCACGTCAAGCATTAAGAGTAAGAATATATTTCGCGCCATAACAAGAAAATAATCTGTGTCACCAAATAAGTTTATCAGCATCTTTCTGAAATTTTCTAACAGTAAATAGCGTTAATTATAGAGAAATTTTGGTGAGTATTACTTATTAATGTTAAGGTTCTCCAGAGGTGGTTCTCTACACCTTCTTGGCGGTCAATTTAATCCCATTTATCAATTATCCCCGATGGCGATGACACCCAGTCGATTTGTGTCATGAGTGAAAATCTTTATCTATTTGATGAAATAACTTCTTCATTAACTGTACATGCAATATTTTTGTAGTTTTTGATAACCGTGCACATTCCCATTGCATGTCCGCAAGATAAATGGGTTATGCATTTGTGAATTGTGTAAGTACAGTAATATTGTGTGATAAAAATTTGTGACGGTCAGTGCGTGATCACGTGACATTATTATTTGTAAACAAACGGGCTCCCCATGTAACACGTGTCGGAACTATCCATACAAGGTGCAATCAATCTTTTATTTCACTATTTGATAATATTTCTGTGTCTGTTTGTAGGTTTTGCAGATCAGATCATCGACAGATGTCATAGTGTAGTTTCATAGGTATAAAAGTACCATGATTGTTCCTGTTCAGTAGTTGTGAATTTTTTTTTATAGAATTAGAAGGTAATTCTACATTAGTCATTATTTGAATTAAGTCTGAAAAAAAATGACTCAACTCTGTGTAATTTTTCCCCAATTTTTGAAACATGCATAATTTAAAGAGCATTTGCTTCCCTTGAACCCTCCCCCCCTTACAAATTGCCCAAAAGTCATACTCATAGTCCGAGATTACTCTGGTGTCCAACATCTGTTTTTGCGATTCCGGCATTTTAACTCTTTTATTTTCAAATTGAACACACTCGGCCATTCAGCTTATTTGCATCATAAATGAACGAGGTGTTAGATTATGTTTTCCTATTGAATAAGGGTCATTTTCATAAATCAGCTCTCATACATGTAATGCATTGTAAATTACTTTTTCTGTTGGTCATGTCACAATCTTCTAAAGTTAAAGTAAAAATGGCAGTATTGATGTGTCGATGTGAAAACTGTCCAAATATGAGAAAAATAGCGGGTGGCAGGTCGATTAAACTTTCTTTAATGAAGAGAAAAATGAACTAATTGAGGCTCGATTTATATAGATTATGTTTTCCTATGGAATATGGGTAATTTGCATAAATCAGTTCCCATAATGTTGGTCATGTGACATTCTTATAAAGTGAAAGTTAAAATGAGGGTGGTAATGGGGGTACCTTCATGACGAATAACGGTAAAAAATCCTGCCAAATGACGTTAACGGTAATTTTTGGTGCATGACGATAAAATACTTTCTTCAAGACGATAAAAAAATAGACAGATTTTGACGAATCACGTTAATATTTCCAGAAAAAATAACAGTAACAATAATTATTTGAGACCTCTGACGAATCACGATAAGGATATGTTGACGAGTCACGGTAAAATGTTAACCAATTTGATGCTAACGGTAACAGAAAATGACTGTTTGAAGCCTGACGGTAAAGGGCAGTATTGATGGGTCAATGTGAAAACTGTCCAAATATGAGAAGATAACGGGTGGCAGGTTGATCAAACTTACTTAAATGAAGAGAAAAATAAATAAATTGAGGCTTGATTTATATGAATCCAGTCGCCTCCACTTCGGACAGGCAAATATCATCTATCTGATATGGAACCAGCTGAAGTCCCACTGCCCTACATGTAGCTGATGTCGCTAAACAGTAGTTGGAGGTTAGAGTAATCTCCGTCTACAAAACTCAATTCCAATGACAAAAATGCCCTAATTTTAAATTGAAAGCATTGGAAAAGTAAACTGTAAACTATAATTTTGACAATGACCACAATTTGTTTTAGTTCAATGTACATGTAATAATATGCAGGATAATACATGAACTTAATACTGCTTCAAGGTTATACAGGTTTTTCAATGTAAAAATAAAATAATTTGTTTGCTAACTTAGGGAGCTACCATTTGATTTTTAGGGGGGGTCTAGGATGAAATATGAAAAAAAGGCAGGATGAGACAATACGAAAAAAAAGGCAGGATGACAATTTATGTAAACAAGTCAGGATAAACTAATAGAAAAAAAGGCAGGACAAAAAAGAGTGAAAAATAAAAAGGCAGGACAGATTACATCTCGAACTAAAAAAAAAGGCAGGAAAAAAAATTTTCATTCCCCCATAAAAATGGAAAGGAAGCTCCCTTATAGTGTTTCCTTCAGAGGGTGTTGGCCTGGAATGGTACCCTACAGTTTTCATACGCCTGTTCATGAGAAATATTATGGTATGCCTTTGTCCGTCTGTCTGCCCTGATCTGTCTGTTTCTAGCATGTTGTTCACTAACTCAGTAATATTTTCACCAATTTGCATGAAACTCTGGTGAATTGATTATATCTACTGACGTGAGCTCCCTTTTAGATTTTTAGGAATTTTATAATATACATTTTCAAAATGTGAGGTTTTATTCATTAAAAAAGGGGGATTTTCATGTTAACGCCCATTAACTCTAAAAATGCTTTGTTCACCAACTCTTCAACGCTTTCACCAATTTGCATGAAACTGTTGTGAATTGATTATTTTATAAATTTTAGGTTTCCCGTTTCAGAGTTATATGGGATTGTATTTATGTATTGATGTGAGCTCCCTTTAGATTGTTTTGGAATTTTAGAATTTACATTATCCAGTTACAATGTAAGGGGTTTTATTCATTCAAAAAGGGGGATTTCCATGTTTTCGGACATTAACTCGAAAATGCTTTAAGCAGTTGTTATTTGTCATGAAACATTGGTTAATTGTTTATATATATCTATTGATGCAAGCTCCCTTTCAATTTAATAAATTGTGGGATTTTATTCGTAAAAAAGGATGGCTTTCCCAGTTTGCAGATTAAATTCAAAAGTTTGTACATGCACTTCTCTGGCATGTTTCAGTAAATGTGTAAATTATAACTGACATAACTAACTTTGACAATGACCACATATTTTTAAGTGCAATGTACATGAAATATACAAGGTAATGCATGTAGACTCGATACTGCTGCAAGGTTATACAGGGTTGTCAATGAAAAAAAAAAAAATTGTTTGCCAACTTTAGTGTTTCTTTCAGAAGGTTTAGGTGTGGTATGACACCCTGTCATTTTTATACGCCCTTTTATGGGACGTACTATGGTATACCGTTGTCCGTCGTCAACATGTCGGACATTAACTCAAAACAGCTTTAACCAATTTGCAGAAAACTTTGGTGAATTGTTTATGTCTATTGACATGAGCTCCCTTTCGTTTTTTATAAATTTTAGATTTTACGTTTCTGAGTTATGGGGTTTTATTCATTAAAAAAAGGGGGATTTTCCAGTTTTCAGACAATAAAAGCTTTCACCAACTTGCAAGAAATTGTGGTGAATTTTTAAATCTATTGACATGAGTTCCCTTTCGATTTTTATATATTTTAGATTTTACATTTCTGAGTTGCAGGGTTTTATTCATGAAAAAAGGGGAGATTTTCCAGTTTTGGACAAAAATCAAAAATGCTTTCAGCAGTTCTTATGAAACTTTGGTGAATTGTTTATATCTATATTGATGTAAGCTCCGTTTAAAATTTTATAAATTTTACATTTTACATTTCTGAGTTGTGGGGTTTTATTCATTAAAAAGGGGTGATTTTCCAGTTTTCTAT